>NC_135489.1:84393137-85001780 GCF_052094955.1 Ictidomys tridecemlineatus | reverse complement strand
CTGCATCCATCTCTTGGTGGTCCAAGAAAATTATTTTTTTCCTAATGAATTCATGGATGAACATTTTAGAAACTATTTTTAGCATTAAGCTACTTATTTCTCAATTCCATACAGTTACTATATTGGGGAAAATGTTTAGATTTGTCCTTAACATACTAAGTGGGGGCTCGGCTGTGGCACAGTGGTAGATCACTTGCCTGGTATGTGCAAGGTATTGGGTTCAATTCTCAGCACCACATACAAATAAAATAATAATAAAATAAAGGCCCATTAACAAGTAAAAAATTTTTTAAAAAGATACTAAATGGCTTTTTTCAAAATGAGACTTTATTTCAACTCTGCAATTTTCTAAGTAATATATAATACAAAATTTACTGTTTTTTAATTCAAATACTTTTTAAAATATTAAAATAATAAATTATAATATCTAAAGATATGTCAAGTCTTAATTAAATCAGACCTATAAATCAAAATTTTGAGATAAAAATCTTATAAAAGTAAAATTTTCCTGATATTTTTTATAAAACATATTTTTTTCTATTCACAAGGAGGATCCTGATGAAGTTGACCTGTTTCAGAAAATAGATTTATTCAAATCACAATAAAGTGGCTTGCAAATGAGATTTGTGTAAAGGTGCATGAATTACAGGGACATTTTTGTCTCTAAATGCAAAATACATAATTCTATTTATTTGTTCTAAAAGTTTTTAGCATATAAGGGCAAAGGGATGTTCTATTTTAAAGTCACCACTTTTTTTCTCATTTTTAAAACTTTTTGACCAAGTAGCCCTGCAAATGTACTATGGATATTGAGGGCTGTGCACAGGCCAAAGGTAATATAATCCACATAAAATATGTGCATGTGTGAGTGCACAGAGCACTGTCTTGGTAGACATGTACCTTTATTTAATCAAATCTTGTCTGGAATGTACAATGGTAGCATATGGGAAGAAATCCTCCAACATAACACAGCTTGGACAGAGTCTGCCATGAAATTGCCACATGGGAGCTCTTTTGTGATTTTCTTACATTCCTTTTCCAGCTTCAAGTCTCTAAGTACCTGTACACAGCTCAAATTGACAAAAGAGACAAACAAAATAAATCAGTCCAGTTTTTAATATTGCCAACAAACTTTAGAGGGGCAGTATTAAGCATGATTTTTGTCTACCAACTATGCCAAATTATAGAATGACCCCCAGAATTTGTTCTTTATTTTACCCAGTAGTATCTTTCAGATGAGTGAACTTCTTTCAGGAGTGCCCAGATTTCTTAGTGCTATACCTGATTCTTTGCAGGATGGTATTTGAATGGAATTTTGTGATGGGTGAAGATGTCCTGTTATGTGTCAGCTCTTCAGGTTGGTCTTTGACTGCTAAGGCAGTTTGTCTGATCTTAACTCTGAAGATGCGTAGGCATCTGCCCGTGAGTTCTGTTGGATTTCCTCATTAAAGTCTTTTTGGTAAGACCATGTTCCCAGTCATTATGCCCTGTTGAATGTGTTGCATGTCACTTCTTGCTGGTGGCGTAGCTCACTGAAGTCTGACTGTGAGTCTTGTTTCTGGTCTAAGCAGTCAGGCTGGGCCTTGGTTCCAGGTTTCATTTGCTCATGTCAAGTCAAGTCAATCTTTAAGCTCACATATTTGTCTCACTTTGATGACCTATTGGGAACTCTGGGTCACAATGCAGAAGGGAAAGCATATTTGTTGATTTTGTCCTGACAATTCGGGCTCAGAAATGACCTATCAATTCCACATCCAACTTATCTTTCAGAACTAATTACATAACCCTACAAACCAGAGGGCATGGAAGTATAACCCTGTCAGGAACTATAGTCTCTGCTTTACCATGGTTCAGAAATTCTCCCTCCAGAATTTCTACTTCCCAAGACCCAGGAGACTTCTGACTGAGAGCAAGGGCTCTGCCAAAGAACCAGCCTCAAGATCTGGCCATTGGTGTTATCCTTCAAGACTGTGTCCCTGAAGTATTCCTTCAGGACTGAGGTGCTCCTGGTCACAGACATCCTGTCTTCCCAGTACTCTCTTCAGCTTCCTAAGCATATCCAGTAGCAGTTTGTCCATGGATCAAGGACTATAGGGTCTCAACCACCAAAGAGAACAGACAGAACCTGCAAGATCCACAAGCTACTAGACCCATGGAAGAGCAAGAAGAAAAAGTTTGGTACGATAAGAGAGAGGGCTGTGTGTGGCCCAGTTCAGGCATAAGGAAGGAAGGTTTAAAGGAGAGAAGCCCTCCCCTGCTGGGGGATGGCCCCCTGCCCAGATCAGGGAGGTAGGAGACGCAGTGTGAGACAAGCGCTCCCAAGCTCCTTCCAGAGAAAGGATTGGCTCCTTCAGAGAGACACTTCAGGAACAGGATAGGAACTTTCTACAATGCATTATCCTCAATAAAGGAAAAGAGATGGCATATTTCTTGCAAAAAGTCAAGACCCCATCAGTCATTTTCCAAGCTAGCAGCATTAACACAAGCACAGAGCACCTGAAGAAAACGCTGATAGTTCACGGCATGATGCACCAACAGAGGTATGCAAAGTATCTCCACTGCACATTCCTAATCATAAGACAGAAGGTTCTGGGTGGCCATGTGTTTGATACTTTGGAGCATTTTCCTCAAACTAATAACAACTATACTGTTGGCTAGTGCCCCTAATTGTTATGGTCAAAATAGACTAAAGAACGGATAAACTCAGGGATTTGAATTCCCAGCTCAATTCTCACACAAATGACCACAAAGATTCTACATCTGCCCTGGAAGAAACCCTCATTCCTTGTAATCACAGAGCTGATATTGCCAAAAAGAAAACCCAGAATCACATCCTGTGAGTGGCTGAATTATGATGCACATTAAATTCCCAACATTGCAGAGTGTCTGCTGTGAGGGCATTGATTAGGGCCAGGGGTGGGGGTGGGGGTGGTCCATAAATTGAAATGACACTGTTGGCAAGATCTTGATGATATTTGAGAGGTGGAACCCCTAAATTCCCAGTTCTCTTTGCCATTAGGAGCAGCTGCTCCTCCCCCATCTGAGTTAATCCAGCTTTGCCTGAAGGGACTCCAGTCACCTGCCCTGAGGCAGCCTCCAGGCAAAAAACTACTTATGCTCCTCAGGACCCACCCTCATTGCCCTTTTTGCTTCTAGGTCTACAACCATACTCTACTCCCAATAGACCTTAAAATTATGGTTCAAAGTGGATCCTTGAGGAGGTACACTCCATAAAGGCTACATGATTTTTTTTTCATTTTATATAGACATAAAAATGAGGGAATATGTGTGGCAGTGGACTTATGAGACAACAGTGGAAGAAACACAAAGTTGGATGAGACCAAATGTACTGATTGAGGCCCACTAAGTAGGAATTCTGCTTTTAATATTTCAGCTTAGTACTAGCACAGGATCTCATTATTTGTTTTGCTGACTGAAATGTGGACCAAAAAGTGACCTAAATTCAATTATTTCTCTTGGAATGACATAGAAGAAATAATCCAAAGGTTAAGGAAGATATAACTTAGAATGACCTTGTCCTTAGTATCTGCTCACCTACTCTAAAACAAAGTACATAGAATACATATTTAACAGTGATTTTGAGAAATAAATCTGTACAAATTCCCAAGACCCTTAAAAATATCACTGGTCAATTTTACTGTAGGCCAGAAATTAAATGGGAACTGCTGTCACTAAATTAGAAAACTTAAAGCATATAGTAGGAAAAAGTCGATCCTGGGATGGTAGGGGCAAAGTAGCAGCACTCAGGTGATTATGATTACCATGAGGATAGTGAGACCAAAGGATCAATTAGAGAGACCTATAGCACTGGTTACTTGATTACTGAGTTTCTAGGAATTAAATAGATGGGAAGTCTACTAAATTATTACTGAATCTGTATAGCATAAGAGTTCTAGATCAAGTGAACAGAAGTCAAACTTGAATCACAAAAAGAGTTGAATGTCTTCCCTTAGTCAATTCCCAGACTGGAGCCAGTTTGCAGAACAGAAGGCCTTGAATGTAGGGAAGGTTGGGTGCCCTTGTGGAAAGACCCTCTACATTGCCAACATATAAATGATTAATCTTTCTCCCAGACTTATTCCAAGAGACCTACCACTTCTTACCAGGATGACTGTGCACTGAAGATACTAGAAATAACCAGGTGTTAGGGAGATTATGGGACATGCCTCTGAACTGACACTGATTCTAGTAAACCCAAAACACTGCTATGACCCAAAAGGTAGGATAGGAGCTGGCTGACTGAGGTCAGGTGATCAATGGAATTTTAGCTCAAATGCATCTCACAATTGGCTCAAAGGTCCCTGATCCCACCTGCTGTTAGTTCACCTATTCTTTAACGAATCATTGAAATAAACATATTTAGCAGCTGTGGATTCCCCACATTGGTTCCCTGACCCTTGGAGTAGGGGGCTATTATGGTGGAAAAGGTGAAGTGGAAGACACTAGAACTGTCTCTACCCAGAAAAATATTAAATTGAATACAATACTGCATTCCTGGAGGGATTGGAAAACAATAGTACCACCATCAAGGACTTGAAGGATATAGGGGGTATGATTCCCACTGTGTCCCATTCAACATTCCTGTGTGGCTTGTGCAAAAAAAAAAAAAAAAAAAAAAAAAAAGATGTATCTTAGAGAATGACAGTAAATTACCATAAGTTTAAGAAGATGGTGACTTCAGTTACAGCTGTTCTACCAGATGTGGTTTTATTTCATGAGCAAATTAGCACATCCCCCCATACATGGCATCATCAGGCAAGGACAACAATATACTTTCCTTGTCTTACCTCAGCAGCCTTATGTCATAAATCAACTCATGGGGATCTTGATCTATTTTCCTTTCCAAACAGTGATCTAGAGATTCTCAGTGTACTCTGTTTTCAGTGTTTCAGGTGATGCTAGCCATGAAGCCTGAGATGTTCAAAAGGGACTCATAACATAGTCATATCATTTAAATTTATGTATTTATTTTGATATTGGGGATTGAACCTAGGGGCATTTAACACTGAACTACATCCCCAGCCATTTTTCTATACTTTATTTAGAGACAGGGCCTCACTAAGTTGCTTAGGGCCTTGCTAAATTGCTGAGGCTGGCTTTGAACTTGTAATCCTCCTGCCTCAGCTTTCCAAGCTGCTGGGATTAGCAACTTTCTTTCTGTCATGAGAAAAGGTCAGGGCTTGTTACCCTCAAGAATCCATGGCCTCAGTTCCTACACATTTGAATTTACTCTTATTTGGACTAAAAACTGTTCATATCCACCATGAGGTCTGGTATAATCCATTTTTTTGTCTAGTCACCATCACCCAAGTCCAAGGACATGGGATGTACCCTGGGTGGAGACCAGGTGCTGCAGCAAGGGGCAGAATGGGAGCAAGAAAAACTGCCTCAGTCCAACACCTTCAATTTACTGGCAAACATCAAGAAGAAGCAAGTACCATGTACTGAAGAAGAGCCAGAGCCCCAATTTAAATGATCACAGTGCTTTTGCTAAAACCCAAGATGTTTCAGTCAGTACAGTAGGGAGGTATCAGCAAAGCTTCTCAAAATCAAATGTCACATTTGAATCCTAAAGGTGCTGAGAATGAAGACATGACTCCAGAGCACAACACAGTGATAGGATTCATGTTTTTTTCTCTGTTCTCTTTTTATGCTTTGTATGACACAGGACTCACTGTAGGCTTTTATTTATTCATTTTTGTCATGTCCACTTTTATTTCCTGTGCATTTTTTGCACTTCATTTTTATTTTGCATTTAAAACAGAAAATACCATGTTAACTTCTGGGAAAGATGTGAGAAATAATAAAAAGATGAAACCTACCCACATCCCATCATGTCTAGGTTAGGAAATACTACCCCTATCTTTGTTGGTGCTTCAGGACCCTCTATAATCATATCTGTTCAATATTGTTACTGATTAATTATGTTTTTATCAAAATTAATGTAGTTTTGAATCTCATCTAAAGGTCACCATGCCATACAATGCCACTGAAAACTGCTTCCCATAGCTTAAAAGAGTGTTGAGGGGTTGGGGCTGTAGCTCAGTGGGAGAGCATTTTCCTAGTATATGTGATGCACTGGGTTCAAATAAATATAAACAAATAAAATAAAGGCATGCTATCACTTTGTAACTACAAAGAAATTTTTTAAAAAAATGTGTTGACATGATTTGTTCTTATGGTGTTTACTTGTGCTTCATTTATTTTAACTTGAGTATGATAATCCAGCACTTTACAGTTTTAACTTTCTACTTGAGTAAAATTTGAGTGAACTAGGTGTAATCTCCACCAATCGCACCCCTGCCTTTGTTTGTTTGTTTGTTCTAGGGATTCAACCCAGAGGTGCTTAACCACTGATGCACAATCTGCAGCCTTTTATTTTGAAACAGGGCCTTACTAAGTTACTGAGGTTGGCTTTGAACTTATGATCCTCTTGCCTCAGCCTCTGGAGCCACTTGGATTATATGCCTGCACCACCACATGTGGCTCCATTTATTTGTTATAACCAAATGTAGGGGTTTGTCTGGGCCATGTGTCCAGCAGCAAGGCCACTCTAACAAGGGCTTGTCATCTCTGAGGTGATGATGCTGGTCCATATCTCCACCACAGTTAGAACTATAGTAGCATCAAATGTGCACCACTTTTGAATATTGGTCCATTTTTAAATTTCAGTGGCTTGGGTAAATAGAAAATCCTTTAGTATTTTTGAGTAATTATTATTACCAAATTAAGACATAAAAAAGCACATAAATTTTGTGTAATTATGAGGGTCTCCTTCCATCTTCTATGCAATTCCCCTTCTCCCTCCCATTCCCTCCCACCTTTCTTCCCTGTTTAGTGGTAATCTTCTTCTCATGCTCTTCCTCCCTACTCTGCTTTGAGTCACCTCCCTTATATCAGAGAAGACATTCAGCATTTTTTTTAGGGATTGGCTAACTTCATTTAGCATAATCTGCTCTAATGCCATCCATTTATATACATGGCTGTATAACCAATGTGATCCTGCAATCTGTACACCTGGAAAAATGAGAATTCATACCCTATTTGAATCAAATGTATGATATGTCAGGATCATTGTATTGCCTTGAGCAACTAATAAAAAAAGCACATAAATTTAAGTGAAAAGTAACTGCCAATAATATGAAACAGGCAGAGGTGATAATGACCTGAGAGGCACACTCTAGCGGTTCCTGTGAGTTGAAATATGACAGCAGAAGGAGTGGTCTCTGGTTCTATAATTTCCTTACAAATGATTTCCTTTTAAATACTGGGATTATACACAGGTCCTCCTCAACTTACGGTAGGTTTACACCAAAATACACCATAAGTTTAAAATGCATTTAATATACCATCATACATCACAGACTTGCCGCACCCACCTTAAATGTGCTCAAAAAAATTACAGTAGTCTATAGTTGGGAAAAATAGTCCAACATAAAGCTTGTGTATTTTATAATATGGTACTGAATATCTCATGGAATCTTCTCAATACCATACTAGAAAAGAAAAACAGGATGGTTATAAGGGTGCACTGTCACACAATATGAAAAAATAGTTAAGTCAAATCATCATAATTTTATCTGGTGAGTAAGAGGGCAACAAACAAGACTCTCAGCAAGGGGCAGGAGTCTTAGACAAAGAGAATCAGAGAGAAAACCTTGATTTGACTACAGAAAGGTAATTAGGCCCTGGGTAGAAAGTCTACCCAGGGCCTAATTACCTATAATTGGGGCCTGAACTAATTCGCATTATGAGAGGAAGTTTATATCACATTTCAAGTTAAATGATGTCAAAATAGAGAACAAAACAAAGCAAATACACCTGAGGAGGATAAGCTTTGCTTATCTTTCACAAATATTCTGGACATAAGAAAAACATATTTATTTATATATGAGTTTTAAGAAATGTGCTCCACTGAATGAAAAATCTGTGTGAATTTATATGACAACAGCTGTATGTGAGTCTAACATGGAGCACCTCCAGCCCTCTTCTGAACCTGTAGCACAGAACAACCCAGCCCCAATAAATGGGATCCAGCATCAAGTGTAAAAAATTAAAAAAAAAAAAAAGACAGAAGCAAGGTACAGAGGCAAAAGAGTTGCTTGTCCAAGCTGTTGGCTTTATTTACACTATTAGTTTCCATTAGGTCAATGGCACCACTCAAACATTATTGTTATTATATCACTAAGTATGTTACAGTAGGTTACAATGTAAGCTGTTTTTGTTTAAGTTTAGATATGTGCTCTGGCCAAGCATGCATTGGATATCTTGGGACAAACTACAGAAAGTTTTAGCTGTGGGAAACAAGATGCCTATTATTCTCTGGTAATTTGCTCACCAGAGAAACAATGTCCTGTATATTCTCAAAGTCAGAACCCTTACAATCAAGATGCTATGAGACAAAAAGAAGATACAGGCAGATCTAGGATTCCAGAGTTCAGTTTATTGGGGGCATTTACTGACATACATGTGTGATTCTGGGTGGCAGCAAGAGCAATTGCATTCCCAAAATTTTGGTCAGGACAAAAGGTGTATATTATATATGGGTTTGGTCAAAACTGACTTCATCCTAGCTGCAATGTAGCTGATTCAAATTAAATTTCAAAGAGTTGATCATATTCCTAGTGCTGAGTTCCATTCATAAGGCTCCATACACTAATTTGCTGGGAAACAATGCAGGAGTAACAAACTGGGGTTACTCTGGGTTAATCATGGTGGTTACACTTAAGATGGCTGCAGTCACATCAAGCTGAATGCATAATTCCACCCCTTATAATTGGCTCTTACAATCCCACATGCCCCTTCTTCCATGATGTGCCCTAAGCCTCTGAGGAGTTTTAGCATTGTGTAGACAGCATGCCAAAAGGCAACCCATCCTGTTTGTAAGCAGAATCCAGGGCACCAGTAGGGGCCCATGCACAAACAAGAGGCAGATAACAATTACGCATATATCATAAAAATCATTTTTCCCACCAGGAGACTCAGGAAACAAATCAATGACTTAACTTGCTCCTAATCAGGGGTCAGAAATATAAAAGACATTACTTTGTGTTTTAATTTATAACTTGAGGTTTGTGACTATACACACAATATGTTGTCTTTATAACAGCAAATGTTCCACAGAAAATAGAAAAACAGTGCAGTTATGGATGGAAAAATAAATTTTGAGTAGGGACTTGTCAAGGTTAATCTGCACCTTCCAACAAGAAAGTACTGGTGGTATCATTTCTGTTTTAGGACATGCCAACAACACATGGCAAGATGTTGTAGAGCATCCCAAACATTGACCAATATTACAGAGTCCATAAGTGACTCTAAAAGTGGATAGTGAGGGACATGTGAGACTAGGAGGTTAAGTTCAGCTCCCTAAATATTTCCTTTAACCCATTAGGGCATGATCATAGGTCCATAGCCCAACTAGGCCAACAGAAATCCACTTAGGAGGGCTGGAGATTCTTCACACTATGGCAAGAAATAGCCAACTCATCTGTGGGAGACAAGCCACTTGAGCCCCCATGGAATTGTCCCCACCCTGGACTTAATCGTACTGGGTGCAAAACCCCAGAGCTCTTTGTCTTCACATCAATTCTTGCAGTATACCATCTGGATGCACAGGTTGAACATGCATGATCTTTGGGGCAGGGGCCAGAGCTCCCAGGTGCTCATGAGAAAGCATCTAAGACTTATGGGCATTTAAATTTATTAACATTTTTTTTTGTTCTTTTTATGTCTACATGACAGTAGAGTGTATTTTGGTATATTACACATACATTTCTCTAAAGATTCCAGTCCAACTGGCTAAGATGGGTTTGCCTAATAGGGCCAATATCTAATGCTTGAATAAGACTTGCTCTCTCTCCACCAAACTTGCTTGCCTTAGAGTTATATGGCAGATGGAATTTTCCTGATGTATCATGTCCTTAGGAACAATGCTGAAAAGTGTGTCTGTGAACTGGATGTCCTGACACTGACAATCCAGCGTCGATATATTATGTTAGTTTTTCAAGACCTTTGAAAGTGGTGGTTTGAATAGCTCTCTTGTTAGGGAAAGCTACACAGAGTTAGGCATATTTGTGTCCTTTATTGTTTGGAAAAAGGCTGATATGATCAATCTGCCAGTCCCACACTAGTTGGACTGTTCAGTGTATTTTTTCTTGAATGTGGCTAAAAAAAAGGACTGGAGCCAGGAGCACAGATATGTGACCAAAAGCAAGTCATTATATTTTAGGGATAATCCTGTCACTTAAGCATTGTTCCATTCCATTTTGCACTTTATAAATTACTTTCTCTGTACCCTCCACATCAGGTCCACTGCCTGGGTCCTGGCCAGAGACTGCACCATAGTTAAAGCATTCAGCTCCACATTTTCAGGGACAAATGTGAGTACATCATACAAAATCAATTCTTCCAGTTTCAAATCACATTTGTTGCCACATGTTGGCTTCCAAGAAAGGCTTTCCCAGTAATGATGGCAATTGTGCCATCTACAATGTGAGGCCATGGTAAACTATCCAGTCAGTACAAATATCCAGTAACCAACTCACAGGTACCACCAAGCTGTAATGTATAATTCTATCTTCTGGATGCTCATATTTTCTGGGGCCTAAAGACAGAAAGTATGAATAACAAGTTGTAGTGCAAAATCAGTACAAATTCTTGACTATTTCCATGATGGGCCCATCTGTATACCAACAATTTTCAAGCATGAGGATCCCCCTCACACACTTGTAAGATCAGTGACACTGGGTCAGTCACTTGTGGTAAAGGCACTACTCAACAAGCTGTTGGCGAGAACTCTTTATCGCTGTAATATACATGCCATTTATTTAGGGGCCTGTGCTAAAGAAGATTGATGCTGGTGAAATAGGTCAACCACCCACCTTTATAGGTAGGCCATTTCACATTATGTCCAGTAAGTTTTTAGATAGTGGCTCCACCTGTGGTAGGTCATTTTGCACTCCTAACAAATGTTGTTGTCAAGGGTTGCATATACTAGTTTCAGCTCCCTTCCCACCTATGGACAAAATCCTAGAAGTACATTTTCCATTGTTGTTCTTTCCAAAAAGCTAAGTTCATCCCATCTGGTGTACAGGTGACATCAAACCACATTGGCAGCTCTGGTTGAGAGACCCAGAGATTGCACCTGGGCTATCAAATTTGCCTTTTCAAACACTCTCTGCTGGGGAAAACTCAAGTTCCATTTGGCTCCCTTCTTCATTAGCCCATGCAGTAGGCATGGATATTGATTTGGATGAGGAGTAAGCATGCTATTAATCAAGGCCCCTAAAAAGACCCCTATATCTTCTTTAATGCATGGGTAATGAAAAAGGTTTTCACTTTATTTCTCCCACCATGACTGGAATCAAATGGGTCTTACCTTACCAGATCACCCCAGGGCCTTTGATTTTGTTGAGGTTGACAGCCCATCTCCTAGCACGTACAAGTTGCTCTACTACATCCTATAACAGAAGATGATCCTTTCAGTTAGCAGGATATCATTGATATAATGAAACAAGTTAACATGAGTAGAAAATGAGAATATATCAAGGTTCCAAGCTTCATGACATGACAGATGTACAGATATCCAAGAGGCTGTACCTGGAATGTCCACTGCCTTTCCCAATAATTGAGTGTGAACTGGCCTTGCAAGTCCAGTTTCAAAGGGTTGTTGAAAACAGCATTAGATAAGTCCAGAACACCATGCTTAGAGCCAAGAGGGTTATTTAATAATTATAGGTTTTAATTTTGCAAGATGAAAAAGTTTTGAAGATCCATTCAAAACACTTTGAATATACTTAACATGGTAGAACTGTATTTTGAAGTGGTTAAGAGATTTAAAAAGGCAAAAACAACAAAAAATAGATTTAATAACTTAAATATGTCCAGTATGTGCAGTTTATGGCAAGTCAATTGTACTTAATAAATCAGTTAAAAATAAAATTAAGTAAATAAAAAAGGCAATCCACAGAGTGAAAGAAGATATTTGCAATCCAAATTTGATGAAAAATTCTTATTGAGTTCTTATAACTCAACAACTAGGAAGCAACACAATTTGAAATTGGACAAACAATAGGTATTTTCCCAAAGAAGATGTACAAATAGTCAATAATCACATGAAAACATCACTGTCATGAAGGAAAAGCAAATCACCGATTGGTGGTATCACTTTACATGCATTTGTTTTAATGGCTATTTTAAGCTAAATGGAAAATAAATGTTGAGAGGGAAGATACAGAAAACAAAACCATAAAAATTTTCTGGTGGGTTCCAGCTATGACAACCCAGATGTGGTTTCTGCCTTTAAATATCCTAAAATGTTCAGGCTTAGGGTTTCTCTTTGCAGAGACAGTCAGTTCTGTGGAGAGCCATTGGTGGCTGGCCAGCTAAATATTCTTTCCTTTTGGACAAAAATAAAATAAAAAGAAAAAGAAAAATTTTTTCTGGTGGGAATTTAAATTAATCAACAACTACACAAAACGGTATAATAGTTCCTCAAAATATTAAGGTGGAATTATTACATGATTAAGCAAATCCACTTGTAGTTTCCAAGAGAATTGGAAGGACAGACTAAAACTAACACCTGCACACCAATGTTTATGGCACCTTTATTCACATTAGCCAAGTGGTGCAAATAACCCGAAATTCCTTCCATCTTCTGTGTAATTCCCCTTCTCCCTCCCATTCCCTCCCACCTCTCTTCCCTGTTTAGTGGTAATCTTCTTCTCATACTCTTCCTTCCTACTCTATTTTGAGTCATCCCCCTTATATCAAAGAAGGCTGCAATCTGTACATGTGGAAAAATAAGAATTCATACCCCATTTGAATCAAATGTATGATATGTCAAGATCATTGTATTGTCTTGAGCAATTAATAAAAAAAATCCAAAAAAAAACCCAAATTCCCTACATAAACCAATGAATAAGGAACATGTTGCATGTTCATGCCAAGTTGTATCATTCAGTCTTAAAAAGGAATAAAGCTTTGAAAAATGCAATAATGTAGATGAATTGGGAAAACATTATTCTAAGTGTTAAACCAGGAAAAAAAAAGTATGATTTTACATATCAGGTCCTTTGAACAGGCAATTCCATATAGACAGACAGTGAAGTAGAGGCTACCAGGAGTTGGAGAAGAGAGGGAATGGGGCATTCTTGTTTAACTGCTTGGGAATTCTGTTTGGAAAATTGGAAAGCACTGGAAATGGAAAATAGCCATGGTGCATAACATTGTGAAAGTATTTAATACCATTTCATTGTGCCCTTCAAATGGTTAAAAGGATAAGTTTTACTTTATGTTACATTTTCCAATAAAACCCCAAACATGATATGCTTTAAAACAGCTCAAGAGAAAAATATTTAATATTAATTTATAGTATTTAAGATGATTGCATTCAGGCACACAGGGCAGCTGCTACATGTGAGAAATGGCTCTGGGGTATACAGAGCTGAGCTCAATTATTACAATATACGAATTTAGCCAAGTGCAATGATGGTGGTGCACAATTGTAATCCTAATGACTAGGGAGTCTGAGGCAAGAGGATCACAAGTTCCAGGTCAGCCTCAGCAATGTAGCAAGACCCTCAGCAATTTAGCAGGACACTGTCTCATAAAACAAAAAGGACTAAAAAGGTCAAAGGATGTAGCTCAATGGTCAACCATAAATGGTTCAATCCTCAAACATCGATATACATTTGTTTAAACTGATACATAAATTTATAACATACTTTTTAATAATTTCTCAAAATTCAACATTTAGGAGAAAACTCAGACATACGCCAAGACAACTCAACCAGGCAGATGATCCTGAATGACAAAGGATTTGCATGAGGTTATGGAAAAAGAACAAAGGGAGATTGCTTTTCAGGGTTCTCAGAAGGCTTTTTTAAATAATATTGTTCTTTTTAGTTATACATGAGAGAAGAATGATTTTTGACAGACATACAGAGAGCATACCTTTCCATTCTTGTGGTTGTATGAGATGTGGAGTCATACTGGTTGTGTATTCATATATGAACATAGGAAAGTAATGTCTGATTCATTCAACTGTCTTTCCTATTTCCATCCCCTCTCATGCCCCTTCATTCCGCTTTGTATAATCCAAAGAATTTCTATTCTTCTATCCCCTCTCCTTACTATGTGTTAGCATCCACATATCAGAGAGAACATTTGGACTTTTGATTTTTTGAGGGGGATTGGCATATTTCATTTAGAATGATAGTCTCCTTTTACTGGCAAATGTCATAATTTCATTCTTCTTTATGGCTGAGTAATATTCCATTGTGTATATACATCACATTTTTAGAAGGCCTCTTAAAATACTATTTCCAATGGAATTTGCACTGTTTCAAATATTGAATATTTGAAAATATTCAATAGCTGGTAGACAGGTTTGGAGAAGGAGAAGGAATAACTGGAGCCAAGCTGGAATAAAATGAGTCACACACTTACCAAAGCAGGAGCCACAGAAAATATATATTGGTGAAAGAGTTATATACCAGAACTCACTAGTGAGAACTCCCAATGAGAAATCAGAATTTTCATAGCTTTTTCAGTGAAAAAAATAGACCTGAGGAGCAGGAAGACACATAAGCAGAAACAGAGACAAAGCCATAATGCAAAATAGACACAGAGGAGATAAAAGCAAAGCACCCAGAATACAACTATCTCTAGCTCAAAATCTAGGACAACTAACTCTAGTGCACAGGGGAAAAAATATCACAGGACACTGACATCTGAAGATGAACATTGTGGGCCATTGAGAAGCATCTGTTTTGACTTTCAAAATGGAATGTTATCAGTAGATAACACAGTAATGCAAATTCACATATATGTACCTATATAAAGAGCAAATGATTATTCATCACCTAGGATACCATATACAATAAGCTCTTATTCCTTCTTATCACCATTTCCTCACTACTGATATAAATGGCTCTTGTCTATGATAGCAGCCAGACCTGGGGCATACCCAACATTGTTGGGATGGGGCTTCTCCTCCTTCTGTAGCGGGCTCCCCATGCTGCCCCAAACGAGGCAGCAGAGCTCTGCATCCATCCCTTACTTAATGTGGAGATCCATAGTAATTCCAGAACAAGGTAAAAAGAGCAGGAAGATGTCTACTCACTGAAGCAGAAGTGTTCATTTATAATAAAAACAATCTACCTGATTCACATTGAGTCTAATATTTAGAAATAAGACAATGCAAATAAAGCAACCTATTTTATCTTATCATAAGGATTTACATTAATATTAAAATGACATTAATATTAATGACATTAATGATATTAATATTAAAAATGACTTCATTTTAAATTCTATTCAAATTGTCAATGTTGAAGGCATCAATAACTATTGTTTTATAACAAACACAGTTACTTCAAGCACCATCATTTTAGAACTTGTGGCTCTCTGGTTTGGTTTTAGTTTCTTGAGCTAATTTTGCCTGAACCATTCATGAATCTATAATCAATTGATGAGTTGGCTGAACCTACAGTCTAAAATAGCTTCACCCACGTATCTGGGTCTTGGAAGGGTGCATAAACAGTAGAGACCTAAGAACCATTTATTCTCCATTGTGTCAGAATGAGCTTCCACAGACAACAGCAGTCTTAAGAGACAAGCCCAACATGTAAGCTCTTTTCTAGCCTCTCTTACATTAATTCAATAAAGGCCTATTTGCCAAAGCAAATAATATGGCCAAGCTTGAAGTTATTGGGGCAAGGAATCACACAAGAGGGTGAGTATTTACTGGGAGATGTGGTTCACTGGGGATCATCAGTGTAGCAGTCTAATGCAATCCCCTCATATGTGCCAGATACACCTAAGAGTATCAAGATCATATTGGAAAATGGAATAAACAAAGCACAAATAACACTAGGGGGGTTGTCTTTCAAGTTCATCATGTGAGGAACTTAGAAATCACCATCTGGCCAGGCTTAGTGCTGAATACCTGTAATCTCAGCTGCTCAGGAGGCTGATACAGGAGGATCATGAGGTCAAAGACAGCTTCAGCAATGGTGAGGGGCTAAGCACATCCCCAGCCTTATTTATTTTTAGAATCAGACCCTGACTCTAAATAAAACATAAAAATAAGGCTGGGGATGTGGCTCAGTGGTTGAGTGCCCCAGTACCAATTCTACCCTCAGAACATAAAAAAGTAAACAAACTGAAAAATCAACAAGTCAGATTTTTCAAAGAAACTGAATTCGAGGACCAACTCTTATCCAAAACTGGTTAAACAGAAAGACACATACAGAGATTCATAAGTTCTTGATGTGGAACCCATGAGCAGTAGCTTCTTTGGAAAGCAGTACAAGACTAGGAATACCTGAACAATATTGAGCTCAGTGTGGATAAGGCTGATTCAGTCACTCAGGGCTCTTCATACTTTGGTGAGTTTTACCTCCAGGATCTCAGCCAGATTCTTACAGGGCAACCAAAGCATTCTGTTCTTCTTGAGAAGTTTCAACCTTAGGAAAAATTATTTTACAAAAGAATAGCCTACTGAAATTTCGCCAGACCCTAAATGACCCAAGATAAGAGAATACCACACTCAAGCCTGCTTCAGCCCTCTACCTGGAAGAAGGAACACACTCAACACCAGCTCCCACTGCTCTTCCATATGAGAGAGGAAAACATTCAACTACAACTGCCTGCAGACATCTTGTCCCCGAGAGCGAGGAAAATGAGGAAACTGATGCAGATCCTTTCAAGAGCCCAGACTCACTAAAAGATTGAGATCTAATCATTGGGCTAATAACCTCTTCCCTCAAGAAGCATGAAAAATGCAAAACAAAACTAAACATCACAAAAAACAACACATACTCAAATTGCAGAAAATCAATGGGTGAGGAAGTCATTTTTTTAAAGCTCAGAAAAAAATGGTCATTATCATAGTATAGATCTGGGAATGTCCCTCACAAAAGCACATGTGTTCGGTAATGTAAACATATTCAGAGGTGAAAAGGTTGGATTATGAGATCTGCAATCTTTTAGGTAGACTGCTCCTTTAGATGAATTAATTTGAATGGACCACTGAGAGCTAACTGCAGACAGGTGGGAGTGGCTGAAGAAACTAGGTCACAGGAGGTGTGCCTTTTGAGGGCATAATGTAACATTAAGAAACTGTGTCAGGCCCAGGTGTCCCTCCCCTCCTCTCTCCCCTTCCTCTCTCTCTCTCTCTCCTTTTATTTTCATTTATTTATTTATTTATACTAGAGAATAAATCCAGAACACTTAACCACCAAGCTACATGTGCAGCCCTTTTGTGTTTTATTTTGACACAGGTCTCACTAAGTTGCTTAGGTCCCTAAGTTCCTGAGGCTGGATTTGAACTTGCAATCCCCCCTGCCTCAGCCTCTGGAGATGCTGGGATTTCAGGCATGCACCATCACACCTGGCTTTTTGCCTGCCAATAGCTGAGCAGCTTTCCTTTGCCATGTCTTTATGTTCTATCTCACCCTGGACCCAGTGATGGAGATGGCAAAATTCAAAATAAACTTTTCTTCCTGTAAGTTATTCTTGTCAGGTATTTAATTCACAGAGACAAAAAGCTGATTAACATAGGGACTACAGTTCACATTGTGTATTTCAAAACTGCTAAAATGTAGAGTTTAAATTTTCTCACAATAAAGAAATAAGTATGAGAAGCAATGGGTAGGAGATAGTAACTGACCTGACATAATATATCATTACATTACATTAGGCCCATTATGCCCTATAAATACGTGTGATTATTTTTCAATAATCAGTATAAACAATGAGCCTCTAGAAAATATATTAAAGAAAAAAGATGATAAAATGAGAAAGATCAGAAGTTAAAAGGGTGGCATCAATACAAATTCTATAGACATTAGAAAGATAGTAAAAGAATACCACAAACAATTCAATGTTCTTAAATTCAAGAAACTACATGAAATTTACTAATTTCTTGCAAGACAAATATGCTAGATTTAACACACACAAAAGATCAATCTGAATAAAACTGTAACTTATCAAAGATACAGAACCAATAAGGCCATCCCACCAGTTCAAGATATGTTCCTGGTATCTAACAAACATTTAAGAAAGAAATTATGTCCATTCTCTAAAATATCTTCCAGAAGATAATGCAAAGGAGGTACTTTTTAACCCATTGTATCAGACCAGCACTAATGTAATAACAAAATTAGACAAAGATTATAAGAAATTTACAGACTAAAATCTGCCATGAAAGAGAGTATAAGAAAAAATGCAATGAAGTATTAGCAAATATTACCCAGAAACAGATCCACATCAGTATAGCCAACCTGTGTACAGTAAAAAACCAGAGGGGACACAGCAGCACGGAGCAGAGATCCTTTCAGCAAGTAGTGCTGCATGACCTGGACATCCCCTTCAGCACAGCTACCGGCACATGTGAAAGGAGACACTGAGAGAGAAAAGAGAGAAGGAAGAAGAAAAACTCCTTGTAAAATAAGGGCTAGAAACTTACCAAATTTGTTGTAAAACACAGACCTCTGGATTCAATATTTCCTCTTTGTAAAGTAAAAAAAAATCCATTTCTACACAAATCACAGATGGATATTTGGTATTCATATCACACATGAATACTTGGGTTTGCATCTGTTTGTGTGTGTTTGTCCATGTTTGTGTTTGTACAGAAATTCCCCAAAATATCTTTTGCCATTGAACATTCATTGATTTTAGAAGCAAATATACTAGAAACATCCAAAAATTTCTTTAAAGTTTTTTTTTCATTTTCTGTACCTGTTCTTCTGAATTCTTAATAATGGTATATTTAATTTAGTTATTTGTTGTTGATGTTCAAGACCCTCTAACTGAAGATAATAACTAGAAAAAATTATGAAAAAATTTTATTCAAAATTCACAAAAATATATATGTAAAGAAGAGATTTCAGTTCTATGTCTGAGTTTGTGCAATACAAGAAAATATTATGTGAGAAAGATGTAACTGCAGACAGGAGAGAATCTGAGAGTAACAATCCCTGTGAAATAACAGAGAAATGACCCAATTTTCCAAAGGTGTGATATCAATGGAGCTAAACAGATCTACAAGGAAACAGGTCATGTCCAGGTACCAGGCAGAAACAACAGGAAACTAATGAAGGTCTCCTCTGGCAGGATGAGCAGGTGGAGTTGGAAGAAAGGATCTAAAAGGCCCAAGAGGGTGGAGGACATGCTGGGCTGGAGAGTAGGGCAGGGGTATGGTGCTGCCTCTTATTCTTGCACCTCCCCCACTCTCAGTATCCCTTTGTGATGAGAGGGCACAGCCCTGTGTGACACAGGCCTGGGTATTACTCCTCATTGCTGAAGTGAACTCTTGAGATTCATTTATCCAGACAGAACAGTGCAATTCAGATGATGGAGAATCCTCTTTCCTCTGAATAGTGTTAGTGCCTCATGGCTGAACCCCAGCTTCACCTCCTAAGCAATGGTTATGATCCTTGCCTTTGTGTGTAGACTGGGGCTCTTTCTCCTCTTATTGCCCTGCCTCCAGGGTAATCCATCCTTCTCATCACCAGAAAGGAAGGTAAATTTCAGGAAGGTAAGAAACCCTCAGGCCAGACCAAACAAAAAACAGATTCTCTTTTGTCTTCTCTTCTTTTCATTTTTCCAAAATAAGTAGAGACCATAAAAAAAAATCTCAGGACAGAACAGAAAATCACTCTGAGATAGGTGGGGCATGGCAGAGAGAGAGTGTGCACTAGGACTTCTATCTGAAGATCTCAGACCATCCATGTGGTGAGCTGCAGATCCTAGAGTGAAGCACACACTGTGACTCAGTGGCTGAGGTCTGGACTCCTGAGAGATCTGAGAACCTCTGGTGAAGGACAGGCCTTAAGCACTATTCTATCAGTCCTTATCCTGGAAGGTGTCTCTAGAACAAGCATTTCCTGTGTTGGGCTCTGGTCAGGGCTGAGCATTGAAAGCCTCCATCACCTGCTGGAGAAACCTCTGGCCTCGGGAAGCACAACCCTGCCTGACAGCTGAGAAGAGCTTGTGGAAATGAGTCTGTTCCTGAGCCAAGGATCAGTAACTAAGAACATCCATGGTTTAGTTTATACAGAAAATCCCCTTTTGTGCTTTCCAAAGGGAAAAATGAAGTTTTGCCACTTTAAAAAGGTTCTCTGAATAAAAGATTCTCCACTAGCTATAGAAAGTGATGCTATTCAGAAACATAGAATGTTTGTAGCTGGCCTAAGAAAGCAAAGAAAATAGGCTCTAGACATCCCCCTTTTTCTTGTTGGTCAGCATCTGAAGGTGAAAAAGGGACAGAGAAAGAAGAGTGGCATTCTGAAAGGTAAGGCTCTGCCCTTCCATTCCAGAGGTGACTTGCTGTCCTCTGTCCCCAAGAGACCAGAGCCATGTCCCAGATGTAACTTGCAGAAACCTCAGAGGGAGGATCCTGGGAAAGAAACCATACTAGAGATACTTCTCAGGTGCCCAGAATGAAGCTGTGGTGGGCCGGGGTGGGTGATGTCCTGTAGGTTGGTGTGGGCACTATTAGAGCCATGCTGTCTGTGATCCTGCCAATGATGAGAATCAATCAGGGCCAAGTTCTGTTCCCCTAGGGGTGAAGTCTGAACACCCAAGAAATTCTGAGGCAAGCATAGAAAGCAAGTTTTATTTAGATTTCTCTGCAGAAAAGGGGTCCCTGACTCATGTATCCAAATAAGTGGGGATGTCTAGTCCCTTTTGTATTTTAGAATTCCTCTTTGTCATGTCCTCCTTCTCCCTTTTTCTTGCCTCTCCTCTCCCATTCTGCATACATGACCCAAAGGTGGGCCCAAGTGATCCAGGCAGGAAGGTATCAGCCCAGGAGGCATTAATTAACTCCTACAACTCCCTGCAGGGAGGAACAATTCTAGGGCAGGCTACCTTAGCAACAAGTTGTAGAAGAAGTGGGAGGGCACATGAGAGGAGAAGGGAGAAAGACCATTTGATTTCCTTTCCTCTTGAACCAGCCCCATCTTCCTGATGAGACAGATATATTATCTACACTGACTGCCATTTGTCTACCCTTCAACACACATACTTCATCTGGATATGGAAGTAGGACTTCTAGTCAAAAGTGTGAACAAGTTCTCATGCCCCTAAGATGGATTCCTCTTTGATATGGCCCAATATTTCTCCCCAAAGGGAGTACAATGGGGGCTAGTGGAGGTATAAATAAATGACAAAGTACTACCCCTGCATGTGCCTTGCTATACCTGTCATCTGTCATATGGCTCAAACACTGGTGCTGGCCCTCCAGAATCTACTCTCCCAGTCTGCCCCACATGGACATACCACTCACCCTTCCCTTGTCCAAAATATCCCAGTCTCCATTTTCAGGTTATAGTGATTGCTGGAAGAAAGTGGAAGAGAATGAAGATCTGCTTTCACTTCTAAAACTGTGAGTAACTTTCTATTTCTTCCTGTGTCCATCCCACTGCCTGTGATAAGATCTGACAACACAAAGCTCTCATGGGGGAGTGCAGAAGCCCTCAGTTGGAGTAGGATCTGACTAAAGCTCTGGGTTTTGGGAGAGCAAGGGCTTTAGAAATTCAGGGTGTAAGTAGCGAGGAGCCATGGGCCACAGGTGCCCACCCCCTCCCCACTAGCCCTACCTCATGGCCCCATCTGATCCTGGCTGCAGCCTGAGCCTCCTATTTCTGGAGCCACCTAGGGAATTGCCATGATGACAGCAGCTTTCACCAGCTCTTAAAAGGAGATGACCCAGATGAGATGTGTAAACCAGAGTCAGCTAGAGTCCACCAATCACATACACTGCCTGTGGAGGATGCTTTGGCCACTGCCTTCTTCCCTTTGGCTTCCTTGACTTCTTTGAGCGAGCACCATTGCTCCTGGCCTTTAATTTGTTACCAAACCTAATGACTTCCTCAGTTCAGTGTGACTGTTGAGTCACACTAAATCCTGAGTGCCTCTCAGTCACCAGAGTCTGTGATTCCTCTAGAATGACATTCATCTCAGCCTTATGAACTTTTTTTTCTCCCTTCTCATGCTCCTGATCCCAGAGACCACCTTCCATTTCTGCAGGCCTCAGCCTTACTCCTCGTAAGTGTGACTCAATGACACTCTCACTAGGCCTGAACCCACATAGCTCTTCTCTACCCACTATTGAGTGCCTTCTCCTGTGCCAAGGCCATCTCCTGGCTCATTGTCATCTCCTGGCACACTGCCTTCTCCTGGCCCATTTTCAACTCCTTTCCCATTGTCATGTCCTGTCCCAGCAATCTCAGGTCATATTCTCCCCACCTGTTCCCACATTTCTCTCCTGGTGGCAGATGGCTGCCAGAGTCTAGGGTCTCTCCCACTCCCCACACAATAAATACAAGAGAGATCATGCTGTCACTCACCAGAGGATTCATACTGGGGAACCACCCACTTTCACAAGTAGAGGTTGAAGGGACTCTTTCATTAACCCTGATGTCCAGAAACTA
This sequence comes from Ictidomys tridecemlineatus, assembly GCF_052094955.1. Lineage (NCBI taxonomy): Eukaryota > Metazoa > Chordata > Mammalia > Rodentia > Sciuridae > Ictidomys > Ictidomys tridecemlineatus. The sequence goes on along the minus strand of NC_135489.1, from coordinate 84,979,314 downwards.
TTGGAGATACTGATCAGCAAGAGAGCAGAAAGGAATATTTGTAATGTGAAGACAAAAGATGAAACAATCTACTCTCTGTATTCCCAGGGAAGCAAAGTTAAGTCATTGGGTAGGGAGAAGGACATTACCATCCCACAACACTTCTGGAACATGAAAGGCAAGCCAGAGAAGCTTTGTTTTTCAGCAGCTCTTTTACACCAAGGTCCTGGGAGATGTTTACAGCAGAAATGCAGCCAGCTCTTTTGGGGCCTCCCTGTTCTGCACAGTGAATCTGGCTACTGTCAGAATGTCTGGGCCCTCAGCAGAATTTTCCTCGATTGCATTCAATGAAGTACCTAATTACATTCCAGGGAAGGTGCAGGCTACACTCTTCCTCTCAGATGCTCCACCCTCTTGTCCAACTCCAGCCTGTGATTCCATCCTTACCCTGGTGGCAGTCCCCATCATTGCCTCATACCCTCCATCAGAAACATCTCACATCATCTCTCCCAAGCCTACCATGTCATCTTCCTCTTAATGCTGCCTGTGGATTTCCATGCCCCACAGCCAAAAGGAGACCCAGTTGCTTTCCCCTTCTTCTCTTCAACACCTTGAATGTCAACATTTGAGGAAACAAATAGCAAGTAGAGAGGCTTTACCTTGGTTGGTCCAAAAGTTTCTGAACATCTTTAGCCATCTCACTTCTGAGAACAGGGCCTCCTGTGACCACAAGCCCATCAACATGCCCCCAGGGGATTTCCTCAGCCTTGAGCTTCAGGAGAAACTAGAGCAACACCTTCAGAAGAGGTTCATGCTACATCAGTATGGACTACCACCCAATATCTACGCATTTATGAATCTGACAGAATCCTGGGACAACATCCCAAGGACAAGTCAGGCAAAGGACAATTGTGAGTCTTCCTGGAACTCAGTGATTCCAGACAAGAACAGCTCTGCTGTACGAGACTGGTTCAGTGAGGTCAGTGATAATCCAAGAGGGCATGATTCCTGTGAGTGTTTGTAATTCCAGGCTTGGCACATACCATGTCTGTGTCCCACCTGAAAGTTCAAAGACTCAGAAGGTAACTTGGGATGGACCAAACTTAAAAGGTGGGGGAGCCTTCAGGAACACCTCCAAGGAGATCTCCTTCCTTGATGTTGGCACTGTGCAGATGCCGAAGACATGTGTTAAAAGTCTAAGAGTAAGGCACAGGTAGGCCCCACCTCTCAAGGTCCTTAAGCACATAAATATCTTGAAGATGAAAAACTCTGTGGCTTCATCATCTCCACAGCCTTCCTTAACCTCTACAGCCACCTGTAACTCCAAGGTTGACTCCATTACCCATAATGCCAGGGTCCTGGGAAAATCCATTCAGAGAGGTCCAGGGTTGAAGGAGATAGCAAAAACTCCAGTTCCCACCCAGAAAAGTCCTCTTTCTGGACCTTCTTTTGAGTCCCTGAGCAGAACTACATCTGGTGACAACTGTGGGATTTCAGATTCTCCAACTGTACACAAGGGCAGCCTACCCTCTCAACCCCACACTTACATTCTTGTGGGCAGAATCTGGCACAGTGATACTGTCTTAGGATCTGCAAGAGATAGCTGGAATCAAGTCCAAGCCTAGAAATGGATACATGAGACTGTGGGGAGTGGAGGTTTGAGCTCACAAGTCTCATGCCACAGCATGTTATCACTTCAGGTATTTTTAATTTTTTAAAAGCTGAAGAAATCAGAGAGCTAGAGGATGAGGAGGAGGAGTCTTCTGATTGGAGAATCAACATGAGAATCAGAAAGATGTCAAATTTCCTAAATGTTGATATTCATCTAGGAAATTTAGAATCTCAGAGGACCAGTAAGAGACCCTCCCCTTCTTAGAAGTTCTAATTTACAGAGCCAAGAATACTCATGCCTGAAATCACATACTGATCCAGAGAACCAGCCTCAAGAACAGGCTACTGGCATCATTCTGCAAGACTGTGCCACTGACATGTTTCATCAGAACTGTGCCCCTGAGGTGCTTCTGGCTGCAGACATCCTAGCTTCCCAGGAGAGATTGTCCAGCTCCATAAGCATGACCAGTAGCATTTCATCAACTTCTCAGGGGCTGTATGGACTCTTGACAAGTTAAGACAGCAAAAATGCAAGATCCCTGAACTCCAGGATTCATAGAAGAGTAGGAGAAATATGATTAGAGCAACTGCCAAGAGGGAGGACAGTGTGTGGCCCAGGTCAAAAGCACAGGAAGAAAGGATTTCAGGAGGGAAGCAATCCTGTGCAGAGGAAATGGGTTCCTCTGTCCCTCTGTCATGAAGGAAGAAGACACTGTGGGGGACAAGTCCTCTCAGGCTATTTTAAAGAGAAAATTTGGGGACAGAATAAGAAACTTTCTACAGAATATTTTCCACAGTAAAGCCAAAGGGCAGGCATACTCCTTATGCAAACCATGACCCCATCAACTAATACCCAAATATAAGGGTTACTCACAAGCCAACTGCTTACAGACAATGGGGTGTCAGAAGCCCAGACACTCATGACCATCATTGGATTAATCATCATGAAGTTTCATCATGAACATTCTGCCTCAAAGAAAAACATAATTAAAGAGGTACTCCAGGCCCCTATGAGTAGACAATCCCATTATTCTAGGGGTTCCTCCTCCCCAGAACAAAAGAGAGTGATGGGTGCTATCATTCCTGGTCACCAGGCCAGTCCAAGGTACACAGCCATCCTCTGAACAGGTGGATCAGAAACAAGGACAACAAGAAGGCCTTGCTGCTCAAGGAGTTTACATCTCTTCCCAGCCCCTGCCAGCAGAGGACCAGGGTGGCAGGTATATTGGACCACAATGTCCACAGTCCAAGGCACTATGCTCTAAAGAAATGTTTGTTGTCTCATCAACATCAGCATGATTTTCACTCTTGTCCTACTGGGAAGAAGTTTTTCCCATAATAAAAACCATACTGAGAAAAACTCTCCTCATGTGAGCCCAACATTTGTTTGATAAAGGCTTCTTCCTAATGAGGTGACAATTGCTTAATAACATTTTTTAAAATCAGTGTTTTGCTGGGTCATAGGAAAGGTGGTCATGTCTGTTCTTCATTATTCTGGTTTGTAGAAGAGACTGGACATGCAGGGAGGTGACAGTGGCATTGAGTACCCACCCTTAGGTCAGATCCCCCTGTTATGTCTTAAGAATTCATGACTTGATCGTTACAGAAATAATACAATGCCTTTGGGACTCCTCAATATGGGGCAATTCCACAAGGACCCCGCCCTAAAGTCTAAATAAAAGAGCCTTTCCTCCATCCTGAACTTTGTGAGGCTGTAGGGATTGGAGTACAGGGTTATCTGGAACTTAGTAGCTTCCCATGTTCAGGAAAGTTGGGGAGAGAGGGGTAGTATTCAGACCCTGAGTTCAGAGGTGGCTGGAGAGTTCTGGCTGGTGGTACCTTGGTGGGAATCAGAGGACACCTGCTCTGAGAATCCCTGCCTTATGGAGCCTAACATGGAGATGAGCCTTCCAGCTCCTTTTAGCTCAGGGTGCATGCCATGGCCATGCCACCTGCTTCTGCTTCTGCCTTCCTCACTTTCCAGAGCGGTGTCCAGAATGGAGATTGTAGATTGGTGTGTGAGTGTCTGGATGGGAACTGTGAGTTGGCTACTAAGGGCTGCCACTTGCAGCTCACCATCCCTCAAAATTCCTTACAGCTGACACAAATACGCATCCACTAACCATCTGACAGTGGGGCAGAGCGGGCAGAAAATGGGATATGGAGAATTAAAATGGAGCCAAAGAAAGAGGCAGAGTAACATGGGGATACCAAGATGGTGTGGTGGATGGGAAGATATTACCAGCCACCAACCTGAGGGAGGAGACATTATGGACTCACCCTGGCCACACCCAGACTAAAAACCTAGAGAAGCCTCTTGAGCAATGACACAGCTTAGAGAGGAAGCAAACCTTCTTATAGGGCAGATTCATTTTCTGACATTATATTGAATAGGGCCTCATGGCTTTGCCTTTTTAATTATAGAAGGGATGAGTTAGCAATTGGAGTAGCTAGGACTAGGGAACTCTAGCTGTGATTTCCAGTTTGGAAATATACTTTACACATACACATGGCCCTAGCACCACTTCTGCAGTGGAAAGGCAGAGACCTAAAAAGGTCAAAGAAGTAGCCTGGGGTCACAAAGCAAGATTCCCTGGGCTTCGAGAACTTACCATCCCCAGACTAGAGAATAGGAGGTGGTTCAGTTAGAACTTATCATGTGAGGGCAGTGACTTGTCCAAAAGGGAGGGGTAAGCTGGGTAGGGGGAAACCAGCAGACTTCCCTGACTGCACTTGTCTTCCAATATAAGCTGCTTCTTCCCAGGACCTGTCCAAATGGGAAAGCAGGCAGGCCCCACAGGAGGAGAGAAAAAGCCATGTCTACTGAGTGTTTGATGCTGTGGCCCATCTGGGGAAGCAGCACTGCTCCAGGCCCTCTGCCATTTTTGTTCCCTGGTGGAGAGGTCTATACCACAAAGTGCCACCAAGGCATATGGCACAGGCATAGTCCTGTTCTAATGCCTGAAAGTACCCCACATGTAAAGCCAGGCAGTCCCTCCCAGTGTGAGAACAGGCCCTACAAGCCAACCCTGAGCCAGGTCCTGTGCCTTTTATGATCAGAGAAGACCCCAGAGTGGGCCTAGAATCAAGAAAAGACTTAGGCACAGAATGAGCTAGAACAGAGTCAGGTCCTTGAATCTGGCTCTGCTAGGCTCTCTCAAAGCACAGAGACAGGTTCTCAGTGCAGAGAAGCTGGATGTGGATCCCAGGGATCCTGAGGGGATAATGCCACAGACAGTGATACTGATGGACAGCCAGAAGCCTGAGAGAGGAAGTCCTGTTGCTCTCTGCTTCTGCCAGCTTTGTCATCTATGAGGGGAAGTAATTCCAACAATCAAGAGACATCCCAGGGACCCCCAAACATACATGTCACAGAATCCTACATACACATAGACCTTCACAGGCCCAACTTAAAGATAGCCACAGAGACCACCACAGAACCTCCAACATAGCAGTCACAGAAACACAAGGACCTCCCTCAGATAATAGCATGAACTTCAGGGTCCTTACACAGAGATCTCACAGAACCCCTCACACAGACCTCCCAGAGGAACCTCTGGCAGAGATTTGTACCAAGAGAGACCTCAGAGACCTAACACAGAGTCTCCCACAACAAACTTTCACTGCCACATGGTCCTCATGCAGTGATCTCTCACAGAGACCTCCCAGAGTTCTAGACCTTGGGGAAACATCTCCACAGAGATGTCCTATAGATTTCCTTAGATAGAACCAAGAGATAGCACAGAGACATCTCAAACATACACATTGACCTCATGGAGGATTGTCATACAGAGACTCCTACAGAATTATTTCTCTTTTAATTCACAATTTAAATTCCCACTGGGACTCATAACTCCCACAGAGACTGAACAGAGACCTTTCACAGGAATTTTCTACAGAAAACCCCACATCATTCTTCTTTCATGTGAAACCCCTTAGCCAACTGGAAGCACAAGGAGGACACCAACCAGACCCCTGAGACACTGTCAACATGTCCTCCCAAATGACATTCTCTGCTTTGGAAAATCCTCAGGATCTTCTGTTCCTTTGTAATGTCATTGCCTCTGAACAGAAGAACTGCAGATTCCAAGTGCAGACTTGAAAAATTCCTTCCTGTACAGGTTTTCACTAGTCTCAACTTTGACCCATAGTTTAGAGAATCACAAATTTTAAACATGAATAAAATGCAGCCAACATCCAGTTAGAGAAATCATCTTATTTGTCCAGTATTAGTTATTATCTTCTCAAATGTATAAATGTCACTTTATCTCATTAGAGTCAAGAACTGAATTCTGGATTGTTGACTAGTTTAGAAACATGATAAGCACTTATAGCAAATGGACAATAGGAATGATATGAACCAGCAAAGAAGCATCTGGACTCACATCTACTTCCCAGAAGCTGAGCAACCACACATTATCCTAGGCATCCACATAAACACAAGGTGTGCAGAAAAGATGGAGTGGAATTCATGGAGTTACAAATGTAAAATGAGAAAGTAGAAAACAAAAGGAAAGAAGTTTCCACTAAGAGAAGTGAGCAGTCTCTCCCTTCCACCTCCTTCCTGCCCCACCCCTGCACACATACAAATATACCACAAGTTGAGGAATTGCTACACACTAGGCACTATAGTTAAAGTGGATTAAATTGTGAATTAAAAGAGAAATAATATTCTGCTATTATAAATTATATAGTGCAGCACAGAAAACACAAAATTACCCCAAATCCCTCAACCATCCAGCTGCAACTACAATGAGGGACCATAATCACTGGCTTTAACAAGGGAACTGACAGACCCTCTCTGTGATGAGACTTTGCCTTCTGCCCTCATCCCTCAGAATTGTGTTCCATAGGTGCAGGTGTGGAACACATCACAGTCATCTGGGGAGATAGAGGGAATGGCTCAGTTTCCTACATCTGGAAACAGATTATAATGTCAGAAACACAAGTTGGAGAGACAGACCACATGGACGCTCTGCAATACCCTCCTCATCAATAAGCCCACATCCTTCCCTACCCTCCCCCTTCTTTCCTCCCTTTATTGTTTACAGAGCCACCAAAATCCAAGCAGAGAAAGTCAAGTGATCCATTCCTTCTTCAAAATCCTCCTGTGCAACTCACCTGGTTAGAACCACCTCAGGTTCTCACCCAGTACCTCAAAGTCTTGCAAGATATGGTCCCTGGGAGCCTCTGTGGCCTCACTCTCACCATGACCCTCCCCGATGGCACTCAACCTATACTGGGTTTTTTCCAGAACCATTCTGGATGCTCTTCCTTCCCAGAAACCCTGTTTGAGTTCCCTGTGCTTGGAATGCCCACTCCCCAGTGCTACAGGGATCCTTCCCTTCTGAATGGGCTTATCCTTGAGAGCCCATCTCAAAGGTCTTCCATGTTCCCCAGGAGAGCTGGGTCTGTTCTTCTTAGTCCATGTCCCTTCCTGGCCCACTGCTATCCACAGCATTTATTTATTTACTCAGGTCACACCCCTTCCCCTAAGTACAAGGTCATGGAAAGCTGTGTGCCAGAATCAGGCACTTGGAATATGTCTCTAAATAATGCATGAGCGCATAAATGGATTCCATGGGAAGTGGGAACTTAGGGCCAGAGGTGACCTGGATTTTTCCTTAGAAAACAGTTAGAGACACTCTAAGAGGTGATTTCCCTGAGCCCAGAAAACTCCTCTCAGAATGGGCTTGTGCTGGTCTCTGGTGGCAGGAGGATAATCCGATGTTTCCAGCAGTAGATTTGAGGGGCTGCTGTGCAGAGGCTGCTGAACTTGTGGCATCCTATATTACTCCAGTGAGAAGCTACAGAGTGTTGGTGGAGAGGCCTGGAGAGCTGAAGAAACTGTGCGTCTCTTTTTCATCAAGATTACCGGGGCCTGATCCTAGTGTCCTGGCAGAGCCCAGCTTTAATGACTGAGACCCACTGCCTCTCAGCCATTCTCTGTATCCATATTCTGGGCCCTTGGAGGCTGTGGTGACCATTCTTACTTTCTGTGTTCACTAAGCCCAAGATCCCAGCTACTCCCATGAGGTCCTGGTCATCCATGTGCAGGCTACTCAGGGTGGCTGAGACCAGGTGCAGAGGACCTGTAGGTGATGGGAGCCAAAGCTCAGAGGTCAGAGTAAATTGGTGGAATCAGTCCCTGGTACAAGGCTTTAATGCATCCTAAGAGCCACATCCAGACAGGCCATGCCCTAGGCCACTACCCATCCCTAGGCCACTCCTACTCTGACCTGCTCCAGTCAGGGGACAAAGGAATGGTGATGACCTGAATTCGTCTGTGCCCTGAGTCCTCTGGCTCTGAGCCCAGCTCTGTCATAGCACATAATCTACTGGGGGTTCAGTATGTTCTAACGATACTGTTCTCTCCTCAGGGGCCCTAAAGTCAAAAGTCAGCCCCTGCTCATCAACACAAGGACACCATGAGGGTATGGCAGACCCCCTCTGTGGGAACAGTTGGGCATGGTTTCCTTAGTTTCATTCTAGTTCACCTTAGAGAGTTCTTGGTTTCTACAGGAGTTTTTGATACACTTCTGCATCTTCAAATAAAATCTATCCTATTCCTTATTGTCATTTCACTTTATTTCCATTCCATTTTTACAGTTCTAGAAACCTAGTATCTTCAGAGATGTACCCTCAATAACACGACCATTATTCTACCATTTTTTCCCTCTAGAGAATGGTGGTATGTTCCAGCTACTGTTTTCCTATTATTTACTCACCCAGACTCTGTCTTTGTGTCCTGATCCAGGGGCAGTGAGGACCTGAGCATGTGACCATGAGGCACAAGTGTCCAGTTGACCTAGAGCCACCACTGAGAGCCTCAGGCCTCATGAGCAGAGGCCTGTGCCAGAAGATTTTCCCTGGAGTGTGCATCAGGGTGCCTCAAATAGGTTACCAGAATATGCTGAAGTTAAGTAACTACCACCAGTAACTTGAGTTCCATTGAGCTTATTTCCTATCTCCTTCCATGTAAAGGAGTATTTTAAGGAAAGAACTTCAGAGTTTTAGCTGCAGCAGGTTCTGGCCTTCCCAGCAAAGACATAATTTCAAAGAAAGGTCATGAGCAATGGAGATTAGCTATGATTCATGACCAGGACAGGTGCTTTAAAATGTCAGCAAACCTGCTCTACTGGAACCGAGCACAACTATCACATGATGGGAAGTTTATTTTGCAGATGATTCTTTTGGATTTTAGCAACCCAAACTATGAGCACAGTTTAACATGTATAAGAATCATAAACTTGCAAAGGTGAGCACAGTGTTTCATTTAGTATCAGAAACAAATACTGTAACTATTCCTATTTAGTTCCTCACTGTCATTTCCACCATGAAGGAAAGTAATTTCCATGCAATTAGGCCAAGAATAATTAGATTGAGATAATCAATCAAGAACTAACTTGAATGAAAAAAAATCTGAACCAAATGAAGACTTAACTAGAAGCTTTTAAAATGTTCTATGAAACATGATGTTATCTGTTTTAGTCAGCTTTTTTGCTGCTGTGCCTAAAGAAACTGATCAGAACTGTAAAGGAGAAAAAGTTTATTTGTGGGTTCACAGTTTCTGAAGTCTCAGTCTATAGAAGTCTGGCTCCATTCCCTGGGGCTCGAGGTGATGCAGAATATCATGGCAGAAGAGTGTGACAGAGGAAAGCAGCTCACATGGTGATCAGAAAGCAGAGAGTCCACTTTCCAGTATACCATATAACCACACCCCAATAAATCACTCACTCCTGCCACACCCTACCACTTCAGTTAACACTCAGTTAATTACTGACTGGGTTAATAATCTCACAACTCAATCATCTCTTCTGAATGTTCTTGCACTGTCTCTCACATGAGCTTTTGGGGGATATCTCACATCCGAACTATAACATTTTCCTATTGCCATTTCTTTTCCAATTGCCTTCTCCTGTCCCATCCCCATCAGGAACATAACCCATAGCCTTCTCCAGTCCCATCACCATCTCCTGTCTCATCACCTTTCTCTGTTCCATTGCCATCTCCTGTCCCATCAATCTCAGGCCATGTTCTGTCCACCTGTCCCATCTCATCCCTCTCCTGGTAGCAGATGGCTGCCAGAGTTTCATGTTCTCCAATTATTCACACAGTGAATACCAGAGAGATCATGTTTCCCACCCACCAGAGGACACATTCTATGAAAACCATGCACACTTTCAGGAAGAGACTGAAGGTACCTCTTTCATTAACTCTGTTGTCCAGAAACTGCAGGAGATACTGATAAGCAATAGAACAGAACTGAAAATTTGTATGTTGAAAACAAAAAGATGTTAGATGACTCCTTTTATTCTCTGTGGAACACAGTAAAGTCACTGGTCAATGAGCAGGACACCACCTCCCCACAACCCTTGTGGAAAACAAAAGGAAAAACACAGCAGCTTTCTTTTTCTCAGCAGCTTTTTTACCCCAAGTTTTGGGAAACAACTTACAGCACAAATGTTGTCAGCTTTTCTGGGGACCTTCTAAACAGCAAAGCTCTGATGCCTACTATAGGGATCCCCACTAAGCATTTTTCCATTTTATTCAGTAGACTCTCTAATTCCATATCAGTACAAGTTCAAACTAAGGAACCTGCATGGCAATTTTTTGTCTCAGCCCTTGCTCCACCATGTAGTCCAACCTCAGACTTTGACTCCAACCTATCTTTATCCTTGGCCCCACCAGTGGCTTAGATTCAGAACAAGGGCCATCTAACAATTAGTGCTCTATCTGATGTGTGAGGGGCAAAAATTTGCATCCAAAGATGTAAGCTCTTTGTTTCTTTTGCTGAGAAGAAACTTTTTAGTTTGAATCCATCCCATTTATTGATTCTTGGTTTTAATTCTTGTGCTGTAGGAGTCTTATTAAGAAAATTGGGGCCAAATACCACATGATAAAGATTAGGGCCTACTTTTTCTTCTATTACATGCAAAGTCTCCTGGATTAATTCCTAGGTCCTCAATCCACTTTGAGTTGAGTTTTGTGCATGGTGAGAGATAGGGGTTTAATTTCATTTTATTGCATATGGATTTCCATATGAAAGGTCTTGTTCACCATGTGACAGGCCAACACGTGACAGGCCACCACATTCTGGGCTGACTAAACCATGCTTGTGCCAGCTCTTAGAGCTGAGGCCACTGATCTTGCTGGAAGGACAGCTGCATGGGGTCCCTTCTCATTTTGGCCTCATGGTTCAGAGCAATCACCCAGGCTGCCTGTCACTGGTCCCACAAGCTGTTCAGCCTCAGGATAGAAGAAAGCAGTGCACACATAGGACTTTGGGCACTGCTCCTTTTTGGACTCTGCTCACTACTGCAGTGGGGATCAGGCCCTTGCCAGTGCCTACTGCTGTCAGGTACATGCCAACCATGACCAGAGCCTTGACGAAGAGCCACATCAACAAGAACCACTGGACCTCACCATGCCACCAGTCCAGCTGATTATGCTGGCAAATATCCTGCCCGCCTCACCCCAGCTTCCTGGAGCAGCCCTCATGCCAGGACACAGAGTCTACTGGCTGTGAGCACAGGACATCCACTGGTGGCCTGCCAGAAGATGCATAAGTGTGTCAGCCCCAAGCCCCAAGAGGCGTGAAGCCTGGAAGCCTGAGGCCAGGCAGGGTGAACAAGGAACGAATAACTGGCTAGAGCCAGGTGGCCAGAGCTTGGCACATCTGGCAAAAGGGAACATAGGAACATATCCAGCAGCCAGAGGGCCTGATTAGCATGACTCTCTTCATTGTTTTACAAATTGAATTTTCTAAAATATCATTGTTATTAATCATTCATTACAGAGAGTCAATGAAAGCACCATCAAACTAACAACATTCTTTACAGAACTATGAAACAAAAATCCTCAAATGGAAGAACAAAAGACCCTGACTAGCAAAAATAATCCTGAATAAACATAGCAATGCTGGAAACTTCACAATACTCAACTTCAAAATATCCTGCAGAGCTATAGTAACAAAAAAACAGCATGGTCCTAGCATAAAAGCAGTCATGTAGAACAATGGAATGGAATAGATGGCACAGAAAGAAACCCACACAACCACAGCCATTTGATTTTTGACAAAGTTGACAAAACCAGGTGCTGGAGAAAAGACAGCCCCTTTAACAAACAATGCTGGGAAAACTAAATACCCATATGTAGAAGATTGGAACTAGATCCCTATTTCTCACTTCTGTCAACTCAAAATGAATCAAAAACCTTAATAAATACCTGAAACTTTGAAAAGACTAGAAGAAAACCCAGGGGAAACACTTTCAGACAGTGGAATAGGCAAGGACTTCCTGAATAGAACTCCAGCCTTCTCTCAGGAAATAATACAAGAATCAACAAATGAGACTGCATCAGTCTAATAAAGAGAAAAGGTATATTCTGGCTCACAGTTTTGGAATTCATGCTTGATCACACCTATTGTTTTTAGGTGTCTGATGGCATGCAACTGATCATGGAAAGACAGTTGTCCAAGCAAAACAACTAGCCTCAAAGCCAGGAAGAAAAAGAGAGGCAGAGAATGGGGTCTTAAAATCCTCTCTAAGAGGACACCCCTGGTAAACTAAAGACTTCCCACTAGGCCCTAATCTCCTACAGAATACATCAGACCCCAAAAGCACCACCCTGGAAACCAAGCCTTTACTTTATGGACCTTTGTAGGACATTCCAGATCCCAACTCTAATATATCCAATCTATAATTCTACCTCCATAGTGTACAATTATAGCACACTTCTTTGGGATAATGCTGTTGCTGAGTTTATAAAAACCCTCTGCTTTGCAATGTTTGGGGGTCTGAAAAAATGTAAAATATCCAGAATAAATCTGGATATGTGAACTGTGTGTCAACCTACTTTGCTTGTTTGGTTTTGGTCTCTTTTATGCTGTCCCATTTTCATATAAGCTTCAATTCCTATATCTTTATCTGGCAACATTAACTTCAATATTTAAATGAGCACTTCCATTTGTTTTTATCAGAATCATTGTGAGTATTGTAGAAAAAAACTGACACTGAAAATTTAGGGAAAGAATGTCTTTCTTTTAAAATAATTTCCTTTAGAAGTATTTCAAGAATTAAAATTGTCATAGTCTCCATCTTATTTCCTAGGCTAGATATGGTACATAATATTACACAGTGAATACTTAAATCAACTTTATAATATATCTAGAAATTCACATTTCTAAACTCATAGCTCACCCAAAAATCCAAAATGTCAAACACATTTTTTCTGCATTATTCAGCTTTCTGTTGATGTGATAAAATACTTGAGAAAAACTTAGAGGAGAAAAGATTTGGGCTAATGACTTCAGAGGTTTTCATCTATAGTCACATGGCTCCATTGGTTCTGGGCCTCTGGTGAGGCAAAACATCATGGTCAGAGGGTATGGCAGAATAAAGTTGTTCACCTCATGGCCAGGAGAAAGGAGTGACAGAGAAGCACCAGGGACAAAATAAAACTTCAAAGGCACACCCCCAAGTGACCCAACTCCAAGGGGGCCACAACCTCCTAAAGTCTCCACCACCTCCCAACAGTGCCATCAACAGGGGACAAAGTAACTAACACATGAGACTTTGAGAGACATTCCAGCTGCAAACTATAACATTTTCCTAAAAAGAAATGCTAAAAGTAAGTGGTAGCTCTCACACGAGTCCTTTAAAATTGCATGCCAATTTCACATCTTAAAATCTGGTCCTGATTTAGCAAACTGCATGTCCCTAGGTTCCAAAGTGAACCCCACACCTTGCAAAATATCAAGAAGTGCATTAAAATTAAGTTGACATAATTGTACAAATTGGTTTGAAATATTAAACTCTTGGCACTTTTTCTTCTGACTAAGATTATTTTTTTAAAAAGTTAATTGTCACTAGGTACAGTGGCACTCACCTTTAATGCCAGCAGCTTGGGAGGCTGAGACACTAGAGTTACAAGTTCAAAGAAAGTCTCAGCAACTTGTGAGGTCCTGAGGATCTTAGTGAGAATCTGTCTGAAAAATAAATAAATGAAAAGAGCTGCAGATTTGGCTCAGTGGTTAAGATCCCTAGATTCAATTTCTAGTATCAAAAAAAAATATTTATCAATTAATGGGTACCCAAATAGATAAAGTAATGTTTTTTTTTTACTATAGAGCATAATGAGGGGACTATACTTCAAAATAGTCTATCATTTATTTTATAAAATAGCCCAAACCTCAAATTCTGGGGAGACCTCACATACCAGCAAGTAGAGGCTGGGGGCCTCTCTTTCATTGAACCTCATATCCAGAAACTGCTAGAGATGCTAATCACCCAAAGAGCAGAATTAAAAATGAGGATGAAAATGCTAAGAATGAGTTCTCTTTCAAACCAATGACCCCAGACCACTACCTGGATTCTCTGGGGAAAATGTTGAAGTCACTGGGAGGCAAGAGACATACCAGTGCACACTCGTTCTGGAGCACAAAAGGGAAACCAGAATACCTACAGTATTTCTCTTACCACAAGGCCTTGGGGGACCCTTTAGAGCATACAGCCAGCTGTTCTGGAGCCTTCCCTCTCTGCAAAGTGAGTCCTCAGTGGCTACTGCCTAGGTCTCTAAGAGGTCCTTCTCAGCACAATCTAAAGCTGTTATATTAACAAAATCTCTGACTGTTCCCCAGTTCAATCTCAGGCTGAAGAATCTCATAACTTTCCCAGAACCAGCCCTTGGTCAACTATGTGGTCCAATTGCAATTTTTAACACAAACACTACCCTCTTCTGTGGCTCAGGTCCAGAACCACACACATCTCACATCCTCACTCCCAAACCTACCACCTTCTTCTCCACGCCAGAAGAGGACCCAGAAAACAATTTTCCCTATATCCCAGGAGGAAGTATGGCCTCTCATCTCAACTGAAAATCAGCACATGGAATGGCCCTTGCAGAAGAAACAGAAACAGACAAAGGTTTTACTCTCTTCATTCCAAAAATCTCAGGGAGCCAACAGCCAATCCACTTTAACCATATCAGAGCAGTTGCCCCTCCCTGATCTCCAAGTCAGCCTCATTCCCTCCTGGGGATTCTAACAGCACTGAGCTCCCTAGAGGCCTAGCAATGAACAGTTTGCTTTAAAGAAACATTCTCATCCATCACTGCACATGTATCTGTCACATGTCACCTCAATGATCTGTGTGTCCAATTTCCATGGCAGAAATCCAAAATTTTATCCAGAAGAAGTAATCCATGGGGTTCAATCCATTACAAAGATATTCACATTACAGATTTTATGATCCTCTGTATTTTATTTTAATAAGATTTGCCTACTGTTGGGCTGGGGTTGCGGCTCAGCAGTAGAGCACTCACCTAGCATGTGCAAGGCCCTGGGTTTAATCTCAGTACCACATAAGAATAAATAAATAAAAATTAATGTATTAAAAAAACCTTTTTAAAAATTTACCTACTGTAAGTCTCATAAACATTTCAGCATTTTAAACATATTTTTTAGTTATAGATGCACACAATACCTTTATTTTATTTGTTTTTATTTTTATGTGGTGCTAGGGACCAAACCCAGTGCCTCAAGCATGCTAGGCAAGCACATTGCACTTTACCACTGAGCCACAACCCCAGCCCAATTTTTCAGCATTTTTTATACATACCAAGAAATAGATAATCAGTGATGAATCCTATGAAAACTACCGCATTCATAATAGCTTCAAAAAATAAAATAAAATACTGGGGAATAAACTTAACAAAAGAGGTGAAAGACCTCTACAATGAAAACTACAGAACACTAAAGAAAGAAATTGAAAGATCTTTTTTTTTGGAGGGGTTAAATGTTTATTAAACCAAGATTTAAATCATACATCCACCTACCGTCTATAAACAAATACAGTCCATGTGTAAGTAAATGGGCAGCAGATGAGAACCAGTGGGAATACTCAAGTTCCCTTTACACACTAGCACCTCCCCCAGAACACCCTCCGCAGGCCAACCCCACAGGTAAGGGTGAGAGGAAAGGAGCAGAGAGGGAGCTCCACTCCATCCTGAGGGTGGGGGTCAAGACAGGCATCTGTTCCACACCAGGCAGGGTGGACCACAGCAAGGCCACAGGGTAGTTTTTACATTCAAATATTGGCTGAAATAGTAGAAATGAACTTTCCTCATCTCGGTGCCTCCCTTCCTATCACCATCATTAGTAAGAAGTGTGAATTAAAATAAAGGATGGACCACAGGTGGTTACAAAAATAGATGACTTGTAGAGTAATAAATATCTATAAGTAGCAGAGCATAAACTTATATAAAATTTACCTTTTCCCATAATGTGTAGATTATCATGAGTATGTTCAAGAGGTATGGTCAGCAGAATTCAGAGCGGTAAGGAGGGATTTTTTTTTTTTTTTTGGTACCAGGGAGTATATCCAGAGGCACTTAACCACTGAGCCACATCCCCAGCCCTTTTTATACATTTTATTTAGAGACAGGGTCTTGCTAAGTTGCTTAGGGCCTTGCTAAGTGCTGAGGCTGGCTTTGAACTCATGACTCTCCTGCCTCAGCCTCCCAAGGTGCAGGGATGATAGGCATGTGCCAAAATGCCCAGCTCCAGTAAGAGGGGATTTAGAAAGAAAAAAAACATTCAGGTTCAAAACCCAGAGGAGGCCGAATGCAGATGGGAAAACACAAAATCCCAAATCTTCCCAGCACATGATCCTACTTAGTAGACACCACAATTAGCTTACAGCCCTTTTTATATCTTAAAAAGTAACTCTTTGTTACCTATGTACAAACTTTAAAAAAAGATTTATCAGGAGACCCCAAAATTGATTTAACAGTGGCATTAAAACTGCTGAAACCTGTAGCATTGTGTGCGCTTCCATGTACTTCTGTGTATGAGGCTGAAAAAGGCCCCAGAAGTGTTTTAGATAGCTTTTAGAATTCCCACAGAAATCAATTCTACAATCATTTCAGTTATAGAAGAACAAAAGAAATAAGGGAATAATAACCCCTCAAACTAGGGTTGGGGTTGGGTTAGGTGGAGCAAAAAAAAAATCTCACAGAGTAACTAAAAATTCATGAATATATAAATGACATTCATAGGTTCTTTTAATACTTATGGAATGCTATATAAGGTAACTGTGGAATGGTATTCTGAAACCAATCTCATTTTTAGGGGTACAGTCATTCCATTCTAATTCTAAAATTAAAAGCACTTATCCCACCTGATGTGCATTTCAGCGAGGCTGACAAGTAGACTTGGTTGTACTTGACAGTGTCACCTTAAAGCTCCATAAAAGATTCATGGCTGACCTGAACTGCAAAAGTTCAGAACTCACAATTCCACAGGTAGCTAGCTATTCATGCTCATTGCTTGCAGAGAGCAAAGGATCCACTCGAGCTGTCCTAAAGTCACCTCAGCCTATAACAGTGTTCCCTGGAAACTTTGGCTAGTTTCCTTAAAGCATCTCCCTAAGCTTAACGTGTTTGGGACTCACCGGGATAAGCAAACGGCTTCCCTTGACACTAACATACATTCTACACCTTCAAGAGGGATGGACGTATGCTGCTTCCCTCAGGTCTCCTGTACTCCTGGAACAACCCCTGGAGTCCAGGATGCTTGCTTCCTGTGGAACACAATGTTGTGACAGGCCAGGATGAAATAAATTTTTGAAAGTAGTGGTTCTCAAATTAGAGTGAGCATCAGAAACACACAGAGGTGTACTGAAGCAGAGACAGCACGCAGGGGTCCAGGGCAGGGCCTGGGAAACTGGATTCCAAAGAGTGAAGCAGATACTACCCGACCGTGGACCACACCTGGTGTGGCAATAATCAAGACCTTGACCCACACACATCTCAGTGTCAGGATGTCCTCCTGTGACCTCAGGAAAGGTTGTATGGGACACTTGCCACAACCAAGTAGCTGGAGGCCAGAAAAGCCTAGTAGTATCTTAAAAGGTCCCACATATTGGCAGGTAGAGAGTGCCGCACTCCATTCCTGGCTCTGTTCCCACACACCCAGATGACCAGGTATAGCAACTGCATCTTACAAGAGGAATAATAGCAGCACCCTCTCAGAGGATCTGGGGGACTTAAGAAATGTTTGCATAAAAGCACCACCTAGCACAGAGTAGGTAGTGTCTGTTAATCAGAAGAACGTCAGTCACGGCAGGAAAATCTGGTGAATTTTCTGTCTTCTCCCACTGCAAAATCTTTACAAAAGCACATTCTGGCAGCTAATGAAGAGAAAGAAGGCTAAAAATTCAGAAAACTGCAGCAAGAGGGAAAGTATATAAGTGGATTATCTAATTGTAAAAAAAAAAAACCCACCAACCCACAATCAAAGTAAGTTAATTATGCTGTTTGAGATAGTGTTTAAATGTTAAATATGGTGATCTTTGAACACATTCCCTTCCTCATCCTACTAACCATTTTAATGCTGGTTAAATTTATCATCAAAAGAAGGAGAAAAAAAAAATAATTCATCCACTCAAATACATATGAAGTACATCTAAAAAATTTAGCTGAGATAGTCCCAATCTTATAGAGTACCACAGTGGGGAAATTTCAAATGTGATCTTCAAAAAGGATGTATAATATTGATTAGTAGAAACACCCACACAATGAGAAATGAACACACATGCCCACATGTGTGTTTAGTTGCTGCCCTGTACAGTTGAGCCAAGGAACTGCCTCTCGTAATTCAAAAACCAACCTGTAACAATTCATACATCTCCGTGTTGGGAGCACAATTGGGCAAATCTCTTGTTGCCAAGTGTTGGTTTTCACAAGAACCCAAAAGACTGAAGGGAGAGGCAGGACTTTCTCCAGCCCCTTATGTGATTCCTGTTAGATGTGCTCTGGATGGCTCTGGAGACAGGACAGCATCTCTGAGATAGGTCAGCCTTCGTAGCAGATCTGATACACAGCAGTAAACAATGGAAACTTATCCATGAGTCCCTTCTGTATGAGGATGCGGTATACTTCAGAAGAAGTCTGAGGTCCTTGGAGCTTCTCTGCCCATTCAGCATCTCCTTCTCCAATTCTTCAATGGTCTTCCCGGTTCTGGCGAATGCCTCTGCCACCCTGCGGTTCCGCCCTCCGTAGCAGGTGGTTATCAGGTCGGCCACCCCGCAGCTCTCCAGGAAGGTGGCTGAGGACACCTGGCCCTTGAAGAAGATCCTGGCGAAAGCGATCATTTGTATGAGGCCGAGGCGGATGACGGTGGCTTTGGTGTTGTCTCCACAGAGGAGGCCATGGCAGAACCCAGCTCCCATGGCCACAATGTTCTTAAGAGCACCACAAAGTTCAACCGTGTCTGCATCATCAACCACAGTTATTCGGAAATTGGGGGTTTGCAAAAGTTCTTTGAAGAGAAGGCCATTCTCCATGATTTTGCTGCCAATGGTGGTCTCACAGAACTTCTCCGCAGCCACCTCGCTGGCAATGTTGGCGTCCATCAGCACACTGATGTCAATGCCCATCTTCTCCCGGATGATGTCAGAAATGAGTTTCAGTCCCTCGGGGCCCTCGTCTATGCCCTTGATGAGGGTGATCCCCAGTGCTTTCTTGGGTACTCTGCCAGTGATCTCATCGAAGATCCTGTGAATGAACTGGTGGGGGATGACAAACACCAGCAGGTCTGCATCCTGCACAGCCTCACTGAGATTGGAGACTGTGACCACATTTTCTGGCAGCTTGTGTCCAGGGAGATATTTGACATTTTTGTGGTCATTATTTATGATGTCTGTCAGTTTTCTCCCATTCACTGTTTCCTCAAAGACCCACATCTTGACTGTGGAGGCAAACTTCTGTAGTTTCTTGACATTATTACCAATTATGTTTGCAATAGCTGAACCCCTTAATGGGCAGAGCTTGCCCCGCCAGAGACCCGAATAGCAAGCTCTCTGTGCTTGGGTTTGCCCAACATCAAAACTACACTAATTCTTGGGCCTCCTTCAATTCCTCGACCCAGGCGATCAGTAGGGAGAATTGAGAACGACCTCAGAATATTGCGCAAAAAATCAGGGCGTGGTGAGCAGGTGGTTTCTGTGCGCTCGCCTCGCGGATACCTAGGCGCGGACAGGTGCCCATGGACGAGCGGTGCCCTCGGTCTGCGTTGCTCCCACGGGCACCAGGAGCCAGAGATTTCCAGGCTAGGACCTCGATGCGGCCTCCCCTGGCGTGCAGTGCCCAGCCTGGCCCCGAGGTCACCCACCCCGCCTCCCTGCATGCGGTGCCCAGTGCCTGAAATTGAAAGATCTTTGAAGATGGAAAGATCTCCGATGCTCTTGGATAGGCAAAATTAATATTGAGGGGGCTGGGGATGTGGCTCAAGTGGTAGCGCGCTCACCTGGCATGCCTGCGGCCCGGGTTCGATCCTCAGCACCACATACCGACAAAGATGTTGTGTCCGCCGAGAATTGAAAAATAAATGTTAAAAATTCTCTCTCTCTCTCTCTCTCTCTCTCTCTCTCTCTCTCTCTCTCTCTCTCTCTCCTCTCTCACTCTCTCTTTAAAAAAAATTAATATTGAGAAAATGGCCATAACTACCCAAAACGCTATACAGATTCAATGTGATTCCAATTAAAAGCCCAGCATCATTCCTTATAGAAATAGAAATAGCAAGCATGAAATTTATTTGGAAAAATAAGAGACCCAGAATAGCCAAAGTAAAATGTTGGTGAGGATGTGAGGTAAAAAGCAGGAGGCATTACAGTAGCAGACCTTAACCTATACTACAAAGCTATAGTAACAAAAACAGCTTAGTATTTGTACCAAAATAGACATATAGACCACTGTTAAAGAATAGAAGACATAGAGACAAACTCACACAAATACAGTTATCTCATACTAGACAAAAGCACCAAAAACATACATTGGAGAAAATATAGCCTCTTCAACTAACAGTGCTGAGAGAACTGGAAAAATTAGGCCCAAATCTTCATAATGTCACTTTAGGCCCCAACTTTCTTAACAAGACTCCTAAAGCACAAGAAATAAAATCAAGAATTAATAAATGGGATAGACTCACACTAAAAAGCTTCTTCTCAGCAAAAGAAAAAAATCAATCAGGTGAACAGAGAGCCTACATTTTGAGAGAAAATTTTTACCACACACACGTCAGACAGAGCACTAATCTCCAGGATGTATAAAGAACTCAAAAAACTTAACACCAAAAAACAAACAACCCAATCAATAAATGGGCTAAGGAGCTGAACAGATACTTCTCAGAAGAAGATATGCCTTTAATCAACAAATATATGAAAAAATGTTCCACATCTGTAGTAATTAGAGAAATGTAAATCAAAACTACTCTAAGATTACCTCTAACACCAGTCAGAATGGCAGTTATCAGGAATACAGACAACAATAAATGTTGGTGAGGATGTGAGGTAAAAGGCACACTTATACATTGCTGGTGGGACTGCAAATTGGTACAACCAATCTGGAAAGCAGTATGGAGATTCCTTAGGAATTCTTAGAATGGAATCACTATCTGATCCAGCTATCCCTATCAGTCTATACTCATAGGACTTAAAATCAGCCTGCTATAGTAACACAGCCACATCAATGTTTATAGCAGCTGAATTCACAATAGCTAAACTGTGGAAGCAACCTAGGTTCCCTTCAATAGATGAATGGATAAAGAAACTGTGGTGTATATATACACAATAGAATATTACTCAGCATTAAAAAAGAATAAAATTATGGCATTTGCAGGTAAACAGATGGAGTTGGAGAATATTATGCTTAGCGAAGTAAGCCAATTCCCAAAAATCAAAGGCTGAATGCTCTCTCTGATAAGTGGATGCTGATCCATAAAGAGGGTGGGGGAGGCATGGGAAAAATGAAAGAACTTTGATTGGGCAAAGGGTAGGGAGAGTAGAGAGGGTGCATGGGTGTAGGAAAGGTGGTGGAATGAGATGGACATCACTACCCTAGGTACATGTATGACTACATATATGGTGTGATGCTACATCCTGTACAACCATAGAAATATAAAATTGTGCCACAATTATGTACAATGAATCAAAATGCATTCTGCTTTCATGTATACCTAATTCAAATAAATAAATATTTTTAAAAGAGTAAGATATTAAAGAAAATAACAAAAATACATCTTTTAAATTTTTTCACATTGACACATTTTGCTGCAAATAAAGTAATTTGTTTTGTTTTGTTTCATAGAACTAGAGAATGAATCCAGGTCCTAGTATAAGCAAGTGCTCTACCACTGAGCTACACTCCAAGCCCCTTTATTTCATTTTGAGACAGTCTTGCTAATTTGCTGAGGCTAGTTTCCAACTTGCAATCATCTTCCCTCAGACTCCTGAGTAGCTGGGACTACAGGTGTGCATCATTGTGCCTACCTTGAAGTGATTTTTTTAAATACACAGATGACTTTCTAAATGATATTTAGAATCTATTGCAAATTCAATTTGGAACAGACTTTTATTTAACACAGGTTTCACACTGACTTCAACAAATCAGGCATTCCAGAAGACAATGTGGAATGGTAAAATATGTGATACCTTCTTCATACTCTAAGGGAAAAAGCTGTATTGCAAATAAGCAAACCCAAACAAAACAAAAACACGGAGGTATTCTACAATGTTATCTCTTAAGAACAATTCCCCTTCAATAGACTATAATGCTGTTGACAATGTCAAGCACTTTGACTTCTAAAGAAATCCCACAGAAAAAAGTTCCTCCAAGTTTTTCCCAGACATAACTACACTTTATGTCCTTTTCACTACCTTAACAGTATGACACATCCAGCTCCAGACAGTCCCAATGGCTTCCCCCTGTTTTCCTCTAAGGTCGGTCACATTCACAACCACTCTTTTAACACAATCAATTGCTGTAATTATTTCTGGGGCAAATATGGATTGCTGCATTTTCCAAACAGGTGCAGGCCTCTGTGGTTACTCAAAGGTTTGCTAGGGTGCCCCTCCCTGGGCTGAGTTGTCATGACAAGAACACCCATCTTTCCATAAACATGTGGTCCACACATATCACACCCATGAAACCACAGTTATGTAAACCACACAGGTGAAACTTATGCCCAGAAAGCTATAAAATAATGCTGTGCCAGCCAGAGTGAATGAGGATTAGAAAATGCTTAGCTCTCTTCTAGGGAACATGGCTGGCACAGTCCTGGAGTCCAGAACATTTTTGTGCATTAGCTTTTCTCACCCTCATTCACTCTCATTATGTATGCAGTTCTTCCCTTTACTCTTTGTCCAAAACTTGAAATTGCTGCCACCTGCTCCTTGATGTTATCACAATCTACCATTTTTCCCAATAGCTGCTTCACAAGACAGATATCTCTCAGCTCAGGAATCCTCCTGAAACTTTGCAAGCAAGAACATTCCACCATCCTTTTATATTCCTACCATAATCTGCTGCCAGGAACACTTCTCATACCTATTTCTAACATGAAGAAAAAATATATAAGGTGTATGAATTTCTTTTGTGCACTGTGGTCTCTGCAGTGCAAGAAACTTTCCAAATTTCAGTTATACTTTTCACATTTCAGTGGAGACACTCAGTGTCTCCAACAATCACTTCCTAACATGAGAAAAAATGTTAATAATGTTGCAGTGAAGGGGAAATGAGTTATAATATTAAAACACTGCATGATTCCTATTAGATGAGTTTTATATTATCATTTTTAAATACTTTTTTACTTGTCAATGAACTGTTATTTTATTTATTTATATGCAGTGCTGAGAATTTAACCTAGTGCCTCATACGTGCTAGGCAAGTGCTTTACCACTGAGCCACAACACCAGCTCCATTTTCATTATTTTTATTTCTACTGCATAATTGCCAACTTTTACTTGTGAAACAAAGGACACATAATTGTGGTATATTGTTCCAAGAATTAAGTGATTAATTTTCTAGCACAAAAGCTAATGTTTAATACACACTAAAGATTTACAGTTCTGAGAAAGAAAAGAAATATTCTTTTAAGTAGTTTTTCAAACAACTATTTTGAATATATTAATGTGTTTCTACTAATTTACCTTGGTGGCAGAGGATTGTTTTCTGTAATCCCAGTTACTGCTGTTTGACTGCGAACAAGCTGCACTCATGGAGTTCTTCAAAACTGACTTTGTTCTCTTCACACTGCCTATGCACAACTGCTCCTTAGTGCTAAAGTCTCCAGCCCTTCAGTTAAATCTAGGGTCCCATGGCTTACCTGCTTATGTTCAAATAAGGAAAAATGCACTGTTTCTCTTCAGGGACAAAATGAGGTCTGAATGTAGAAATTATACTGCTGGTTCCAGGTTCATAGTCAAAACAGGACACTGCTCTGAAGCAGGAGGTTTCTTTCAGGAACAGCCAGGCTTGGTGGAATTCTGCAGAGCCAGGCCAGCAAGCAGCAGGAAGACTTGTCCCTTTGCATTTGGCACAACTACATTTTCTGCCAGACAGGCCCAGTGGTCTTGTCTTCTGACCACTTCAAGTCCAGCAGCTACCCTGGGAGGAAAAGAGCAAGAAAATGTCACTTGATGGGTGCTGCTTTTCCCTGAGCCAACAGGATGCTGTCTGGTTTCCAGGGACTCAAACCTGTAATTCCCCTGGTTGGTCCTCACAGTTATCTTCTGGAACTCTATTCATCAATAGTATTCTTGCTGTCACCATCTCCCTCCCCACCCCAGGGCTCTCAAGCTGTGGTCTAACTTTTGACCCTATGGTGGAAAAGCAGTTAATTCTAACTCAGCTTCTGTGTCTGGGTACTACAGCTTACTTTACTCCTAGATGGCGCAAAGATGGTCAGAAAACAGTCTTTGAGTTCCGCCAAGTGACAGAAGGAACACAGGCAGGTTCTCACAGTTGGTTCCTAACGGGAATTAAAAACTGAGAACTCTTCATTTAGCAAAGTTTGATTAAAAAATAAATAAATAAATAAATAAATAAGGTTCTAGCACAGTGTTGCACTTGGGACCAAAGACGGTTAACCGCACCACCTCTGCAGATTACACTCACTGCCAAAGAAAAGGAACTGCCAAACTGAAACCACCTGATTGGACGCAGTAAGCTTCTGACCATTTGCGTATAGTCAGATCAGTGATTGTTTGGAGCTACTCTGATGTGATTGGTGGAAACTTAGTTGTTTGGTAAGAGGCAAGCCACCGCCACACCCCCACGCCACGCCCCCACGCCACGCCCCCAACACCCACGCCCCCCCTACCATTTAATGGATTACAGTTCATTTGCATAGCAAGCTAGGTTACAGATCACATATACGGAGGCTACTTTGGGACAAATTCATCATGCAAGAATGGAGACAAGTTTAGGACAAATTTATTTCAATTTAACAATTAGCCCCATTTTGGTCATTTTTTAAATCTCAACAGAGTGACCAAAACCATGAATGTGAACTGTGACACTATCTTCTACAGTCATCAAAATGGATCTGTTTGATTTCCCTACAGACTTCACAATTGCAGAATGTCAAATTAGTTAGATGAGCCGGGCATAGTATGGCAGGCCTATAATCCTAGCCAGTAGGAAGCTGAAGCAGGAAGATCAAAAGTTCAAGGCCAGCCTTGGCAACTTAGAGACCAGAAGCAACATCCTGAGACTCTAATAAAAATAAAATGTTAAAAATAAAAACGACTGGGGTTGTGGCTCAGTCATAAAATACCCCTGGGTTTAATTTGCTGAACCTTCTTTCCCCCACCAAAAAAAAGTTAGATGGCTTGTAGATTTTATGCCTACCATAACAAGAGCACTGGATGTTCCAGGACAGCAGTATGTCAGTTCTTAAACTTTGAGTACATGATTCACTGTCCTTACAGCCTGGGGACTGTCGTGCTTTGGTTTCATTATTAGGAGAAAACATGTGACACAGCCCATTCATGCTTGAATACTATGACCATCATATAGAATCTAGCCTTTTGCATCATGAAACTATTTTCTAATAATTTCTCTTATATGCCTATGATTTAAAATGAAAAAACTAACAAAATAAGATTGAACTTGTATTTTTTTAATGTTTATTTTTTAGTTGTAGTTTGACACAATACCTCTATTCTTTTATTTATTTGTTTCCATGTAGCGCTGAGGATCGAACCCAGGGCCTTGCACGTGCTAGGGAAGTGCTCTACTTCTGAGCCCCAGCCCCAGCCCCTGAATTTGTATTTTTAAAATCTCATTAATTTGCTTGATTTTTCTCCTTGATACAAAGTGACTTTTAGCTTTTAATTCACTAAAAAAAATGGCACAGACATTAATGTGAGAAAATAATTGTTTTGCTAAAAACATATAGTGGAGTAACTCATCAGAAATGCTTGGGACAAGAATTGTTTCGTATTTCAGAATTTTTGATTGTGGAATATTTCCTCAGATTTTACCCATTGAACATGCCTAGTTCAAAAATCCAAAAGTTAAAAAGTTCCAAAATCTAAAATGTTTTGAGCATTACTCTAATGTTCACAAAATATCAGATTTTGGATCATTTTCTGTTTGGATTTTCAGATTGGGAATGCTTAACCTGTATGTGAATTATGGCATATGAACACTTGATAAATTTTGTTTTAATTTTTGTGGATTTGAACTCCAAAGAGCTCCTGGCTCTGTTTGCTTCTCTAGTTTGTTTATAAAATATGAGAAATACCCACCAGAATGCAATATACAATATCATTAGCAAATCCCAAACTCCAAACATTGATCCTGGAGAAATACGTGCATAAAAAGAGCAAGAGAAGGGAGGTCGCTGAGCTAACCTCTGGGGTATCTGCTCAAAGTGGTTTTAAAAGGCAGTAGGAGCAAACAGGAGGGTTGAGGTGACCCTATGAACAGTATGCAATCCTGCAACAGTAGCTCCTCAAGAAGGTGAGGCTCAGTGGTGGCAATTGGCAAAAAATACATTTGAGGGACATTTTCTCTGTACTCTACTGGGTTTTTGAATGGAGCCAGAGATTTCACCCTTATTTAAGTGTTTCTTTTTTCTTTCCAGGGAGGGACATTTCACACACACCCTTCCCCTCTGTAAAGCAGCAGCTTCTCCTTTGGGTCCCCTCTGTCTGTCATCAACTACATCAAGGATATCTGCAGAGTACTGGCACCTCCCTGAGTGTGGATGACACTCAACATCTCTCAAAGAGCAGGGTGGAATCCTTGCACAGTTCTCATTGGCATGAGGGGCTTTTTGTATTAAGGTGAACAACAAGCTCATGAGAGTGCTCTGAGGTACCTGGATTCTAGAGACGTAGTCTGTTTCTCTTTGTTCATATGTATGGTTCTCCTCCCTTAGCCGAGATTTTATTTCATTATTTTTTGGAGGAGCCAGATTTTATCTACTTATTTTTATTATAATTATTATCTCATAATAATTGTACACAGAAATCGAACTCACTGTGATATTTCCACACATGCATACATTGCCCTCATACTACCTCCCCCCCCTCCCCCAGCACCTTTTCTGATCCCCAGCAATCTCTCTTCTACTTTCAAATCTCTTTTTTTTTTTTTAAATTTAACATTTGAGAAAAAACATGAAAGGCTTGTCTTCTTGCTTTTCTGTGTCATTTCATTTAACACAATAAAACCAGTTCTATCCACTTGGAGGCAAATGACAGGACTTCATTCTTCTTTATGGTTAAACAATAGTTTTATATATATATATATATATATATATATATATATATATATATATATATATATATATATCATATGATCTATGCTATTTAGGGCTGGAGTGGTGGCTCAGTAGTAGAGCATCTGCCTAGCATGTTCTTCAGCACCACATATAAATAAACAAAAAATAAAGGTCCATTGAGAGCTAAAAAATATTTTAAAAAAGAATTAAAAGAAGATGTGTATACATATATATATATATATATATATATATATACTATAGAAAAGATAAAATATATATGTATATAAAATATACATACACACATATATATACATACTACATATACACCTGTATGTGTGTGTGTATATATGTATACACACACACACACATATGTAACCATAGTTTCTTTCTCCATTACCATGCTGATGAATACTTAGGTTGATCCTTTATCTTAGCTATTGTGAACAATGCCACAATAATCAGAGGTATGCAGCTATCTCTATATGCCAACTGAATTTCCTTCAGATAAATACTCAGGTGTGGGATAGTTGAGACATATGCAATTTCTATTTCCAGCCTTTTGACAAGCTTCTAAACTATTTCCAATGTTGGTATACTAAATTACATTCCCACACACAGTGTATAAGTATTCCTTTTTCTCCATATCTTAGATTAATTTTGTTATAATAGATAGCTATTCTAATGTGGATATAATAGAATCTTACAATTTTTATTTGTATTTTCCTGATGACTAGTGAGATTGAGCATTTTTTCATGTATTTATTGGACATTTGTATTTCTTCAAAGAAGTGCCTATTCTGATTAAACCATTTTATTGATATATTTGTTTTTTATTAAGTGGTTTTGAGTTTTTATATATTCTGAATATTAATCCTCTTTCAGATGTACAGCTGGCAAAGATTTTCTCCCTCCATGATGGTTGTCTCTTCTCTTTGCTGATTGCTTTCTTTGCTGTGCAGAAGTATTTTAGTTTGA
Source organism: Ictidomys tridecemlineatus (assembly GCF_052094955.1). Classification (NCBI taxonomy): domain Eukaryota; kingdom Metazoa; phylum Chordata; class Mammalia; order Rodentia; family Sciuridae; genus Ictidomys; species Ictidomys tridecemlineatus. Next base: position 84,951,179 of record NC_135489.1, on the reverse strand, counting down.
TATAGTCCCATTTGTCTTTTTTTTTTTTTTTTTTTTTTTGCTTTTATTGCCTATGATTTTGGGATCTCATCAGGAAATTACTGACTTTGCCAAAAATCTTAAAAAGTTCCCCAAACACATTCTCCTTGCAGTTTCAGAGTTTTTAGGTCCTACATCAAGGTCTTCAATGCATTATGAGTTGATTTTTTTGGACAGGAGGAGAATTTGGAGTCAAACTTCAGTTTTCTGCATGTGATTATCCAGTTTTTCTAATACCATTTGTTGAAGAGACTATCCTTTCTCCAAGGTATGTGTTTGGCACCTTTGTTGAGAAGCAGTTGCTTATGGGTTTATTTCTGTTTTTTCTGTTCTGTTTCTTGGGTCTGTGTGTCCATGTAAAGGTCAATACCATGCCCTTAGTCCCTATGGCTCTTTTAATATAACTTGGGTTATTTCCATCTTAGGGCAAGGTGCATTGTTCCTGATGGGAATATAAATCTGTATTTCAGACATATTCTCAGCAATGTCTGATTCTTGTGGGTATGATTAGTTTACCATTGGTTTTACCAGTCAACTGGCAGATAAAGCACTGTTGAAGGAGCAAGACTGAGGGCACCACTACGTCCTCACTGCTCCTGGCCCTGCATTGCAATACTAGCACCATAAGGCTGCAGATCCTTGATAAGTACCTTCTGGAGCCATGTGCCCACTCTGTGAAAGTTACTTGGATTTAACTAGGCAATATCATTGACAAGTTCCCATAAAGGGCACCCATAATCAGATTCATCACCATAAGCTGAGAGGGGATGATTGACAGAAAGCCTACTCACAGCACCTCTGTATAGGAGACAACTCTTCCCTGGGAACCCTCCGGATCCACAGGGACCTGATCTTCCCACTTCTATGTGGAGCACCAAGTTCACTCATCCTCTCAAACTCACTTGACTCATGTCCCAATAACCTGCTGACCAGCTCCTTCTCATGTTAACCAGTGGACATGCAGAAACTCTCTCTACCTCTCATCTTTTAGCAGCCTTTCCACTGCCTGAAGCACCCACCTGTAGTTACACAGCCAGCTAGGATGCAGCCCTTCCTTGCCCTCCCCTGGACACACTACACTGCCCTGTCTGCAGCCAGAATATTCTACAACTGAACTCTCACCCTACTCCAAGAGCCTATTAGTTGATTTTATTCAATCTTCATATCACTAATTTCTTAAACACAGAGGAAAAAAAGATTTGTCAGTAGTTTCCTGAGATGAAGGAAATCTTAAGGAAAAGATTCGTTAGGTTATGGAGCAATTACAGAGGCTATCAAGAAAAGGGAACAGATCCTGGAACAAGTTTCGCATCCACAATGCTATATTGCAATTTCAGCAATGTCCACTGGAACAAAGAGCAAAGTGTGTGTTTATTCTGAAACTTTGAGGAAGGAAAACAAATTGTTTACCTTGAATCTCCATTGGCTATAGATTAGCAGGTAGGATAATGCAAATAACAGAAAGCTTTGGGATAAGAGGACAAAGTAGAGGAAGAAGTGCTAACTGCTTCTGGACTGGTCAGTGTGAATAGTCCAAAGAGTTTTCACATAAAAGGGCATGCTATGCCTGATGGTCAGCCATGGGATTTAAGTCAATATTTCAACATATATGCAGGAATGTGCAAACTCAAAGCTGTATTAATCAACTTTCCTTAGCTCCCTATCCCAACAACCTACTGATTCTTGTGACTAAAGTTAAGACACTTTTTCTTATCAATATAATAATGAATAAAAACCTAAGCTAAGTTTTATTAGCTTCCTTTAGTGAAATATGCACAGATTCAAATTATTCAACAAGATTTAATGTTATGTCTTTTCTATCCAAATTGACTTATAAACCTAATATAATCTTGACCACAATCCCAGCAGGCTTTTTTTTTGGTAGAAATTAACAAACTGATTGTAGAAGGTATATGGGAATTCAAATGACCTAGAATAGCCAAATTATTTTTTGTAGAAGAACTAAGGATTTATATTACCTGATCTCAGAGATGAAAAAATAATTAAAGCTACAGTAATCAGAATAGTGGAAAATTAGCATGGAGGTTGGCATACAGACCAGTGGAACTGAGGAGAGAAGTCAGGAAAAAGATCCACACACAAATGGTAATCTGATTTTCCAAAAAGATTCTGAGATGATTTAATGGGAGAATGAATGGCTTTTGAACAGAAAATAATAGAATAACTGACTATCCAAATATAAAAATAATGACCTACAAACTTTCTCTCCCATCATGTATGTAAGAGGTTGGATTATGATCCCCCAAGACAGACATCTAAGTCATGGGCTTCAGTACCTGCAAAAGAAACCTTGTGCTTAGATAAAGGATCTTTGCGGAGATAATAAAATCAAGACTTTCCAATTAGATCGTCCTGGATTAGTTGGACAGCCTGTGTATCCAATGACACAAAATGAGGAGGAGACACAGACAAGAAAGGATAAACATGGAGAAAGCTATGGAAAGAAGTAAGGGAAGCCTTCAGCTACGCTGCCACAAGCCAGAGAACACCTGCAGCCCAGAGCAGGAAAAGGTTTGGAGGACTCTCCCTCAGAGCCCCTGAGTGAGCAGGACCCTAGCAACACCTTGATTTAGGCTTTGGGCCTCTGGAACTAAAAGGGAGTAAGTATCTGTTGTTAGGAGCCCTCTTGTTTGTCAGTCATTCCCAGAAAACTGTCAGAACACACAAAAATTAGTTCAAATGTATAAGTCTAAATTTTAATCTAGGGCTATAATCTAATCTAGAACTATGAAATTCACAAAATGAAACAGGAAAGTCCTCATTACCTTGGTTGAAGTAAGCAGTGATTTTATTTTTATGAAACAAACAAAAAATGTTAACCATTAGGGAGAAAAATAAATGAAAAAATCTTTTAAAAAGACACTACTAGGGAGCTGCTGAGGAGAAGTAGGAGGAAATAGTGGCTGGGGAAAGATGCTGCTCTTTGACTTAAATTGCAATCGGTTAGGGATCATTTCTCAGACTCACTCTAGAAGTGAGAGTTTAAATAAGTGAGGCTGCCATTGCTGCTTTGAACACCTCTAGGAGAGAATGGGGATTTATCAGAAGTGAAAAAGAAGAGCTTGCTAGGAACTAAGAAAAATAAGAAAAAGTCCAGAGCTAGGGCTCCTCGTCCTACCAAATGCAAAAAGCTCTCAGATGAGAAGCCCAGGGATCACTCTGAAGACCTATGGACAACCCACTAAGGAGTCAAGCAAGAAGGACTATGGCAGAAATAAGCTCGAAGAGATGCAAGGCTTGCAGTGGAAGCAGTAGGTCCAGCTCCACTTTCGGCTCAGGATCCAGCGCCAACACAGGCTCAAGCAGGGGCTCCATGTCCTCTGCACGGGCCTGGCTGCTGGGGAAGCTCCAGCACATTAGCTCCAGTCCAGCAGCTCCTCTGGATCTCCCAGCCATTATTGGCGCAGACATGACAGCAGGCGGCGCTCCTGCTCCAAATCCAAAACACATAAAACCGATAAAAAGGAAAGAAAAGGCGGAGCCCTTCCCCTAAACCCACCAAAGGCTCATCAGGAATGTGACCAAGGATCACATCATGGAGGTATTTTCCACTTATGGAAAAAATTAAAATGATTGACATGCCTGTAGAAGGCTGCGTCCTCAGATGTAGCTGAAAAGGCACTAAAGCGCGTGGACTGAGGACAAATTGATGGCTAGGAAGGAGATCACTGCTACCGCTGTGCTGGCCTTCTGGCATACGCCAACCCCCCACCCACTCTAGCTTTTCAGCCCTCCCAGGAGAAGGCAGCCGCCGCTGCCATGTCACTCCCATGGATGAGGAGGAGACCACACTCTCCAAAACGCAGGTCCCCCATGCGCAGCTGCTTTTCTTACCGCCACCACCACAGAAGCCGCTCCAGTTCCAATTCCTCCCAACACACAGAGCCTCTGAAGCTCATCTATACCTTGCCTTTCACCTGGCTCAGCTGTGTCACTTTTCTAGCCACAGGATTGTTGGCAGGGAAGGCCCCCTCACTGGGACAGGCTTCAAAGGCAGCTTTTGAGGCCTTTCCTCTGCAGGCAGGCTCTGGCTGCATAAGTGCTGATGGTTCAGAGCTGTGCCCATTAAGGGGCCCTGCAGTTTCCTGGCAATAAGCTCACCCATTCCCTTTCCAAAGTCTGTTCAGTGGCAGAGCCTGCGGGGGACCAGCAATCTTCCAGGTGGCAGTGGGGCCCAGTCTCTTCACAGATGACCTGAGCTAGTCTGGCAAATGTGTTGCTGTTGCTATGCTATGTCCACAGGAAAGGGGACAAAGCTGTCATTCCTGTTAGGCCCGGCCTCCACTCACCCTGAATTCTCAGGATTGTGTTCCCCCACCACCTGTTACTGTAAATGGTTCTGTCTTTCTGAGCCCTCCCACACACTCCACCGCCCCACATACCACTTAATCTTTGAAATTGATGAGCAAGTTGAGAGCCAGCTCTTCGAGGTCATTACAGAGCCCCCTGTTCTGACAGCCATTCAGGGTGGTTTTACAGGTACAGTGCTTTTCTTTTTTCCCTCTTATTGTACATTCAGTATTAAAAAATTTGTTTTAAGTTTTGCAAATTTGTAGCATTTTAGATAAGGCTGGATTTGTACAATGTTGTGTAGAGTGATGAAAATGTACTGAATAAACAGGATTAGAATGAAAAAAAAAAAAAAGACTACTGGGAATGTAAAAGCAAGCCAGTACCTGGGAGAAACATTTCATAATATAGATATCTGAGAATGAACTCATATCTACATGTACAAAGCAAACTTAATATTTTGTAGTAACAAAAAATCTAATTAAAAATTAGGTTAATTATTTAAATAAACATAAATTTGGTGGGGGGGGCTGCATACCAGGGATTGAACTTAGGGGCACTCGATCACTGAACTGCATCCCCAGCCCTATTTTGTATTTTATTTAGAGACAGGGTCTCACTGAGTTGCTTAGTGCCTCATTTTTGCTGAGGCTTGGTTTGATCTCATGATCTTCCTACTTCAGCCTCACAAGCAGCTGGGATTACAGGCATACACCATTGCACCCAACTAAATAGACATACAAATTTTAAAACATAATATATGAATGGTTATTAAGCACATTAAAAACACTCTTAAGTCAATAAATAAATGAAAATTAATACCACAATAAGATATGTCTATGTATGGTACTTATTAAAATAGATCAAATCAAAAAGACTTGATAGTACCAACTCATGATAAGAATACAGAGGGACTAGAACTCCCATATTCTGCTGCTAGATTAAAATGGTACAACTACCCTGGAAAACAGTTTGGCAATTTCTCTAAAAATTTAAGCATGGAACTACTATATTATTCACCATCCTACTCCTAGAATTTACCCAGGAGAAATAAGAGCATGCATCCATACACAGTGGGTAATTAGAGAATTAGAAGCCACTTTGCAGGCTGGGATTGTGGCTCAGTGGTAGAGTGCTTACCTAGCATGCATGAGGTACTAGGTTCGATCCCTGGCACCACATAAAAATAAACAAATAAAATGAAAGTATTGTGTGGATCTACAACTAAATATATATTAAGGAGAGAATTAGAAGTCACTTTGCTAAAAGTACTGACTCTTCACTCAGGCCTTTCAATGTCCAAAGAGTAACTAACAAGCAGGATAAAGCTTGGCATCTCTGCTTTCAATTTGCATTTTACTATCTTAAATTTTGAACCAGGACCCCGTTCAGTTCTGTTCAAAGGCTAATTAGTTACTTCGGGAGTAGAATGCAAGGTTTATTAGCCCTAAATTTATCTAACCTATCTTGTCCCCCTTCAAGACTGAGGACATCAAGAGAGATATTTTTGAGATTTGCAGGGACATTAAATTGCCAGCTTTTACAACCCTCCACCCTTCAGTGGCTCCCACATGTCTCCTGTGACTGCCCTAAACCTGCAGTCAGTTGTGTTCTAGAATTAGCAGAGCCTCACAGACAGATCATGCCTGATGAGATCATTCCACTAAATGGGAGCAATTACCTCCCATGGGAACTAAGGCTGCCCCATGAAGCAGGAGCAATCACCCTGTGTGTACTGATTGTACCACTTAACTGTGATAAGGCCTTCTGCAGAGCCACCTCATAAAACCAGTTCTGAAATAATGATCAACCAGAGCATAGCCTGACCAAAATGAGCTACTTTGCTATCTATGAAAACTCCCATTTGAACCCCCAACACTTGACTTTGTTGCCTTTTCTATAAATCATGAGGTTTCTGTCAATGCCTTGAAGAAGATCTATGGCCACTGTACCCCTACACCTGTTATTCCTGATGTGGTCACACTGATTAAAATTCCTTTCCTGCCCTTCACCACTATCTTTGTCTTTGATTGGCATATTGGGACAGGTGGCCCAGCCTTATCTGTTGGGACACCCTGGGGCTAGGGTCTTCAAGAACTCCAGTAACACATTCATAGCAGCTTTATCAGTGTCAAAACCAGAAGATGAGCCTAATATCCATCAACAAAAGACATACCCAAAACAATAAAATCAGATTCAGCAACCAAAAGGAGTAAACTACTAATGGATGCAATATAATGGATATTTCTCAAACACAAAAAGTAGGAAAAACGCAAAAGAATATAAGCTCTAAGATTGCATTTATGTAATCACAAAGTTTATATGAAGGGTTAGAAAAGTTAAACCTAACTCATGGCATAAGAAAGAAAATCAGTGGTTGCCAAGGGCTATGGGTTGTCTGCAAATGAGGCAGAAGAGAACCTTTGGGGGATTATAGAAAATGGTGCATCTTGATTCATGTTGTTTACATGGCTGTATGTATTTATCATTGATTAATGTGTGCATTTTGTTTTAAGTGAACTTACCCCAATATTGGTGATATTTTAAATGAAAACAAGTTGAACCAGTATCTACACACTTCTGTGAATTCTTTCAAGAATGAGAAGACAGTCTACTTGGTGAACTAACTTTGTTTAAATGAGTCCACTTTTGAAACTACATCAAAATCCCAATGTGTTCTGTTGTAAGTACCCATGCCCTGCCCAGGCTGCTCTTAGTCCTCCCTGAGGATAGGGAGACATAGGCTGGGGCCTTTCTATCCTGGTCCCTGCTGACATCAGTTCCAAAGTGCTTAGTTGTCTGAAAGATGATCAACTAATTAACATGATATACAGTCTCTAACCTCAAGCAGATGTTGGCATACCTGGAAAAAGCAGATCACTTCAAGAAAGAAAACATCACTCTAAAAAATGGGGTATTTCTAGTAAAAATTGACTGGGGTTAAAAGGCTAGAGATAGGGAAAAGTTCATAGAAAAGTTGTAGCCAATGGATCTTTAAAAGGAAAAGTCTAGGATCAAGGAAGGGTCAGGAACTTCCTGCCAAAAGTCAGCTGAAGGAAAATTGAAGAGAAGGTAAAATGTGTGTTATCTTTCTCTTAGTGATTTTTACATTAATATAGGGCCATATAAAGTGTTACATGTGATTTCCATTCCTTTAAATCTGCTAGGTTTGATCTAAGATGCAAGACGTGATGTGATCTGTCCTTATTCATTTGATAAGAACACGTACCCTCTGTGTTGGGTGGAGGGTCTATGAAAGTCCACTCTGTGTACTTGGCTTCTGGTGTTGCTCTGGTCACTGCCCTTGACGATTTTCTATCAGTTAGATTGATGATTTAGAGAACGGTGTTGAAATCTTCAATTCCTCTTGTGGATTTATCATGTTCTCCTTCAAGTTCTTTCAATTTTCTCTTCCTGATTTTCAAGTGTTAGACCAGGATGCAAGAAAAGACCACTAACTCCAATTAAAATCAAATTAAAGCAAACTTATTATTTCGACCGGCCAGGCTGCCTCTCTCTCCCAAAACGGCAGGAACAAGACAGCAGCAGCAGCTTTCCTGCAGCCCAGTTTTATAGCCCAGAAAGTTACACAAAGCGGGGGTTACAGATAACAGAATTCTGAGGAGCATAACACTAATGGTAGTTTACATTTTTTGCTGGCCCCAACATCAGAATTTATGAGGACCATTAGAGCCTCAGAGAGGGTCATTGTCTGGCCAGGGAAGGCCAATATTTATGAGGTGTCACTTATGAGTTTCAGAGAGGGCTGCTCTCTGATCAGAGAGCCAGGCATGAGTGAGTTCAAGGCACGGGAAGGCATTCCAAACAGGTTCAGAATTTGCAGTAATTTATAGTAAATCCAAAATTATCTTTTCATGGCTTTGTGGCGAGATTGCTCCCAAATTTAAGAAAAGATCAGTTGGGTCTATCACAAGCTCTGACATTGCACATTGGGATTATTGTGTCTTCTCATAAAATGACCCTTATATCATCATGGAATGCCCCTCATCCTCCCTGATGGTATTCTTCATTCTGAAATCTACTTCGAGTGGCATTCATATAGATGGTTCAGTTTTCTTTTCATTGGTGTTTTCATGGTGTATTTTTTTCAAGTCTTTCACTTTTAAACTACATATAGCATTGCATTTAAAGGAAGCTTCTTCTAGAGCATTTAAAATTGTTATTTTTAAAACTAATCTGGCTCTTCTGCAGGCCATCCTTGCCCTGCGCTGAGTGCTCACCATGGCCTGGTCCTGGTGTTGGGCCCAGGGCTGCCAGCAGCCTAGGCCAGTCAGGTGCCGTGCCCAGACAAGCAAGGGCCTTGGTGCAGCTCTTCTGAGGAGGAGCGGGCTCACTAGGGCCGGGAGGAGGAAGATCAGCCCATCTGCACAGTGAACAGAGTTGTGTTGGATGTTACTTCCAGAAAGCAGTTGTTTGGAAGAGGAGCCTTGATCAGGAACGATTCCACCAGAGGGGTGGCCAAGTTGTTCCTGGATCCTGCAGACCTCACCCATGATACCACGGTCTCATAGCAAAGGATCTGGAGATCCTAAATGATGCCTTCACCAGGGCATATAAGGACACATACTCCATTGTTGGATACACAGCCCAGAGAATTTTCAGTGAGGACTTGGACTTTAAGCCTGAAGATCAACCCCATTTTGACATAAAGGATGAATTTTGGTGTTCCACCTGCAGGAGGAGGTTCTTGGGAGAGAGCTGGGGCGACAGGTGCTTATATTCTGCAAAATAGGCTGCCTGATGCCTCTGAGTCACCTGGATCTGAATAAAGCAGAAGTGAAGCTGAAAGTGTGAATGCATTTTATTATCCCATGGTCAAGTGCGCCTACCTGGGTATTCCTGGCTGCATGTTATCAAGGGTGCTAATAATAGCCCTAGTGGGAGGCCTTCTGCATGTCAATGGTTGGCCCTCTCAATAGTGATAAGAGGTGACTTAATTTCTTTCTTTGTACTTTCCTATACTTGCTGAATTTTCTTCTGTGACCAAGTTTATGTTATAATAAGAGGGAAAACTCATTTTCCTGTTGTTGGAGAGGAAAAAAGAGTAATTCTGTACTCTTTGTACATGGATATTCTGTATGTGTAGAGATAAGTTACTGCTGTTACTATTGTCAAGCAACAATATATACTTTTGTGGTGTATGTTTTATTTTTTGTTTCAGCAGTTTTTATTGTTTTTAATTTTTTATTTGTATTTTTCTTTTGTCAACAATTCTATTTTTGGGAACTTTATTTTTATTGCTGTATGATAATTATACACAATAGTGGATTTCATTGTTATATATCTGTGCATGCACATAACATAATTTCATCAAATTTATTCCCCAGTATCTCCCCTTTCCACCTATTTCTCCTGCTCCCTTTCTTCTACTGTACTGGTCTCCTTTCTATAGTCTTTAAAAGCAATCTGCAGCCTCTGTTTTGATTAATGTTATTGGAGCATTTGCATTTAATAAAATCATTGACTTCTTTGGATTTAGCTATGTTAATATTTGTTTTCCATTTGTGCCATCTGTTTTCTGGTTCATTTTCTTTTTCTGCCTTCATTTGCATAATGTGAACAGGTTTGAATTAATTGTTTTTTATAATATCTCCTCATGTAAATATTTTTCTCAATACTTAAAATTTTGCATCTCTACTTCAGGCCATATCTACAGAGTTCAAATCTAAGTGAGTTAAAATCCTAACTGTACAAATTACACTGTGAAAACTTTCAGAAGAAAATGTGCTATATTTCTTGTTAAAGAAAGATTTCCTAAAAAGACCAATACAACCTGCCAGGAGTAGGAACAGGCACCCCCAAAATGCAAGTGACCAATAAATATATGAAAATATATACGATCTCAATTGAGAAATGCCAATTAAAACTACAATCAGATACCATTTATATTCTGGAGATTGCAAGGGGAGAGGCAGAAACCATCAAACCAATCAGTATTGGTGAATATCTGGAGCAATGACAAATCTTAGGCCCAGCTGGAGAGAGGCTGAATTCTTACATCACTTAAGGGAGGGACTGGAACAGATTACTCACACTATGACCCAGCAAGACATCTAGTCTGGTGCCTGGTACACATAAAGACATATAAATTGTATCTTCAGCAGCACTATTTCAAATAGCAAAAAAAAACTCAGATGCAACTTGAACATGACTAAATTAAGTGTTGGTATATCCATTCAATGGAATACTCTGTAGCAATTAAAAAGAATAAGCCACATTGTCTTGACATGGGAAAATGTAACCCATAATTTTATTGACTAGAATGAGCAACTTGCACAAGCATGCACACAGTGCATGGGCACCATCATTTAAAAAAAAGAGGACAATAAAGCACTACATCCTTGGAATGCTCCTTTAAATTTCCAGGAACCAGGCTAAGTCAAGGGACTATAGAGAGCAGGCCTGGGTCAGAATGTCCAGCTAGTGCTATCTGACATTATCTTATGTAGGCTGGGAACTAGAACATGTTAGTATTATCTCTAGAAAGTCACTTTTTTTGCATGCATGACAGGATAGCTGCTCCTTGACAAAAAGAAAAAAGCAAGCTAATACTGATATAAGCTAATACTATAAAGAACAAAGCAAGCTAATACTGATGATGTCACTGCTTCTGCAGCCTAAGCTACAAAACCTCCTTCCACACAGTGACTGGAGAGAGGCTGAATTCTTACATCACTTAAGGGAGGGACTGGAAGAGATTACTCACACTATGACCCAGCAAGACATCTAGTCTGGTGCCTGGTACACAAAAAGACATACAAACTGTATCTTCAGCAGCACTATTTCAAATAGCAAAAAAAAAAAAAAAAAAAAAAAAAAAAAAAAAAAAAAAACCCAGATGCAACTTGAACTGAGGGCACTGCGGAAAAGATAGGTGTCTTTCATTCAGCTGGCCACCACCAGACAAAACACAATGAGGAATAGGGACATTGTCTTCTGGGGTGGCATTATTAAGGGCAGGAGGTGCTACTTGGTGAAGCACTGTGAGGGAAGAAGGTCCAGCCTTCACCAGTGGACTCTACTAAAGCCTCCCATTCAGCCTGTCACCGATGGGCCTCTCCCCAAAGCATTTCCCTTACATCTCACCCACCATCTCCAGGTGTCTCTCCCTTGGTGTTTTGGCAAGTTATCCCACTGCTCTGGAACAACTGTTCTGGCTGTGGACATTATCCCATTTATAAATTGTTCAAAATACACACAATGTCTCTGTGTTGTTTGAGAATGCATGCATACATAATGGAGTCTAAAGGGAAATGAAGGAATAATGAAGATTAAATTCAGGTTAGTGGTTATATCTGGGGGAACATTGCAGGATAGATTAGACAGGAAAATGCAAGGGTCCTGATCAGAAAATCAGTCAAGGTGTTCTTTATTTTTGAAAAAAAAATTGTATGTTTGAAATATTAAATAATAAAAACATATTTATCTCTCTATATACATAGGAAGAAACACTTCCAAAATCTTAAAAATGTGTATTGTTGAGCAGTAAAATTATGAAGTATTTGTATTTTCATATTTTCTAAAAAATTCTTCTAGAGTGTATCATTCTTATTATCAGAAAAATAGTTGCAAAAACAGCTTTTTATAAAAGAATATTTTATCACAAACAGCCATACAGCAACCGACCACACAATACCGAGATCAGGATGTGCCTGGTTTTTTGAAATACATTGTTTCCATTTCTCCAACCTGTCATGCTCCTACTGTGGAATGAGTTAGGGTCTTCAGGAGGGTGGTAGGACACAGAAATGCTACCAACCTGCCTGCCCCTGTCCCCTGTTTCTCCACAGAGACTTCTCTCACTATAACTTCTTTCCTCAAGCAGCATCAGCCTGTGTCTAGAAAAGGGCACAGGAAAGTCCTGCCCAACTGTGTGCAGCACTCAGATCTCCTATGGGAATCAGGTGTAGCACTGTGATGTTGTCAGTGAGCCCCACAGCCCAGGGGAAGGACAGCGTCAATCCATTCACTCTGTATTCAGGGATTGGCAACACAGACCCTGATCCTGGATAGTTACTTAAAAATATTATAAGTAAAATAACTGCATTGAACATCCTCAGACATATTATGGCAGGTAGCTCCTATATTTTCTTTAAAAATACTACAAAACTAAATTTTTTAAGTAAAAAATACAGGCAAATAGATTCTAGTGAAATCTATTCAAAATAAAGTTTTGTTTCCAATATTTTTTATTGGTGCATCATAATTACATATATTAGTGGGATTTGCTATTACCTATTCATTCATGCACATAATATAACAATATGATTTGGTCAATATCATTCCCCAGTAGTTCTCATTTTTAGTTTTACATGACAGCAGGAAAATTATAGCCACCTCATGCCAACTTCTGAGTAGCTGAGGAAAAGACAGAAACACATATGGAAAAACTAATTCTTTTTTATGAAAAAAGAGGTCATCATTGACTTTATAATTAAAGTAGCAGGATTTATATCCCCATGTTCACATATATATGTATGGCTACATTATTCAATTTTAGGTAGCATTGAATTCTCTTTTAGTACACTTTGTATATAGCATACATATAATATACACGGGATTTGAAATAAAAATTTTAAACATTAATAATGAAAAACTACTGAAATAATTTAAAATAACATTTTATGTATTTTGTCTAGAGTATTTCAGTCATATTCATCAACTGCTCTAAAATTTTAACACAGACTAAAGTGCTCACTTCCAAACAATTCCAATTTTATTTCTCATTTAAGGAACCTCACTCAGCAGAGAAAAGTATACAATAGGTAGCCTTCTTTCTAAGCCCATAGCCCAATCTCCTTTCTCAGACTATGTGTTTAATGGGACCTATGTCGGAGATAAGGTGCTCACCTGAACTAATAGGAAAGGGCTTACTCAATTTCTTATTTTTGTATGATTTTATGAGACATTTGAAGGTTCATATGTGTGTTCAGCATTAATCTTTTTTTGGATAATTAAACTGTAATTCTTTTTTTTTCTTTTTTTTATTGGTTGTTCAAAACATTACAAAGCTCTTGACATATCATATTTTATACATTAGATTCAATTGGGTTATGAAATCCCATTTTTACCCCAAATACAGATTGCAGAATCATATCTGTTACACATCCACATTTTTACATAATGCCATATTAGTAACTGTTGTATTCTGCTACCTTTCCTATCCTCTACTATCCCAGCATTAATCTTAATTGCTCTCAAATGTCCATATCATCACTATGGCCTACAGTTCTAACATTATAAAATACTTTTATATTTATTTTATATTTATTAGAATTTTTGCATTTTTAATCTTATTTCCTTTTTCCTATGAATTACTCAAGAGATATTATTTTTTCAATATTTCCATGAAAAGAGATTTTCTGCTTCCCATTTTCCTACTAATTACTAGTTTTATTGAACTAGTTACAAACTATTGTAGGCAATAATACTGACTTGTAAGATTTATTGAGGTTCTCTTATGACCTAGTATGCTTTTACTTTTTTCAATAAAATTTCATGGAACATGAAAAAAGGATTTTTTTCCTTTGTTTTCTCTGGTGTTGTATTTATTTCTCCTTTAGCCGAACTTGCTTTTTCGGTTCATTATATTTGATGATAAGAGGAAATTATGACCCCAGCAAGAGCAGTGGCTTGAGGAACAAGAGACCCAGTTCCCCCAGGGCAATGCAGTAAGTACTGAAGACAGTGCAGCTCAGGTAGGATCATTGCTGGTATATATCAATGGAATGGGATTGAGAGTCCAGAAGGAACCCTTTATCTTTATGATCTGTTGATATTTAACAATGTTGCCAAGACAATTCAATGGGGGAAAAAATAATTTTTTCCACAGATGTTGCTGGGACAACTGGTTATCCATATACACAAACATGGAGTTGGATCCCTTCCTCAAAGCAGGTACAAATATTAACTCAAAATGAATCAAATATTTAAATTTAAATATAAGAAAATTTTTGTTATACTAAGTTAGGCAATGCCTTCATGGTGGCACAACCTATTTCCTCTGCAGCAGGAGTCACCTGTATCCCTCAGTTGTGAAAAGCCAAGTGTAGGCCCCGGGGAGGGTGCTCCTGGTTCCAAGGCTTTAAAGTTTCCAGTTCCTGTTGCCCTTCCAGACCTTGTGACGCGCGTGGAGGAGATAAGGAAGTGTCCTTATATCTCCCATCACCATACATGGAGGAAACACTTCTGATGAATTTGGGAATCAAAAGAGAAGAATCAAGCTCTGTAATTCCTAAATTTTCTAAAATGTATATGTTTACCTTTTATAAATGGATTTAGAATATTAAAACATATGTGCCTACAATATTACATGAGCCTTCGGAAAGCCACCATTGGAGAGATTAATAGGAATTTCACACTGTTCTTTGTGGCCTGGTTAATACTCTTTTCAAGACCTGAGTTTAATTTCAGAAAATGGAAATTTTTTTAAGCTTTTTTTTTTTAAAGTTATAGATAAACACAAAATCTTTTTTTGTTTACTTATTTTTATGTGGTGCTGAGGATCGAACCCAGTGCCTCACATGTGTGAGTGAAGGTTCTCTTATGACCTAGTATGCTTTTACTTTTTCAATAAAAGTTCATAGAACATGAAAAAAGGATTTTTTTCCTTTGTTTTCTCTGGTGTTGTATTTATTTCTCCTTAAGCCTCACTTGCTTTTTCTGTTCACTATATTTGTTATTAAATCAGATAAGAACATTGAAGTCTCCCCCTTCTGGTGTGCAATCACTTCTACTACCCCTGTATTTTGTTTTCTGCATCCTGATATGTTATTAGACTCACAAATTTTTATGTGTTCACACATTAATTTTAAACCTTGCTGTTCAGCTTATTAAAGTGATTTTTTCACTTAATATATATATAACTGCTATGTTTTTTTTAATCCAATGTATTTACAATTTAACAGTTTGTATTTCCAGATTGGCAGATTATGTTTTGTCTGAACTTCATTCTACTGTGTTGCCCATTTGTTGGCCCTATCTGAAAAACAAGCTTTCAATAAGCATATTCTCCTTCTAGTAAGTAGATTTTTTTGCTGCTGTGATAATCATCTTTATAATTTATGGCATTCCCTTAACTATTTTTCTAGAAATTTCATATTATAAACAATAGTAGAAGTCGTATGCTTACCTTCCTTTACCCTACTTAACTGTCCATTTAAATAGATTTTATGGTCTTTGATAGTTTTAATTTTAGTACTAATGTATACATATATACATATATATGTATGTATGTATATGTGTATATATATATATATGTGTGTGTGTGTGTGTGTGTATATTTCTATTTATGTATTTGTTGATTTTTTAAAAATAAAATCATCATTCTATGCTCTGTTTTGTCCTCTTCTTTCAAGAATTGTTGGGTAAATCCTGGGCTCCTAAGGAGCTTGCCCTTGCCCTTGGATTCTCCTGCCATCACTGACAACTCACCCACTCTCCCTACTTGATTATTCCTATGAGAGCAGAGATCTTCTCTTTGTTCCAACTTTGAGATGGCCTCTGATTTGATGTGCATGTATTGCAGCTGAGGCCTAGGCCTGCTGCCTGCACTTGGGGGGTGAAGGAGGATGGGATTTCAGGGGCAGCACAGAGCAGGTGGTCACAGGGGAAGTGAGAGACAATGTTATTGCTGATGCCCCCAAGAAATCTAATAATGTTGGACTTCTGAATGGATTCCTAAATAGCATTAAACTCTAAATAGGATCCACATGCTGTGCAATTATAAAATCAATGCACTATGGGCAGTCACATGGTAATGTCTGCTTACTCACTGGGGCCATATGGCTGCAGAAAGGCAAGGAAGAGGAGCCAGGACCAGGGAAGACTCATAGCCCTTGTTGGTTTAAAAAATAATTTAAAAAATAAAATATTGTTCTTATGATTATTCAGGTTTAGTAGGACAAAGAGGGCAAGAGATGACTCACATTGAAATGAGTCTGATAATATCCATTCAAATTGAGTGAAAATATCAACATTGATAGCCAGAAGGAAGGGGACCCACACACCATGAAGGGCCATATGGGAAGCACCAATGTCTGTCAGGGTGCAGAGAGAATAAGGAATTGGGGCAAGGCATTGATTGTGATTTCTCAAAACTAGAGCATACTTTTGCTTCCAAGGTTCTAATTTAAAATAGTAAAAATAAATGGGTGCTGAAGGCAAAGACCCTACTCTAAATTTAGGAAAGTCAATGACTAAGGATGAGATCCAATTTGTTTATTATGAGGACCTACCAAACAATCCTTCCTTCTAATAAATGTAACACATTAATTTAGCATCTGAATGTATTCTGCATAAGAGTTATACTTGTGATGAGGTCACTGTCTGGTTCACAATTCTTTCTAATAAAACATATTAGTAAGACCTACAAATTTGGATGCATCTCTAGGCTCCCTTTCGTATGTTCAAGAGATCCACGTTACTCAGTTGCACAGGTGCTAAAAGATCTGAAAGGAGAATATCAGGCTTCCTGATAGCCAGGAAATGGGGTATACTACCACTCAGTTACATTTCCACCCTGTTTTAAATTTTATTTAGAGACAGAGTTTCACTAAGTTGCCCAGGCTTTCCTATAATCCTATAATCCTCCTGCCTCAGCCTCCCAAGTAGCTGGTATTACAGGTTCTGGTTGAGTTTCGAAGACTTTCCTCAACCTTGGCTCCTCTAGCCTCCTGAGTCACTGGGTCTACAGGGGATGATGCACTTCCCAATTCCTCTCTTTAAAGATTTATTAATAAAAGGCATTGTTATAAAGTTATTGTAATTAAGGGGATTAGTACATCCTCCCAATGTTTTATGAGAGAATGGCCATAATAGAATTTTAATGACAGGAATACAGCTTCATAACAAGTCTATCCCTTTGGAGAATGGCATAAGGTGGTTCAGAGGAAGCCATACTATCATAGCAGCTTTCCAAGAAGAAATCAAAACAGCAATTCAGCACCAGAAAATTGAGTCTACAAAGCTGAGAAAAGCAGAAAAGCACTTTCACTTGAAACAGGCAATCTGAGTGCTGAGATTAGGAGCCTTTCTGTCACAGGTGAGGGAAGAGGACTGAAACAAATTAAATTCAGACCAACTCTGGTGAACCAGGAGTCTTCTCTTCTAAGCTTAGAGAGGGCAGGATCCGCTGATGCATCCCACTCTCCTGCCCCAGCACATAGTCTGAAACCCACCAAGAAGGGAATGGAATTCTACTGTGAAACTCTGCATCCAGACTCCTTAAACAGGTTTGGCCACTTTGGGTCAGAGCTGAGGAAGAAACAAAATGCACAATAAGTGAAGCCCTAGAAAGAAAACATTCCACTGCAAATGTCTGGCCAAGAAAAACAGATGAGTGGGTTAATGAAGAACACTGTCAAAAAGATCTCCTTAAAGATTTATTAATATAAGAATTGTTACAAAGTGATTGTAATTAAGGGGATTAGTACATCCTCCAAATGAGGTATGAGAAAATGGCCGTAATAGAAAGTTCAAAATGAGTGAAAATATCAACATTGAAATATTTGACCAACCCAGGACACACAGTAAAAAGAAAAGAATTCACTAAAAAAAATCCCTCACAAAAAAAAAGTAGAAGAGAAAATTATCGCAGAAGATGGGTAAAAATACTAACAATATGGAAAATTAAGGGAACAAGCCACCCCTAATAACTCACAACACAAGTGCTTCCATGGACACTACAATAGAGAAAATGCCAGAAAAGAATTTGGAAAGTAAATAATTAAAATGTTCAATGAACTTAAAGATCTAAGGAATTAATAAAAGAACAAATATATAGAAAGTGAAAGAACATTTCAATAAAAGGACAAAGATTCTGAAAAAAATAGAAATGACTCAATAAATCAAATTAAAAATTCAATTGAAAGCATTTCCCAATGGAGTAGGATCACAGAGAAGACATATTCCCAGACCTCAAAAATGAAGTATAAAAACTTGAAAACAAAGTCAACAATAAAGAAAACATGTTAAAAGATCATGATCAGAATATTCAAGAAATCTTGAATAACATTAAGAGACCAAAGATAAAAATCACTGGCATACATGAAGGCACTGAAATACAAACTAAAGAAATGCACAAACTTTTAAATGAAATAATCAGAAATTTTCCAAGCCTTAGGAATGAGACAGAAATCCAAATAGAATATGTATTTACAACTCTAAATAGGTAGGATCAAAAAAGATCTTCTCCAAAACACTTTATAATTAAAAAGGCTAATAAAAAGAACAAGCAAGATTATAAAAGCTGCAAGTGGAAATTAGCAAGTCACATTTAGAAGTAAGTCAATTAGAATTTGTATTGATTTCTCATCCCAAACCTTAAAATCCAGGAGGTCTTAGAATAATATACACAAAACTCTGGAAGATAACAGATTCTTACCAAGATTGCTATATATGATAAACACAAAAACATCATCATACTAAATGGAGAAAAACTGAAATCATTTCCTCTAAAATCAGGAACAAGACAAGCATGTCCACTCTTGCAACTCTTATTCAAGGTAGTTTTTCAAACTTTAACCAGATCAATCAAGCAAAAAAAGGAAATTACAAGGATTTAAATAGAAAAATAATAATTCAAATTATTTATGTTTGCTGATGACATTATCTAAGAAGACCCCCAAAATTATACTAGAATATTTCTAGAGCTAATAAAAAAATTAAGCAAAGTAGCAGAATACAATATAAGCATACAAAAATTGAGAGCTTTCTTATACTCCAATAAGGATCCTTCTGAGAAATAAATCAGGAAAATTATCCTATCACAATAATATCACAAAATAAAATAAAATACTTAGGAATAAATCTATCCAAGATGAAAGACCTCTACAATGAGAACTATAGAACTTTTAAGAAAGAAATTGAAGATCTTAGAAGAGGGAAAGATCTCCTATATTCTTGGATAGGCAGAATTAATGTTGTCCAAATTAATTATCACCAAAGCTTTATACAGATTCAATGAAATCCCCATCAGAATACCAATGATATTCTTGACAGAAGTAGAAAAAATAGTCCTAAAATCCCTTTGGAACAATAAAAGACCCAGAAGAGCCAAAGAAATCCTAAGCAAGAAAATGATGCTGGATGCATATTATACTACCCAGATAGAGGAACACAAAGAGCATAATATTGGCACCAAAACAGACATGCACAGAGACCAATGGGATAGAATAAAAGACTCAGAGACAAACCCACATGGATACAGTCATCTGATACTTCACTAAGGTGTATGTTGGAGAAAAGGTAGCCTTTTAAACAAATGATGCTAGGAAAATTGTATATCCATTTGCAGAAGAATGAAACTTGACTCAACTCTCACCCTTTACAAAAGTCAACTCAGAGTGGATCAAAAACCTAGGAATTTGTTTCAGTCAGTTTTTCTGCCCATGATTAAAAAAACTGACAAGAATAACTTAGAGAAGTAAAAGTTTATTTTAGCTCCTGGTTTTAGAGATGCAGCCCATGGTTTGCCACCTCCATAGCTCTAGACCTTATTGAAGCAGAACATCATGTCAGAAGTGTGTGGCAGAAGAAAGCGGCTCAGGTCATGGCAACCAAGAAGCCGAGTAAAAGCTCTGCTCAAAGCACAAAATATAAGCCCCAAAGGCATACATACCCCCAGTGACATACTTTCCCCAGCCGCAACTTAGCTGCTTATCATTACTACCCAGTTAATCCATTAGCAGACTAATACTCTGATTAGGTCACACTTCATTTCGCCTCTAAAAATTCTTGCATTGTCTCATAAATGAACTTTTTGGGAACACCTTATATTTAAACCATAATAGAATTAGAACAGAAACATTTTCAACTGCTAGAAGAAAATATACTGTTGACACTCCCAACATATCGGTGCAGGCATGCAGTTCCTTAACACGACTTAACAAGCTTCCCTAAAGCTCAAGGAAGAAAATCAAGAATCAATAAGTGCAGTGGCATGAAATTTAAAAGTTTCTGCACAGCAAACAAAACAACTAAGAGTGTGAAGAGAGAGAGTCTACTGAATGGGAGAAAATCTTTTCTGGCTACTCCTGTAACAGGGGATTAATATCCAGAATATATAAAGAACTTAACACCAAAAAAATTTTATTATCCAATTAATAAATGGGCAAAAGAAGTAAATAGACTTTTTTAAAGAAAAAATACAAATGGAAAATGCATATTTAAAAAAAAAAAGTTCAGCATTCCTGGAAATAAAGGAAACGTAAATCAAAACTACATGAGATTTCATTTCACTTCAGTTAGAATGCAATTTTTAAAATTATAAATAATAAATGCTGGTGAGGGTGTGGGGAGAAAAGTACAGTTATAAATTTTGGGTAGGACTGCAAATTAATAACTACTTTGGAAAGCCATATGGAGACCCCTCAAATGACTAAGAATGGGAACCTGACCCAGCTGTCCACTTCTTGATGTTTATCCAAAAGAACTGCAATCAGCATACTATACTGATATAGGCACATCAATGTTTACAGCAACACAATTCACAATAGCCAAGTAATGAAACCAGCCCAGGTACTCATGAACAGGTGAATGATTAAAGATGTGTTATATATATTTAGCCATAAAGAATTTACTGATAAATTCATGGAACTGAAGAACATCATGCTAGGTGAAATAATCCAGACTCAGAAAGTCAAGAGTCAAATGCTTTCTCTCATATGCAGAAACTAAAGAAAAATAAAGAAAGAGGAAGGGGGCTGGGGTTGTTGCTCAGCAGTAGAGCAATCGCCTAGCACGTTCGAGACCCTGGGTTTGATCCTCAGCAACCCATAAAAATAAAATAAATAAAATAAAAGAATTGTTTCCACCTACAACTAAAAAATAAAAATAAAAAAAGGAAGAGGTAAATCATGTGCAGAATATGTTCTCTGAACATAATGCGATTATACAGAGGAAAGCATTTATAACAGAAAGATATTAGGGAAATCCCAGATCATGGGAAATTTAAACAATGCTCCTCTAAATGGCCATTGACCAAAGAAAAATAAACAGGGAAATCTTAAGCTTCTTTTTTTTTTAACATAGGGAGACAACAACATGTGTCAATATCAGAAACAAGAACATATTCCTGACCTGACAGTGTTGGCCAGTGCAGAGATCATCACTCGGAACTGTAAAGTCATCAAGGCTGGGTCTCTGAATGTGTAGGAGTTCTGCCACCTGGAACACAGACTGCAAATAAATAAAGTGCATGAAGACCACATCACACAGCCAGTACCAGGGCTCATGAGGAAGAGAAAACAGACCAGAGAGGAGGTGGGAAAGCAGAATGGGTCAAGGCCCCAACAGTGTAGTAACACAAGGCTGGTGCCTGGAGCCTGGTCCCTGTCCCTCCCAGGGCCAAACCCTTTTGACAGAGGTGGCCACAGACCAAGCCAGTTTGCTGGGCAGGGTTGGGTTTCCCTGAAGTGGAGATCTGAGGGTGGGCCCTGAGGCTCCACTTACATTTCTCCCTATAGGAAAGGGTTCCCTAGGCCCCAGGTAGAGCCCTTTGCAGAGAGGGCTGAAAAGCTAGAGCAGCTCTCATATTCAACAGCTCCATCCCCTCCCTTACACACTCACAAGTTTGCTGGTTCACTCTCACATGCATACTCAAACATCCACACACACTCAGGAAGGAGTGAGGGACCATCCACCTTACTTCCTTGCTGGGTGAGGAAGAGGCTGGAGCTGAGAATCCTGTCACCCAGAGTGTGAGACCAGGGTCTAAAAGGGCCACAACTGGGTACTGGCTCCTGCTTTCTTTTTCTCTTGCCCTGTGTCTCTTGTCCCACAGAGGTGGCACCCAGAGACCTGTGATTGAGGTCAGAGGCTGACAAGTCTCTAGAAGTGGTCCTGAGTGGACAAGATGAGAAGGGTCAGTAGGATGCAGGGCTCTGAGGGACTTGGCACAAGGAAGGAAGCTATCAGGCCTAGACTTTGGGAAACCACAAGGGCACATGGCAGCCATGTTAAAGCCTCCATCCTTGGGTTGAGGCAAACTGAGATCTTCATTGTAGACCCTAGGTCCAGTGGCAGCTGAGAAGGACAGTGGATAGGAGGTTGGGCCACTCTGTCTCTGGGTCTGGCCAGGCTTCTGCAGGTTTTGGTCCCAGGAACTTAGTACATGGGCCTTGAGCTACCAGTGCCAGGGGAGCTGAGGGAATAGGAATGGGTAGTGAGGACTCCCCTTGGGCAGCTTCTGGCTATTTGGGATCCCCAATAGCAGCATGCCTGGGGCCTCCAGGGCCAATCCCAGATCATCATGATGAGATTCTCCTGTGTCATCCTGGGGGCAGAGAGATGGAGTCCTGTCAGAAGTCCCAACCCTATTTCATCCCACCCTCCTGGATATATAGCATCCTGAGGAGCCAGAGAGCCACCTTCTTCCCCACTCCATCACCAAACTGAGAGGCTTGTGCCACACAGCTGCTGAGGCGCTGTCAAGCTGAGGTGCTGTGGAAAGGCAAGGCTTTGTGTTGAGAACATGGCACCCCAGATGGGTTCAGGGACCCATCTCTCTTGTGCCCCATCTCAGCTCACTGTTTTGTCTTCCCTGAGACCTTCCATACCACTCCAAGGAAAGCCAGATCCACAGTTTTCCTATCCCTGGACCCCCTCCCCTCCTAGGTGCCCTGGGAGCTCTGTGCTCCTTCCCCGTTCCAGAGGCTGCCAGATCTTTAGGAAGTCTGTAGAAGGAGTGAGAGATTGCAGATCCAACAGCAGACTCACCTCCATCCTCCCATCTTTGTGACAGGGGAAAATCTCAGCCCCTTCCCTGGAGCCCCATTGGTGCGGGGGGAGAATACATCTTCCTCACAGTGCTGCTAGGAGATATCAGTTCCCAAAGAAACATGACCCTCCTTCCCCTCTAGGGTCCAATCCCTAGGCCACCTAGTTGAACACAATACCTTTATTTTTATTTATGTATTTTTATATGGTACTGAGGATTGAACACAGAGCCTCACACATGCTTGGTGAGCACTCTACCACTGAGCCACAACCCCAGCCCCTAGGACTCTTTTTAAAAAAAAAAAATTCTATATTTTTGAGCTAAGAAATTTGATCCTGCATGCCTATATTATAATTATTGTTCAGACCTATTTTATCCAACCATAAAAGTTTTTTATACTCTGCTTTGCTCAGTGACCAATTTATGAGGGTTGACTCTTAATATATTTTAAAGTTAGAAGGCCTTTACTTATTTGTTCTGCGTACTGTCTTGTCTACACATGTGTATCTATCAGAACCCAAATACAGAGCACTCATAAACTAAAATTCAAAAAAATGGAACCAATGCCTTTGATTCACATGATTTAAAGTTTAATTTAAATTGGGTAAACAAAAAAAGGTAATAACGGCTTCAAAATCACTGATGTAGATGATCAGACAATGGAAAATTTCATTTTCTATTAAATATCTTAAATATAATGTACATTGTTTTTTCTAGGTTTCGTCAACAACAACAAAAAGCCTTAAAATGTTAACTAAACTTGGTTTTCATGGGTAATCTAAGTTAAAATAGATAAATCAGATTTAACTTAAATGGGGTAAACATTATAAATATTATTTTCATAAATTGTTGTTCAATGGAAAGTTTAAGATCTCTTTATTTCTGCTCTTACTAAAACCAAGATGATTGAAAGTTAAAATTCTATATTCATACGTGTTTTAAAAACTCATATGATGATAAAATACTGTGTTATTTTAACCAAATGACACCAGATATTAGACCCCTCAAGGTCAACACTTCTGGACTCCAGACTCTGAGAGTCAAGCCAGCAATGAGGGGGAAGAAGCCTCTAAGCCAGCAGTATTTGCTTCCACTCCTCCACCTGCCTTGCATCCTTCACTATTCTCTGCTCTAAGCCTTCCCTTTGCTCTTCTTGCTCTCCTGCCCAGCTGTTACTTGTCACCAAGGGTCTGGATTCCTCCAGAGACCCTATTCCTATACAAACAAGGGACCCAAACCCTCCTTTCAACCCCACTGATGAGCCTCCCCCTTACTAAGTTCCACCAAACCCACCTGCTCCCTCCACACCACCATCCCAAACACCCTTCAGCCCTCTCATCACCCATTGTAACACAGCCAGTTAAGCGCCCCCAGCTTTACTCCCTCTCCAGGAAGTGCTGGGTTTGAGGGGTAGGCAGAGTCCATGTGCCCTTCTCTCTAGGTGATCTCTCCCAAATCAAGAAATGCCTAGGATCCTTTACCTCCAACCCTAGTATCTATACCAAGGAGTTACAATACATAACATAGGCCAAAACCTCACCATTCGTGGTATGCAAGTGATCCAATCCAACACCCTCCTCCTAGAGGAGAGCAGATGAGTCTGGGAACAAGCCTGGAACTTTGCCAATGAAGCCCACTAATTGGGACTAAAAATTTTCCTGGAGGCCAAATAAGAAGGGACTGACTTTTTACCTGCTTACTGACAGGTTTAAAAAAGGCAGCTCATAAAGCCATCAGTTATGATAAACTCCAAGAGGTCATTCAAGATAAAAATGAAAACCCCTCTTCCTTTTCAAACTGCCTGACTCAGGCCCTACTCCAGTACACAAATTTGATCCTGAGTCACCTGATGGTCATAACTTACTCATGACCTACTTTTTCTCCCAAAGCTTCCTGACATTAAAGCTAAACTTAATAAGTTGGTGCGAGGTCCCCTCACCCCACATGCTCAAGTGCTTGAGGTGGCCTTCAAGGTGTACAATGGCAGAGATGAAAAGCGCTGTATCTGGGCCACTGGGCTCTTGATTGCCTTCTTGTCCAGAGAGGCAGGAGGTCACACAACCCCACAATCTGCAAGCAGACTTTCTGCAAATAGCTAGGGATGACTGATGAGACCTGGGATCCCAAAATGCGATGACCATCATCACAATACCGAAATCCAGGTAACCATTGTGGTAGCAGGTAGACCCATCTCTTTCCTTTTGGACTCCAGGGCTACATTCTCAGTACTTTAGCATTAAGTGCCTATATAGTTATACACACATAACAACAACAAGAGCAACAACATTTATATTTATATCTATTGGAATATAAATTTTCAAAATAGACCTTAGGGAACCTCTGAATTTTAGAAATGACTGTGGTGATATCTCTTTTTTATCTCTATTTTTTTTTTTATTTGGGTTTTCTCTTTTGGGGGCGTAGTTTGGCTAGGGGTTTATTAATTTTGCTTATCTTTTCAAAGACCCAATTCTTTGCTGCATTGATCATTTGTGTATTTTTGTCTATTTCACTGACTTTGGTCCTGATATTAATTATTTCCTGTCTTCCACTGGTTTTGAAGTTAGTTTGCTCCTGTGTTTCTAGGGATTTGGCATATACATTAGATTGTTTATTGGGGATCTTTCTGGCTTTGTGTGTGTGTGTGTGTGTGTGTGTGTGTGTGTGTGTGTCTATGTGTGGTGTTGTTGCTCTTGTTGTTGTTATGTGTATCTATATAGGCACTTAATGCTAAATGTTCTCCTTAAAACCTCCTTCATAATGTTGCAGAGATTTTGGTATGTTGTTATCTCTATTCTTTTTTGATTCCAAAAAAATTTATTTCTGCTGTCGTTTACTCTATTATTTATTTGTCATTTAAAAGATAATTGTTAGATTGATACTCAGGTATTTTTTTGGAGGCTGTTGTGAATGGGGTAGTTTTTATAATTTCTCTTTCAGTGGATTCATTGCTGATGTATAGAAATGCATTTGATTTATGTGTGTTGATTTTATATCCTGCTACTTTTCTGAACTCATTATTAGTTCTAGAATTTTGTGGTAGAATCTTTTTAATCTTCCAGATATAAAATTATGTCATAAGCAAATAGCAATAGTTTGAGTTTTTCTTTACCTATTTGTATCTCTTTAATTTATTTCTTTTGTCTTCTGTCTCTGGCTAGAGTTTCAAGGATGATGTTAAATATAAATGGTGAAAGAGGACATCCTTGTCTTGTTCCAGTTTTAAGAGGTAATGCTTTCAATTTTTCTCCATTTAGAATGATGCTGGCCTTAGGTTTAACATATATGGCTTCTATAATATTGAGGTATGTTTTCACTACCCCTAGTTTTTCTCATGTTTTGAACATGAAAAAACATGTTGTATTTTATCAAATGCTCTTTCTTCATCTATTGAGATGATTATATGATTCTTGTTTTTAAGCCTATTAATATGATGAATTATGTTTATTGATTTCCATATGTTGAACCAACCCTGCACCAAATAAGAGACCCAGAATAGCTAAAGCAATCTTTTTATCAAGAAAAATGAAGCAGAAGGCAACACTATACCAGACTTTAAACTATACTACAGAGCTATAGTAACAAAAACAGCATGATATTGGCACCAAAATAGACTTGTAGACCAATGGTACAGAATAGAGGACACATAGACAAACCACATAAATATGGTTATGTCATACTAGACAAAGGTGCCAAAAACATTCACTGGAGAAAGATAGCCTATTCAACAAATGGTCCTGGCATATCTGGAAATCCATATGTAGCAAAATGAAATTGAACCTCTATTAATAAATAGGATTGATTCAAATTAAAAAGCTTCTTCTCAGCAAAGGAAACAATCAATAACATGAGAAGAGAGCCTACAGAATGGGAGAAAATAATTATTCTCTAGGATATATAGAGAACTTAAAAAACTAAATTCCAAAAACAAATAACCCAATCAATAAATGGGCTAAAGAAGAGACACTTCATAAAAGAAGAAATACAATCAATCAACAAATATATTCTAGCAATTAGAGAAATGCAAATCAAAACTAAGATTTCATCTCACTCCTGTCAGAATGGCAATTATCAAGATTATAAGCAAAAATAAATGTTGGCAAGAATGTGGGGAGAAAGGCACACTCACAAATTGCTGGTGGGACTGCAAATCAGTGCAACAACTGTGGAAAGCAGTATAGAAATTCCTCAGAAAATTTGGAATGGAACCACCATTTGACTCAGCTGTAACACTCCTTGTTTATTACACTCAAAGGACTTAAAATCAGCATACTACAGTAATGCAGCCACATCAATGTTTATAGCAGCTCAATTCACAACAGCTAAACTATGGAACCAACCTACATGTCATTCAATAGATGAATGGATAAAGAAACTGTGGTATATATACTCAATGGAATATTACTCAGCTTTAAAGAAGAGTGAAATTATGGCATTTGCCAGTAAATGGATGGAGAACATCATGCTAAGTGAAATAAGCCAATCCTAAAAATCCAAAGGCTGAATATTTTCTCTAATATGTGGATCTAATTCACAACAACGAGGGGGGGCACTAGAGAAGAATAGTGTTACCTTAGATTAGGTAGAGGGAAGTGAAGGGAGGGAGGGTAGGGTATGTGGGGATAGGAAAGACAGTAGAATGAAACAGACATTATTACTTTATATATATATATATGTGACTGCATGACCAATATGATTCTATAACATGTACACTCAGAAAAATGAGAAATTATATTTCATCTATGTATATCAAAGTACATAAATGCATTCTACTGTCATGTATAACTAATTAAAATGAATATAAAACATTGATCAAGAAAAGATAATTGTTCAATCTCCATGTGTTTGTGTGGCTTCTATACTTTTATACTCTTGATTTCTGATTTCATTTCATTATGATTTTACAAGGTACCAAGGATAATATTAATTTTTTGTTGTTTCTGTTAAGACTTGCTTCATGACCTAAAATATGGCAGTCTTGAATAATACAAAGACCTGACCTATCTTTTTCTACAAAATGAGAAGACAGATGAGTATAAATATTCCTCCCACCCTGAGGCCCAATGCATGCAGTGGCCCTGCAAGGCTAGATAATGTAAGGTCTTACCACTGAAAATGGAGTGGGTCAGGACAGCTAAGAGACACTCCCCAAGTCACACCTCCAGCAACTTTGCACAGAGCCAAGCACTGTTGTCAGAGGTCCTGTTTCTTGGCATCTCTAACCATTGGTGACCATTTCTGATGCTCCCTGTGAGAGCTCATTCACCTCCCCAGTGGACATGGGTCTACAGCTGTACAAAGCCATAGCACAGACACCAGCCCATCCTCAAGGTCCCACTTACACTGTAGACTTTAGCAAACTTGGAATGTGAAAAAACCATGTAACTACGAGGGGAGATTCATTTCTTTCTCTTATCGAATGCATAGGAGGAAAGGCCCAGTATTAGTTTAATACCACCACTATGACAAAATACCACAATCTAGATGGCTTAAACAACAGATCAAGGTGTGGGCAGGGTTGATTGCCTCTCTGGATGGCAGGGAGAATCTGTCCCAGGCCTCCCTCCAGCTTATGCAGATTTACATCAGTCTGGCATTCCTTGGCTCATAGAAGTATTACTCCACCTCTGCCTCCATCTCACATGATATTCTCTTCATTTGTCTGTGTTGAAATGTACCCTTTTCATAAGGACACAGTCATATTGGATCAAGGTCCATGATAATGGTCTCATCTTAAGTTAATCATCTGCACAGACCTTGTTTAAAGTTGAGGCCACCATGGGTATTGCAGTTAAGACTTTGCTGTCTTTATAAGGGACATAATTCAATGTCTAATAAGATGCCTTAGTTTCTTTTGGGGGTCCAAGATAGTTTTGAGGGTTTCTGTTTCACAGTTTTGTTTACTTCTGGATATTGAGATCTAAAATGGAATGATCCCAGATCTCTATGGATCCACAGGAGAGTCACATCTTCCCCTGAAATGAGAAAAGGGAATAAATAGAAACTGGCCCTTCTCTCCAGCAGAGAGCAATGTGTTGACCACAGATTTCTCTGCCTCTACCCTCCCTCCTCATTTCTTTTTCCTTCCATGGGCCTCCAAAATTTTTGCTAGATTATTTCTTGGAACACTCGCCCTTTATGCTTACTGTGTTATTTAAGTTTTTGCCTCTGTGATCAAAATACTTGATGAGAACAATTTAGGAGGGCAAAATTTATTCTGGGCTTATGGTTTCAGAGGTTTGCTTCAGTGGTTAGCTGATTCCATTGTTCTGGGCCTGAGGTGATGTAGAACATCGTGGCAGAACAGCTTGGAGGTGGAAAGATATTCACCTCCTCGTAACCAGGAAACAGGGAGAGAGAGTGATAGGAGGAGCCAGAAACAAAATATATAATCCCCCAAAACTTAAGGGTCAAATGCTTTCTCTCCTATATAGATGATAGAATAAGAGAGAGAGAGAGAGAGAGAGAGAGAGAGAGAGAGAGAGAGAGAGAGAGAGAGAGAGGAATTCCATGGATATAGGAGATCAGTGGCTCCCAGGAAGGAGATGGGGTAGTCAATGGGGAAAGGGAGGAACTGCAGAATGAAATTGAAGAAGTTATGCTATGGACATATATGAATACATCACAGTGAATTTCACCTTTATATTTATCTATAGCATACCAATAAATAGAAAGAAGACCAATATACAGGAAGGGGAACAGTAGAGGGAGGAGGAGAGGGAAAGAGAAATACTTAAGACTGAAATGGAGCATTAATTATGTCAAAATCAACCCCAGTATTGTGTATAAATAACTATAATGAACTAATAAAAACATTTAAAAGTATTAACATTAACAGCTCAAGTCTGTTAAGCATCAAATCATCAGGAAATATTTTATTTTCAGGGATTTCTGGAAAATGACAGTAATTAAATTGTGATTTTTTTAAAAAAATAGCAAACCCATAGTATGTCTCAAATGAATAATAAACACAAAAAAATGAATTAATAATAATGACCCTTATTTTTGAGTTTTATTTCTGTGGGGAGGAGATATGAAATTAAGATAGATTTCTATAAAATCCTCAACCAGTTAAATGATTTTTCTCTTTACTATTAACTATTTCTTGGTCATAACTTGAGCTTTTGATAAAGCTTGTGTTAGTTAGGGTTTTGTCATTGTGACCAAAATTTGGGCTCATGGTTTTAGAGGTTCAGTTTATAGCCAGTTAGATAACTCTGAGCTCAAGGTGAGGCAGAGCATCAGGGCAGAAGAACATGGCAGAGAAAAGCTGCTCAACTAATGGCAGCCAGGAAGCAGACATAGAAGAAGCAACAGGAACAAAGTACAAATACCCAAGACACACCACCAGTGACCTAGTTCCTCTAGTCACTACCCACCTGCCTGCAATTATGCCCCAGTTAATCCATTCAAATTATTAATCCAGAGAATGAATTCACCCACTGGTTAGATTATGGCTCATAATCTATTCTTTTAACATCTGCATTAACACAGAAGCTTTTGGAGGACACCCCATAGCTAAACAATAACAATGCTAACATTTTAATGTTTTTAATTTTAATCATTAGTGATTTCTGACCATATGAAATCTTACAGTTCTGGGTTGTAGGTTGTTATGGTTTGAATTTGGTTTGTTCCTTAAAGGTGCACGTGTTAGAGCTTGATTCCCAGTGTGTTGGTGCTGGGAGGTAGCGGGACCATTCAGAGGTGGGACCTAGTGATAGTGATAGATAATCCAGATATGGGGGTTCACTCTCAGAAGAGATTAATGCTATCTCTCAGGAATGGGTCAGGTCTGATAAAAGTGGATTTGTTCTTGTCAGCAGCTTGTTCTATAAGAGGGAGCCTTATCCTCTCCAATCTCTTGATTCCTGGCCTTGCTATGTGATCTCTTCTCTCTCTCCTCCCATCATTATGAATCCATCTGCTATGAGACTCTCACTAGAGCAAGCAGAGGCCAGCACCATACCCTTGGCCTGTGAGCTAAATAAGCCTCTTTTCTTTAAAAGTACACAGCTTCAGGTATTTTGTTACAGCAACACAGACAGACTAGAGCAGAGTTTGATAGACAAATTTTTGTAGCTAGGCATTTCTTCTCTGGACACAGGAAAGGTGGGAGGCTTCTTTGACACTCCCAGAAAAGAAGGGACACTCTCCCCCACCCCCATCTTCCCTGATGATCCCTCTACTCTTTCCTTGCTGCCATAGGGTAGGCGCTTGTGGTATTAGTGCAGCCCAGGTGGGCACAGCATGATAGAAAAGGAATTTGAATAAAGTGACCCTAGAAAAATTGAGGCTTTACCTGGGGTGATTTAGTAATTCTGTAGAGTGTTTTGAGTCATTAACGAAGATAATGAAGCATCATTATCTCCTGGCAAGGTGTTAAAATCATACTAGAGGGGCTGGGGATATAGCTCCTTAGGTAGAGTGCTTGCCTCACATGCACAATGCCCTGTGTTCAATCCCTAGCAGCACCGCCACCAAAAAAAAAAAAAAGATATTCAAAAGAGGATATCCTGATGTGTTTCTAGCAGCCTCCATGGAATTTGTATTCAGGTTGCAGTGTGTGAATTGTTAAGGGCAGTGGTTCTCAACTGATTTTTTCCAGTTAGGGTCATTTGCAGGGTCTGGAGACCTGTTTTGATTGTCATAGTTTGGCAGAGGGCAGAGATCTCCAGCCACAAAGATCTGAAGGATCCACAGACCAAAATGTCAATAATGAAAATATCTAGAATTATGTGGGCCTGGAATAATTTAGTCTTTATTGAGTCTCAGGTAGGATAAATTAGCTCTTATTTGCTACAATTTAGGATTAAATTAGGCCTTTACATAGTTTTTGTTCAAAGCAATTGACAAATTATTTTGTAGACTAGAATATTAGCATAACTCAGTGTTTATCTGAGGGCATTTATTCTTAAGGAAACTTTACAAGGAGGAAATCCATGTCTGTTCCCAGATATTCTGAAAGGACTGTGCCATTTCCCTGCTACCAGGCCCTTTCTGCAGGCTGAGGCTTCAACAGAGATTATTAGCACCACCTTGTGGCCATCTTGTGCCATTGTGAACCATAGTCTAGATCTCCTATTAATGCTTAATGATTTATTAATGATGATAAGTTGTAAATCAACCCTTATAGAATCCATTTACTTCCTGGCATAAATTTTAGAGAGAGTTATTACTATTAAATAAAAAACAGAGTAGGGAATTTGGAGATTTTCTTTAAATAAATAACTTTCTTATTCTCTTTTAAATTTGAAATATTAATTATAATGATGAGAAAACATTGAAGTATTATGTTAAGGAAAGTTTCATTGTTAAGAATTTGGTGAAAGACACTAAATGGTTACAAAGATCTTAACATTGTACAAATTCCTAGTGATTGCTAGAACAATTTAATGGGAACAATAACTTCAAATTATTTAAAAATACCTTTAGTCTTGGAAATATTTACTGAAAAGCATTCATAGATATCATTTAGCTGTCATTTTTATTTACTATGACAAAACTGTGACATAATGGGCAGCTATTTCTCTTTGTATAGGGGAGGAGTAAGCCTGATTGAGCTACTTTTGGTGTCCAAGTTAAGGGTCAGGAAACATAGGGTTTGGGTGATCTTTCTCTGCTGAGTGAATCTATCTCTTTTTTTGAGCTGTTCTATAGGACCTGAGATCTCAAACCAGCCTACCTCTTTCTTCCCAGTCTTTTAAGTTCTCTCTTGCTACCACTTATGCCATGTACAGGGTTTACAGTGAAGCTTAGTGGAATGGATCATGGAAAACTGCATCTATGATACCTTGTTCAGACCAGAGATATTTTAACCTGAATTATAAATTGGGTTGTCCATGGAGAATAATTTTGGGGGGATTTTAGTTTGTCCTTTTATATACTAAATTGCAACTTTTGGAGAGAATTTTTTATGAAGTTCAATTTATTATTTTTAAAATGGTTCTTCCTTTAGGTGCTTTTCTAAGAAATTGTTGCCTACCAAAAAGGATTAATTCTAGATATTTTACAATTTTAGCATTTATATTTAGATTTATGCTAAATTTTGAGTTAAATTTTGTGTATGGTGAAAGGTGAGAGATGATATTCATTTCTTCTCAAAGATCTAGTAGTTGGATTGTTTCCCTTCTGAATTATTAAATCTATTACTGGATCCATTTTTCTGTTCCACTCATTAGAACCTGTCCTCTAGATTAAATAGCTTTAAATAGCTTGTGTAACTCATCTTTTTTCAAAGTTGTTTTGGCTCTTCTAGATCATTTACATTGTTATATAAACTTTAGTATTCTTTAATCATTTTATACAAAAAATTAAAAAGCCTAACTTGTATTGCCTTTAAATTATGTATAGTAATATGTAGATGATTTTTATAAAATTGTAACCATATTAAACTTTAAAGCCCTTGAATATAGTGTATCTTGTAATTTATTTAGTTCTTTAATTACTTACATCAAGTTTTGTGGTTTTCTCTATAGATTTATTGCACATATTTAATTATTTCTAAATATCTCATATTTTTTCACACTATTGTGGGTGGTATTGTGGCTTTTACATTTTTATTTTTATTTTGTATGTTACCAGTGAATAGAAATACAATTTTATTTTTGTGTAAATGACATTTTATCTTGCTCTTTGTTAGCTATAACTTACCTGGTATAGTATTTTTTTTCAAGATTCCTTGGACTTTTCTATTTCCATAAGTACATTGTTTGAAATACACACATTTAATTCTTCCATTTTAATTGGTATATTATTCTTTTTTTTTTTTTTTTGGTCTTGCTTTATTGGACTGGCTTGAATATACAATAAATCTTGAATGGTAGAAGCAAGAACCTTGTCCTGGACTATAGAAAAAGGAATTAAGGCACAAGATTTAGTATTATATTTCCGATGGATTTTCATTGCCACCCATTGTTACATTCTGCTTAAGTTTACTGTGAGGTTTTATTACATATGGTCATTGGAGTTCTAAAATGTTTATTCTACATCTGCTACAGTTTAAATACATGTCCCTTAAAGGTTCATGTTCTGTTAAAGGTTTGATCCCCATGGTGACACTATTAGGAGATAATAAACTCCTCAAGAGCTGGGGACTAGTAGGAGGTCTTTTGGTCAGTGGAGATGTGCCTTCAAAGGAGATAGCTGTACTCAGCTCCACCTCTTTCTTTTGTTCCCTGGACTTGAGGGGAGTGGTTTTACTTCACCGGGCACCCACATCATGATGTGCTGCCTCACACCAGGCAGGCCCAAATCAATGAGGCAAACAGAACCTGGAATGGAATTTTGAGGACTATGATCCAAAAACAGACCTTTTTAATTATTTATTTATAGAATGCTAGTGATGGAAAGTTAACACAGCATCTTTTGAGATGATCTTTTTTTTTGTCCTTTATTCTGATATGATGAATTATAATACTTAGTTTTTCAACCTAGCATTTTCTGCGGCAAGTGTTCTGTATCCTGATGTATTATCAATTTTCTATATTGCCTGGTTTGAATTGCTACTATTGTAGCAATTTCTACATTTTTTGTTTCCATTTTCATGATATTTTAGTCATAGTTTTTCTTGTTTTATAATCTTTGTATGTGGACTTATGATACATCCAGTCTCATAAAATAATTTGTAGAATGTTCTCTCCTTAATTTTTCTGAAAGTATTTATGTAGGATGGATAATTTTTTAAAAAATGTTTGACAGAATTCACCAGTGAAGTCTTCTGGGTCTGGAGTTTTGTTCATGGGAAATTTTTTATTAGAAAGTCAATTTTTAAAATACATATGGGATGGCCCATGTAGTTTATTTCTTCTTGTCTTACTTAAGTATGATGTCATCATGGAGTTTTTCATTTTATTTAAGTTATTCAATTTATTAGCAGAGTGCTTCATAATATTTAATTATTACCCTTTCAATATACATATTCAATTACACTCAATATTTTTAGGATATATAGTGATGTCTTTTCTTTCATTTTTGTTATTCCCTTTTTTACCTTAATGAGTATAGATAAAGGTTCATAATTTTTATTGATATTTTTGAAGATTTAAGTTTCAATTTCATTGGTCTTCCATAGATCTTTTTATCTATCACATTGGTTTGGCCATTCTAAGAATCTCCTAGCTACTTTCCATTAATTTGCTTTCTTTTTCTAATTATTTTTTTTCTTTTTAATATACTTAAACCTGTAGATATCTTTTTGGCTTGCTTTAGCTGAACCTCACAAATTTGGGTATGCTGTGTTTTTATAATCATTCAATATCAAAAAAGCTTAAGGCGTGGTGGCCTGAGCCGGGCGTGGGCTGGGAGAGCTGGAGGGCAGGGCTCAGTGAGGTAAGGGGCTCTCCAGGCCTGCATCAGCAGCCTTGTAGGTCCTCGCTCCTGTAGGTCAGCGGGTGAGCTGCGCCTGGGCGGCCCTGGCCCCTGGCGACATCAGCAGCTCTGTGGGCCCTGAAGGTGCGGCTGTAAAGCTCTACCCGTCTTCCTCGGCTCCTAGGGCGTTACGGGTTCACCTGCACTCTGCTCACCTTCATGTTTCATGACATGGCCTGGCGACTGCGGGTGAACTTCCCCTACTTCTACAAGGTGGTCTCGGTGATATTCGATGTCTGCTTGCAGGTGCGAATCGAGTGAGCGCCAGCCGCGGTGATGGCCAGGTCAGAGCGAGGCCCGCCCACCAACGCCGGGACTGGACATCTTGTGAAGAACAGCGGAACATCCTGGGGCCTCCAGGACACTTTGGAGTTCAGAGGCAGACTGGCCTGGACCCTCCAACTGTAGACACCCACGGCTGGGGGACTGCTACTGGGCCCGGGCCTGGACCCTGACTGCAAAGAAACTCAAGCAGCGGGTCCTTTGCATTGGGCTACAGAAATTTAGGAGTCCAGCTGACCTGTTGCCACACACTGGCCGAAACTGGAGAAGCAGAAAGAAGGAATTTTGCTGCAGCAAATTCATTTGCAGAGTCTGAGCAAAAAGGCATTGGTCTTTGTAGGTTGTGGCCAGCCCTTTCTCTGGCTTTGTCAAGAGTCTGATCCCTGCAGGGAATTGTCTCTGTTCCTGCAGCTGCCTGGAGAACAACTGAGTGAAATGCCCAGGAGGAGGGGAAGGGCCTTTTTGATAGAGGCCCACCATGGGCAGACACTCCATTCTCTGCCTGCTGGGTTAATCAAATAAATGCATTATGAGATGAAAGTGTCATTAGACTGTGGTGATTTCTTCATCCTGTGTCCCTAAGTGACTGAGAAGAGCAGATATCTACTGCTGACCCTCATTGGGTATGTTCCTGTTTTAAGCCACCACAATTTGAGGATTACCTGTTATACCCAACCTGTCTTGACTGACACATAGGCTTAATCAATTACCATAGTAGTAAGTGGAACCTTTTTGGATGTTATCATTATGACAACATAATGAGCTAAGGACTTAATATTTATTGGTTCAAATCTATAGTAAGGTTCAGGGTATTGATGACTCTGCGTGTATGTATATATGTGTTCCATTAACAACAAAGGGCATATTATAACAATGGCTCCATCAGATTTTTATAGAGCTGAAAAATTTCCATGGCCAAGTGATGTACCAGAGCACAATGCAGGACTCAGGTCTGTGGTGATGCTAGTATAAATAAACCTACCATGCTGCCAGCTGTATAAAAGGATAATACATTGGGTGCAGTATATAATACTTTAACAAAAGACTATGTTTTTGGTTTATGTATTTACTATATATTTTATAGTGTATTCTATTTATTAAAAAAAAAGTTTACTGTAAAACAATATACCATGTCACACCAGCAGTAGCATCACACATTTCATGTTTACTGCATCAAGAGGCCATGCCAAGTAACTGACTTATGTTATTCTACTTTATGTATGTATACTCTATAATGTCATCACTATATATATATATATATATATATATATATATATATATATATATAAATCTTGAGGTATGTATCTTTTATCTGCATATATACATTTCTATATTTTGCAGATAATATACATAGTCTAATGATTGGGTTTTTTTCCACTTGCTTGTGATGTTTTTCCTATATAATAGGAAATCACATGAGTATTTTAAACTTACATATATGTGTGTATATGTTCATACATATATCATGCATACATAGGTACATGTATATACATAGTTTCTCACACAGAATACATACCAGGCCAACTTTGGCATATGGCAGAAAGCTAGGGCAGGAGTGGTCAGTGTTAGCTTACTGTCCTGAGAGGAAGAAAGTGGGCCACATAGATCTGACCACTCTAAACATGATGTTCTGCTGACAGGACCATCTTCCCTGCAGCTGGAGCTATCTCTGAAATAATCCAGAAAAACTGCAGGGCTGGAAAGTGCAGCTATTCACAATGTGTATATCAGAAATAATCAGCAGTTAGAAGGACCAGAACTGGTGAATTTGGCAAGAGAGAGCTGAAAGCAGCTGCCTCCTGCCAGATATGGCCTGGAGAAACAGCAATGTCAGGTACTTCCAAGACAGACCTAGTAAACACCAAGAACTATTCATATCTTAATAACCTTATCTTTCTTGTCATCTTAAACCACCAAATCTTTTAATTAACCTAAAGATATAAAAATTAATTTTGCAAGAATAAATTCTCTAAAAACAAAAAACTATTCTGTCTACCACCCACTTAGGACAATAGCCAACCCTTATCATCACCCAAGGCCTTGCACATGCTAGGCAAGTGCTCTACCACTGAGTTACATCACCAGCCCATCATGGCACTGTTTTAAAAAAACATATTTTCATGACTCTGGAACTAGAGGATTTAAAAATCCACACAAAAGCAGAAATACATATTTGTGCTATGTATATCACATCACTTGAAAAAGAGATATCTGATACTTTTTAAGAAATCATGGAATGGATTAAAAATCCCCAATTTGCCTCTATTGCTCTGACAGATAGCAAGTTATATCTAATAGTGTGTGTGTATAGAAAACTAACATAACTAAATATAATTACTGTACATGTATTTTAAATGGTAGATGGCATGGTCATGTTTTTATTTTTATACTATTGTGTTGAGGTTCTGAAGGGTGGCTACAGTGACTCATGTGATAGAAGGGAATATGCATTGGAAAAGTAAAATAAATTTTACATTTTATAGAAAAAAAGGTATTGTGTCCAACTACAACTAAAAAATAAATATTAAGAAGAGTCCTAGAAAAAATGATATGGCCATTAATTATCTTATTAAAGCAATAATAGAGAATGAGAGAGAGATAGTATGAGGGAGAGGGAGAGAAAGAGAATGAGTTTGGGAGTCATTTTTCTGTTTTGCAGCCAAGGGAAAAGTTAATTGACTCATATTTTTCATTAGTCTTAGGCGTCTTAGCAAGCCTGCTGAGTCTTTGTGTTTCAGTGTTACCCATGCCCAGGGAGATTGCTGCCTATGGCTTTTTAACCCTCTTTTTCCCAGTTGGCAATTAGGCCAGGTTTGAATGTAGGAAATGGAAAACTGGGAATAGAACCATCATTTGATCCAGCTATCCCTCTCCTCTGTCTAAACACA
The DNA here is from genome assembly GCF_052094955.1 of Ictidomys tridecemlineatus. Lineage (NCBI taxonomy): Eukaryota > Metazoa > Chordata > Mammalia > Rodentia > Sciuridae > Ictidomys > Ictidomys tridecemlineatus. The sequence continues at coordinate 84,912,572 of NC_135489.1, read as the reverse complement.
TACTACAGGGCCACAGCCACATCAATGTTTGTAGCAGCACAATTCACAATAGCTAAATTGTGGAACCAACCTACATGCTCCTCATTAGATGAATGGATTTTAAAAAAATGTGGCATATATACACAATGGAATATTACTCTTCAATAAAAGAGAATAAAATCATGACATTTGCAGGTAAATTGATGGCGTTGGAGAAGATAATGCTAAGTGTAGTTGGCTAATCCCAAAAAAACAAATGCTGAATGTTTTCTCTGATATAAGTTGACTGACTCATAGTGGAGTAGGGAGGGGGAGCATGGGAGGAATAGACAAACTCTAGATAGGGCAGAAGGGTGGGAGGGGGAGGGAGGAGGCAGGGGGTTAGCAATGATGGTGGAATGTGATGGATATAATTATACAAGTACATTTATGAAGACATAAAGTGGTAAGAACATACTTTATATACAACCAGAGATATAAAAAAATTGTGCTCTATATGTGTAATAAAAATTTTAATGCATTCTACTGTCATGTATTTAAAAATAAAAATCAATTAATAAAAAAAGAAAATTATGAAACATTATTAATGGAGATGAAGAAGAGTGGTACCATTAGGAGAGCAAAAGAGGGCTGTTGAAGTTTTCAGGTGAGGCCCATGAGAGTGAGTATAGGAGAGAAGAAAGAGGGAGAAGGAGAGGTAGGAGTAAGAGATGTGATGTTGAGGTCAGGATAAAGGTAGACTCCCTATGTAGTGAAGCTGCATCTGAGTAAGGTGATGAAGTGTGGCTGGGTGGGGCAGCAGAGCAATAAGGGTGGAGGTTCAGAAGGTGAAAAATGATTTTGTGGGTTAAAAAGGGGAAAACTGGTAGGATTGGGAGGGGAAAAGGGTTAAGGGAGAGTGAGCAAGGAGAACCTATGTAGGGCAGCAGGATTGACACAGAGAGTAAGAACAGAGGGAATGTTTAGAATGAAAAAAAAGAGAAAGCTTGAATGCAAGGTATTTCCTTCTTTTTATTCAAGCACTCACAAAACTTGTTAAGATCCCACAAAATGTTGGGATTGAAGGTGCAATTAGGAATTAGGTGGCCATTTGTATCCATTATCCAGGTCATAGAAAGGCCATGACTTTGTGGAAATTTAATCAGTTGATGGACCTTTAGATCTGGAGCCAAATGGAGGGGGGTGAGGAGGCAGCTGATAGGTGAGTTAGAGGGGGTTTTGGATTGAGATTTACCCATGGCAAGTTGGAGTGTTGAAGCAGCTAGAAGCAGGCATCCCTGGCTCTAGGCCAAACCAGAGAAAAATGAGAGACAACAGTGAAGGGGGATTGTCACCACATGATTCACTGGCCCAGGGCTAAACCCCCTAAGGGACTGAGAGAAGAGGGTTCATTACCCACTACTTCACTAGTCCCAGGCTTGTGAAGCATGTCAAGAGTCAGGGCTTTTGTAGCTCTCCCAGATAGCCATGTAGGCCCAAATGGCATAGAGCCAAGACTGGAGTAGAAAATTGCCAAGGTGGAAGGGATGGGAAAGTAGGTCACTTGTAGTGAGTCTTAGTGCTGAGCCAAGACTTAAGTTTAGTAAGTCTCTGGACTGGAGATTTGTGAGGAGGAGGGAAGGGGAAGGGGAAGGGGAAGGTCACTTACTCAAATAAGAACCATGTGGGGATGTAGGAAAAGCCGTCTGTGAATGGAAGGAGGTGTCCTGTAAAGGTCCTGTGCCTTCAGGCCAGGATATTGAAGCAGCTCAAATCCCTGGAGAAGAGAACATGGTCAAGGGGAGAGCCTGTATCAGATCCTATATCCAAGTCACTGGATCCAGTGAAAGAAAAGTGGTATAGGACTGACCACAGGAACACCAACTACAGAGGCATAAGCAGATTTATTGTCAGGCACCTAAGAAGACTGTCTTGCACAGAGAACTACAAGAGAGGGAGAGCAGCAGCAAGCATGAGAAAGCACCAGGAGAGGGAGAGCAGCAGCAACTCCCCCTTGAGCATTACCTTTTACAGGCCAGAATCATGGCTGCTTGTTAGGGGCATGTTTAGCCTTTGTGATTGGCACAGAAAGAATCACCTGATTTTATGAAAGGCAAGTTACTGTTTCTTTTAATAGCATTTTTTCCTTCCTTCTTTCTTTCTTTCTTTCTTTCTTTTTTTTTTTTTTTTTTTTGGTACTGGGGATTGAACTCAGAAGCACTCAACAACTGAGCCACATCCCCAGCCTTTTGTGTATTTTATTTTAGAGACACGATCTGACTGAGTTGCTTACAGCCTCACTTTTGCTGAGGCTGGCTTTAACTCCCAAGCTTCCTGCCTCAGTCTCCCAAGCTGCTGGGATTACAGGCATGTGCCATCACCCCTGGCTAAGTTATTGCTTCTTAAGAACAAAGAGCAACTTTTTATCTCTCAATGAGAGAACAGAGACCCTTAGGCTTTTATCTCTTGAGAATAAGAACAGTATTCATAAAGTGGGCAAGGTTTAAGGAAGATGGATATAGTTATGCCAACAGGGGTCCTCTCCCAAGGCTTCCCCACCTGGCAGATGTCCTAGTTCCTCTGCAGAGGCCATAGCGAGGAATGGGGTAAGCAGCCACCCAGTGTAATATGGCCAGTCCCACGCGGGGCAGGCGTGGGCAACATAAGGTCCTCAGAGCCTGTCTGGGTACCGCTATCTCCCATGTTCTGCTTCCTGAGTAGGATGACTCTGCAAGGAGAAAGACCGAGGGCCTGGAGCAGTCACCATGGAAGCCATCCCACCTACTGGTTGCCCTCTGACTCTGATGCTCACTGCCCCAAACCCTAACCACTGCTGCCAGCCTGGAGCTTTCGCCACAGCTACCAGACTCCACACATGGCCATCAGATGCTATCTTCACTGCCACTGTAGCCAGACTCCTGTCACTGCTGCAGGATGAAGATGCTCAGGGCTTGATGCCTCTGTTGCTGCTGCAACAGCTTCTGGACTCTCTGGTGCCACCACCACTGTGCAGCCACTGAACTCCCAGACCCCAGATGGACACTGATGCTACTCACCTCTGCCCCAGTGTCAATGCACTTCACCCCAAGCCCACATTCCTAAGGTCCTATAACTGACACCAGATCTGATGCAGCTGCATATTGCTTCTGCCACACCACACTCTGAAGCTCCACATTGCTGCCACCAGACTCCAACATGGATGCCAAATAGTGACCCTTAGCACTGGATAGTGACTTTATTGCAACTGCAGCCAGACTCCTGTCAGCACTGCAGGACAAAAGCTCTCATGGTTGGAAGCCTTCGTTAGCCCCACCACTGCTTTTGGACCCTTCCACTGCCACTGCCACCGGACCACCCTGCAACCAAACTCCCAAACCATTCAGCTGATGCCTTCACAGGTGCCCCAACACCAATGCTCAACTCCCTATGCAGCAAGCAGCTGCTTGTTGCTGTTACCAGAGGCCACCATTCTGTGATGCTGCTGCTCCTGCAACAACTCAATCCCAAGGCTGCTGCTGTGCTGCCCAAGACTGCAGGAGCTGGGGAAGCTGGACATTCTACATGACAGTGGCCTCACTAATGTCCACCACGTGCCACCTGCTTTTCCTCCCCTAGGACTAGCCACCAGTCCTTCTAGACACTTGAGTAATTGTGGTACTAACTGAGGGAACTCATCCAAGGAAAACAAGTGAGTACTTTAAATAAAGGCTTCAGTTCTCATAGCACGCAGTAGGCTGGGCTAGGTGGGTCCAGCCAGCTGAAGAGGGGCCAAGGTGGAGCCTGGGGACTGCTGGCCAGGTCTGGACCTAGACCCTGTGGTGCAAGCTGGAGAAGGATCTCTGGCTGCTCTGGGAGCAGTTTCCTGTTTTGAAAGCTCATATGTTGAATTAGAGGTTTGTAGCAGACATCAACTTCATCAGAACCTCAGTCTGGTGACGCCACAACCTGGCACCTGCCCAGGCAAGTGTCCAACTGTGCCTGGCTCTTTGCTACCAGAAGATAGGTGCCCTGACCAAGGGTGGTGGGACCTGCATTTCAGTTTCCTTACTTGCTTATCTTGGGGAAAACTTGACTGTTGTGCTCTCCTTTAATTTCTCATCTATGAGGATATTTGTCCAATTTGCCCATGGAGCTGTTAAAGATTAGTGAAAAAATTCATCATATTTAACAAAGTCTGGCTGATTCAGTGTGAAGAGGGGCTTCCTGCCAAAGCTGGCTCTCTGACTGACCCCCACCCTCTACCTGCTCTCCTGTGTGGTTCATCTGCCACGCTCCAAGGCAAAGGGACCCTCCTCTGACCTGTATCTACCAAAACAAAAGTGGTCATTGTCAGTTCTCTCAGGGGGTTCAATCCCTAAGTAGCAGTGAGAAGTGAACAGTGAAATGCAAACCAATAATAGGGCAAGGTCATGGATTTTCTTTAAGTTACTGTAAGATTTTCTTTAAATTACTTTTAAGGCAAGTGGGTAATAAGATAATGCAGAAAAACAACAGGTATACAGATAAACAGAATAAAGGGAACTAATTAAGAAATACATCAAGAAAGATTAGTGGGGGCAATTACTAACTCTTGCCAGGGTCAGCTGGTGTCATTGTAAAGCTAGAAAATGGGACCTTCTGAAAATAGGATCTTATTTCCTCATATATATTCTTATGGCCATAGGTATCTCAAAATATTTCTGATGAGAAATTTTCTTAGTAGTTCAGGAGCAAAAAGGTAAATTCTTGTCTAGTCACTGACCCCAAAACTCACATTAACGTAGGAATGACTTGTAAGTAAATCCCCACTTTAATAGGATGGCCACCATGATAGTTCTGGGGAGGATCAACTAGGATCAAAAACTCTATCACCTGACATGAAGGAGTTCAACACCTGATTGGCAAAGAGTGATGAAGTGGACCCCAGTTCTCAAGGCAACCATAAAACAGCAGTAAATTTATAAAGAGCACTATTTCATTTCTCATTCTCTGCTGGGAGATGACTCACTCTCATGAGAAGGCTCTTTGTTTGAGGCTTACTTTACTTTTTACTTATAATAAAGTTCTCTTGCATGGCTTTAAGTGTTTGGCTTTCTTTCTTTGGAACACAAGAACTTAAGTTTGGAGCTTCAACTTCCCACTCTCCTGTGACAACTAACCTGGTGCCTTCATTTGGATCAACAGCCATCTACATGACAGGTATGTGAACTTCACTTTGTTCCTCTCCCAGCTTTGTTTGGTTTGATGTCTAACTTATCCCCTGATATCTTGCCTTTTGCTTTGAGCTTCCCTGTGTATACTTTCCTTTGCCCAAACTGTTCAATATGCCTTAACCAGTGCCATCTTTTCTTACAAAAAATAACTGCAGTGGCACCTTTTTTTATCCTCCTGACATGCAGATGTACACTCTCTCTTGCTTTTTGTGGCATATTTTTGAGCAAGGCCACCAGAAAGGCAATGAGACTCCACTGTTGTGGCTGTTGCCTTATAGTGTCCTCCTGACTCTTTTCAATAATGAGCATCATACCTCCTTCTTTTAGAGGCTATGTCCAGAAATTGGAGGCCAATGAGTTCACCATCTTTACCTATTTATGAATCACCTCATAGGGCACTAGTTAGTTTAAGATATCCCACAGCTAAGAAACCTTTTCTCAGCTGGTATCTTCTCTTCACCAAAATGGTACTTTTTGTCTTTACTGTATATTGAATCTGCATGGACATTATGTCCCCTCACAGTTTCTATTCCAAGGGAGAACCCATCCATCCTTCCTCTTTTCTATGTCATTTATTTTGTTATTTTTGGACTTGCTATGTTTCCAACAGGGTGACACAAAAACCTCTGGCTCCCTCCACTTTTACTACATCAGGCCCATCCTACTCTTTAAATTATCTGCAAAAGGATTAAGGGTCACTCCCCAAGTCATATCAATTGTCTAGAATAAGGTTATTAAACATGTATAATAAATAAGATTACAAGGCTTGAGAAACAGAGTTCAAGCAAATAAGGCATGAGTTGCTGAACTTGGACACACATGCTACACTACATCTAGAGAACTACAAAGGGATGCCTCCTGGTTTAAAATGCAATGTATGTGGGAATGCCTTCAGTTATCTGTTTTGCAGGTCAGTACTGCTGAGGAACTCTTGGGGTATCAACAGTCTGTTATTTCTTTAATTATTTATGGTGTGTGTGTGTGTGTGTGTGTGTGTGTGTGTGTGTGTGTGTTTTGTAACAGGGATTGAACCTAGGGGCACTTAACCACTGAGCCAGCCCTTTTTATTTTGAGGCAGGTTTTGCTAATTTGCTTAGGGCTTTGTTATGTTGCTGAGTCTGGCCTTGAACTTGCAATCCTCCTGCTCACCCTCCCTTTTCCCTGAGATCACAGGAGTATGCCACTATACCTGGCTGGCTTTATTTTACAGAGAGGAAATCAACCATTGACATAAACTACCACCTCCTTGGGGTACATCCTATGAAACTAGGACCATTTTTTTTTGCCTGGAGACCCTAAAGAAGAGATTAATTTTCTTTTGTAATGTTGATTGGCCTCAGTATAAATTAGGGGATAAAAATAAATGGCTCACTAATGGAAATGGAAGTCTAAACTATAATTCTCTTTACCTTTGAGATTCATGTTGCATGAATTAAAGGAAGTAAAATGGCAGAAGTCTCCTAGCTACAGGCTTTCTTTTTACTAAGGAACCAAAAAATTTTATGTGAAGCATTGATGAGACCCTTCTAGTAATGATGAGTCAAAATATTACTGGCCCCCAAACTACCCCTTCCTCTCTTTCAACAATGTACTTCATACTTAGAGCTGTCAAAACCTAATTCTTCCACTTTCCTCTGTACCCACCATTACCTACTGCTCCCACTCCCCGCATTGTGGTTTCCTTCACCATGAGCCTATTCCTACCAAGCCCACTTCCCATTACAACAAAAAAAAATGGAGAATCTGGACCAGTCAGAAGGCAGATGCCTTTTTCTAGAAAATATCTAAAAGAAATCAAGAGGATTTAGGAAGGTTTTCTGATGATCCTGATAAATAAATAGAGGGATTCCAACATTTAACCCAGACTTTGGGAGTAATCTAGAGATGTACCCATAATTTTCAGTCAAACTCTAACAGATACAGAGAGGCATCAGGCCACAGAAGCTTCTAGGATTTGGGGGAATGATTTACATATCCCTAATACCTTATACCCTGTGGGTCCTTCCACTGTTTCAACTGAGCGTCTTCAATGGAATTATGATGAATCACCTGGAAGGTAGCACAGCAATCACATGATTATTTGTCTCAAGGCAGAACTTAAGAAAATAGTAGGATGAAATCTATTAATTGTATGAACCTGGCAACAATCAATCAAGGGGGTGGAGTGAAATTCCAGAGCTCTTGTAGAAAGAATGAAGAAGGCTTAGTAAAATATATGCTCTTAGATCCTACATCTCTTGAAGGGTAACTTATTTTAAAAGATAAGTTCATTCTTCAATTTGCTCCAAATATTAGATAGAAATTATAAAATTGGTAGTAGGCCCTGGGACTTCCCTTGAAGGTAACCACACAGGTCTTTTATGATTAGACTAGGAGGAATATTTAAGGGATAAATAAAAGAAGAAATGAAGGACAAGAGACTAGTGCAATTATTGACTGCAATTCTTAATGGCCACCACTTTCTTCCTCCACAGGAACCTTGAGCCTCTGAAAATGTCCATCAATGTTATAGAAAGGAAGGATATTAGAAGAAAGATCACTCAATTAAGGGCAGGCTTCAAAGTCTCCTTGCTCTATATGTGGCAGGAGAGGCTACTAGAAAATTCACTGCCCTGAAGGCTGAAGGAACCTCAGATCAGACACTCTCAAAATGATGGTCCAAAAATGAGAAAGAATTTGGAATCAGCCAGCACCCAAGACAGTCACCATCACTAGGGTTGGACTGGGGGTAACTTGAGGTTAGGATCATTCATTTACTTTATGATACTGGCACCACCTATAGTGTCTCAACCTTGTTCCCTGGACACTTCTCTGTTGATTCCTGCTTAGTAGTAGAAGTCAATGGAATACCCAATATAAGACATTTTACTTCTTTACCATGTTGCAATGAGAAGATAGCATATTCTCTTATTCTTTTTTGGTAATGGCTAAATATTCAACTCCATTATTGGGTCATGATAGCTTAACAAACTTAGAAGTTTGTCTAAGTTTTCCACTCAAGGCACTGAGTTCCTTTCTTCTGATGTCAGCAGTTGAACAATCAAAACAATTGGTTGGCCCTAGCTTGTTGGTATCTCCCTACAAGGGAATGACTAGGTAAAATTATGGTCTCTAATACTAGATAAAAGGGGAAACATGAACTCATTCTGAACCACTTCTTGTGCAGATGTTAAATTATTTCCTACAAATGAGAATTTATCACATCCAGGTCATGGAAAAAACTTCAGTTTAGAGCAAACCAATTTCCAACCTTTCACAGTCATTAAGCCACATTTTAATCCATCTTCACCTTATCTCAAGTTATGAATGCCAGAATATCAAAGATATAAGAGAGGTTACTATCAAATTTGGGATGAATGTGGATGGGGTTGCAGCTTAGTGATAGAGAGCTTGCCTCATATGTGTGAGGCCCTGGGTTCAATCCTCAGCACCACATTTTAAAAAATTAAATAAATAAAAGTATTGTTCCCATCTACAACTAAAAATATATTTTTAAAAAAAATTTAGGATAAGTATATATGGCTTACACCCACCACAGGACATCTCAATCAAAAGACCACAATCTGTTGTGAATAACTGTTAGAGTCTGTAAACAAGTCTGGATGGCGCCTGGCATATTGCCAGACGGAGTGGTTTGTAAAGTAATGCCAGCGAGCCATTAAGTGTGGAGATTTCTTATTGGTTGACTGCTGTATCTAGTTTATGCTAATTAAGATAAGCTGTGTGGGAATGGATAAATACCTCTGTTTTCCTACAATAAACGGCTTCCACTCCTGCTGTATCAATGTACACAAGTTGTTCGTCACCCCCCAGTTAGTTTGCTGCAGCTGGACTGCGGCAAATAACATAACCACACTTAGTATATGTGGCATAGTTCCATTTGGGAGTCAGGATAGACCCCAAAGTCTCAGTGTCAACATATTGTGATTTTACAGCCTATGATTAGTTTGTGACTAGTTGGTTCTTCAGACCTGGAATTAGATGGCCAGCAACCAAAGGGACACAGTGTATATGTGAGACTAACCCTGACTTCCTGCAGGCTGGATGGAAAGATGTACTGTTAGGTACCCATGGATGGAAGGAAGATGGACATCAAAAATAAGTCAACCTGCATACCTCCCCAGGTATGGACATCAAAAATAAGTCAACCTGCATACCTCCCTGCATACCTACCTCAAGCGTAGGTGGGGACAATCTGTTTTTCACTGGTATGATCATTTAGCTTCACTGTTATCCCCAAAATTGGTCTAGAGGATGTAAATGTAGTACATGGAAATTGTAGCCAATTATATTCAAAAACTCTCAATGACATTGAGAAAAGTATTTCTTTCCTTAATGCAGAGATGGTACTCATGAAAAAAGCAGCTCAGGGTGGCACTGGTGCCATCATTCAAATGAAGTTTTGCATTTACAACTCAAAAGATTTGCATTCCCAACTGGGTGCAGTGGTGTATTCCTATAATCCCAGCAGTTGGGGAGGCTGAGGCAGAAGAATTGCAAGTTCAAAGCCAGCCTCAGACACAAATTTGTGTCTGTTGCTTTATGCCATCCAGTTTATGGTGTTTTGTTATAGCAGCCTTAAAATACTAATACCCCAAGAGAGTCTCAGTGTATTTTTTTCTTTCTCTGGTGCAAAATTACTGTCATTTTTAAAAGAATATACCAGGGAACTTGTAGAAAAGTTTACATAAGATCAGGGTTTTGAGCAACTAATAGATTTCTGATGATTAAAAAAAAAATCAGTGTCATGTTTAGTCAAGTATAGCCTGAGAATCTAGAATCATCCATTCAGGGGCCTCCTTAGGAATTAATGATGCCAACATCAGAACTGAAAGTCCCCCTCCCATGGTCCCCAAGGCGAAAGTGCACATCTCAGGTAAAAATAGGGAATCAGAAAGACAGGCACTTCTACAAGTTTCTACACCCACAATGGAAGCCATGGGGATACATGCTGGCTTCAGGTCAGTGTAGTGAGTGTGGCAGGGCTATCCACCATGGAGGCTGAGAAAGACTATAGGTTATGAAGCAGAACACCATCACTGAGACTGTTTAGGTGTTTAACAGCATGAACTCCTGAAGAGCTGAGAACAAGCTAGCATGGTCCAATCCACTGGGTAGGGGTTGCCTGCAGGTTCACCAAGGCAGAGGTTGCCCAAGAAAAAGCAGAAGAGCTACCTTTAGACTTCCTTCCCTGCAATCTCAAGAGCCTGGCTCCCCTCAAGCCCTGAAATACTCATTTCCTTCTCTTCTGCAGCAGTTGGGCATGGGGCTGGCTCCCTGAAGCTGGATGCCAAAGGAAATTTCCCAACAGCCCAGGACTCTATGCTCAAGACCCACTGAAGGGAAAAAAAGATACTGACCCAGCAAGTAAGGGGTTCTGTGGGGAATACTCAAAACTGTGAGCAAGAAGGGAAGAAGGGGCAGCACTGGGCAGGCACTGTATTTAAGAGACCGCTACCCATTAGCATTTACTAAGTGCTCCACTGGAACCAGCACCAGCAACAGGCCTCACAGAAAGCATGGAGTAATCTTCAGGAAAGTGTTGCCCCAGCAAACAACATTGATGTGCAAGATCAGCTCCTATCTAATATACTATTACCTGGACACACCACTTATTACATGTTGTAAAAATCCTTGAAGTAAATGCAGTTATGATCCCATTTTACATGAGGAAAAATAGATGAGTCAGAGATCAGAAAACAAGGCTGGGGAGAACCCATCAAGGTCTGGCCTCAAACCTCTTATTCTCCCCCATAGGATTTATGGTTTTGAATTTGAGATAAAGAAAAAAATTAATTAATTGAGATGGGAGTGGGGGCATGCCTGAAGTTTACCTGAGATATATAAAAATAAATTTATAAAATGAGTCAATTAGAAAAGAAGCAACACATAGGTGAATACACCTAGGTCTTAGATTTCCTCCTGACCATGAATGCTGGGAGTAGGTGGGTCTTTTTATTCTAAAGTGTTTGATGGACAATGTTAAACCACAGTGATAGTCTCTATCTAGACTCTTCTTAGGGCTGGTTTTGTTTCCAGAGGCTCAACTTCTCATGGGAAATTTGGAGTCCAGCAATTCCACATGGCTTGCCAAGAAGAACCATGACCTGCAGGAAAATAAAAACTTCACTCCCATGACAAGGCACACTCCTGAGAAGAAACAGGAAGGACTGTCCCTGAGAGGCTGGGCAGCAAGAAAAGAAGGCCCACATCTCCTGGCTCACAGGACTCCAGGTTGCTTCAGTGGTCCCTGGGAAGTAAGGGGCTACCATCATGAAGTATCTCTAACTGAGTGGCCCATAGCAGAAAGCTCCATTCACATTCTGGAGGCCATAGACTGGAATCAAGTACTCAATTGGGATGTGGTCCCTCTGGCATTCAGGGTAGAATGGTTCCTTGCTACTCCATGGCTTTTGGTGGCAACTGCTGGCTCTCAATGCCCCCTAGTTTCTGGCTACATCACTCCAACCTCTGTCCCTGTTGTCACATGATGTTCTTCCCTTGAACTATCTTCTTATGAGGACACCTTTCAGATTGGATTAAGGGCTCACCCTATTCTGGTGTGACATTATGTTGACTAATTACATCTGCAGTGACCCTATTTCCAAATAAGGCCACCTTCTGAGATACTGAGAGTCAGGACTTTGACATGCTGCAGGGAGACAGAATTTACCCCACTGCAGTGAGATTCTGACTTCCAGATTGTTAAAGAAGAGCAAGAAGCAGGATATCGCTTCTAAGGGGCAGAGCCAGAATTGTGAACCAGGTGGCCTGATCCAGATCCTCTGCTTTTCCCTGCTGCCCTGTGCTATTTCATACATGAAGGATTTAGCTCAGTACCAGTCTTGTACAAAGTGCTCAGTCAACATTAGTAAGTATCATTAAATGTCTTTTGCTATTTCTTAATAAGTCTTACCAGGAATGAAGACTAAATTTATTCAGTAGATAACTGCTTTATTGTAGGATTTTTATTTTTTATCCCTAAAACCTTCCTCGATGAGTTCTAAGTTTAAGCCCCACCAGCCAGGAAATCCAGAGTGAATACAGGTACAATATACTGTATTAAAAATGTGTGGGACCAGCAGCACTTTAGATTTGGGATTTTTTTTTCAGATTTTGGAATATCTGCATAGACATAATAAGATATCCTAGGGATGAGACTCAAGTCTAATCATAAAATTTCTTCATTTTTATATGTGCCCTTAAAATACAGACTGAAGGCAACTTTATATCATATATTTAATAATTTTGTACATGAAACATAATTTTATAGTGTGAAATTTTCCATTTGGGGCATTGTGTTGGCACCCAAAACATGTTGAATTTAGGAGCTTTTCCAACTTTGGATTTTTCAACCTGTGCTAACAGCTAATACATATGAAGTCAATGCCTGCCTCAGGCACTCCAGTGAAAACTACATAGGCTACCTTGATTAACCCCTTACCAGCCATAATACATCATATCACCCGTTTCACAGATAAGGAAACTGAGGCAGTGAAGAAGCTGGACTTACATCCTTTCTCAAAGCCACAGAGCTAGAAAGTGGCAGAACTGGGATTTGAACACAGACATTTAGGTCTTACCTCCCACTCTCTAACCCATGGTGGGTGCAGACCTTGCCCTCAGATGGTGGGGGACAGGGGGATATTTTTATTTAACCACCCAAAAATTCTCTCTGAATCTCATGGTTTCTAGGTATATTTAATGATTTCCACTGAAACACTGCCATGAGTATCTTCTTGTCTCTCTCAAGTTCCCCAGCTAGGGCCTGCCTTCCTGTCTTAAGAAGTGAAAGTGTGGGGACACCAGCCCATATCTGATATAGTTTCAGATCTAAAATTAGCAACAATGACCTAGCTCCAGCCTGACCCTCAAGAGAAGAAAGGGGAGAAGGGAAAGGGGAAAAAAAAAAAACCAACAACCAGTTCTTCACAAATTAGGATAATAATAAAGGTTCTTTCAAGTGTGGGCGCATATTCTTAGCAAGATTGTAACACCTAAATCAAGTCTAGGCTATAAAAATGGCACAAAAGCCAGAAGTCAGGATACAGGCCTGACTTCCTTTAGGGAGTCAGGGGATTTCCTGGGTGTCAAGAGGCTGGGTGGCAGAGATGGAGCCAGGCAGAGCCTGACTCCCTAGCAGGCACATACTTCTGTCTGTCCCCCATTGAGTTCCTTCTGGGGCTGCCCATACAACCATGGGTGGGGCTCTGGAGCTGGAATCTTCTGTAGTCATCATTGTACCTCTTGATCACCTTCCCAGATACTCTTCAAACAGCCCAAGTGCATACGATGCCAGCCAGGTGGGCAACATGAGGACACATCTTACAGACCAGCAATCTAGGTGCCCACTGGACTGAGCGTTGTGGCTCTGAAAGTCCCCTGCATTTGTAAGAGGCCATGTGTCCCAGGGTCCACCCCTAGCCTGTGTCTGAAGCAGGATATTAAGGCAGGCCCATTTCTGGAGAACACAGAATCACCTAGACAGCTCAAAGATGCCCCAGGGGTTTGCAGAATATTCCTCAGACTGCATAGCCACCTGGGGCCACCCAATTTTCCCCAATTTCTTTCCTTCACTAGGAATCAGGTCTCATCTTGCCCAGCTCCATTTTATCTCAATAAAGCACTTCTCCTAATAAAACCAGTACATATTTAATCCCCTCTTGGAGTCTGCTTCTTGCAAACCCAGACTAGCCCCATGCCTCTTCTCAGAGTTACCCCCTTCTAGGGGCTTCTTATCTTAACAGAAGCAAATGCAAATTTTTTGCACTGGCCTCCAAGGCCCAGGACCTCTCTCCCCTGAACTACTGTATTAGTTAGCTTTTTTGTCACTGTGACGCAAATACCTGATGAGAACAACGTACAGGAAGAAAAGTTGATTTGGGCTCCTAGTTTCAGGTCTGTGTTCAGCTGAACGTTGCTCTGTGCCTGAGGTGAGGCAGTACTTGATAGAAGCACGTGGCTGAGAAAAGCCACTCACCTCATGGTGATACAGAAACAGCACAAGGAGCCAGGAACATTACAACCCCCAAGGCACACCCCTGGTGACATACCTCCTCCAACCATACATGATGTGCCTACAGTTACCACCCAATAGACCACTGATTAGGCTACAGCTCTCAAAATCTAATCATCCACCTCCTGTGTCAGCACCTGGCCTTTTGGAGGACACCTCATATTCAAACCCATAACAATTACTAACCTTGTCCTCAGCTTAGTGCTGTTCTGGAGGTTCCTTGATCACCCCAAGTTGATTCTACCTCAATGCCTTTGCATCTGCTCTTCCCCAGAGTCACTTAACTGGGTCTAAGTTGCACCTGCCCCCTCCTTTCCTGCTCCCTCCTCAGCTCTGGGACTGGAATTTTCACAGTGCTCCTGGCCTCTGAAGGCCATCCATCCCTGCTGGGAGGCTTTGAAAGGGACAGTGTGAAGAACAAAAGCCACTGTTCACAGAGGCAGCTGGTGCCTCCAGGCCCCAGGCCTGAGGGGTGAGGTCTGACTGGAAGACACAAAGGACCAGGGACAAACAGTGATGGAATCCCTTTTATTTACCTGAACCTGAGGGAGCTGTCAAGTGTGGAACAATGAGGTCGATTGCTGGGCAGAGCGGTGGGAGGAGCAGCCTTCCAGTCCTTCTCACCGCTCAGCTCTACAAGAGCTGGTTCCCCAGAGCTGCAGGCGGCGCTGGCCAATGGGGGCCTAACGGCGCCAAGGAGGCGGGGCCGGGCCGGTTAGGGGGAAATCCCGCTCCACGTTGAATTATCAGCCGCGCTGGGGTCTTCGCAGTGTGCGCTGCTCCTTCCTAGAGGCAGGACGAAAGCTTTCTCTAGCCCAGCTAAGGCTCGCAGAAGCAGTGCCCAGATGAGGCCAGCCGTCCCCAGTGGCCCCAAGACCTGGGCACCTTCTGCTTTCTCTCAGCTTCCCGCGTCCGCACAGCAGTCCCCGCCTCGTGGGGAACCTTGGGCGCCGCCGGCGGTTCGCTCCTGCAGAACAGGTGAGCCCGCCTTCGCCGCTAGGGGATCTGCGGTCCGACTAAAGGCTGGCGGAGCAAGGGGAAGTGGGGAGGGGGGCGTGTCAAAAACTCCAGCCCCTTGCTGTAGAATGAAGAGCCACTCGAATTTGGTTGATTGCCTTTAACCAGAGAGGTTTTCAGTTCCATTTCGCAAGCTACAATAGCTGCATTCAATTCCATTTGAGCTCGGTGAACTACATAAAACATGAGGCCTACACTTATAATAATCTGTAAACAAAAACAAAATATCCACTAACACTGTTCTGCAATGACATCTTCCATTGTCCGCAGGGGGGTACTCAAGTAAGAATTCAGAAGCTGGGTAGGAAGCAGTCCAACTGAAGATGCCATCAGATAGTTGGGTAATGAGAGATCAGTAATCTCGGCCACCCCGGACCACCGTGCCGCCGCCTCTGCTGCTCCCGGGCCGCCCGCCAAGGCCCTGCCCGGCGCCGGCACCTGGCCGCGGGCTAACATTTTCTGGAGGTGGAATTAATATTGTATGATTCAAAAGAAATGTATGATTGTCAAGAGCCTAGTGTGCTGTCCAAGGTCTAACAGTCACTTCCCTAGTGGGCAGAGACAAGTTCTATTTGTATTACGGCACAAACAAAACGGACTAGTTTTTAATTGCACAGTTTTTTAGAAAAGCAAGAATCATTTTCTGGATATGTAAGTGTAAATGTAGATGCAATTTTGGCTGTACCTCTTTATCATGCCTGTAATGGCCTATAAGTCTGCACTTTAGTGTTTTTTAATTATTTTATTTCTGGGTACTTATGAACAGAGAAATAACCCAAATATTTTTTCTGCTTAGTGTCTTTATTTATAAAATATACATCTTCTTTACTTATAAAGCTGAATTAAAATATGCAGTCTTAAATATTATTGGATGTTCTTTGCTTAGTCTTTCCAGAAGGAATAAACAGTGTTTTTTTGTTTTGTTGTGTTGTGTTAAGTGGGACCACTTTGTTTCCCTTTTCTGTGTTAGAAAAATGACATTAATTTTCAGTTGAATGTATTTTTGCAAGCATCACATTATTATAGGGACATTTACACCTTTTCACACAAGCTTAAATCCTACATTGTGGGACTGAAGTGCTCTTAAAATAATCTTTTTATTTTCACTGTGTAATATGCAAAGCAAAAGGGAAATTATTTAGTGGGTGGTGGCTGAAAATTAGAACTCATGTTCTAGTTTGATTACATTGGCTGTACCCTCCTTAGATCTTCCATCAAAGGGCTGTCCCATTGCAATCTTACTAAAACATTTTATTAAAATAAACCTTTTTTCCTTTTTATAACAATAATTAGGCTTTGAAATAAAAATATTATTCCTTTTTTTTAAAAGAGAGGGTGAAAGAGGAGAGAGAGAGAGAGAAAGAGAAATTTTTTTTAATATTTATTTATTTTTTTTAGTTCTCGGCGGACACATCTTTGTTTGTATGTGGTGCTGAGGATCAAACCCAGGCCGCATGCATGCCAGGCGAGCGCGCTACCACTTGAGCCACATCCCCAGCCCAATATTATTCCTTTAAAATGGTGGGCTTGCCATCATTGAAGATGTCACTCAGGTGGCCTTGTTTAGCCTTTTTTAAAAATCAAGCTTTAAAATCATCTTTATAGTTCCATGGAAGTACTTATATATCTGTCTCATAGTTTTCAGCTTTAGAACTCTAAATATAATAGTAACTTAATTCCCAGATTTGTGTTATTTGCTCTATTATAGGTAAGTTTATTTTGTTTTGTTTTAGTACATGTTTTTCTCTGATAAGACTCAGGAATTCTGAAATGTGAAATTAAGTTTCTCAATTCTTTCTCTTGTAGCATGAATTAATATATTTATTAGTAGCACTTATGATTATTGACAGAATAATTCAGCGTATATTCAAATGACATGTGCAATATTCATCAGTCACCTCTATTTTAAAGTAATTTAATTGTAAACTTAATGATTAGTTTATTTACAAATGAGATTTTAGATATTAGTGCAAATTTTCCAGTAGGTAGCTCTTTTTTGGCTATGAATATTTGACTTATCAGAGATCTCTCATTTGCCTATTAATTAGGGTGACACTTTTGCCCTGATTAATTAAAATACAAAGTAATTCTTTGAAAACAAATTATTATATTCCTATGCTAGAGAAGAATTTAATCATAAGGGGTTTTTTTTGCCCTATTCATTATAATTGTTTTTCTTTCCTTCATAATGAGTAAATTATCTTTAAATAATGGTAGAAGACTTCAGTTGCATAATATTCTGAGAGGCACTTAGATCTCAGCACTTGATTGGCCTCCAAATCCTTCCTTCTATTACTGGTAAAAAAAATTATATATAATATTGAAATATCCTTATTCTTCTTTTGAGCCCTAATGCTTATTTACGTTTAAAAAAATGAGTTTAGCTCAACAATCCCAGTGAACAATATATTTTATTTATTCTTTTCTGTCTGACATGGCAGTGTTTTTCTTGTGCATCTTTGCTTGTTGGTTAATTTTGGTTAAAGGAACCATTACTGAAGATCACTGTTTCCATACTTGTTTCATACTTCATGTATTTTGAAGTACCTTTGTTTACTTTTAGTATTTGTGACTTGAAAACTTCACCAAAATTGAGTACCTTTTGGTAGTTTGTAGTGGGTTCTTTAAAATGTTATACTTTGCTTGGTACTTGTATTAAATATGTAAAGGTAAAAGAAATAATTTTTCTGTATTCTGCCAATCATTTTATATAATAAATCATTCATTTTTTCTTAAAACAGTAAAATAAAAAAAAAAAAAAAACAACTCCAGCCTGGAGAGTCACAGGCACTGGGGGTGAGGGTCGCAGCGCAGGAGGGGCTGCAAGCCATTGTGCCTTGTCTATCATTTTTAAATCCCTGAAATTGAGGTTAAGTTTATTATCCTTTAAGATTTTAAACTATTAGCACTGCTGCAAGGATCGCTGTGATTAAGTACTTTTGTTATACCCACTTTGCTTTGTGTCTGTATGCTAATATGGTCGCCCAATAAGCTTAAAAATATCAGTCAACATACATTTTAGATTTGCCCCATCAGATATATTTTGGTGATTTTTCTAGATAGTGTTAGACATCACATTAGGGAATAACTCAAAGCATTAAGACAAAAGAGTCTTAAAACCATTATTTTGTGTCTCAGTTACCCAATAAAATTTTCACTACTCCATTTTGCCTGAGGAGAATCTTCCAAGAAATATAATTTTGATGGTTTAAAGCTGTGGCTGTCAAAGTATGGTCACCAGCTCAAGCACAGGGACACCAGGAAGGAACTTTTTGAAATGCAATTTCTCAGCTTCTACCTCAGACCTATTCAGTCAGAAACTCAGGGCTGAATCTCTACAATCTGTGTGCAGCAAATGCTCCAGAAGATTCTGATGCATTAATCATTTAACTATTGCAGAACCATAGTGGCAACCGGGAGGGTGAGGGTAAAATCATTTTCACCAAAATAATCTTGGCAAAATCATGTATAGAACAAACTCATTGGCTAACTTCAAAGCAAGCCTTAGTTATTCATAATGCCACCAGGGATATACATAGGAATATGTTCTGCCAAAACGTGAAATTGTTTAAATTTTTCAATATCAGGGTTTCATTATTATATTGCTATCCAATAAGCTAGAGAACTTCATTTGAACTTGATTAGTTATATTCTTACTTTGTTCACCACTTTGTTATATTCACCACTTTGTTATATTCACCACTTTGTCCAGTAGTGGCCAGCTGGACTGTTGACACATATCCTTTCCACGATGCCCTCAGTCTGTGCAGGTCCCTACTCAGAGGGGTTTTATATCATAGACTGCAGAAGTAGTGACATCATCAGCATTAACTGATTAGTTAGCTTCTCTGACCAGCATCCTAAAGAGCAACTGTCCTGGTGTACATGTAAGAAAGTAGCTTTCTACAGATAGCACCAACTAGCCCTGGATTTCATTGTGCGTAAGAGAAAGCCCAGGTCCTTTAAGATAATACATATAAGGACTTTCCAGTCCAGGCTTGTTCTCAGTGTTCCCTTAATTTGGCGAGATTTTTGGGAACAGAAAGGGGGCATTTAGGGATATGGAGTTTTACTGTTCCCCTTTCCTTTAGGATAAGAAATTATACTTGGATAAGCTATTATACAGATCACCATGGAAATAATGATACAATATTCTCATCTAAAAATAATAACAGTACTCATATGACTAGAAATGGTAATAAGGGGATTGAGTCTCTCTATAATGAAAACAATGATAAATCTGCATCTTAAAACTTAATTTGGAATTAATATGACAACATAATATGCAAAGCAAATTTGAAGACAATTATCATTGTATGTGTAAATCATTAATATTTGGGACAGATAATCAGAAAATAATTAAACAATATTATTTATATAATTTTTTTCTTTCTAACATCAGCTTCGGAGAGATGGACATGGAAAAATACACGTAAATACATGGTGTTGCCACATAAAAGCTTCCCTGGGTGTTTTGAAAATCTCTGTTATAATGGAGTGGATATCATTGATTTGTCCAAGAAACACAAACCAGAGATACTCATCATGGTAAGAAAGTCCTAATTTGTACTTAATAGAAAAGATAGATGCAATTTGTTTCATTGATTCAGTTTTAAATATGTTTTTTCTAAAGGAACAAATAATACACAATTTTGTTTGTTTGATATAATTTTATGCGTGTTTGAAATGGATGCATGTTACAAAATCATGAAGTATAATCATATAGCAGCTTTTAATCCACTTTTTGAGGTGATGAGAACTCTGAACATGAGTAGGCTTTCTTAACAAATTGTAAGTGGGCAATAACATATTAATTAGGCCGAATGTTGTAAAGCAGATCTCTGGAACTTATTTATCTTTAGTAATTGAAATTTTAAATGAGTTACATGGTAACTCTCCATTTTTATTTGCTCTCAGGTCCTAGTAACTGCCATTCTTTTCTCTGCTTCCATGAGTTTTGACTGTTTTAGATATCCAGTCTAAGTGGAATCATGCAATATTTGTCCTTCTGCAAATGGCTTACGTCACTTAGTATATGGTTCCCCTGGTTCATCTGTTCCTGCATATCACAGGATTTCCTTTTTAAAGATTGATAATATTCCATTTCATTTTGGCTATTGTAAATAATGTACAATAAACATGGGAATAAAGTATTTTGAGATCCTTATTTCCCAACAGAGTCCAATTATGTTCTTTAACTTGTGAACATGATGTTTTCCCAACACCATTTGTTGAAGGGACCATCCTTTCTCTGTTGTATATTCTGGGCACTCCTGTGAAACATCTGTTGCCTGCATATTTGTGAATTTATTTCCAGTCTTTATTCTGTTTAATAAATAAATATTTATTAGGTCAATATTCCTATCTTCAATACCATTCTTTTTCAAATTCTATAGCTTTATAATATATTTTGAAAAAAAAGACATATGATTCTTCCTGCTCCCTTCTTCTTTCTCAAGATTGCTTTGGCTATTCAGGATTCTCTATTGTTCTATATGAAATTTAAGGTTGTTTTCTATTTCAATAAAAAATGCCATGAGGATTTTGGTAAAGAATGGATTAATTTTGTATATGACTTTGGATTATATTGCCATTTTAACAGTATTGTTATATCATCCATGAACATGAAATGTATTTCTGTCTTATTTCTTTTATCTATGTTTTGGAGTTTTCTATATAATCCAAGGTTGTTGTTGTTTTAACCGCCTTAATTAAGTTCGTCCTCAGTATTTTATTCTTTTTGATGCTGCTGTAAATGAGAGTGCTTTCTTAATTTCTTTGTCAGTTTTCTGTTACTGTGTTAATATACCTGTGATAATCAATTTATAAGGAGGAAAGGTTTATTTTTGCTCATAATTTCACAGGTTTCAGTCTCTGGTCACTGGACCCTGTTGCTTTGGATCTGTGACAGCAAAATATATCCCGCAGGATGATGGGGCAGAGGAAGCCACTTTGCCTCATGGTAGCTAGTTAGCAAAGAGGAAGAAAAGAGGGGGCCAGAGTCCCAATACCCCTTTCTAGAATATACCCCCAGTAACTCAACTTTCTTCCACTAAGCCCTACCTTCCCAGTCAGTAATACCATAGGCTGAGAATCAGGCTTCTAACACATGAGTTTTTTAGTGCTAGGGGTGGAATGTGATAGGTTGGATCTTGAATGTCCCCCAAGGGCCAATGTGTTGAAGGCTTGATCTCCAGCCTGTGGCACTATTGGGGGGCAGTGGAAACTTCAGGAGGTATGGCTTTTTGAAAGTAAACTAGGTCATTAGGGGCACTTTGAGGGACTGTGGGACTCCATCTTCTCTCTCTTTGCTTCGCAGCTTCCATGAGGCGAACAAGCCTCCTTAGTCATGTGTTTCCACCATGATTTGCTTTCTCACTGTAGGCCCAAAGCAACTGAGCCAAGCAACTACAGACTGAAATCTCTGTAACTGTGAGCCAAAATAAATCTTGCCTCCTTATGAGTTGACTAACACAGTTTCCTTAGAAACAGACTTTTTGCGTGTTAATTTTTTTTATCCTGCAACTTCACTAATTGTTTTCATTAATTCCAATTTTTAAAATATTTAGTATTTTTTATATCTAAGATATCATCTGCAAAAGAGATAATTTTACTTCTTCCTTTTCAATTTTGATGTTTTTATTTCTTTATCTTGCTTAATTGCTGACTTTTATTTAGATATTAACTACAAATGGTAAGAGTGGGCATGCTTGCTTTGTTCTTTTTTTTTCCAGTTTCCAAAATTTTATTATCAATTATGTCTGTAGTTTTCTTACTATTATTAAACTAATTTTTTAAAAAATCCCAGACAGAGCTGAGCAATTTACCAGCACCATCATCAAGCAAACTGCAAATCTATCCTTGTCACAGAGCAAGAGGACACTTAAGATCAACCCAAGAACATCTTTAAGTATCCACAGGATACTGAGCTTGCTGTGCACTGCTGCAGCCCCCTGCACAGGGTGTAAGTGTTTTTCGTCCTTAAAAAGCTTCTGTACACAGAGGTGGCTATTTTATCCTGAACAGTGTCTTGCTGAGGGGCAATCACCACCTGGCTAATAAAGACTCTCCAATTTGGACAAAATTCAGCCTCAGAGCTTTCTGGAGGATCTGACGTTTCTCTGGCAAGGAGGGAGGGGACTGTCACTTTCCCTTTAGGAGGTTCTTCCTTCACCTGTCTTCCTGGTCTCTTCATATCTTGAAGACTGGGAGTGTACTTTGATTTCCAGCATTGCCTTACTAGAGCAGGGGTCTCCTGAGGCCACACCTCCACTCTCTTCCCTTGACTCATACCTGGCCTTTGCCAAGCTTGGGCTGGACTTGAGGCTGCCTCTTGCAATTCCTGTGATAATCCTCCCATTCTGGGATCTTCTCTAAAGACTATAAGTGTAAGTCGGAGAAAGCAGGCGGCCCTCCAGTGTAGTTGGAGGGACCACTGAGGGCTCATAGCTGCCACCCAGTGGGGTTCCTTTCCAGGCCTTCTGCATCACTGCAGGTGAGGGATCAGGGAGGAAACTCTGCAGAGAGGGAACTGACATTTTTTAATCACCTTTTCTCCTAGACGTTTCCAAGGAACTCTTTCTGGGAAACTGGAAACCTTCGCAATGGAGTTGACAATGGAGTCACAAGAGACTAAGGGAAAGTTCAACTGTGTAAGAGGCAAGGGTGGTCTCTTATCAGAGTTGTGATTCATGGGATCAAGGACCTGGAGGTGTGGACTCAACCTGTGTCTCACTTGAGACCTTATAATATTTGTTTCTAGCATCAGGTGAGTTCCCAGACTAAGGAAGGAAAGATTCTGGGAAGGAGATTGCTGATCCTTGGAAAATGCTAGATTGCTGCTGGGATAGAGGAGTTGTTTGTTTGTTTTTGTGGGTGTTAGACTTTGGAAAAGCATAGTTGACAGTAAGCCAGGATGCACATACATAAGTGGATATTATGCCCTTATTAATCTCAACCAACTTTATGCTCAGATGGTCTTGCAGGATTTTTTTTCAGTAGTTTCTTGGTTGAGCCTATAGATATGTCACTTTCTGAGTCACACTTCCATGTCCTCTTCAAGTCACTTTCTGAATCCTCCTTTTCATTCCCAGAGCCTTTACTGAGGTGCTTCTTGAATTCCAGGGTAGATCTTCCACATCGCTCTCTAGGTCTTGCTCTGGTCCCTAGAGCAGCAGGACCTCACTTTCTGCACAGCTTTGCTACTTTCACAAGCAAGTTCAGAGGACTGGGTGGCCAGGAAGGGGCCATGCTTATCTTTTGCCTGGCACCCACAACACTTCCTTGAGAATTTTCCCTGAGCTCTGTCAAGACCTGGGATGCATGAAATTTGCAGGGAGGGCCAGACTGCTCTTCTTCTGTAATGAACCTCCCTAGACTGTGTTGCTCTGGTTGCTCCTGGAGCTTGGTGCTGTTAGAATCCTGAGGAAGGATGGAGGCCAACTTGAGGCTCAGAGAGGTGTGACTGCCCTGGTGATGGTTAGAGTGGATTGGTTATTGGCTTCCTGAGCTTTTTGGAGCAAAGAGGGTAAAACCTTCCTGTGTTTCTGTTGCTTCTGTAAGGGGTTCCACATGCTGATTTTTAGCTGGGATGAGAGGCCATACCTCCTCTTGGGATATAGGGCAAATTTTTCTGTGGGTCCTCTTCTAGGGTGTAGATAAAGGTGGTAGGTTTGGGAAAGGTCTGTGTGGTTCTGGACCTGAGCCACAGATGGGGGCAGTGTTTGTGTTAAAAATTGGGATTGGGTGACATATTTGGGCAAGATCTGGTCCTTAGAAAATTGTGGAGATTTTTGAGCCTGGGATTGAACTGGGAAAGAATCAGAGACTGTTAAATGTGACAGCTTTACATTGTGCAGAGGAAGACCTCATAGAGATCCAAGCAGTAGCCACCAGGGACTCACTGTGCAGAGAGATCAGGCCCCAGAACAACTGACTGCATTTGTGCTCTGAAGGTCCCCCAAGGCCTTGTGGTAAGAGAAATGCTGAAAGAAATAGGAAGATGCTCTAGTTTCCTTTATGTGTTCCAGAAGGGTTGTGCAGTGGTGTCTCTCTTGCCCCTCGGTGACTTCAACATTTTTCCCAGAGAATCCATGTTTGGGGTCATTGATTTGAAAGAGGACCCATTCTGAGCATTTTCCTTTCACATTTTTGATTCTACTCTTCTGGTAATTAGCATCTCCAGCAGTTTCTGGATGTGAGGGTTGATCAAAGAGAGAACACAGCCTCTACTTACTGGTGTGTAAGGTCTCCCCAGAGTGTGGGGGTCTGGTCTATTTTATAAAAAATATGATAAACTATTTTGAACTATAGTCTCTTCACTGTGCTGTAAAGTACTAAAACTTATTACTTTATCTATTTTGGTACCCATTAACAAATAACTTTTTGTTTTGGGCACCAAAAATTGAACCCCAGGGGAGCTTAACCACTGACCCACATCCCAAGCCCCTTTCATTTATTTATTTATATTTGTTTTGTTTTTTAATTTTGAGACAGGTTCTAGTTAAGTTGCTTTAGACCTCACTAAATTGCTGAGGCTGGCTTTGAACTTGCAATTCTCCTGTCTCAGCCTCCCAATCTACTGGGATTAAACATGAGTGGCACTACACCTGATGACAATTAACTTAAAAAAAATCTAAGTATAGTCAGAAGAAAAAGTACCCAGAGTTAAATATTTTAAACCTATTTGTACAATTATGCCAACTTAATTTTGATGCATTGCTTGATATTTTACAAAGTGTAGGATTCACTTTGGAACCTGAGGACATGCAGTTGCCTAATCAGGCCAGATTTTAAGATGTGAACTTGGCATGCAATTTTAAAGAACTCAAGTGAGAGCTACCTCTTACTTTTAGCATTTCCTTTTAGGAAAATGTTGTAGTTTGCATCTGGAATGTCCCCGAAAGACTTATGTGTTGGATACTTGGTCCCAGTTGGTGGCACTATTTGGAAGGTGGTAGAGACTTTAGGAGGTTGGGCCCCTTTAAAGATGGGTCACTAGGGGTGTGCTTTGAAGTATTATTTTGTCCCTGATTCTCCCCCTACCTCCATTTCCTGGCTATGAGATGAAGAGCTTTATTCTGCCATACCTTCTGGCTCACTAGAGGCCCAGAAACAATGGAGCCCTGTGACTATGGATGAAAATCTCTGAAATCATTAGCCAAAATATTTCCTCCTCTGAGTTTTTCTCAGGTATTTTATACATCCACACAAAGCTGCATGATTCAGAAAAGAGAAATGTTTGACATTTCAGATTATTGGCTGACCTGTGAGTGCAGAAATGTGAATTTCTGCATGTAGCGTAAAATTGATTTAAGCAATCACTGTGTAATATTTATGTATCATACCTACAATAATTTTAATTCTTGAAATACTTTTAAAAGACGTCCTTTCCCTGAATTTTTAATGGCAGATTTTTATCTACAATACTCACATGATTCTGATAAAAACAAATGGAAGTGCTCATTAAATATTAGAGTAGATGTTGCCAGGTAAAGTTATAGGAACGGAAGCTTACATGGGAAAGGGACAGCATAAAAGAGTCCAAAAACAAACAAGCAAACTAGTTTGGAGCAAAGTTCACATATCCAGAATAAATCTATTTATTTTACATCTTTTCAGGCTCCCAAATATCACTAAGCAGAGGGTTTTTGTAAACACAGCAACAGCATTATCTCAAAGTAATGTGCTATAATTGTACACTATGGAAGTATAATTTGGATATATTAGAGTTTGGATCTGGAATGTCCTACAAAAGTCCATGAAGTTCCCAGGGTAGTGCTCTTTGGAGCTCACATAACCTGAAGGGAATGGGGTCTAGGTGAAATTTTTAGGTTATTAAGGGTGTCCTCTTAGAGGGGATTGTAAGACACCATTCTCTGCCTCTCTCTCTTTTTCTTCCTGGCTTTGAGACTAGTAGTTTTGCTTGGCCATGCCCACTTTCCACTATAAGTTTCCCACCACCAGAAAGCTAAAAATAGGTCTGATCAATCATGGACTTCAAAACTGTAAGATAGAATACACCTTTTCTCTTTATTAGTTGATTATGTCAGATATTTATTATAGTTATGGAAAATTGACTAACACCCTAAGGCACCAGTATTCTTAGGAGATCCATCAATGTGCTAATGCACTAAAAGCTTTGTAGTCTTGATGCAACACCAGAATACAGTATTCATCCGGGGCTCTCAAAGTGTGAGAATTGGGACTGCACTTTGAAATCTGTCAATTGGATATCCATGTCCATGACCCTCTACCTCACCATTCTCCTTTCTTTTCTCTAATAAGTCTCCCTGGTACTTTCATGCCTTTTTTCACCCCTAGATTTCACATGAGAAAAATTGTATACTTGTTTTTCTGTGAATGGCTTATTTTGCTTAATGTTATGATCTCCATTCCATTTATTTTTCTCTAAATGACTTGATTTTGTTGTTCTTTATGGCTATATAATACTCCACTCTGTGTGTGCGTGTGTGTGTGTGTGTGTGTGTGTGTGTGTGTGTGTGTGATTTTCTTTATCTATTCATCCATAGACAGATATATCTGGTTTGATTCCATAACTTATCTATTTTGAATTGTGATGCAATTCACAGGAAACAATAAACTATGGGATAGTATGCTTACTTTAATTCTTTTAAAAAATATTTAATTGATTTTATTTTTTAAATACATGACAGTGGAATGCATTACAATTCTTACTACACATATAGAGCACAATTTTGCATCTCTGTTTGTATATAAAGTATGTTCACACCAGTTCATGTCTTCATGCATGTACTTTGGATAATGATGTCTATCACATTCCTCCATCATTGCTAACCCCCTGCCTGCTCCCTTCCCCTCCTACCCCTCTGCCCTATCTAGAGTTGTCAATTTCTCCCATGCTCCTCCTCCCTACCCCACTGTGGGAGAGCCTCCTTATATCAGAGAAAACATTCGCCATTTGTGTTTTGGGTATTGACTAACTTCACTTAGCATTATTTTCTCCAACACCATCCATTAACCAGCAATTTCCATGATTTTATTCTCTTTTATTGCCGAGTAATATTCCAATGTATATATATGCCACATTTTTTTAATTCATTCATTTATTGAGGGGCCTCTAGGTTGGTTCCAAATTTTAGTTATTGTGAATTGTGCTGCTATAAACATTGCTGGTGGGAATGCAAATTGGTGCAGCCAATATGGAAAGCAGTATGGAGATTCCTTGGAAAACTGGGAATGGAACCAACTTTTGACCCAGCTATCCCTCTCCTTGGTCTATATCCAAAGGACTTAAAAACAGCTGATTTTAATTTTTTCAAGGAATTATATAGCTGGATCATAAGTAGTATTATATTTAGTATCCTAAGGAACCTCTGTCCTGATTTCCATATGGCTGTACTAATTTATATTCTCACCAACAGTGTGTGGGTGTTCCACTTCCCTCATATCCTCACCAGCAATCATTTTTGTTGTTGTTGTTGTTTTCTTGATGATTGCTATTCTTTTTTGCTGTTTTTCTTTTTTTAAATAAGTGACAGTGGAATGCATTACAATTCTTAGTACACATATAGAACACAATTTTTCTTATCTCTGGTTGAATACATAGTATATTCACACCAATTCGTGTCTTCATACATGTACTTTGGATAATGATGATTGCTATTCTGACTGGGCGAGATGGAATCTTGGTGTAGTTGTGATTTGCATTTCCCTGATGGCTAAATATGTTGAACATTTTTTTTTGTACAATTATTGTTCATTAGTGCTTCTTTTGAGAAGTTTCTGTTCAGTTTATTTGCCCATTTATTGATTGGTTGTGTGATTTTTCTGTAAAGTTTCTTGAGTTTTATATGTATATATTTGGGGTATTCATTCTCTGTTCAAGAGTGGCTGGCAAAGATTTTTCCCCTTTCTATATTCTGTCTGTGGAAATTGCTTCCTGGGCTGTGCAGAAGCTCTTTAAACTGATGCAGTCTCATTTGTTGATTCTTGCTATTATTTCCTGAGAGAAGACGAGAATTCTATTCAGGATGTCATTGCCTGTTCCAATGTCTTGGAGTGTTTCCCTGTGTTTTCTTCTAGTCGTTTGAAAGTTTCAGGTATTTTGTTAAGGTTTTTGATTCATTTTGAGTTGACATAGGTGAGAATAGGGATCTAGTTTCAGTCTTCTACAGGTGGATGTTTATTTAGTTTTCCCAGCATTGTTTGTTAAAAGGACTGTCTTTTCTCTAGCACTTGTTTTTATTACCTTTGTTAAGAACCAGATGGCTGGGTTTTTTGGGTTGGTTTCTGTGCCACCTATTCCATCTATTTGTTTACATGTCTGCTTTTATGCTAGGACCATGGTGTTTTTGTTACTATGGCTCTGTGGGATATTTTTAAGTTGAGTATTGTGAAGTCTGCAGCAATGCTGTTTGCTCAGGATTGTTTTTGCTATTCAGGGTCTTTTGTTCTTTGCAGATTTTTTTGTAGTTCTATAAAGAATGTTGTTGTTGGATGGTGCTTTCATGAAATCTCACTCATGAATTATTCATAAGAATGATAGAAAGTTCAATTTATAAAAGGATGAAGAGAGATGCACTACTCAGGCGTACTGACCATTCCCTACCATGGCCTCCTGGCTCCAGCAGTGTATTCCCTCCCTGCTCCTCTCACTGGGCCTCAGGGCTCTGCACCTCTCCAAGTTTGGGGCCATTGTGCCCTCTTCAGCCACTGGCTGGCCACCAGCAGATGTCCTAAGTTCGCTGCTGGCCAGGTATGAGTCCTAGCACAGGGATTACTCCAGAAAGTTAGGGCAAGGCAGGCAGGGTATGAGCCAACATCATGGCCCTGCTAGGCTCCTGGATTGGTGAGATACAGTGGTTCATGTAGATATTACTCTTCATTTTGGCCCTGGTCATGGGGGGCCTCTACCTGATGCAGTGGGTGCTGGCCAGGGGGTGACCTGCTGCCACAACAGTGGGCAGAGCCCAAAGAGAAGCAGTGCCTGGAGTCAGATGTGCTGCTTTCTTTGATCCTGACTCTGAACAGCTGAAGAAAAAAGTGGTAGGCAGCCTGGATGGTCACCCTGAAACATGAGGTCAAAAGGAGAAGGGACCCCCTGCAGCTCTCCTTTCAGCAGGATCAGTGGCCACAACTCCAGGAACTGGTAGTTGGAGAAGTCTCCAGTATGGTCCAGTCAGCCCAGGAGAAGGTGGTGACCTGTCACATGGTAGGCAAGAACCATCAGTTCCTGGTCAGCGCAGCATCTTCAGCAGTGGGCTCAGACATCAGATGTATGACATGCAGCGATTCCTGGAGCTATGCGTGAAAAAAAAGAGAGAAGACATCAGATTAGGTGGTCCTGCATCCATGTACCAGAAGTGACCATCCAGATCCATCCTAGAGCACCAAGGGAGGGCCAGATGGGTGAGAAAAATGCAATACTTGAAACCCTCAAGGATATTTTGAAGAACCTGGTGGGTTCTGCCTCTCTATCAGTGGTTCTGAGCACCAAGCCTATAGATGTAAAAGAGGCTCAGAATCCACAGCACATTTCATGTAGTATTCAGGAATCCTGTCCTCCTAAACCTCCAAGGACTCATGAACTAAAACCACAGGTGAAGTGCTGAGAGAGCCATAGCCAAGTAGGAATGACGCATGGCATTTTTGGTTGAAAGGTGACCCCAGCAAGCCATTGAGATGATGATGATGATGTTAAGATTTGCATTCAATTGGAGTTTAGACCCCTGCTGTCTGCCTAGGCCTGCTACTTTGGAGCTCTTTGGGACTCCCGGAGAGTTCCCATTGGTAGGAGGGAATTCCGGAGGAGGGATTTCCTGTTTGTTTAGTGTGTCCTGGGGGAAGGCCGAGTACCTGGAATTCACGGGAGTTTTGGAAATAAAGTTTGTTCCTGCTTGAGTGACTCGTGATTTTGTGCCCAGCCAGACTGCAGCAGTGAAGAATATCAGGGCCTCACTGCAAAATGATCTTGGTGCTTCAGGTACTATTAACCCTATGTGCATTGCCCAGCTAAATGATCCTGTCCAGAGATTCACCAGTACCCTAGCCAAGAACACTATTCACCTCATTTGGAAGGAAGAGTTTCCTTTTGAGCTGAACACCAAGTACAGGGAGTTACACCTGCGGATTACAGAGGACTGGTGGTCCTCAGAGGTCTGCTGGCCATGAACACTGTCTCTCTGGACCTATTCAAGAAGCAGTTTTCCAGGCTACAGAACTTTTTATTGGCCCACCCTCATCAGCTTGGGGCTGGGATCAGTCGCTGAAGAGTTTCCTTACATAGAACCCAGTGACTTCAAATCCTGTCAAACCCCTCCCCCTGTTGCTGCTGCCAAGATAGAAAAGGACCACACTGTGATTCCATGTGGGACTGTGGTCACTAATGTCACTGCCATGAATACCAAGCCTCACTGTAATATGGGGAGGCTGTCCCAGCTGAGCTCTGAGTCTCTGCTGAAGATGTCCATCAGGTAAAGGTCATCAAGAAGGACACTCCATTGAGGCCATCTTGTGTCATGGTGTGCCTGTCAGCAAGATGTTCTCTTCTTCAGATACAGACCTGCTGGAGTTGAACAGCATCAATCAGATCACTAAAGTTGCCATCCAGCAGCTCACTGAATCTTCAAAGCTGAAATTCAAGTCTCCACCGAAAAAGAACACTAACATCATTTTGGGGCTCTCCAAGATCTCACATCATGCCCTACACACAGGCAGATGAATGCCAGCAACAGGCTTTGATGTGATTGTTTCAAGATTATAGAAAGCAACTATACAGGTATGTCCAGGATCCTGTGTGTTTAGGAGTTTTCCTCTATTTTGCATTAGATGACTGCCAATTTGTTAAGTGTTGATTTTATTTATTAATACATAAAAATTACACAGAATAGTGGTTTCATTGTGGTATGTTTGTATATGCACATTATAATTTCATAAATTTAAATCCTCAGTACCCCCTTTCCCTTCTTCCTTCTCCTCCCCTCATTTCCTTCCTCTTCCTTATTGTTCTCCCTTCTATTTTCATGAGTTCTCTTTTTTTTTCTTACTATATTCCACATTTGAGAGAAAACATGATTCTTGACTTTCTGAGTCTACTTTCTTTTGTGTAACACAATGCTCTCCCATTCCATCCATTTTCCTGCAAATGACATAATTTTGTAATTCTTTATGGCTGAATAAAACTTCATTATGTCTATATATCACATTTTCTTTATCTATTCATCTACTGACTGATACCTAGGCTGGTTCCTAACTTGGTAATTTATACAGTAATTCACAGTTCACAATAGTGAGTAATGCTGCTACAAACATGAACAGGCCTGGATCACTATAATATGCTGACCTTAATTCTTTTGGATAAATATTGAGGAGTAAATGGTATAGCTGGATGATATGATGATTCCCTTCCTAATCTTGGGGGGAATCTCCATAATGATTCCCATAGTGGCTATACTAATTTACATTCCTACAAACTGTGTATGAGAGTTCTTTCCTCCCCCCCCATTCTGCTAGCCTTTATTGTTATTTTTATTTTTGATGGCTGTCTTTCCAAATGAAGTGAAATCTCAGTGTAGTTTTAATTTCCATTTCCCCGATGACTATAGTTGTCTCAAGGCAACTATATTTTTAAATGTGTTTTATAAATATATATTTTTAATTTTTTATAAATACACAAACACATTTTTAAATATAATTTTTGACAATTTTTTACTTTTTTGAGAAATGTCTGTTTATCTTTTTTTGCCCACTTATTAAAATGGGTGTTTTGATATTAAGTTTTTTTAGTTCTTTGTATATTAGAGATATTAATCTTTTGCCAGAAGAATAACTGGCAAAGATTTTCTCCCTTTCTGTAGATTCTGTCCTTGTGCAATGAATTGTGTCCTTTGCTGTCTCCTTTGATGTTTTAGTTTGATGCCATCTAAATTACTGCTCTTGTTCACTGAGTTGTAGAAATCCTGTTAAGGGAATCATTGCCTATACTTGTATGTTGTAGCTTTTCCTTTTTACTCTTCTGTCAGTTGCAGTTTCTGGTCTTATTCCTAGGTCTTTGGTCCAATTGAGTTGACTTTTGTACAGAGAGAGAGAGGTATGTATTTTCAATCTTATGAATATCCAGTTTTCCCAGCATCACTTGTTAAGGAGGCTGTCTTGTCTCCAATGTAACTTTTTGGCACATTTGTCAACCATATTTCTGTAGCTGTGTGGGTTTGTTTCTGTGTCTTCTATTCTGTTCCATTGGTCTCTGTGTCTCTATGCCAGTACCAAAGTGATTACTATGACTATGTAGTATAATTTAAAGTCAGGTATTGTGATACCTCCAGCTTTAATCTTTTTGCTGAGATTTTCTATGACTATCCAGGTCTTTTGTTCTTCTAGATAAATATAAGGATTTTTTTCTGGTTTTGAAAAGAATATCATTGGTATTTCTATTGCACTTGCATTGGATCTGCAGATTGATTTTGGTAATATGGCCATTTTAACAATATTAAATCTCCCTAACCATGAACACGGGAGGTCTTTCTATCTTTTGGTGTCTTCTTCAGCTGGATTTTTTTTCATTTTTTTGTAAATTTTTCTTATAGAAGTTTTTAACCTTTTTTGGTTAAATTTGTTGCTAACTATTTTATGTTCTTTGAAGCTATCATTAATGAA
Organism: Ictidomys tridecemlineatus; assembly: GCF_052094955.1. Taxonomy (NCBI): domain Eukaryota; kingdom Metazoa; phylum Chordata; class Mammalia; order Rodentia; family Sciuridae; genus Ictidomys; species Ictidomys tridecemlineatus. Next base: position 84,879,752 of record NC_135489.1, on the reverse strand, counting down.
AAATTTTTCCTGATTTCTTTTTCAGCAGATCCATCACTACTGAATAGAAAAGTGATTGATTTCTATATGTTGATTTTGTATCCTGTTAATTTTCTGAGTTTATCAGCTTTAGAAGTTTCCTGGTGGAGCTTTTCAGATCTTCTAAGTTTAGGTTAATATCATTGCAGACAGTGGTAATTTGACTTTCTCCTTTTCTATCTGAACCACTTTTATTTCCCTTTCTTGCCTAATTCCTGGGGCTAAAGTTTCATGAACTATAATGAATAGGAGTGGTGAGAGTGGACATCCTTGTCTTGTTCCTGATTTTAGAAGAAATCCTTTCAGGTTTTTCCTATTCAGTGCAATGTTGACATTGTGCTTGTCATAATGGCCTTGATATGGTAAGGACTATCACCAGTGTGGCCAGGAACACCAGCAGTGTCAGTCCAACATTGTGCACATCTTGAGCGGAGGATGGTCGCCTGAAGTTGGCTGGCACGGTGACTTCAGCATTGGTTGCCAGGTGCTGCAGGGCACTGCTACCCCCTCATCTCTCTGGAGAGCCCAGGACCATGGCACCTTGAGACCCTGTGGCAGTGATGCCCTTCCATGGTGAACACAGCACATCTGAGGAGAGGGAGTGAGCACGGAACACCTGGCAGCCACAAGGCCCTGAATGCCACTGCTGGAGGAACCCCTGGCCTCTAGGGACACCAGATGTCAATGTCTCCTGGAGGCTGCTGCAGCAGCTTCTTTAGCCCGCAGTATGTTATATTTCTATTCTTGTTTGAGTCAGAATTTTTTAGTTTCTTCTCAGAATCCTTTGTTGATCAAATCATCATTAAAATGTGTATTTTTCAATCTCCATGTCTTTGTATAGTTTCTGTGGTTTTCTACTTGCTGTTAATTTTTAATGTCATTCCATTATCATTAGAATAGGATACATGGAAATATTTCAATATTTTCATTATCTGCTAACACTTGCTTTATTACCTAAAATATGATCTATTTTGGTGAAAACTGAAAAGAAAGTGTATTCAGCAGTTGTTAGATGAAATATTCTGTAGTATCTTTGTTAACTTTATGTCTGGAAGACCTATCTATTAGTGAGAGAGATACATTGGAATCATCTGGTATTATTATACTGGGGCCTATATGAACCTTTATGTTGCATAGTGTTTTATGTTATTAGGTGTGCACATCTTGAGCAGGCCAGCATGGTGGCTTCAATGGTGGTTTCCAGATCCCGCAGGGCACTGATACCCTCTCATCTCTCTGAGAAACCCAGGACCATGGCATGATTTTTTCCTTTATGAGTATGTGGTGACCTTCTTTTTCTCCTCTATTTTTTTGCTTGAAATGTGCACTGTTGGATATGAATAGATATTCCTTCTTGCTTTCAGATGTCATTTACATGAAATGTCATTTTTCATTCTTTTTCTTTTAGCCTGTGAATATCCTTGACCATAAATGTGTTTCTTGCAGGCAATGATAATTGGGACTTGTTTTTTTTTAGTTCAGTCTCACGATCTATGTCTATTATTTGTAAAAATGAGACCATTTATATTCTCTATGTCTATTTTTTGTAGAAATGAGACCGTTTATATTCAGTGTTATTATAGGAGGAATGTGTTATTTCTTGTCATTTTGATTTACATTTAATGTTTGCTTGTATCCTAATTGTTACATGTTCATCCACACTTCTAATGTAATTTATTCTTATCCAAGATCTCTCAGTTGTTTTTAATCTTCTATATGTAGAATTCTTCTAAGTATCTTCTACAATGCACCCATAGTAGTAATGATTTTTTTTTATTTATACTCATCTTAGTAGGTGTTTATTTCTTCTTCATTTCTGATACTACCATTCCGGTGGTTTATTGGAGATAGTGATCTTAGTTGGCTGTTATTTTCTTTCAGAAGTTGAAATACATTATTCCAAGTCCTCCTGGACGTTAGGGTTTCTGTTAAGAAATTGACTGTTGGTTTTTCTGTAAATGTGACTTGGCTTTTGAAATTCTTGTAGCTGTTAAAATCCTTTCTTTGAACTAAAATTTTGACATTGTAATTATAATATGGTGTGAAGAAGAAGAAGTTTTTTTCTGGTCTGGTGTATTTGAGGTTCTAAATGCTTCTGGTGTCAGGAGGTTCATCTCATTCCCAAGGCTTCAGGCATTTTTCTGCTGTTATATCACTGTCATGGTCTTGTATCTCTGATCCTTCTCTAATGTCTGAGCATTAAGTTTGATCTCTTAATATTGTTTCAGAGTTTTTGTAAATTATGATTGTAGTTTCTTATTATTTTTAAATACTATCTGAATGTTCTTATTATTTTTAAATACTGTGTGATGTCTGCATGATCTTCAAGCTATGAAATTCTGTCTTCTACTTAATCTATTAGAAACACATTCAGTTCAGTTTTTTATTTGATTAATTTTGTCTGTCATATCCAAGATTTCTTTAGTTCTTTTTCAATATCTCTATCTCATCATTGAATTTTTTATATCCTCCTGTACTGATGTCCTTAATTCATTCAATTTTTTTGCATCATCTTAGAATTCATTAATTTTTAAAAAAATATATTAGATGTTGATGGGCCTTTATTTTATTCATTCATTGAGAATGGAAACCAGTACATGCAAGGCAAGGGCTCTACTGCTGAGCCACACTCCCACCCCCCAGATCCATTAATTTTTAAATAATACATTTTTTAATCCAGTATTTCATCCTCTTTGATACTTTTGGAGTCTGTTGGTGTATTACAGACCTTAAGAGGTGTCTTATTACATTGTTATTTGTTTGTTTTTTTAATATTTATTTTTAAGTTGTTGTTGGATATAATATCTTTAATTAATTCATTTATTTTTATGGGGCACTAAGGCTCAAACCCAGGGTCTCACCCATGCTAGGCAAGCATTTTACCACTGAGCCACAATCACAGCCCCTACATTGTTTTTTGCTATCACTTGTATTCTTATTTTGAGATTTGTATATCTGATAGTCTGGGATTTTCTTCCTCTTTTATTTGAGGATATTCTTAAGCCCAGCTTTCTCTTAGCAAGAAGTTCTAGGATATCAGGTTGTTGTGGATTGTTGAATATATTTCTCAGTGGTTTTTGCCATATAATTACTCTGCTAATTTTTTGTGATTATTAGTGATCAAGGCAAACATTCAAAGTTGTGTAGTATGTCAGAGCTTGAGAATTCCCCTTTCTCTGTAGATTTCACAGGATCTTTCTAGTAGATCCGACAATTATGTTGCATATATCAGGGTATAGACATACCCTCCGTGATTGCCCCTCTACATTTGACAACTCTGTATATTCTAAGAGTGTATAGGAGTGTCTTATGTTGAGGTCTTTCTGTTATTTCTCTCTGCTGTGGCTGTGTGATAAGCAAGAATTATATAAACTAACTAGTTTTAAAAGATGGCAAAAATACATTTCATTAAGAAGGAAGAAAATGGGAAAGGAAAGCAAGGGAAATGTACCCTTAGAGAGAGCAAAGGCTGGGCAGATGATGCAACCCTTACTCTTGTATTGCTTGACCGACTGCTGCTGGAATGGCCTAGATTCAAAGCTTATTTAAATAGCTCTTGACTACTCAGCCTCACAAGGTAGGATTGAATGGTAAGTAATGTCTGTTGAAGTTTGGTTAGGACAGACTAGACTGATGCATCCCCGGATTGGGGCTGATATTGAATTATAAATGGGAAACTCTGGTGGCTGAGGTCAAACTCTGTGTTGAACTTTTTTGGGTGGAGTCTACTACACTGAAATTAGGAGAACACACCCTTAGGGCCTGGCAGATGCTCTAGGGTCTGTATCTCAGGTGACTTCTGAGAATTCTACTTATAGAATCTCCTGGGTGGAGAGGTTGTGACAGGTCTTGGGCACTCCACCATCAACTATGGCCTTTCAAGGCAGTCCTCAAATGCAATTATGTCCACCTGTTCAGCTTCCAAATCCTCCTCAGCTGATTATGCAAGCCATCAGACTGAAAGGGAAAGCAAGTTTCTCTCCACTCCAAATCTCTGACCTCAATCCCCTTTGATTTCAATAGATTTCTGCCAGGTGTACCCTGACCACATGATAGGAGTTGGCAAGGACAGTCTGGCAATATTTGCTGTGATCTCCCTGGTTCCTGCAGCAGCACTAAGCAATACATCAACAAATTTGATACACATTTTTGAGAAAGCTACCCTGGATGCATGTGGAGAGTGGGTGGCATCAAAAGTAGATGCTCGTATCTCCAGTTGAGGTCAAGAACAGGTCACTTGGATTTGGATGATAATAGAGGAAAAATACTTACATGGCTGGATTGGAAGCAGCCTTAGAAGAGGACTGGAATAACTGGCTATTGGGAGACAAAGATGTCAGGGTCTGCCTTAGACAACTGGTGAGATAATAATACCCTACACACAAAGGATCAGCTGTGGGATCATTTGTTTGATTTTACACCTGGTATGTTTTTGGTGTACTTGAGGATTCATAATGAGGCTGACAAATTCAAAGCTGGGACTGGGTCTGTAACTATCATTCTCTTCATAGGTATTAACAGAAGCCACTGCCATGAGAAAATGGATTATTAGATTTTAAAATGAAATCTATATCCCCTTACAGGTGATGATTTTGGGGATGATCTTGAAGTATAAGTAAATTTATAATTGTAAGGCAATATTACAGATGAATATTAACATTTAGGCTAAACATGAAATTATGTTTTAACATTTAGCCTAAACATGAATTTGCATTTGAATAACCAAGTTGGCGTTCTGGCATATTCTAATTAGTTATATAATTATATACAATTAATTATATATTCCACATAGCTCCTCTGAACGAGAGTCAATTTGTAGAGAACTTCCTTTGTTTCCTTTCATTAAAAAGTAACACTGCATGAAGCCAACTTTTATTCCAGAAGAAAACTTATCTAGGTTCCATCCCAAAGATCCTTTACTTTATCTTTCCATCTTGGGCTGGTTTATGACAGCCATTACTTTCTAAACATTTATGTCAAGGTTGACTGCTGGCTCTTCCCACACTTATTGAGTATGTGAACTTTCACGTAAGTGCTCAATCAGCATATAACAAAGATGTTTGTTTAATCATCCCAAAGTGATGATTACTTTGGATTACTTAATAATCAGGAAATTCAAGCAAAATCAAAGGAAGTTCTCTACAAATTCATTATTGCAACAACTGGAATTTTTAATTTAATGCCTGGAATGTATTGCAAGAAATGTCCTTTTAAAGAATCATACTACCTTGTTATATTAATGCTTACACTATGAAATCCAGCCAGATGGCAAACAGAAAACAAAGAATGCAGGAAGGAAGCATTAAGAAACAGAATACAAAATAAAGTGACACAAGTATATCCAAACACATTTGACATTCAACATTTTGTGATAAACTTCTCTAATAAAGCAAAGAATCTATAGTTAATAAAGTTACATAAAGGGGCATAAGAAGTCTGCAGGGTGCAGACAAGTGGTAAACCAGGCCTCCTATAGCCTTCCATGATACTTTCTGTTTACCCCTAAAATCAGCTTTGTTTGCCTATTTCTTATACATACATGGGTTTTTCAGCTTAAAATTAACACCAGTAAAATTGGTTAGATACTCAAATAAACCTGATATATCTGGGAAGAATTAAGACACAAATATTGAAAGTATAATCAATGATTTGGTCTTACTCTAATCAGTTGAGGAGATGTCCTTAGCTCAGAATTGCTTAGGTAATTGTAGTTTTTGTCCCCCATGAAAGCAATAATCTAAATGAGCTTTCTTAGATGAGTTTAAATGTTATTTCAGTTTCTGATGTTGTGTTCTTACTATAGGGGACAATGCAGCACTCAGTGTAGTATGGCACACAGAGGTTGATGAGTATGTCTGTTGTGTCGAATGAACTAGAAAGAGCCTCTTAGAGGTCTAGAGAAGCATATGTTTGCTCATATTAATAATTTTTCAAAAATCAAATAAGATTAGGGGAGTAGGTCTCTTTATAGCTCCCTCTTCTAAAAAGGATAGAATATGACAATAACATGTATTTGTTATCACTTTATGCATCACACCTGTGAAAACACAAGCTATGTCTCCAAAAAAGGACAAATATCATTACAATCAAATAAAATGTGACTAAAAAAGACACATGATTTCATAATTGACCGTACATTTAGAAATGCTTGTGAAAAGTGAATGGAGATATAACTGAGGTCACTAGAACCAAGAGAATTAGTCTGGGTCATGTTTGACAATAGAACTGCACTTTGAAGGAAGTTTTTTGGGATAGAACATAAGCTCAACTAAGAAAGAAGATTAGGCAATTATATGTTCCAGCCCCCCAAAATCCAAACAAATAGATGGCTGCAAGGAAAATTCAGATTTCAAAATTAACAAAACTAAAAGTTGGTTCTTTGAAAAAATAAATAAGATTGACAGACCTTTAGCCATGCTAACCAAGAGAAGAAGAGAGAGAACTCAAATTACTAACATACGGGATGAAAAAGGCAATATCACAACAGATGCTACAGAAATACAGAAGACAATTAGAAATTATTTTGAAAACCTATATTCCAATAAAATAGAAGATAGTAAAGACATCGATAAATTTCTTAAGTCATATGATTTGCCCAGACTGAGTCAGGAGGATACACACAATTTGAACAGACCAATATCAATGGATGAAATTGAAGAAGCCATCAAAAGACTACCAACCAAGAAAAGCCCAGGACCGGATAGGTATACAGCAGAGTTTTACAAAACCTTTAAAGAAGAATTAATACCAATACTTTTCAAGTTATTTCAGGAAATAGAAAAAGAGGGAGCTCTTCCAAATTCATTCTATGAGGCCAACATCACCCTGATTCCGAAACCAGACAAAGACACCTCAAAGAAAAAAACTACAGACCAATATCTCTAATGAACCTAGATGCAAAAATCCTCAATAAAATTCTGGCGAATCGAATACAAAAACACATCAAAAAATTGTGCACCATGATCAAGTAGGATTCATCCTTGGTATGCAGGGCTGGTTCAATATACGGAAATCAATAAATGTTATTCACCACATCAATAGACTTAAAGATAAGAACCATATGATCATCTCAATAGACGCAGAGAAAGCATTCGACAAAGTACAGCATCCCTTTATGTTCAAAACACTTGAAAAACTAGGGATAACAGGAACGTACCTTGACATTGTAAAAGCTATCTATGCTAAGCCTCAGGCTAGCATCATTCTGAATGGACAAAAGTTGAAGGCATTCCCTCTAAAATCTGGAACAAGACAGGGATGCCCTCTATCACCACTTCTATTCAATATAGTTCTCGAAACACTGGCCAGAGCAATTAGACAGACGAAAGAAATTAAAGGCATAAAAATAGGAAAAGAAGAACTTAAATTATCACTATTTGCAGATGACATGATTCTATACTTGGAAGACCCAAAAGGGTCTACAAAGAAACTACTAGAACTAATAAATGAATTCAGCAAAGTGGCAGGATATAAAATCAACATGCATAAATCAAAGGCATTTCTGTATATCAGTGACAAAACTTCTGAAACGGAAATGAGGAAAAACACTCCATTCACAATATCCTCCAAAAAAATAAAATACTTGGGAATCAACCTAACAAAAGAGGTGAAAGATTTATACAATGAGATCTACAGAACCCTAAAAAGAGAAGTAGAAGAAGATCTTAGAAGATGGAAAAATATACCCTGTTCATGGATAGGCAGAACTAACATTATCAAAATGGCAATATTACCAAAAGTTCTCTATAGGTTTAATGCAATGCCAATCAAAATCCCAATGGCATTTCTTGTAGAAATAGATAAAGCAATCATGAAATTTATATGGAAAAATAAAAGACCCAGAATAGCAAAAGCAATTTTAAGCAGGAAGTGTGAATCAGGCGGTATAGCGATACCAGATTTCAAACTATATTACAGAGCATAGTGACAAAAACAGCATGGTACTGGTACCAAAACAGGCAGGTGGACCAATGGTATAGAATAGAGGACACAGAGACTAATCCACAAAGTTACAACTATCTTATATTTGATAAAGGGGCTAAAAGCATGCAATGGAGGAAGGATAGCATCTTCAACAAATGGTGTTGGGAAAACTGGAAATCCATATGCAAAAAAATGAAACTGAATCCCTTTCTCTCGCCATGCACAAAAGTTAACTCTAAATGGATCAAGGAGCTTGATATCAAATCAGAGACTCTGCGTCTGATACAAGAAAAAGTTGGCTCCGATCTACATATTGTGGGGTCGGGCTCCAAATTCCTTAATAGGACACCCATAGCACAAGAGTTAATAACAAGAATCAACAAATGGGACTTACTTAAACTAAAAAGTTTTTTCTCAGCAAGAGAAATAATAAGAGAGGTAAATAGGGAGCCTACATCCTGGGAACAAATTTTTACTCCTCACACTTCAGATAGAGCCCTAATATCCAGAGTATACAAAGAACTCAAAAAATTAGACAATAAGATAACAAATAACCCAATCAACAAATGGGCCAAGGATCTGAACAGACACTTCTCAGAGGAGGTCATACAATCAATCAACAAGTACATAAAAAAATGCTCACCATCTCTAGCAGTCAGAGAAATGCAAATCAAAACCACCCTAAGATACCATCTCACTCCAGTAAGATTGGCAGCCACTATGAAGTCAAACAACAACAAGTGCTGACGAGGATGTGGAGAAAAGGGTACTCTTGTACATTGCTGGTGGGACTGCAAATTGGTGCGGCCAATTTGGAAAGCAGTTTGGAGATTCCTGGGAAAGCTGGGAATGGAACCACCATTTGACCCTGCTATTGCCCTTCTCGGACTATTCCCTGAAGACCTTAAAAGAGAATGCTACAGGGATGCTGCCGTATCGATGTTCATAGCAGCACAATTCACAATAGCTAGACTGTGGAACCAACCCAGATGCCCTTCAATAGATGAATGGATAAAAAAAAATGTGGCATCTATACACAATGGAGTACTATGCAGCAATCAAAAATGACAAAATCATAGAATTTTCAGGGAAATGGATGGCACTAGAGCAGATTATGCTTAGTGAAGCTAGTCAATCCCTAAAAAACAAATACCAAATGTCTTCTTTGATATAATGAGAGCAACTATGAACAGAGCAAGGAGGAACAGCAGGAAGAAAAGACTAACATTAAACAGAGTCATGAGATGGGAGGGAAAGGAAGAGTAAAGGGAAATTACATGGAAATGAAGGGAGACCCTCATTGCTATACAAAATTACATATAAGAGGTTGTGAGGGGAATGGGAAAATAAACAAGGAAAGTAATGAATTACAGTAGATGGGGTAGAGAGAGAAGAGGGGAGAGGAGGGGAGGGGGGATAGTAGGGGATAGGAAAGGTAGCAGAATACAACAATTACTAATTGGGCATTATGTAAAATTGTGGATGTATAACCGACGTGATTCTGCAATCTGCATTTGGGGTAAAATTGGGAGTTCATAACCCACTTCAATCTAATGTATGAAATATGATATGTCAAGAGCTTTGTGATGTTGTGAACAACCAATAAAAAAAATAAAAAATTTTAAAAAAAAGAAAAAAAAGAAAATTCAGATTTCAGTTAATTTCTCTTAGATATCAAAATCAGAATCTCCAAAGGATTGATGTAGTAAAATAGGTTTTAACCAATTTTAAGTTTCTCATGTCCTAGTGAAATCTCTATATTCTATTCAATTTCCTTAGTCCTTTGAAGATAGAGGAGGCTGATTATTTTCTGATTATCATTCTCTTAAATATCTTATTATGTTCATTATTTCATTATTGCTGTTTATTTTTCTGCCCCCATGATGACTTTTACTTTTGTTCATATTCTGGATACTGTGCATAGTCTAAGAGGTAAAAAGTATTAAAGTAAATGTAATTTTGTTTTGTTTGGTACTGGGGATTGAACTCAGGGACACTCAACCACTGAGCCACAACCTCAGCCTTATTTTGTATTTTATTTAGAGATGGGGTCTCATTGAGTTGCTTAGCACCTCGCCTTTGCTGAGGCTGTCTTTGAACTCGAGATCCTCCTGTCTCAGCCTCCCAAGCCACTGGGATTATAGGTGTGCGCCACTGCATCCAGCTGAAAGGGAGTGTAGTTTTAATTATCATGACTAAAGTTATATGACTGATGATCTTAAGGCATTTTTTATAATGGAACGTTTCCATGTACAAGGGCTTTCTAACAAAGACCATCTCACTAAATGGCTCTTTCAAAACAGTCTCAGCTTTATTCATTCTGCACACTATCAAAATGGTTGCATTATAGTATGATGGCCTTATATTAATGTTCTCCTTTCTCTGCTATGCTTTTTAATGACATAACTTGCATTTTTATATTACTATTAGTCAGCAGACTACATATCAGATTACCTGTTTTCCTACTATCAAACCACTGTATATGAAGCCCTTCAGAATTTTAATATAAAGTCTTAATTAGCAAGTATTTTACCAGAACTAAAGTATCTGTATGCTTATAAATGATAAAATAGTTATAATAATAAAAAGAATATAAACTCAGTAATCCAGATGGCCCATGGCATGTTCTTGAAAAAACAATCTTTTGAAACTATCAAGTTACACTTTATGCAAGTTTCTAATTCCCAGCCCCTACCACTAGCTCTTGACACTAGTAAGTCAGTGAGGATGTGCTAAGCCCCTATGTATTTCTTCATTTGTGATGGCTGAATCTTAGAGAGCAAGTTAAGTGATTTTGCCAACTTTCTGGAGTCTTTTCCTGGCATCCAGCTTCACCTGGACAGAATTCTCTGGCCACTAGACTGTGCCAGAGATCACCCAGAATGTGAAATGACATGTGCCAATGATGACTGGTGGTGCAGACAATATGCAGTGAATCAGAGTGCACTCTCTTCCTCCAAATAATAATCTCTATTTAAAAGATTGATTTTATCAAAATTTAGTCCTGCCTGGGCTTGTTCTTACCACAGAGTCCTTCCTCCTGTAAGTGACAGTTGAAGACAAAGCTTTCATCAGTAACTTGATTATTAATTAAACACCTTTGTCCTGGAGAGAAGCCTTACTCCTTCCATCAGAATATAATGACAGAAAAGGTGTTTCAGAACTTAGAAGCTTAAGTGGCAAATGAGTGTTACTTTGCCTATTAGCTATGGCTCTTTTTCAATGAGTATACTTGTTTTCTTGGGTGGCCATAGCAAAGTGCCTCAAACGGGGTGGGGGGGTGTATGTCACAGAAATTTTCTCAAATTTCCCCTTTTTATAGGGACACAGTCATATTGGATTGAATTCTACCCAATGTCCTCATATTAACTTGAATGTCTCCAAAATCATGTTTCTTTATGAGTTCATATATGTTGGTACTGAGTTAAGATGTCGAAATCTTTTGGGAAGACACAGACAGTTCAACCCGAAACAAGTCACATATTGCTCTATCTTTAAATGTTGTCAAATATTATAAAACCCCTTCTTGCTGGTTGTTCTAATGACTACGTAACTACTTGTTCTAATTGATCTTGCTAACTTTGTCAGCAAGAATCTTTTTCTTTCCTGTATTTCTTCCTTTTTTTCTTTTTAATTTTCTGTCAATGACTTGACTAAGAAATAATTTCCCATTTCTTTTCTTAAATTCTTTGTCTCTATAATGTATACATTTCATCTTTTTTTAACTTTGCATTTTAATAAGCTTTCAATGTTTCCATGTAGATACTAATACTCAGTCCTGGGAGTTTGTTTTATTGCTTTTAATCTTTTACATATCACAAATCCTTTTAACCATTATTTGAGCTTGGCAACACTCTAAACATAGAAATGCACTTTAAAGAGAAGGAAAAAAAATAGTAACATTTTACACTAAAATGAAAGACAAATCATCACTGAGAGTCATTCAGCACCTTGTTTATTAATATCTCCTGTTGTGATATTGGTTAAATGGGAAGCAGGTACATATATATGACATTCACAACTCTGCACTATTTGGCTCTTTTCTGCATGACACCCCTCAGTAGTGTCCTATGACCATCCCCCATCCTGCATCAGCCTAGCTCCCTGGACTCTGGCAGTGGTTTGCCTTCACCCAATGGGAGATACTTGTGGGGAGTGGTGGGCTGGAAGGGAAAGAGGCCAGGGTGCTCATTATCTGACCTCTGTGGTTCTTATTTGGAGACAGCCCTGGTAGGGGCTGAGTTCTGAGACCATTGCTGAGGTGGTATTTGTTCTTCCATGATAGCCTCAAGCCAAGGTCCAGGAGCATGCCTCTCCCTGTCACACCTAGATGTGCAGCCTACTTTTAGGTGGTGTTTGTCCATCAAGGGTCTCCTCATACTTGCCCACACCTCTGAGAGCAGTCCTTTCCTCAAAGATTCTTCATCAGTCCATCTTTGCCATGTCTTCCAAGGTCAGGGGATTCTGACTTAAAATTTGAATACAGTTCTCTTTCTTTTCCTATGAACCTTGGAAGAACAACAAACAATCCCTGAGAAAGCACTTGCCTTTCAGCAAGTTATGAAAATGGCCCATGAAAGACCATTTCCATTCAGAAAATAGTTCTTCAAGGGTATTCTACACTTTTGTAGAATGTTCTAAATACGGGGAGATAAAGATGTTTTCTTTAGTTCAGTTAGAGCACCAGCACCCTAGAAGGTGAGACACTAAGCCCTACTGTAAAAAAAAGTAAAGGCAAATATTATGTGGGCTTAACCTCAAGGATACCTTATCTCTACTGGGGCCAGATGTTTATTCAGACATAAACATCACCCACATCAGAATGCTCTTGGAGTGTCTAATTCCACCTTTACTCATAGGCTGGTGTTCCATGGCTCAAACCAGGTGGCTGTGTGGATTATTACAATATTGAAATACTTACATAGTGATTGGTGAAGAATCCTGAATGGCCCCCTGCTGCCAGCCTGTCCCTGCGTCTCCTCTGACAGTATCTATACCTCCCTGTTCTCCTGGCAGTTGAAGTCCTCTGGGTCAACTCCAACCCTATGGACAGGAAGTTCATTCTTACTGGCTGCAATTTGTGCTATTTTAGTGATTAAGTTTTTAATATCATCTAGTGGATCCTGCTCTTATTTAGCTTTTTGACATTTTGGAGTTCATCATAGCGTTTTCATGTTAATTTGGATTTTTGAAAGTTGTACATTCATTATCTTGACTACTACTTTTTGGCATCCCTTAAGTTTTCCACCCCATCTTCATCTTAATTCGCTCTGGAACTGGCCCATCTGTACTCATTCTGGCATACAGTTTTCAAACTGTTAGGGCTGTTATGTGATTTAAAAAAAAAAAGCAATGAAATGATGAGAATGGTGTCAGGTGTTGCTGGACAGAGTGACAGACTCATGTGAAGGGACATGGGGCCAAGATTGCCATTGAAGAAGGCAGAGTCCACCTTCTCTTTCTCTCTGTAGAAAGGGGTATATAGAGTCAGCTTGGGCTACCATAACAAAGTGCCATGACAGAGTCACTTGAACAATAAAAATTATTGACTCACAGTTCTAGAGGCTGTAAGGCTGAAATCCAGATGTCATTAGGATATTTTCTTCTGAGAATTATCTCCCTGGATTATTGTATATGCCATCTTCTCCCTATGTTCTCACATGGTCCTCCTTCTTGTGTGACTTTGTTCTAATCTCTCCTTTTTCATATGTATGTATGCATTTATTTATTTATTACATATTATTGTATAAATTAACAGGTTTCATTGTGTAATTTCCATATGTACATGTATAATGCATTGTCCTTCTCTCTACCCTTTTTCAACTTCCTCTATCCCTGCTACCTGCTTCCTGGTCTCTAATAATCCTTTTTTCTGGATATCTTTTTTTTTTTTTTTTTTGGTTTTTAGTTTCCACATATGAGAAAACACAAGAAATACTTGCCTTAATGTGTCTGAATTATTTCCTTTAACAAGATCCATTTCTGTTTTCCTGCAAATGACAGGATTCATTTTTTTCTTTGACTGAATCATACTCCATCATTTAGACATAGTATATTTGCTTTATTCATGCATCTGTTGACAGGCACCTTGGCTGAGTTCATATCTTACTTATTGTGAATAGTGTCACAAGAAACATGGTCATTCAGGTGTCTTTTTTATTTGCTGATTTCATTTCTTTTGAATAAATACCAAGCAGTGGTATAGCGGGGTCATATGGTAGTTCTATTTTAATTTTCTGAGGACCATCCATACTGTTTTCTATAGATGTTGTACTAATTTACATTCTTAACAACATTGTGTATGATTCTGTTTACATCCTCATAAGTGTTTTTTTTTTTTATAATACCTATTCTAACTGGAATAACCATCTTACCCAACTTGTTAAGATGTAATCTCCTTGTAGATTTAATTTAAATTTTTGTAATGCCTAAAGAGGTTGAGCATTTCATATATAATTATTGGCAATTTGCATTTGAGAACAATCTTGAGTAGAATAGTTTGAGGATAGTCTTCTTTTGAGAAGTGTCTATTAGGTCATTTGTCCATTTATATCATATTACTTGCTTTTTGGTTGTTAAGTTTTCCCTGTATTCATCCTCTGTCAGATGTATAACTGGCAAAGATTGACTCCTATTCTCTTTGTTTTCTCTTCACTCTGCTGATTATATTCTTAGCTGTGCAGAAGTTTTTTAATTTGATGCAATCCTGCTAGTTCATTCTCATTCTGATTTCCTGTGCTGTTGGAGTCCTATCTTGGAAATCATTACTTTTGCTACAGTCTTGAAGCATTTCCCCTATGTTTTCTCTAGCAGTTTCCAAGAATCCTGTCTTACATTAAGATTTTTAATCCCGAGTTGATTTTTGTACAGGGTAAGAGATAATGATCTAGTTTTGATCTTCTACATGGGAGTATTCCAGTTTTCCCAGCACCATTTGTTGAACAAGGCTTGCTTTCTCCAATATTTTGGCACCTTTGTTGATAATCAGTTCGAGTGTGTATTTACTTCTGAGTTTTCTGTTCTGTTCCACTGATATATTTGCTTCTTTTTATGCCACTTACTATACTGTTTTTGTTACTATGTCTCTCAGGTATAATGGTGTTTCTAGCATTGCTCTTTTTTCTCAAAATTGTTTTAGCAATTCTGGATCTTTTTTTTTTTTTTTGCTGACATATGGATTTTAGAATTTTTTTCTATTTCTGTGAAGAGTATTATTGGTATTTTATTGGGTACTGCATTGTAGATTGCTTTGGATAGTATGGCCATTTTAATAATACTAGTTCTCCTGATTCATGAACATAGTAGGCATTTCCAACTTCTAATGTGTTCTTCATTATGTTTCTTCAATACTTTATAATTTGCATTGTAGAAGTCTTTCTCATTCTCAGGTTTATTCCTAGCTATTTTTTCCTCTTCTTTTCTTTAACCTTCTTCTCCTATTCTTCCCTTTTCCCTATCTTCTTCCCTTCCTCTTTGTTCATTGCTAAAATAAAATAACTTTCATGATAACTTTCTCAGAGAATTTCTTATTGGTTTATACAAAACAACTGACTTTTTAAAAAAAAATTTTTTAGTTGTTGGTGGACTTTATTTTATTTGTTTTTATGTGGTGCTGAGGATTGAACTAATGCCTCACACATGCGAGGCAAGTGCTGTACCACAGAGCCTCAGCCCCAGTCCTCATGATACTATCGATTTGAGTTCTATTTTATTATTATTTTTATGTAGGCATCATTGCTATAAACTTGTCTATTAGCACTCTTTTCCCTGTTCTGATATGTTATGGTTCCATTTAATTTAATTCAAGGAGTTTTAAGATATCTTGTATAACCTACTGTTCACTTAATAGGTTTCTCAATCTGCATGTGTTTGTGTATTTTCTACAGTTATTTCTAGTTTCTTTTCATCGTGATCAGATAAAATATGAGAAATTATTTCATTTACAAAAATCTGGTAGGAAGTGCTGGAGTATGGCTCAGTGGTAGAGCACTCATCTAGTATGTGTAAGGCCCTGGGTTCAGTTCTCAGTACCACATATCATTAAATAAAATAAAGGTCCATCAACATCTAATATATATATATATATATATATATATATATATATATATATATATATATATATATATATATATTTTATTTATTTAAAAAAAAAATCTGGTAGGAGTTGCTCCATGGCCTAATATTTGGTCTATTTTGGGAAACATTTACTGTGCTGAAGAAAATGTGTATTTTATAACTGTTGGGTGGAATATTTTGTAGATGTTTGTTAAGTCCATTTGATCTATGCATGGGCTGTCTCTCATCTAGTGAGGAGGTCCACAGAACAGGGTAGAGAAGAGTGTGTCTTCAGAGTCGCTAATCAAGACCTCCAGAGACCATGCAGGAAGCAGGTCTGATTTTATTGCATAGTAAATATGTATATATATTCAGGCAGTAGCTAAGCTGATTACAGGCAGCCACCAATGCAATTTCTGGCCAGCTGTCCTTGCAGCAACCAATTGAGGAGCTGGTCGTGGCGTAAGCACTGGGACCACAACACATGGCCTCATGCCCAGGACTGTGCCTACAAGAGTAAGCAGTTTGCAGCTCACACGCCTAGCATGAGGGGAGTGGTTTGCGGCTCAGGCATCCTTAATGTATGCCATGTATGCAGTACTTCATGCACTTGTCCTCACAGATCTATAGTGTAATGTAAATCTGATGTTTCTTTGTAGATTGTTTTTGGTCTGAATTTATTGAGACCTATCTTTCCAAATTGTTCAAGGAATTAGTACATAATGCACATGATTAGTACATATGATTATATTCATATATAGACTATAAATTAAAAAAATACAAAAAAGTATTCATTCTATCTTTCCCTTTATCTCTACTCATGTTTGTTTTTAAAAGTTGGGTGCTCCAAGACTTATTGCTTATACATTTACAAGGGTAATGAATTGTTCCTTTGATCACTGTATAGTGACTTTCTTGTATCTTCTGATTTTATTTTAAAGCCTATTTTATCAATTATAAATGTAGCTACTCATTTTTGCTGTTGGATTCCCTTTTCTCAGAGCATCATTTTCCATCCTTTCACTATAGGTGTGTGTATGTTTTTGCATATGAAGTAAGTTTCTTGTAGGCAGCATATTGTTAGGTCTTGATTTTTAATTCATTTAACCAATCTGCATCTTTTATATGGAAAATTAAAATCATTTACATTCAGGGTGATTATCAAAAGGTATATGCTTGTTCCTGTCATTTTGCTCTTTTTTCTTCTGGTGGTTTTGAATATTCCATGTTTTTTTTTCTTCCTGTCTTATTCATCTTGATGTTTTACTATATTGATATTATGTGATTCTTTACTATTTCTCATTTGCTTCTGAGAAGCTCCATGACTACTTCTTTAGTAGGATTTATTTTTTTACATTTGGTGATGATTTGATCTTCCTTCTTATTCTGGAAGTATTCAAGCATTCCCTTTTGTATTATTTTAGCATTTCATCACTGCTGACATAATATCTGAGTAAAACTCTTAAAGAAAGATTTATTTTTACCTCATGGCTTCAGAGGTTTCATTCTGTGGTTGGCCAGCTCCATTTACCTAAGGTGAGGCCAAACATCATGTCAAATGGACTTGGCAGACGAAAGTTGCTCATCTTATGGAAGCTGTGAGTCAGAGAGAGGGACAGGAAGAGGCTGGTGACAAGACGTAGTTCCCAAGGTCCTGCCCCCAAGGACCCATGCCCTTCAACTAGATCTGACTTCCTACAGTTTTCCACTACCTCCTAGTAATCCATTCATATTATGAAGTCAGCAATGGATTAATCCATTTAGGAGTTAGATCCCTCAAGATTCCATCATTTTCTAAAAGCCCCATGCCTCTATACTATTGCACTAGAGACCAACATGCCAGAGTATGAGCCTTTTGGGGGACATTCTGGATCAAAACCTTAACAAGTATCTTAATGATACTAGTCTAGTTGTCATTAATTCCCTTAATTTATTCTTATCCAAGGTCTATTTCTTGAAGACTAAAACTGCTGGATAAAGAAGACATTTTTGGCACTCTATTCCTTTACCCAGACTACTTTCTTCTTTTTAATGATCACCAGTCAGAATACTACTCAATTTATTTCAGGAAATAGAAAAAGAAGAAATAATTACAAGCTCATTCTATGAGGCCAATATCACCCTGATCCCAAAACCAGGCAAAGACACATCAAAGAAAGAAAACTTCAGACCAATATATTATAATGAATATAGATGCAAAAATTCTCAATAAAATTCTGGTAATTTGAATACAAAAACACATCAAAAAGATTGTGCACCATGATCAAGTGAGATTCATCCCAGGGATGCAAGGTTAGTTCAACATACGGAAATCAATAAATGTAATTCATCACATCAATAGACTTAAAGATAAGAATCATATGATCATCTCGATAGATGCAGAAAAAGCATTTGACAAAATACAGCACCACTTTATTTTCAAAACACTAGAAAAACTAGGGATACCAGGAACATATCTCAATATCATAAAGGATATCTACGCTAAGCCTCAGGCCAATATCATTCTAAACCGAGAAAAATTGAAGGCATCCCCTCTGAAAACTGGAACAAGACAGGGATGCCCTCTTTCACCACTTCTATTCAACATAGTTCTTAAAACTCTGGCCAGAGCAATTAGACAAACAAAAGAAATCAAAGTATAGGAAAAGAAGAACTTAAATTAGCACTATTTGCTAATGATATGATTCTATACCTAGAAGACCCAAAAAACTCCACCATAAAATTTCTAGAACTAGTAAATGAATTCAGCAAAGTAGCAGGATATAAAAATCAACACCCATAAATCAAAGGCATTTCTGTATATCAGTGACAAAGCCTCTGAGAAGGAAATGAGGAAAACTACACCATTCACAATATCCTCAAAAAAAAAAAGTTACTTGGGAATCAACTTAATGAAAGAGGTGAAAGATCTATACCATGAAAACTACAGAACCCTAAAGAAGGAAGTCAAAGAAGAACTTAGAATATGGAAATATCTATCTTGCTCTTGGATAGGCAGAATTAATATTATTAAAATGACCATACTACCAAAAGCACTATACAGATTTAATGCAATTCTGATCAAAATCCCAATGGCATTCCTCATAGAAATAGAAAAGGCAATTAAGAAATTCATCTGGAAAAATAGGAGACCCAGAATAGCTAAAGCAATCTTTAGCAGGAAGAGTGAGGCAGGTGGCATCGCTATACCAGACCTTAAACTATACTATAGAGCAACAGTAACAAAAACAGCATGGTATTGGTACCAAAAACAAACTGGTATACCAATGGTACAGAATAGAGGACACAGAGACTAACCCACAGAATTACAATTATCTTATATTAGACAAAGGTGCAAAAAACATGTATTGGAGAAAAGATAGCCTCTTCAACAAATGGTAGTGGGAAAACTGGAAATCCATATGCAACAAAATGAAATTAAACCCCCATCTCTCACCATACACAAAACTTAACTCAAAATAGATCAAGGATCTAGGAATTAGACTAGAGACTCTGCGTCTAATAGAAGCAAAAGTAGGCCCTAATCTTCATCATGTGGGATTAGGCTCCAATTTCCTTAATAAGACTCCTATAGCACAAGAATTGAAACCAAGAATCAATAAATGGGATGGAATCAAATTTAAAAAGTTTCTTCTCAGCAAAAGAAACAATTGTGAGGTGAACAGAGAGCCTACATCCTAGGAGCAAATTTTTACCCCTCACACATCAGATAGAGCACTAATCTCTAGGTTATATAAAGAACTCTAAAAGCTAAACACCGAAAAAACAAATAACCCATCAACAAATGGGCCAAGGACCTGAACAGACACTTCTCAGAAGAGGATACAAATCAATCAACAAATACATGAAAAAATGCTCATCATCTGTAGCAATCAGAGAAATGCAGATCAATACTACTCTAAGATATCATTTCACTCCAGCAGAATGGCAGCTATTATGAAGACAAACAACAATAAGTGTAGGCGAGGATGTGGAAGAAAAGGTACACTCATACATTGCTGGTGGGACTGCAAATTGGTACAGCCAATTTGGAAAGCAGTATGGAGATTCCTTGAAAATCTGGGGATGGAACCACCATTTGACCCAGCTATTCCACTTCTTGGACTATACCCAAAGGACTTAAAAACAGCATGCTACAGGGACACAGCCACATCAATGTTTATAGCAGCACAATTCACAATAGCTAAGCTGTGGAGCCAACCTAGATGTCCTTCAGTGCATGAATGGATAAAAAAAAATGTGGCATATATACACAATGGAATATTACTCAGCATTAAAAAAGAAAAAAATCATGGCATTTGCAGGTAAATGGGTAACAGTGGAGAAGATAATGCTAAGTGAAGTTAGTTAACCAATCCCCAAAAAACAAATGCCGAATGTTTTCTCTGATATAAGGAGAGTGACTCATAATGGGATAGGAATGGAGAGCATGGGAGAATTAGATTAATTCTAGATAGGGAAGAGGGGCAGGAGGGAAAAGACGGGGGCAGGGGATTAGCAAGGATGGTGGAATGTGAAGGACATCATTATACAAAGTACATATATGAAGACTTGAATTGAATGTCAACATACTTTATTACAAACAGAGTTATGAAAAATTGTGGTATATATATGTGCATTAAGAATTGTAGGGGCTGGAGATGTGGCTCAAGTGGTAGTGCATTCACCTGTCATGATCAGGGCACTGGGTTTGATCCTCAGCACCACAAAAAAATAAAATAAAGATATTGTGCCAACCTAAAACTAAAAAATAAATAATAATTTAAAAAAATAATTGGAATGCAGGGTTGGGATTGTGGCTCAGCAGTAGAGCACTTGCCTAGCATGCGTGGGGCCCTGGGTTCGATCCTCAGAATCACATAAAAATAAATGAATGGAGTAAAGGTATTGTGTCCAACTGCAACTAAAAAAATAAATATTAAAAAAAGAATCATAATGCAAAAAAAAACCAAAGTACGTGTATAAAGGCATAAATTGGTTTGAACATACTTGATATTTAGAGATATGAAAAATTGTGCTCTGAATGGGTAAAAAGCAACTCATTTGTGAGAAATCTGACAGTTTGACCTTGGGACACCAGATACATACTAATAATAGGCTGGGTGCAGTGGCCCATGCCTGTAATCCCAGCGGTTTGGGAGGCTGAGGCAGGAGGATCCCAAGTTCAAAACCAGTCTCAGCAAGTTATAGTAAGGTCCTAAGTAACTTAGTGAGATCCTGTCCATAAATCAAATATAAAAATATCTGACTATGTGGCTCAGTGGTTAAGTGCCCCTGATTTTAATCTCAGGTACCAAAAAAAAAAAAAAAAAAGATCAATAACCTAGTTTTTTTTTTAAAACCTTTATTTTATTTTTATGTGGTACTGAGGATCGAACCCAGTGCTTCATGCTTCATACATGCTAGGCCAGCGCTCTACTGCTGAAACGCAACCCCAGCTCCGTTTTTTTTTTTTTTTTAAACAAACCATACTCCCTTTTTTTGTGTGGTCACATGTCATTATGACCTTCATTCAAAAAATTGCAGAAAACAACTTAAATTTTAAAAACACAAGAAACATTTTCCCCATCATTTTAGAATTGTGTATATATGGAGAATATATATCAGCAAACAGTTAAACCTGTGTTTGGATATACATGCTTTCACTAAAAGCCTCATGCAATTTAAAACTTGAGTAACTCAGGACACATGAGTGATAGTGGCAAATTGTAAACAATATATTTATTCATCAAACCTATATCCTTCATGGAAACGTGAGGATAATCATGAAAGCAATTTATGAAGTCATTTGACTGGAGCCAGAAAAATGCAAGTTGGAAAATCAGATTGGACAATGCCTTGTGACAGGTGGAAGGTGTCCAGGCAATATGAAATGAGGTGCATTATTTTAGGAATGTTACTCTTGGACGGTATTGGCAATTCTCATTTTATTGTCATTTGTAACATACAGTTGAAAATAATGCAAAGTCTCATAAAAGAAAACTTGATCTCACTGAATAAAAGAGGAGCAGGTTCGTCAGCATTTGTGCATATTTCTGTTTTATTCCTCTCTCCTTTTAGTGCAGGAAGGATGGGAAATGGCTGGTTGGGATAAGAGGAGGTTTGAAGGTCGCCCCTGTGTAGTCAATTTGCCTTGGGTTTTAATTTATGGGTTTTTTAAGTTTGGACAGCATCCAGATGGTAAGTTTTCCAATAGAGAGGGATAAATTAATAAATAAATAACCCAAGCATCCCATTAGATGACATGCTGCTATTTTGACTCATTCATAAATAATATCTGGGGTTTTAGCAGTCTTTAAAGGACGTGCTAGGAAAGAGGACACCCCTGGTCACCTTTTGATAATGAGCCCATTTTAAATAACAGACATTTTCTTGTTCTAGGAAGCAACTTTGAAGCCCATGAAAGTGAGAGGTGTATTCCTGCGAATGAAGTAAGAAGCGTCTCGGAAAAGACTCTTAACTCACACCTCTGTCAGCCCTGCTTCCTGCAGACACTAAACTGTGACCAGATGATGAATAGAAGCTCTTATAATACCATCCTCTTGAGAGCTGATGCTGGCCCAGATGCATCTGGCCTTTCAGAAGTTAGAATACGAACCTTTTTAGTGTGTGAGAAGGGAATGTGGTAAGGAATCTGCCCTGCCACTTTTTCTAAGGAAATGTTCACACAGAGAGACCACAGGTAGAAGATCCTGTCTGCCATGTTTGTTCTGTATCCCAAGGCCACAGGCAACCAGACCAGGTATGAGCCACCTGACCCAAGGATGGACCAGGGTCTTTGGCTTTAGGTCCAAGAGACTGTCAGTGAGTATCAATCTTTAACCTGCTAACTCAGTATCAGTAACCAGCCATGGCACAGACTGAAGGAGCCTGTTTATAGCAGAAGAAGAAATACTAAGGATGTAGTCCAAATTCTGATCTAGCTCCTCCTCTTTATTCAGTGAGATCGGGTCTTCTTTTATGAGACCTTGCATTTACTTTAAGCTGTATATTACAAGTAATAATAAAATATAAATTATGAATACCATAAAAAATGCCTATCTTTCACCCAGAGGTGGTAAAGTGGACCCTTAGGCTCAGCCCTCAATACACTTAAAAGAAAAAGGAAGGAATCATGCAGATACAAATAGGAACTAAAGATGTAAAAAAAAAAAAAAAAAAGACTTCTACTTTCTAGCTTCTGTATCCTTTAGCTCCTCAAGACCCTCCTGTATCTTTATAATAAGCTTTCATCTGCTTAAGCTGACTTGAATGAGTTTCTGTTACAAGCAACCCAGAAGTGCTAACAAAGCCAGGTATATGAAGTGATCTGCTTTCAAATTGTGACCTGAATTTCTTCTGGATGGCCAACATGCTTCCCAACATAATACGGCAGGGAAACTTGCTCTGAAAAGTAAGATACGTGTGCTCATGAAACCAAACATTTCATAATGTGTTTGGTCATGCCTTGCAGTTTTGTTTGGAATCAGAATCACTCCTCTCCCAGAATATGACAGATTAAACTATTAAAAATGTATAGTCAGTAATGAGTGTATCATTGCCAGAAACACGAGAATATTTTCTAGTGGAATGTGGATGTCACCACAGAAAGACCATTTTGAAAGAGCTCTTCATGATAGGGAAAAAAATGCCTATTTTTCAGCAGGATATTAAAAGAGTATCTTTAAAAAGTGGCTCTCCTTTATATGGAAGACTCTTTTTATCCCTTTTAGAACAAAGAATATGTGGCTTCTCACTTCCAGTAAACTACTGTCTCATCCTTTCAGTAATTAATGGATGCTTTGATACCAAGGAGTCCTAAAGAACATTTTTCAAGTCTTAAATGCAGGCTAGGCTGATTCACACATAGCACATCTAAAAAGATCTGGGAATAAATAATCAGGAATTGCAAACACTTGCCCGGAGCATTTGAGTACCAATCAGATTTCCAACAAGTGATGTGATTTTTTATTGTAACAAGGAAAATTACTTACTGAAACACAAAAAAGTGCCTCTCTTCCTAACCCCTGACCCTGTCTTATAGATGAACACACACATTTCCTGGGTGATCATTTAGCAAATCCTTCTAAAAAAAAAAAAGTCATGTTGGCTCTGGGGCATATTTTTTGATGGATTTGGAAATCTGTGCTCATGAAGGAAGTTTATTTCTTTGGCTAGGCTCTGACTAGGGTGAAATCTGATTAAGCAAGCCTACAGGTAAATTTTTGTCAGCTGCTTGGTTTAAAATACAAGTCAGCACTTGAAAATATTTGGACGAATTAGATTTAGCATGGCATACAGGCTTTTCCAGGTAAGTGACAAATTATTTTTTAACCAATCTTGCTTTGAGCCAGGACCCTGGGCATGTAGGACTGTAGTTGTCACATGGGGTCTCTGAGGGATGACTGATCCAACCACAGCCCACTGCATTTTGGAGAGGCAGGGGGGAGGGGGGCACAAGGAATGCTGTGACTTCCAAGTAGAGGTGACACTGCCAGTTACCATCTGTGTCCCAAATCAGAACAAAGCATTAGTAGTGGAGTTCAGATAAGAAAGACAGTTCTGGGGCAGGTAGGATGCTGGGTGAAACACAGATCTCCTTAGCCTCACAGTGTTTTCCATACCTGTATTTGCCTAGAGGTCCTCTTTGCTCTATGCATTGGTGGTTTTTGAAATCATTTGCCGAAAGATCATTTTAGGTTAATATAATGAGCTTCATCCCTAATTTGCCCTATTAAATAGTCCTGGGCATGTGGAGGGATGTGGGGGTACTCTGGAGAAAATAATTTAAACTGTACAGGGCCCTTTTGCTCAGAGACTATCTATGTGGACTCTCATTGATTCCTGTAAAAGAGTGTTGCTTTGACTCAGCAGTAGTAACAATAGTAAGAGCAGAGGATGATAGTAAAAATTGCTACCATTCATTTTCCCATGTTAGGCACCCTGCCAAGTTCTATCAATATAGTACTGATTCTGCTTTACATAACTATCATCTAAGTGGGGTTTTTTTTATACCTATTTTTGAAATGAGAATACTGAGGCTTGCACAAGTAAAGTCTCATGCTCAGGCCTTTCCAGAGGAGCAGAGGGTCCCAGACACATGTATCCCTCATGCTCTAACTTGCTACCTTATTCTTTTGTGTCTCTTGAGATGAGCATCAAGGACATGTCTATGGGAAGAAATCAGAGTAATTTGAGATATAGAAAAGTCAAGATCATGGAGCATTAAGGATTTGTACAGGAAATAAAAAAATAAAATAAAAAGGACAAGTAGTGAATATATAACATATTCAAATGTGCAAAATATTACACTTTTAATATTTAAGTATAAAATTGCTGAAACCTCTGTATCCAAGAAAGCCCAAGACTAATCAAAGGCCAATGCTTAATATAGTCATCATCAAATCCTTGTATATAATAAAAGCTGCTTCAGCCTAGAAATCAATTCCATTATGGCTACTTATTCAGGGATGCTAGGAAATCTATGAGAAATAAACTGACCTCACTTACACCATTGATTACCTAGGCTTAAGACAGATGGCAGTGCATACTTGAATGCAAGGGTTGCAAAATCATTTTTCTCTTTAATAACATACCCTTTATTGAAAAAGAAATCATTTAAGCATCATGACAATAAAGCATTACAATTTCTATTAACCTTTTGAAAAACTTTTGATTAGAAATGTATCAGTAAAATATGAGAAAGAATATAAAAATGGTTATGCCTTCTAAATGCCAGTAACGGAGGAAGCCACTGCTAGAGATTCTCTCTCTTAACTTGATAAAAATTGGTTAGGCCATCATTAAAGATTAGAGCAGGCATGGCCCATACCACCAATTTTTTTTTTCAAATCAGATTATTTTTACTATGTCTTTATGCTAAAACATTTATAACTTTTGCATTAATTCACAAGACAACTGTTCTGAAATTTGGTGGCTTTTAAGGACAACTAGATACTTGAGGTGAAAAAAAATTAGAAAAAATGAGATCACATGAAAAGAATTCCAAGACAGAGTATTTCACAATTGGTTCCCATTTACAGTTTTCAATGAAACAAAAGCCTTGCAGCTCATTGAGGTCCTTAACAATCAAAATAAAGAAAAGATATAAGGTTGATTATTGTAAAAATGGAAAAGTATTCATCAAACGAAGTGGAATCCCTAAAAAAATATCTACAGTTGTAGATCAAGGGAACAGCAAACTTTTAAAGGACTTCTGTGGTTGCAAACTAAATTCTTCAACACCAATGCAAAAGGAAAAAGCAAAGTTTCACAACTTAATGTGGACACATCCGCATCACAAATATGCGAACTGGAACTGGGACTGAAGCTCAGGTTTGGAATGCTTGCCTAGTAAGGAGGTGGCCCTGGGTTCAATCCCCAGCACCAGCAAAGAAAGCAAGGCAAATAAACAGTTTTGCTCTCTCTATATAGGCATTCAGTTGCTATAATTTTTTAAAACAATAAAAATCTCTCGAGTGCAGAGGTGGGTAGTGACAACAAAGACACCACATATTAACATTTTTAGTGCTTCTTCCTACTCCTTCTTACACTAACTCTGACTTCACTGCCCACATATGAAAACTTTCTGGTCCAACTCCCAGCCTATTACATAAGGATCTCCCTTCTAAGGAAGGTCACAGGCTTGACTTTCAGACTCAAGAAAGATAACTCTTGGAGTAATGAACAATGAGAAACTGCTAAGGTTAGCACAACACAAAAGAGGTAAGTCCTGCTTTTCAAGAATGATTACTATGGAAAATGTGGTCATTTTGCATTATCTGATGGACAGAAACATCGAATGTCAAAAGCCATAAAACAAAGCTCTATTTATGACCCTAAAACCAGTACAATGATTTCAAATCCAAAGCATTTATCTGATTTATGGAATTTAAATTAATTCATCAACTGATCAATCCAAATAGATAGGATAATGCATTAGGGTTAGAAGGAAGATTTGCATCCCCTTCTTTCTTTTTTTTTTTTTTTTTTTTGGTTCTGGGAATTGAACCCAGGAACATTTAACAACTGAAATGAATCTCTAGCCTTTTTATATATATTTTATTTTGAGACAGAATCTTGCTAAGTTGCTTAAGGTCTCTCTATGTTGCTGAGGCTAGCTACAAACTCATAATCCTCCTGTCTCAGACTCCTGAGCTGCTGAGATTACAGGCATGTGCCAACCTGCCAGGCTCCAAATTTTTTTACTTCATTCAAAAATCCACTTAATATAAAGGGTAATAATAATAAAATGAACAAAAAATTCTGCAGTAGTGAATGAACTGGGTAAACCACTCATAGCCATTGAACTTGAGATCCCTTCTGATTGAAGTATCCATTCTATCTGTACTTAAATAGAGGGAGAACAGACTACCTACGTCTGATGAAATAATCCTAATTAATTCATTACAATAACAGTTTCAGATATTCTTCTGAAGTTTCCATGTATTTAAAAAAAAAAAAAACTTATGTTCAGAGCTGGGAATCGAACAGTAGTAAACAGCTTGCCTTGTATGCACAAGGACCTGGTTTCAATCCTCAGCATAGAAAAATAAACCCGAACCTACATTCTATACCTTATTTCGAAAAAAATAAAATAAAATAAAAATAAAAACCAAAAAACCCTCACAAAGATAAAGTAGTGGCTTTATCTATTCCTTCCAAAAGAAATTATTTCAACAAAGTATTGCGAGTTCTCCAAAAGCATTTTTGTACAGAGATCTGGACGACCAGGTTGGGGTAAACCAAAGGACTGAATTAATGCAAAACGGACGTGAGAAAGGGTGACATGGGATGTTCAGGAAAAGAATTGGCAATGTATCTATTAATTTGCTTGATTTGGACATTCTACAATGTCTCCATCTATCAAAACATTATGTACACCCTAAATATATACAACTTTGTCAATTCAAAAAGTAAAGCTGAAGGGGGTGGGGGAGAGAGGGAGGAGGAACCAGTAAACAGATACCCTCCAGACAGTGTTATTGAGCTGGGGATGTGGCTCAAGTGGTACTGCGCTCACCTGGCATGCGTGCAGCCTGGGTTCGATCCTCAGCACCACATACAAACGAAGATGTTGTGTCCGCCGAAAACCAAAAAAAAATAAATATTAAAAAATTCTCTCTCTCTCTCTCTCTCTCTCTCTCTCTCTCTCAAAAAAAAAAAAAAAGGGTTATTTCATCACTTTCTAATAGTGACAGAAAGCTAGGCTTCTTTAAATCCCTCCTTGTCTGAGAAAAAGGATATGTCCTAAGCTAAGCTTTTCATTGAGGACTCACATATTCACCAATAATTAACAACACTATTATCATGGTTAACAACACAGTTATTGAAGGATTATTGTCCAGCATCTCACAATCTTATTCATATTTTATATAAACTTATATTTATCCAGGGTTCAGTAACTACATTCCAAAACACTGTCACAACCAGCAACTCCTTCACCATTTGCCACAAACCAGGGACCTGCATCTTAACTTCTTTGTATTCAACGCTTGGCATTGACAAGGTTGGCCCTGGGATCTCAGAACATTCACTCAATTGACTGTGAATTCCCTATCAACAAAACAGGCAGAATTTATATACATCCCTAATTCAGGCAGTTACACCATTTTGGCACCTGTGCAGGAAAAAAAATGATTTTTGTTTGTTTGTTTGTTTAGGAGTAAATAGGGATGATACATAGAAAGTAATGCATATTCAAAAATAACCCTTGGAGGAGTGCATAGCGATAAGAAATATTCCAAAGCAGATGGAACACTTACTAGCAACATTAGAACAGAAATGGTTGGAGAAATCCCAGCAGGAAGGTGTAAAGAGACTGAAAGAAACAGGGTCTTTGGCAGAAATTTCCAAGGAGACATACCTTGGAAAACACATTAAAAGTACTCAACACAGTTGAGGAAATTTCCTTGTAATTCTGATGTTGATCAATCCCATCTTTAAGCCAAGGACAAGTTGTGATTTCCTGAGGTGTTCATTAGTACCATGGGGGTGTGAACCACACTCTCTGCTTATTAACATCTCCACAACATCTGAGGTTGATGTGAGGTTGCGTGTGAAGCATACTTTACTGGCAAGACAATATGCATTCCTATTGCTCCCCCCCCCCCGTTTTATTAAATGTTTACAACAGGTAATTTAATCATAACATATGTAACAGTATACAGTATAAAGTTAAGCTGCAGCCTTTCGAGGTTAAATTTGATTAATTAGTGAAGTGTTTTCTTAAGTAATGAGTTCATTTTGTTTTGAATTTATTTATTATATTATTTTAATCAACAGGGGACGAACACATTCTTGAAAAAAAAGAACAGCCAAGGAATACAAAAACCTCGAGATAAATGATATATCACCAAGAAATTAATTACATATTTTGCTAAGTAAAATAACAGCCTTTATTTTTTGTAGAAAAATTGTTCCAACACAAAATCCACCAATAGCTCATGCACAAAATACCTTTGAAATGCAAGTAGCACTCGGTTTGTTATCTTAAGCTACTGCTAGGTGAATTTCAGACCCCCAAGGCATATCATTCCAGCAGCAAATCGATTCACTAATCCACCCAAGACTCTATCAATCCTGGAGCCAATCTTTCTACCTATCACTAAAAACCAGGGTTCCGTCCCCATTCATAGGGACATTAGACATGTCAAATAAATTGAAGGTCCTATTCAAATCCCAGTTCCCTGCCAGTTCTCATCTCTTCCTCCATCATTCACACCATAATCTACTTAAATTGAACAAAGCCTGTTGGGTAAGACCTCCTGAACTTTCTACCCTCTCCTGAATCAACAGAAGAAGACAAGCACTGGGCCTGTCATTCAGTGATGTCAAAACAAAATGCCCATTAGCACAGGTACCGGTATGCCAAGTGCCCGTGCTGGACCTAAATGTCATGATAGGGTATCGACATTTTATGATCCAGTTGTCCCAAACCACAGCTGGAACACTCCTCAAATGTCGAAATGAAGTAGGAGAAAAAGCAATGGGTTTATTTTTAATGGAAATTTGAAATAGGTCACCTGTAACACACAAGCCACTCTACTTGGCACTGAGGTTAAGGAAATTAATGAGACAGAGGTGGTCCTCCCTGCCCATAGGATGCTGTTAGAAAAGTCACCTACAGCAGCCTGCCTGTGACTTTTTAATGCTCAGAAATTTCACATCAGTAATGAGGTGCTGAATTAAATTATAGGTAAGTTTGATATATTCTGTACATTAGAAAGACAATTAGTCCCAAAGAAAAGAAGGATCTGTTCCTTTTTCTCTAGATATTTTATTTTTGGAGGGAGGCTTGCAGAAGACAAACTGAAAATGATATTTAAATCTGAATGAAGCACTAGATCCCCTCTCATACAGTACAATAAAAAAAGATATGCATATGCACAAAATTTCATACATGAATAGAGGAGATTTATTAGTCTTCTCTTAGGTGTCCTTCTTTGGTATCCTGGTGAAGAAAAGCTATTATGCAGAGTTTCAGAATTCACCTATAAATCTACCATTGTTTTAGTCAATCTTTCATTGCTGTGGCCTGTAAGAACAACTTAAAGGAGGAAAGATTTATTTTAGCTCCTGGTTTCAGAAATTCAGTCCATGGTAGGTAAACTCTCTAGCTCTGGGACCAAGAGGAGACAGAACTTCATGGTGGAAGGGTGTGGGAGAGGAAAGCATCTTAGGACATGGCCATCAGGAAGTACAGAAAAAGAGTTTTGCTTTCCAGGGACAAAATATAAACCTCAAAGGCACACACCTACTCCTTCCATCCACACCCTACCTGCCTACAGTTACCACCCAGTTAAACCATGTCAGTGGATTAATCCACTGAGTAGGTTAGAGTTTTCATAAACTGATAATTTCACCTCTGAACATTCTTTCATTGTCTCACATATGAGCTTTTGGGGGGTCATAGCTTAACCATAACAGTTATATCATATAGTATCACCCCAAGCAATATTTAGTATAGCATCCCAAACATTCCTAAGTAAGTAAAAGAAATCAAAGACAGCTGTAAGACAAAAACCTTTACAACTGAGAGGAAATGTTCTAGATATGAAACCCTAAGTGATCCCCAAAGACCCATAGGTAACCTGTGAAGACCAATGCAGTACATATTAACAGAAAGGGGCTATGTCTGTACAAATATAAATTCCTGGCTTTTTCAAATATATTCCCAGTTTCATTTGAAAGTTTAAAGTTCTGACTAAGTTGGTTAATCTTTCCAAATATTGATGAGTCAAATAGTGTTGTAGGACATCCCTACCTTTCACATTGGCATCCTAAGCCAGGCCTCTCTACAAGACCTGGGTTCATCTAAAATATATGATCAACCCAGCTGTGGCATTTTTAACAGGGATCAATGGAAGGAGCCCAAATGTCCACCAACAATGTTAGGCAAAAAAATAAATTATGCTGCATGCATTCCATGGAGAGAAGCAAAAAATGTATTGATTACCTACTATGTGACACTATACTAAGTACTTCATAAACACTACAATTTTAATTCTCATAAAAACTCCTGTCAGAGAGATATGATAAAACTGTGTACAGCATCTGGGCATTTATAAAAGCTTTATCTGTCTGCAAGAAAAACATGCTTTCTTTACCTCACAAGTTTGCTTAAATTATTTTATACTGAATATATATTATATTGACAATCTGAAGGCCACAAATGATTTGCATTTTAAGGACAATTTGCTTTTATGATTTTATATTGTACTTGTTATTGCTTAGCAAAATAAGTTCTTAGAAATGACATTAAATCAGACTCATTGTTCTGCTCTCTTTTTTTATTTCCTATTCTGAAAAGTAAAATGCACTAATTGTGGAAAAAAAAATCTGTAGCATGCAGTAAGGTGTAAGCAGGAAAATCAGATTTAATTCTTAGAAGTTCTGAGAACTTTAACAAAGATGGAAAACAGAAATAAGATTTGAAGTCACACAGTAGGCTAGGAACACAACTCCTGTTGATAATGGCTCTACATACATTGGACCCTGTCCTTTGCAAAATACTTGAAATGCACCATAATGATAGCATATCACTCTGTGATCAATGAGAAATGTCACCTAACTCACAAGGCTCCATATCTGATTTCTAGCAGGTCCACATTAGGTTATACAGAGATGTCTATCAGGATGATCCCTTTACCTTATTTTTGTTTTTAAATTCATAAAGTAGAGATATCGGTTACTTTTTAAATTATTTTTTTTAGTTGTAGATGGACACAGTACCTTTATTTACTTGTCTTTATGTGATGCTAAGGGTCAAACCCAGTGCCTCACATGTGCTAGGAGAGCGCTCTACCATTGAGCCACAACTCCACCCCCAGATACTGGTTATTAAGTGCTTTTTTATTTTCTAATATTTTTCCTAATAAATGATAATTCAATGACAGAATGTATATAGAACACTGTAAAGAACCATAGTCAAGTACTTTTTGGAAGGTCAACTATCATCATTATCTCAAGAATTGTTTCTTCTTTTTAATTTTTAACTGACAAAGACACATTTTACATATATTAGTATTGTGTTTTGCATGTGACGTGTCTCCCAAAAGCTCACTTGTGAGACAATGCAAGAAGGTTCAGAGGAGAAATGATGGGTCATGAGAGCCTTAATCCAATCAGTGAATTAATCACCTGATAGGGATTAACTCAGTGGTAACTGAAGTGGTAAGGTGTGGCTGGAGGAGGTGGCATTAGGGGCATGGCTTTGGGGTCTATATTTGTCTCTGGAGAGTGGAGTCTCTCTGCTTCCTGATCACCATGTGAGCTGCTTTCCTCCACCACACTCTTCCTCCATGATGTCCTTTCCCTGAGGAATGAAGCTGGCCTTCCGAGGATTGAGACCTCTGAAACTGTAAGCTCTCAAACTTTTCCTCCTCTACAACTGCACTGGTCATGTCATTGAGTCACAGGAGCAAAAAAAGCTGACTAAAACAATTAGTTATAAAACATGATATTCTTATATATGCTTACACTGTGGAATGACTACATCAAGTTAGTATATCTATCATCTCATTTATTATCTTATTTATTTTTTTCTGGAATCATTTTAAAAATCTACTCTCTCAGAGCTGGGGTGTGGCTTGGTGGTGGAAGACACTGATCTGGGATGGCATGAGAATGCACAAGGACCTGGTTTTAAGGCCATAAAACAAAACCCCTTCTCCTAGCAAATTTCACATATTCAACACACTGTTATTCACTACAATGACCATGTTGTGCAATAGATCTGAATTTCTTCCTCTTCCAACGAGCTGTTTTTCATACAATTTTGGGCAATATCTTTGAATTCTCCACACATGATAGAGTAGGTCCCTAGCAGGACAAGTCTCATGGCTAACAACTGCTGTTGACCCAGGGGCTGTGTCACAAACTGTAATCGGATTCTTCAGCAGAAACCACTTCTGTACATCTTGGTTCCCTCTGGGACATCAATGACCAAGCAGATTGTTTCTCTAAGCAAATCCCTTCAAAAACTGTCAAACCCTCTATCTGCACACCGCTGTCCATTCCAATCACTTTCTCTGGAGATGAGGCCAGCTCACTCTCTGCAATCCACACCCTCATTCATAACTTATCTGGGTCCTCCTTTCCTGGAAGTGACTCACCCAGGCCTGCCTGCCTTTATTTATCACAATTGATGTCCTAAGCACCTTCTCCCAAGAGATGCCTTGCTCTTGACAATGCTCCACTGGGGCATTATGGGGTGAATCCTACTAATGTTTCCAAACCATCAAGAACTCACATTCCATTCCCTCCTTAGGTGAGACTCTGAAAAAGCAGCAATACCTTAGCTGCAAGAGCAGATTATCAAGCATTTTGAGATTGGCTAAAAAACTGACTAGAAAAAGAGAGTGTCACCTCCAAAGTCTACAAATCACATATTCTTTGACTCCAGGACTCCAGTTTCAGCTTACATTGTGGGATTCTAGTAAATTTTGGAAAGAAGGTAGTGCATATTATAGAACAATGGAGAGGCATTCATAGGAAATGTTGTATGCATTTTATTAAAACATGGAAATGCAGATGAGAAAGAAGAGGAGGAGGAGGAGGAGAGAAGAGAATGTTTTCATTTACGGGGGGGGGGGACAACAACTCGAATGTGCTTTTAAAAGATAAAAAAATGTCTACTTCCTTTTAATGTGAATTCTGGTTAAGATTCACTCTGCTGGTCCCTTAGGTTCCATGAGCTCAAGAGGCTGGTTTTTCGTGTTCCTTCTGACACAGCCATGACTGATTCTCAATAAATACAGAGGAAGACACTGATCTGGGATGGCATGAGAATGTAGCAACCTCAGGACCTTCTGTGTGTGGGCATCAGAGCACCGTCCCATGACAGAGCTGCAGAAAAAGGCAGCACATCATTCTTACAGCTTCTGCCTTAGCTCTCGACCAAAACTGATAATCTCAATCTAAAATTCCCAATGGCGTGCCTTTTAATTCTGCAACAGTAATTGCTCGTGTGCATATTAACAGCTCTCAAAAACCTGGACCTCATTGACTAATTGGAACAATCTGTCTTGATACTTGGGAGTAATGGTTGTTATTAGAATAGCTACCCTCTCGAAGTACAGACCTTAAAAAGATCCTTTTCTGAGCCACATAACTAACCCTCAGCCTCATGGCATGGGGCAAGAGGATGAATGTGTTTATTTGAGAGTAACTAATTTATTTGGGTCATTCACATTCTTCATACAAGAGGTAGTTTAGGGGGAGGATTTGCTTCTTTAAATATCTTTATAATGAATGAATTAAAAGTTTCCATTCTCAGGAATTCGTTTCTTGCTCTTTAACCAGTGTGCCCACAAGATGAGATAGAAAACAAGAATGTTATTTTCCTAATAGATATGATTGCTTATGCTGTGACGGGACTGTCTTCATTAGTAGCTGAGATTTAGCAGTGAACAGACAGACTCCTTTCCTCCATAGCTTTATAGACAGCGAGTGGAGGTGGTTGAGGGGTAGGAGAGTTTAAAAAAACCTAGTAAACAAATTAATATATAATTATAAACAGTGGCAGTTGCTATGCAGAAAATAAAACTAAGTAACTGGAAAGGACTGAGTTAAGAGGAGAGAGCATGCTATGTTATACCTGGCAAGATGGTGACAGGAATGAGCCAGGAGATGCAATAAACAGGAAGAGAACATTCTGCAATCAAAGAATGCATGAACACAGGGTGTCGAGGAGTTTAGGAAGGGAGTGGAGGTATAGGAATCAGGTCAAGAGGGCACTGAGTGTCAAAGTATGAATTTTTATTAAAGATGTGATTGGAAAACACTAGAAGAATTTAAGCTAAAGCAATCCAAGCATTTAAAAGTAACCTCTCATTACTGTATAAAATCACTTGCTGGGGGCAAGAAAGACCTTTGAAGAATGAGTAGCAAAATGAAAATCAGAGATGGTAATGGCTGGAGCTAGGGTAGAAATGATGGGAAAAGTGTCATGGTAGGGAATAGATGAATTGAAGATCAGCATGTTGAGAAGACAAGGTAATGCTAATAACTGCTACAGAGGCTTCTCAATTTAGAATGGGATTATATTCAAATAAATCCACTATAAGTCAAAAAGTATTGTATATATGGGTGTAGTGGTGAACATCTGTAATCCCAGCAGCTCAGGAGGCTAGGGTGGGAGGATTGTGAGTTCAAAGCCAGCCTTAGCAACTTAGTGAAGTCCTAAGCAACTCAGTGAGACCTGCTTAACAGAAACTATAAAGAAGGGCTGGAGATGTGGCTCAGTGACTAAGCACCCCTAGGTTCAATCCCCAGTACCAAAAACAAAAAGTGAAAAAATGCATTTGATATGTCTAATGCTCCAATCATCTAGCTTGATAACAAGGTCCACAGCAGAGTGGCTATTGGTCCCTTCATGATCATGGGCTGACTGGGAGCTGTGGCCCACTGTGGCTGCCCAGCATGAAGAGAAAGGGCTATACCTCCAAAAAGATGAAAATTCAAAATGCGAGGTATGTTTTCTCCAGGCTTTCCTTCCAAATCAAAGCATCATAAATGGGGACCATCTGTAGTGAATAAGCTCTGAGAAGATGTGGGGTCTGGCTCAAAGCACTCGATTTAACTGAAATTTACCCCGTGAGGAGGAGGTTTGCTTTATTTATATTAGGTTGAACAATCACATCTCTGTGTTCCATTCTTCTTCAGCATACAGCATCTATTATGCAATAAAACTCGTATGTAATAGATAATTATATGAATATTACATAATCAAAAGTTCTAAAGATTTATTTTAAACCTACATGAAATGTTGCAAAGTATTAGACTGGTTAGTTATCCTGAAGTCTGCTTCAAATTGTACATTATTATTATTATACTTACTATATATATTTTTGGTAACCAAGAAATACAAATTTGATCACCTGTGATAACAATACTATCCTGTCTCCCTCTTAGTGAGCATATTCTTCACTCAAAATAGTCCGAACTGGGCTTCTTGCTGGCTGTTCCTGGCCTAAGCAGTCACCTTTCTACTGATCACCATTATCTTTTCACTGAACATCCACAGATATTTCCTACTCTGAAGTGCAACAAGAGAGATGCTTCAGAAATATTAGCCAGATATCATCACTCCTTTGCTGAGAATATTCTAGCTGCTTCAAACTAGCCTGAAGTACAGGCCAGGACTTTCCCCTGGTGCACAAGGCTCCACAGCCTTGGAACTTAGAGGGTTTGCCTGAGTGCATTTCCTGTTTCTATCCCCTCTGCCTCTCCTTCAGGAGCACTGTCCTCCTGGATGTGCTACCAACAGTCTGGGCAAACCTCTGCCTCAGGCCTTCAGCACCTACTGAAGTTAAAGTCCCTTGAGGGCAGGACCCTGTGGGTCCCACACAAAGAAGACTCCTCAACCTGCTGAATAAAAAAACCATGTTGAGGATTCAGGAACTGGAAAAGAAGAGCATTCACAAACAATCTAAATATCTTTCACGTCAACCAATGAAAAGCCCTTCCCTGAATGATTTGGGGGCGGCCATTCCCGAGGGTATTCTCCTCAACAGTAATCTCACAAGATAGACAAATAAGAAGGGTCCCGTTTTAGTCAGCCATTTCCCAGCTGTGATCAAAAGACCTACTGCGCACTGTCATGGAGGAGGAAACATTTATTTGCGGGCTCAGGTTTTCAAGGGTCTCATTCCACAGAAGGTCAACTCCATTCCTTGGAGCATGATGGGAGGCAGAACATCATGACAGATGGATGTGGCAGAAGAAAGCAACTGGGAACATGGCACCAGGAAACAGAGATGCCATTCTCCAGTGATAAAATATGTTGTCCCAAAGGCATGCCTCCAATGACCCACCTCTTCCATACATACCGTACCTGCTTCCAGTTACCATTCAGTTAATCCCTATCAGGGGATTCTATCACTGATTGGGTTAAGGTTCCCATAACCTATCTCTAAAAACATTCTTGTATCGTCTCCCACGTGAGCTTTTGGGAGACACCTCATATCCAAACCACAACAAGTTCCATAGTCAATTCAGTTTGAGCAAGTCCCAGTCAAATGAAAATCCCTTAAAATCCTCTTTCTCCTAGAATATTTTTCAAGATGTCTATTCTGTTAGCTCATTATCAAGCTGTAAGAGAAAGACATATTATGCAGAATTTCCTAAATATAACTGACCACAGCTCACATTTCATGTAGACCCATGAAAGAGACTAATGAGAATTCAGAAACTATACAGGAGCCACACTTATTTAAAGGTATTTTCCTGTGCCTAGTTCTGTCATTTCAGCTCACACATGGCCCACTAATAAATGAGACAAAGAGTGATAAACAGAGAAAAGAGAGACAGAGGCAAGTTCAACAGCAAACACAGAGGGAGCCTGAAAAATGGCTACCTGCACCATGGAATAATAAATACTGAGGCATAAACTAAGGAAATTCCCTGAAATACTGAACTTCCTAACCCAATGCAGTAGAGGATTAAATAAGGAGAATCAGAAGTTGAAGCTGAAATTAAGAAGTTATTTTGCAAGTAACTCCCCAAATCTTCCATGTATTAACCTGAGTGTTAAAGTCCTGTCTTTTAAGACATCCTCAAATATTTAAGAGGTGAAATTTATATTTTTACATAAAATAGGTTTTTGGTGATTTGCCTGGCTGGCTTCCGTGTATCACAGTCAATGTATCCAGAACACTATATATTCTAGATGGATACACATTAGGAACTTTCTTCCCATTCCAATAAAGAGGATGCTGGGAGTTTCTGTACCAGAGAGATTTAAAGGAGAGAAAAGAAATAGACTTTCTCTTAAACTTGTCTTCTTTCTATTCCTTGAAAATCTTTTTGACTGTCCCTTCTGAGTGATGGTGGCACTAAAGAACTTGCTAAAGGCTTTAGATTTAAGATGGTTTGAAACTTTTCTGCTCAAATCTTGACAGGACAAAAAAAAAGAGGGGGTGGACGGTGGGCGGGAGGTGTTGCTGAACCACATGCCCATAAATCCTCTTGACCTGAACTTACAATACATCTGATCCAGCCGCTTGAGGTCTCTACCTTCCGTGTATAAAGGTCTCCCTGGCCAGCTTTATTTGAGTTCTTCAGCTTGAAAACGGATTCTGAGAAGAATAGTGTACAAAGCTCTGGGAATCAATGTTGTAAAAGTGAAAAAATAAGGGGGAAAAATGAAAAGCTTATAAAAGAAAAAAAAAAAAACCCTGCTATAAACCTAGGTGAACACTTTGTGGTTCCAATGGAAAGTTGAACTATTGCATGTGGGTGGGTGTGAACAGATTTTATTGTGTATGTTTAAGGTACACAATGTGACATTGTGAGATAAATATAGAGAATGAATATATATATATATATACACACACACACACACACACACACACACACACACACACACACAGGGTCACAAAAGTGAATCATATTAACACATCCAGCATCTCACATAGGTCCCCTTTTTTTCCCCCATTGGGCCAATAGCAACTAAAGTCTGTTCATTTAACAAAAATCCTGAGCATAACACAAAATTCTGTTAATAAAGTCTTCATGTTGTACATGAGATCTTTAAAATCATTCACCCTCCATACCTGCTATCATGTATCCTTTCACCTGCTTTTTGTTGGTGCTGGAAGTGGAAAACTACCAAAAAAAAAAAAAAAAAAAAAAAAAAACAAGAAAAATCAGCTTCTCTTCATCTCCTGGCGAGTCTACCATCTAAATTCCATTAGTGATGTCTGGAATTCATAAGTCTGCCGGATTCCATATGGCAGCCCATACCCTCTTGTGGCTTCTAAACGTGTGGAATTTGGAGGTGGCCAGTCCATGGAAAGACATGCTGTCAGCATGAAATATGAACTGAATTTCAAAGACTTAGTACAAGAACAGAGTGCAATGTATCTCAGTAATAACTTTTTATATTCAATTTCTGTTGGCATCGTATTTTGAGTACATTAAGGTAAATATAATGGATTAAAAATCAGTTCAATTTTAATTGCTTTCATGATGATCAATTATTAGTGTGTGCATAAGCTGTATTTTTATGGCATCATATGAATTAAATAGAAAATAAAATTAATTGTAAAACTCAAATAAGACGACCTGTTTCCTTTTATCTCTTTTAATGTTCCTTATAAAAATTTAGAAGTAGCAAATTATATATATATATATATATATATATATATATATATATATATATATATATATACACATACATATAAAATGCAGAAGTAGAATGTGTGACTAACATCATCTTGACTCTCAGGTATAGCTGCTCTAAGTGATGAGATTGGATTAAAAAACCAGTATATTCAGTAGATATTTCTAAGCAGAGAGCTGACAAATACTTTCAGTCCCCTTCATGCCCCCTCTTTATGATTAAGCAGTCTGGGCATTTAAAGCCCTTTGGGTTTATTTTTTTTTCCTTGCCTGCTTATTATACAATAAACAGTAGTTAAGATTCTAATAAAATTATTTCCATTGCATGGATGTTTATAACAAAATAGCCTTGAACACCAAAAAGAAAAACAATGAGATTATTTATCACAAAAAAATTGTGGTTCGGGTATTGGAGCTATCAGAGCCTGGATCCTGGAGAAGCAATAATTAAACTCAGTGAGTAAGAGCACCTTGCTTATAAGACTGATGTGAAAACCTCAGGAGCAAACGTCTGGAAAGTTTTAGACCAAGCAGTGCTTGTTAAGATATGTCTACAACATGGTCACCGTCACTGCCCCACCCCAACTGTAGTACCCACCCAATGCCTTCTCTTGGGCTGTCTGAAGGTGCACAGGTTTTACCTTGGTGGCTACCTCCAATTTACCGAATGTCCCTTTCAGAAAGTGTCATCTCTTTGACCAGTCCTCAGCACAATTCCATCTGCTATCAACATATCACATGTCAGGGACAGAACATCAAACGGTGCCAAGGCAAGGTCACATATAAAGATACCTGTGAGGACTGTCAGATACCACACAGGGCCAAGGCAGGTTTTAGCTCACAAAAACCTGCTCCCTGCCTTTGCACAACCAGCCAGGGACATCTCCCTGGAGCACACACTGAATAGGGGGACCTCCTCAAATGTGCCTCTTATCAACACAGGACGTGCGCATGAAAGATCAGCCAGATGAAAACTAAATGTTTTACTACTAAAGGCTGAAACACCCTTCTCCAAAATAGAATCTTTATTTCAACAAAGTCGCTGACTCAATTTCAACTCATTCCTTGACCATTTGACAGAAGTCAATACAGAGCAAACCACACAGCACCAGATAGCAAACACCAGAGAGCCACAGGACCCTCTCTGACACCTGCAAGAAAAGATCCCATGAAGAGACAGGTGCAGGTCAACAACCAGCCTGGTCATCATCTCCACTGTCAAAGGGCTCTGTGAACCCAGGCTGGCCAAGGTGGCCTGCAACAATTTCAGAAAGTGACCCAAAAAGTATACAACGTATGAGAAAAAAAAATTGAATACCAAAAACGTTATTTTTAATAGAATGGCCCAGTCCTCCAACTTAATAACAAGCATCTAGTTCACAAAGACACTCAACAACTATTTCTTTTTTAACACGTCAAGATGTTTTTACAGTCTTCAGGCCACGTGAAATGGTGAATGCTTTAAGATGGGTGTCTGCAGACCCTCGTGTGTGTGTTCTGCACTACAGCCAAGCATGTAGGTGACAGCACCTTTCCAAAAACAGATTCTGAAATCTAAAACATCTGGCCTCTGAGGTTTCAGATAAGGGCTTCTAGATCGGAACCATATGGTGATGTGTACATGGTATATATTAAGAAAAACATCTCCGATGCTTTTTACTTGATAAGATGCTCTCAACAGAGCTGAAATAAGCCACCGGTGAGTTTTGCTGGAAAGGGCACAATCATTTTGGATCATTGAGGTTTACTGAAGACATAAGCGCCAGTAAGTCTGAATCAACAACTCCTGCAATCTCTTATTATAATCAATAAGATTTTAATTACCTCAGTCAACACACACCCATAGGACCTCTACTTTAATGGAGCTCAGAGGTCTTACCTGGAGGTTTCTCCTTAAATTAAATCCAACTGCAGTTATTAGTGGAAACATGGCCTAATTCAATTCCAATTAGCACTATATGAACCTGTGTTGAGATCACCAACCACAAAACACGGATAGAGCAAGGAACTGGTAGGAGACTCACATGGGCAAAAGAGCTATCAGAGATGACTGTGGTGGGAGAGATCACAGAAAAGTCCAGCAGTCATGGAAGAACTGGAACATTTCATTTCCAGTTACCATTATAACACCACTATCTTATTCTAAGCTTTATGATCTTAAAGGACACTAAATCACATTTATAATTCCCTTTGGCCATGCGAAGGAACATATTCACAGGTTCTAGGAATTAACGAGTAGATATTTTGGATTTTTACCAAAATCCACCAGGCATGGTCAGCCCCAGGGCCTTTGGACATCCCTGTCCTACCAAAAGGCTCCAATCCATCTCTTCCATCTGTGTAAATATTATTAACTCGACAACAATCTTTCTTTTTTTATTTTTTATTTATTTTATTTTATTTTTTTATTAGTTGTTCAAAACATTACAAAGCTCTTGACATATGAAACAATCTTTCATCTGTGGCAAAATGTCCCTCTGCTTCTAAGACTAGACAACCTGGAACTAGATAGCCATTGACATGACTGTTCAATTTCTATGGCATCACTATGTATAAACAGCCTAAAGGCATGGTCTGTGACTTTCTGGTTTACCTTTCTGTCCCCACCCCTCCACAACAAAAGACTCAGGAAAAGCTCACCTTCAGGCAGAGAATCAAGCTCAAAAAAGTAAGGGCATTGAGGCTGTTTCAGGACCCAAATAGGGTCTAGTCTCTGAGGCTCGGCATTGCAACTACTGAGGCTTTCTTTTCTGACTTTAACTGAGCC
This sequence comes from Ictidomys tridecemlineatus, assembly GCF_052094955.1. Classification (NCBI taxonomy): domain Eukaryota; kingdom Metazoa; phylum Chordata; class Mammalia; order Rodentia; family Sciuridae; genus Ictidomys; species Ictidomys tridecemlineatus. Next base: position 84,837,385 of record NC_135489.1, on the reverse strand, counting down.
GTCCAGAACACTGGCAAAGGAAGAGTTTTTGTTTTCTTTCGTCTTTACGGGACTGTCTTTGGTTAATTATCAACCAAACTGGAAGTTTCTAACTGTTGCCCCTGAAAAACCAACTCCAGGATTTCAGCCAGGAAAATGTGGAGTGCTCCAATTTCTGAATGCCCACGTTGTAGATGACCTGAGAGCATTCCTGGAGAGCATCAAAACCTACAAGGCAGGCTTGTTGCCACTTACCCCCAGGGAGCGGCTCCAGCTTCATGTGGGGCACAAGCTTCAAATTCAGCCTGCAGGGGCTGAAGGACTGAGCCAGCTATTGAAATTCCCAAGGTTGTGACTGTATGAACAGTAGAGTCTAACAGGCAGGACCAGTCATTCTAATAGGGCACAAGGCAAAGAACGATTCCTCCTAACCACCACAAGAGACAAGTCCTCTTTTTTTTTTTTTTGTACTGGGGATTGAACTCAGGGGCACTTGACCACTGAGCCACATCCCCAGCCCAATTTTGTATTTTTTTTTTAGAAACAGAGTCTCACTGAGTTGCTTAGGGCCTTGCTGTGGCTGAGACTGGCTTTGAACTCCTGCCTCAGCCTCCCAGGCTGCTGGGATTACAGGCATGTGCCACTGCACCCATCAAGTCTTCAGTCTCCAAATGTGTTTAAAAGACTCAGTTCCACTCAACACCCTGCTCTCTCTGATCCTGTGGCTCATAGTGGTAACACGAGTAACATCTGGGTACCATATGCAGTGGATACTGGGAAGTTGTGGAGCATCCCTGTCTTCTACACACTAGAATCTAATAGCATATCCCTGCTAACATGGTGTGATAAAAAATGTCTCCAGACAGTGCTTCCTGGACTTTGGCAAGGGTGACAGGGGATAGGACATCACCCTCAGTTGAGAGCCACCACTGAATTATTCTACCAGTCCCAGTGCAATCTCCTGCAATGATTGTCCCCTAGCCCTCATGCACAGTACATACAGGATAAATACTATCCTCAATGCTGCTAAATTATTCCATCACACATTAATTTTTTTTTTAAACTTTCACTCTAGTTTATTGAAGTATGATGTAGTTACATGAAAAGAAATAATCCACCCGGAGATGTTCAAACAGTATGAAAACTTCAGAAAGAGCTAGCATTAATAAAGAGCTCAAATAAAAGAACCTAACATAAAAAATTGCAGACACGTTTTGGACAAAACTGAGCAACTGGGTTGTGCATATTTTAAAGTTAAATTTGCTTCCGTTACCTCTCATCTCTGAAACTCGAGTTCCTCCAAAGATACCACTAAGAAATTGAACATGATTATCACATTTGCAGAAAGCAAGCATGCAACCTGATGGGCTTGGAGGAGAAACCCAATTAATATGGGCATGCTGCAGGCTGGACGGCGGGGGCCACGTGAGCCTTGGCTCCGCTCCTGCCCGCTGCTGTTTTCACCTGCCGCCTTCCTGCTGGGCGCTTTCGCGGGTCGCTGTCAGTGCATGCTGGCTTGCGATCCTGCAACCCGGCTGAGCACAAAAACACAAGCCAGATGGAACTGAAACAAAGTTTTATTTTGTGAGAGGCCGTGTGCGTCCCCGTAACAAGCCGGTCCACACACACGTGTGTCCCTACCGGACATGGGGGGCTCCCCTTCCCCCGGAACACCCTCCTACCATCCTTCCCCAACCAATGGGAACTCTCCAGGAGTCTTGTAACTTGAGTCCCCAAATGGGCCTAAGTGAACAGTAGGAGCCCAATTTCCATATGAATGTAATACTTTTGCAGTGGCTCCTAGCATGGGCATCCTTACCTACCATCTGATAAAAAGAAAAAAAAAATCCTTAAGCGACTTGGTCAAAACAATCAGTCGTAGATGCCACTGTGGATTAGCTTCTGAATGCAATGGTTTTAAATAATGGAAAACTGAGACACTTATTTTAAAATAAGTAATAAGGTTTCATGAAAGTATGCATCTATTCTGTGCATTTTTCCACAATGAAATATAAGGAGGAGACGGGCTGTCTAGGTATTAGAGGAGGTGGTGACAAATGAAGTTGGGGTTTCCAGTTCCTAGCTCCACAGACTTTTTCCTTGCCAAGGTAGCTGCCCGATTAAGTTTTTTCAAGCTTTAAAGCACAGGTCTTTTGTCCAGAAAAACATGAATGGAACAAATGGTAACCCAATTCAAAGACAAAGAGGCTTCTGAGCAGAGCTGGCTGGACCCAGACTGCCCCTTCCACTCTCACCACCAATGGGAACCCGACAGCATGACCAGAAGGGAAACCCCACACTTAGAAAAGCATGATGTCATTTGGCTTCTCGAAATCAAGTTTTCCAAGTATAAATAAAGCAAGACTTCTAAGAAATGATTCATCCCATTCAAAATGAGGAGAGAAGTAGAATCCCTCCACAGGAGACATATATAATTAGTGTGACTAGGACAGGAAGTCCAGAGAGAGAGAACTCTCAGGGCAGGGAGAGGATCTAGGTACTGAGAATCTGTCAGCTCAATGAGAAAGAGTATGAACTGTTTTCCCAGAGTAGCAATCGCTTGTTTCTTCAAGAAACAGTGGGTGGGAAGACCTCTTTGTGCGTCAGTAGAGCATGTGGTCTTAAGATATGCATATTTTGGTTTCCATCCAGGATTCCTTATCCCTTCTCCAAGGTAGACCACAGAAACTAGAATTCCTTCCCCAAGTTGAGTCAGAGAAACTCTACCTTTCTGCCTTGGAGCTTCCCATGAAGAAATTTTGTAACCTGTTATGATGGTTTGGATACAAGGTGTCCCCCCAAAAGCTGGCATGTTAATGCAGGAATACTTGGAGGTAAAATGATTGGATTATGAGAACTGTAACCTGACCATTCAGCTCACCCTGGTTTGAAGAGACTCACTGGGTGGTAACTGTAGGCAGGGGAAGTGTGGGTGGCAGAAATGGGTCACTGGAGACATGTCCTGGAAGGGTGCATCTTCCATGCGGCCCCTTCCACTCTTTCCTCTATTCTCTGCTTGCTGGTTGCCATGAGGTAAGCAGCTGTCCTTCTCTGAACCCATCCACCTTGATATGCTGCCTCACATGGGACCCAAGAGACATTGGTTCCGCCGTCTATGGACTGAGACCTCAGAAATCATGAGCCCCCAATAAATATCCCCTCTTTAAGGTGGTCTTGTCAGGTAGTTTGGTGACAGAAATGAAAAGCTAATAAACCTGCCTTGTATGCTAATAGATCCTAAGACACCTCTTCTGTTCCCAGGCGGAAAGAATATTGCACAGAGAGGCAGAGGAGCACAGAGACAGGATCAGCAACGGTTCACATTCCTTTTGTCCAGTTACCTTTCCTTAGGGCTGTCTGTGTTTAAATGGATCCTCTATTAAATCCCAAGGGATAGGGTTTGCAGAGTGCTAGGATTTGGATCTAAAGTGTCTGCCAAAGCTCATGTGTTAAAAGCTTGGTCCCCATGGCAGCAGTATTTGGAGGTGGGCCCTTGGGGAGGAGACCGGATCATGAAGGTTCTGACCTCATTCATGGATTAATCCATGTATGCATTCATAACTTCATGACCTGGTGGGAGGTAGTGGAAACTATGGAAGTGGTGCCTTCTTGGAGGGAGCACACCACTGCAGATGTATCCTTTCATTCCAGGTCTCTTCTTCTAACTCTTTCCTTTAGTTTCCTAGTGACCAGGAGATAAGCTCCAACAGGCACTTCCCTGCCATGATGCTCTGCCTCACCACAGGCCCATAAAAAATGCAGGCAAGTGATCATGGACAAAAAACCAGGAACCTTTTCTTGTCTTAAGTTGATTTTCTCAGGTATTTTGTCAGAGTGACAGAAAACTGACCATGGAGATCTCTAGGACAGATGGATTCCTGGCATCTTACAAGAAAGTGAACAAGGACTAAACCATGTGCAGGAAGGGTGCCACACCCCAGCCCCATGGAGACAGAAGCTCCTGTGCTCAGGACCCTTCTAGACGGTGCCCTATGTATCTCTTCATCTGCCTGCTTGTGTGCATTCCTTAAGATATTCTTCATAATAAACAAGGAAACATTTCTATTTTCCTGAGTTCTGTGAGCTACTCAAGCAAATTAATGGGATGCAAAGAGTGGGTTAAGGGAGCCCCAATTTGGGTTGGACAGATGTTCCAGAGACCTAGACTCCAGACTGGGTCTGAAGCTCTATCAGGTAGAAGGTGTCAGAACTGAATTGAGAGAGAATGCCGATCTAGAATCTGCTGCAAAAATGATTATGTAATTTTTTGGGATCACAGATTTGGGGAATCACAGAACTGACCTGGAATTTTTTCCCCCTATTATCTTTGAAAGTTTCTATAAACAAAGAGATTTTCCCCATCTTATAGGGCACATTCACCTAAGATCCAAGGATACAGAGAAGGTCCAAACACAAGACATGAGGCACTGGGCTGAATAATAAAACCCGAGAAATTACATGCAAGTCTATGTGGTTAGGCTTTGGATCTGGAATGTGCCCCAAAGGCTCACAGCAACTAGAAGCAAATGAACACCTCTGTGTGGATACGCACATGTGTTTTCTTTGTGAAGGGAGCCTCAAGTATTTGAGGGAGATGTAGAAGGACCGAGGAGGTCAGGGCAAGATGGTGAGTGAGGAGGTCGGGGCGGGGCCAGAACAGAGGAGCACAGAGAGGGTCTTCTAATGAGGCCAAACTCCTGCTTGACCAAAGTGCTCTTGGACACAAGCAGGGACCCAATCAGACAGACACTTCCGTACTCGTGCTCCTAAGCAGGGGATCCAAGAGAAAAACTAAAACAGATGTGGACAGGGGGGCACACGAGGACAGGGGAAGAGATAAGTAAAGGAGGAAATTTCAGAGACCATAACAAGAACAGGCCAGAACTCCCCCACTGGATTCCCAGCTCTGAGGCCGCTTCTCTTGGGAGAGGTCTATCCCTGTCAATTTTGCAATAAACCTACTTCTTGCTTGCTATCTGTGTCTGTTCTTCAATTCTTTGTTGAACAGGGACAATAAACCCAGAACCCCTAGGTGGTACCATATTCACTGGATTCACAGAGCAGGACAAGAAATGTTAAAGGTTGGATATAGTCCTTGGCCACTTGGCTCCTTGGATGATAACATGCTACCAGTTCAGAGTCACTCCATGGTTGGGTAGAATCACAGTCAGGAAATACATGCATTTTAGACCTTCCATACACTTGTAAGAATGACCACTTTGGGAGCCAACCAACATGTTTATCACAGCAGAAGAATATTCACAACAATGAGTCAGCCACAGAAGGGAAGTCACATCCCTAGCTAACGTTAATAACGGAGTTGGTGACCAGATCCCTCTCCTCTCTTCACATCAGCACCGAGGGTCTGTAAAAAGGTGTAAGGTATGTTAGGACTAAAGCAAAATGTCACCATCCATCCAGGCAAAGTTAACTGGGATGCAGGCCACTAGCAGAGCATCTTTCTCAACAGCAACCAGGAGCAGAAAACCCTCCAAACAACTTCACAACTGAAAGAAGGTTTTGAGACCCTTCTTCATATGTCACTAGTTTTCCAAAGAGTGACAATGAAAGTCACCCAAGTGTCACACAAAATGTTGGCTTCGGAGAACAACGAACATTTCAGAAATGAACTGTGAAAAGAGACTGTCAAATCAACAAACGATCAATTGCATTGACCAGGGGAGAGTCCATCAAACCAGGATGCCTGCAATTTCTCTATTTCTCCCCTTGAACAAAGGAAGAGAGGCTTGGTAGGAAGCATCCAGATAACATGCTATAGATATGGGCTTTTTTCTTTTTTTTTTTTTTTTTGGTACTAAGGATTGAACCCAGGGGCACATAACTACTGAGCCACATCCCCAGCCCTGTTTTGATATTTTTGTTTAGAGACAGGGTCTTGCTGAGCAAATTTCCTTGCAAAGTTGCTGAGGCTGGCCTTGAACTTGTGGTCCTCCTGCCTCAGCTTCCCAAGCCACTGAAATTACAGGCATGCATCATGATGTCCAGCCTATGGAGGATTTTGTGGCAGAAGTGTTTCTTTTTATCCAGTCTGATTTGTACAAAAAATGAATGTAAGGAAAGAGCATGTGATTAACATCAACATTCAAAGGACAGCCATGCTTGCAGATCTCTAGAGATCTTCTCTCACCTCCACAGGAAACCTCCTGCCATTGACGCTGTGTTCGGAGCCCACGGAGCCATTGCTATGGCCCCAGTGAAACTCCACCTTCTCGGCTTTGAATCTGCCAGGCAGGCCAGCACCACTCACAAAATAGTCGTCTTTGAGAAGGATGGCCACTAAAAGAGAAGGGGAACACACTGTGAGTTTCACACCCTGAGGAAGGATTGCTTCTGTTGCTTCTAATAAAGTTCATGATTATCATGGTGGGAATTATCTCCTCACCAACCTATTAAACAACAAGTCAAAACCACCGGCATGAAGAAATTAGGACATTCTAGCAGCAGAATACGCTTAGATCACCCGTAGGTTCTCCATCATGACAATTCCCAGAGAGAGAAATCTCAGAATTTTTTATCCATTTAACATATGAGAGAGAGAGAGAGAATATATGACAAACTAAGTTGGTCTGCAACAGTGTCTCCTAAATTAGCATGACAATCAAAACTATCAGGAGAGTGAGATGTTTCTTTTTAATCATTGTTTCCTGGGGCTACCCCAAGACTCAAGATTTGAAAATGAGACAGGAAATGTATACATTGAGCCAGATGTATGAAGCATGTTTCTTTGATCAGAAAACACAGGCAAGATATCAGGGAGGGAATTTGTAAGTTTTCCCAATATTAATGCAAAAATTAGAAGACAATTAGGACTGGCAATGGCAGTCTTGACATTTGATAAACATGCCCAGGAAACTGCAGTGGAAAAATCTACTTATTAAGTCACTCAAACATTGCAACTTAGAACTTCTCTACTCTTAATTCTAAACACATGAATACTTCCCTTAGTCCACGAGGGAAAACAAAATCGTGAGAGCATGCACAACATTGGGGATCTCTACCTGATCACAGCCTTCATTGCAAATACACATCTTTCCTTCTTGAACAAGGAGAAAGAAAATTGGAGAACAACTTAGATTAAGGCTCTTGGAGAAATTTATTTTGGCAAAAGAATCTTAATATCTAAATGCGTACATATTAGTTTCTATTTTTAAAGGGATACATTTTCTTTTTCCTAAAGTGGATCCATTAGTTCATTTAACACATCCTTACTAAGTACATGTAAGATGCCAACCAATATACCGAATGGCTTATGACCAAAAACCAAGCTTATGTGGGCCATGGGAAAGCTCTCAGATCCTCATTGTCTCCTCTTGCTGAAGAGATCCCAGTTAGAGCTTCAGAGAGAAACCCTGCATGCAAATGAGGTCTCCATAAAAGATAGGGACTAGACTAATGACCCATTTGTAAAACAGGGCAATTAGTTTCAGTACTTCTTCTATATAAAGGAAGCATTAAACGCAAGAGAAGGAACCCTTGTCATATTAATCCCTTTTGATTGCATTCAAAAGGCAGTTTTTCTCCAACTTCTGAGAAAATATACAGGGAACGTTCAATTAGTGGGACAGCAAATTAAAGGATGAAATGAAGTAAAAGCAAGTGTTTCTTGTGCCAATTAAACATGCTAGGGTATTATTCTAATTTTTTTATTGGTTGTTCAAAACATTAAAAAGCTTTTGACATATCATGTTTCATACATTAGATTCAAGTTGGTTATGAACTCCCATTTTTACCCCAAATACAGATTGCAGAATCACATCTGTTACATATCCACATTTTTACATAATGCCCCATTAGTAACTGTTGTATTCTGCTCCCTTTCCTATCCTTTTTTTTTTTTCCTGTTTGGGGCATGTTTTAGAACAGGAGTTGGCACACTTTTCCCGTTAAGAGGCATTTGGTAAATATTTTAGGCTTAACAGAGTAGTCGCCCTCTCTGGTGCACTTATGAGGTCTCGGCTTTATGCCACAGAAGCAGCCAAAGGCATACCCAATGACATAACTGAGGCCAGCCTCCTGTGAAGCCTCGTTTAACCACATGGAAATCTGAATTTGATATGATTTTCACAGAGTGCTTCCTCCTTTTGATTTACTAACCACTTAAAAAGATAAACAAGCCAGGTGTGGTGGTGCACGTCTGTAATCCCAGCAGCTCTGGAGGCTGAGGCAGGAGGATCTTGACTTCAAAGTCAGCCTCAGCAAACTTGAGGTGCTAAGCAACTCAGTGAGTCCCTGTCTCTAAATAAAATACAAAATAGGGCTGGGGATGGGGCTCAGTGGTGCAATGCCCAAGTTCAATCCCTGATACACCAGAAACAAAACAGCCAGGCATGGGGTGGGGCTGTAGCTCAGTGGTAGAGCACTTGCCTGGCATGTGTGAAGCACTGGGTTCGATACACAGCACAACGTAAAATTAAAATAAAGGTATGTGTTCACCCACAGCTAAAAAATAAATTTAAAAAAAAACACAGCAAGGCATGATGGTGCATACCTGTAATCCAGGCAACTTTGGAGGCTGAGGCAAGAGGATCAAAAGTTGGATATCAGCCTCTGCAACTTAGTGAGGCCCTCAGCAGCTTAGCATGACACTGTCTCAAATTAAAACATTAAAAGGTAAACAAAAGCAAAGAGATTGTCCTTCCATGACCTGGAAAATGTAATATCTTGGAAGATAAAATATTAGCTAAGATAATATCTAAACTGACATATACACAAAGATGTAGCTTCCAAAATATCAGATAATACATTGCACATACCTTTCAATCCAATGTCAAACACCCAGGTATTAACTCAGTAGAGTCCTAAATACTGTTGCTAATTCTCATGCTGCTATAAATTCAATATATAAAATTTTACATCCAGAGAATGAAGGCAAAGATTCTGAGTGCATCTGTTACAATACGCGCAGGGAGTCAGCATCATCCTATAAATACTTGATTTTATCCTAAATCATTTATATCTCTGTCAGGGGTCATTTTACTTGTTTTATATGAATAATTAAAGGCATAATTAGGGAACTGTACAATCTGAAACATTAATCTCATTTTTCATTTTATTGTATTTCTCACCAGAGCACACAGCGTGCCTCACGCACATTCGCCCCTTTCAAGAATGAATTCTATTTTTGTTGACTTATAAAACTGGGGAGGGGGAATCATCCTGGTTATCCTGTAACAATTTTCTAATGACCCCTGAGGATGGCCATCATTTCAAAACAGAAGGGAGCAAAGGTAGTTACCGGAGAACACAGTATGTCCTATGAGCTTCAGCTCTGAGAGGACTGGCATCTCATCCTGCCACTTGGCAGGGGCGTGACCTCAGGCAGGTATCCTACCCCACTGATCAAATGGCAGTACCAACACTGCCTGCCTGCGCTTCGAGGCTCCTTTGACACGTAGAGGCAATCACATTCCCAAAGAGCTGAGTATAGTGCCAGGAATCTGGAAGGTATGTGAGCAATGGGGGATCTGTCAACTATTTCTAGAATCAAGCCTGGAACGTGGGTACAGCACAGGGAGTGGGGTGGCCACACAGGTGGAACTGTCCCTTTAGATAGAGTTCAGCATGAAAGCAACATGGTCTTGGAAGAAAATAAGAATCACATTAGCTGCAGTGGCACATGCCTGCAATCCCAGCAGCTGGGGAGGCTGAGGCAGGAGGATCGAAAGTTCAAAGCCAGGCTCAGCAAAAGCGAGGCCCTAAGCAACAACTCAGTGAGACCCTGTCTCTAAATAAAATACAAAATAAGGCTGGGGATGGAGCTCAGTGGTTTAGTGGCCCTGAGATCAATCCCCAGTACCACCATCCCCTTCTCTCCTTCCCACCCAAAAAAGAAAGAAAATAAGAGGCATCATGACATAGGACCATCACTAAGGCCACGTATAGCCCAAATACTCTCTTGGAGCAGATCTTAAGGGGTGATTGATACTTCTAGTTCACTAAGACACAGCTGTTAAAAAGATATTTGCTCTTATGGATTCTTTCTATCCCTTGGATCACGTAAAGGAAAAGAAAATCTCCTGTTTGGTGCTCTACAAATCCTTGGCACACACACTCCCTTCCCCTTTGCCCCGAAAGTATTAAACTAGATTTTGACAACATGGGAAGCTGATTTATTTTCCATAAACCATGCACATAAAATTTCTCACAGTAATTCTATCTATGTCAAAGAGCATCGGGTTTTTTTCCTACGGATGATGCTCATAAAAAGCTTTCTTTTAAAATCCAATTGACTTCATGAAAACAAAATAAGCAAACTGAAAAATAAAAGTGAGTATATAACATTACAAGAATAATAAACAAAAGCAGATTTTAAAACAAGGGACTTAACAGCTGAACGTAGATATGCAAGAGGGTCCGAGATTGGCCTCACAGCCTGTGATCGAGCTCCCCTGTCATGGTTTAGATAGGAGGTGTCCCCCAAAAGCTCATGTGAGAGATAGTGCAAGAAAGTCCAGGGGTGAAATGACTGGGTTATAAGAGGTGTAACCTCATCCATAGATTAATCCCCTCGGGGGTTAGCTGGGTGGGAACCATAGGCAGCTAGAGTGTGGCTAGAGGAGGTGGGTCCCTGGGGGCCTGTTTTGGGGGTATATACTTTGTTCCTGGTGCTATGTCCTGAGCTGCGTTCCTCCTTCCATCATGATGTTGTGCCTTATCTCAGGCCCAGAGCAATGGAGCTGGCCAACTATGAAATGAGACCTCCAAAACAATGAGCCCCAAATAAACTTTCCCTCTTCTAAATGTTCTCATCAGGACTATTGGTGGTAAATTTATGGGTGATAAAATGAGCTCACTAATATACCCCCCCCCACACACACATAAACTTCATAAACTCAGAGCCTGATCTCCAACATGAAGGAATTAAGAGGGAGTGGGGCTCATGGGAAAGGGATCAGGTCATGAGGGTGGGGTCTTCATGAATGGTATTAGTGCCCTTCACAAGGACCTGAAAGAGGACCTCCCTATCGAAGACACAGAGAGAAGGTGCCCTCTTCTCAGCAGGTCCTGACCAGACAGAGTCTACCACTGCCTGGACCTGGGATCTCCAGTCTCCAGAACTCTGAGGATTATTTCTGGTGGAAGCCAACTCACTGAAATGGCATTTTGATATGGCAGCCTGAACTGACCAGGACGGATGGGGAGAGAGGAGGAGGAGGAGGAAACGTATACATGAGAGTGGATTGTCTAGAACGGGCCCCGGGGGCTAACATGGCTTATGGTAAAATGGAAGCAGTAGGATGGAGAAAGCAGAAGAAGATGGAAGCTTCAGGTCAGGGCCTCGTAACCCAGAGGTCAAAAAATCCACGGTGGCAGCCACCTACAGCGCTCTGGATCCATGACTCCTGAAATGAGAAGTCACATTCTGAGCACAGCTGCACTTCAGGAATCCAGGAGTTGGAATTGGAAACCTAGATTGCACATGGTCCATGTTTTAAGAAAAATACATCTTTTGGTACCTCTGCTCTGTAAGACTGGAATAAGACAGCAAGGACTTCACAGATTCTGAAAGAGGATCACAAAGGTGGACACAGGAAGAATACTCAGAAAAGCCATTCACACTGATGTCCCAGCCGACAGCCGGCTCCAGGGAAGTGCTGTTTGTCAAGTAATTAACCCAGGGAGAGGATCCATGGCTCTCCCCAGATTGTCCCCGGGTCTGGCGACCCCCATAATATAAGGAAGCCATAGGTTCTGCTCAGGAACGAGGGTCAGTGAGGGAGTCAGATTGCTGGGTGAAGACAGAATTGCATTGGTTTCCTTCTATCTCTGAAAGGATGACCTCGGCCCTGGCATTGGGGCAGTTTTTCACAGGATATCCAGCAAGAGTTGATAAGTGAAGTTGAATGTGTATATATAATGCGGGGCTAAAGCAAATGTTCACACCACAAATCTATGTAAATAGCAGTTGGTGCTAAAATTTAAAAGAAAAATAAATGGGAGGCATGCCAACTGCTCGCTATCTGAACCTCCTCTCCCATTTTCAGCTCTGTTCAGCCAGAAAAGCCTGCAAAACTGGATCTGAACACAGGACCACAGACCACCCTCTACCATACTGACTTCTGTATTGTCCTGGGACTCTTGGTGAAAAGGAAGGTCCAGGGTCTGAAAGCCAGGAGGCCTGGGATCTAGTTCCAGCCTCCCACTGAGGCAGGGTCTCACTGAGTTGCTAAGTGCCTCACTAAGTGGCTGAGGCTGGCTTTGAACTTACAATTCTCCTGCCTCAGCCTCCTGAGCCTGAGGGATTACAGGAGTGTGCCATTGTGCAGACTCAAAAAATAGTTACAGAATAATTGCTGAGGAAGAGAAGTCAGGAAAATCAGACATAGTTCCTGCCCTCGTGGAGCTGAAGGTCAACTGGAATGACAGGCACTGAGGACTAAACAGATGGCAGAAGCAAAGCTACTAGCAAATGGGCATCTAATTCAGGGTATGTCAAGATTTGATAGGAGTTGCATGACCAGGAGAGCTCCCTGGGGAAATGCTCACAAGAAGGGACCAAGTCAAGGGAGAGAGAGTTTATGCAAAGTTCCTGTGGTAGCGGAAGTGGTGGGAGTAGGACTAAGGAGGAGGTAGCCAGAGTGACTTCTACCCAGAAAGCATGATGTAGTAAGAGGCAGAGATAGTAAGCCACCTGTCTCTGGCCCAAGAATAATGGGAAGTCATTGATATGGTTACCAAAGAGAAAAGAAAAGAGAGATGAGCAAGATCAGATTAGAGAACTAGGTAGATTCCTATGGCTACATTATGGAGAAGGCTTGAGAGGAAACCAAAATTGGTCAGTAGAAAAAAAAAAAAAAAGCTTCCTGCAGTTATTCAGAAAAGACACTGGACATGCTGTGTTGGAACAACAGACATCCAAGAGATGACAAGCCACGGATAATCCTAGGTCTCAGTTAACTCACTAGTAAATGTAGCACAGATGAACAATATGGACTTGGTAACCCTCTGACCATGAGGATATGACAGATAGGAGTCTCGCAGAAGATTCTGCACCATAAAAAAGAAAGGGGACTTCCAAAGTGACCTCGAATTTCAGGGCAAGTGGTTAACTGTGCTTCTGTCTCTGCAGCTACTCTAACCTACAACCTGAATGCAGAGTATGGGGCCGAGGGGACAAGAAAAAAGGAAATGGAGCTTAGCAGACAAGAAACAGAGCTTGTGGTGCCTCTCACTCAACAGAAAGGCGGGGAAATCAGTCCTAACTGAATCCCAGGATTCAGTTAAGATGAGATAGTTAATAAACAGAAGGAAACAATGATTTGGGGCTTCTGGAACAAAATAATTTATAAAGTTAAGAGCCAAATCATGCCTAGTATTCCTCAAAAGAATAGACTCCTTTTGTATACCAGAGGATGACTTTTTATATCAGAGAATTAGAATTACATATAGTAATTGGGTTCATCCCGACAAAATCCTACATGCATGGAATTCAATTTCAGTTTACAAACCCCATTTGCCATCTTCCAGACCCCTGCTCTCCATCCCCAGACCCCCGTTATCCTTCCTCTACTCTACCAGTCTTCCTTTTGTCTGTCTGTCTGTATGTCTACCTAACTAGCACTGGGGATAAAATCCAGGGTTCTTAACCACTAAGTCATATCCTCAGCCCTTTTGATTTTTTATGTTAAGAAAGGGTCTCACTGAGTCGCTTAGGGCCTCACTAAGTTGTTAACATTGATCTCCAACTGGCAATCTTCCTGCCTCAGCCTCCTGAGCTGCTGGGATTACATGGATGCCACCAAGCCTGGCCTGTCTATATATTTTTGATTGGGTCTTTCTACTTATGCATAAAGGTAAAAATTCCCTGTGGTATATTTATAGATGCACACTTGATTTTCAAAGAATTCATTCTGCATAACCTCCCCTTTCCTATCTCACCTCTCCATCTTGATCACTGTTCCCTGTGCCTGAATGTGACCCTAGCCTTCCATCAACCCTTCTGTCCTTTATTTTATTCTGGGTTCCACATAACAAGACAAAACATTCAACCTTTGAGTTTCTGAGTCTGGTTTATTTAATTTAGCATGATATTCTGTTTCCATTCATTTATCAGCAAATGCCATAATTTTATTCTTTAGGACTGAGTAGAACTCCACTGCATGTGTGTGTGCACGTGTCTGTGTGTGTCAAAATTTCTTAATCCATGAATGGACTTATAAAAATTTAATCTTAAACTTTCTCTTTTGGGCCACCTTGAGCTAAGCAGAGATGACCCAGTGTAATACGTACACAGGGTCAGGGATGCCCAGTACAAATGATGCTGAATCAGAGATTTTTCCAAAAATCCATTTTTGTTTGTTTCTATATGAATTGATGGCTAAGGAGCTTGGCAGCCTACTTAGCCATCAATCTGTAGTGACACCAACAGAACTTGGAGATAAAAAGAAATGAGGAATTATGAACCCCAAACTGGTCTTTCTTCCATATCCCACACTCATACTAATTAATGGTCATTAAAGAATTGAAGTGGGTTTGGAGATGTTGTCATAAAAATAAAGGTAAGGATTTGGCACAAAGCAAGTTGGAACTCCTAAGGAAATACTAAAATGATCCAGGTCATGGTCAGCCAAGAGGATTATTAGGGTTAAGATAGATCTTAATGAGATGAATGGATATATATATATATATATATATATATATATATATATATATATATATATATATATATTATATACTATATAAATATTCCATTATAATATTCCATTGTATATAATGGAATATTACTCAGCCTTAAAGCTTGAAATTATGGCATTTCCAGGTATATGGATGGAACTGAAGAATAGCATGCTGAGTGAAATAAGCCAATACCAAAAAACCAAAGGCCAAATGTTTTCCCAGATACGTGGATGCTGGTGATAATGGGGGTGGGTGAGGGAAGAATGGAGGAACTATGGTTTGGGCAGAGGGGAGTGAGGGGAGAGGAGGGGAAAGAGAGTGGGAAACATGGTGGATGAGACTCACATTATTGTACATGTATGATGGAATGACTGGTACGACTTAGCATTGTGTACAGAGAAATGAAAAGCTGTGCTCCATTTGTGTACACATAAATAAATAAAAATTCTAATAAAAAAAACCCAGAAACAAAAAAAAGATAGTTCTTATTGAAATGAGAATGAATTTAGGGTACTGTCAATACCAAAATCTCTGCTCCATAGATATTATGAATTAAAACAGTTTTCTCAGTTGTAGATGAACATAATACCTTCATTTTATTTATTTATTTATTTTTGTGGTGCCCAGGATCGAGCCCAGTGCCTCATTCATGCTAGGCAAGCACCCTACCACTGAGCTACAGCCCCAGCCCTAATACATATTTTTTTAAAAAAAACTTTGATTCTTGGAGCTGGGGGTGTAGTTTGGTGGTAGAACACTTGCCTGGAGTGTGCAAGGCCCTGGGTACCAACCCCCAGTGGGAATTAGAGGCAGGTGGGTGTGGCTGGAGGAGGGGGCATTGGGGTCGTGGCTTTGGGGTCTCTATTTGTCTCTGGAGAGTGGAGTCTCTCTCTGCTTCCTGATCACCATGTGAGCTGCTTCCCTCCACCACACTCTTCCTCCATGATGTCCTCCCTCCCCTGGAGCCCTGAGAGATGGAGCCTACTGTCTGTGGATGAGCCCCCAAATGAACTTTTCCTCCTTACACTTGTGCTGCCCAGGTCCTTTACTCACAGTAGTGAAAAAACTGACTAAAACACTTCCTTTCCGATCTCCAGATGGCAAAGGCTCTTGCCTGCGAGTGACATTAAGGTGACCAGGCTGGTACGGTGGTGGGGTGGGGCTAAGCAACATAGCCCAGGAATTTGGGAGGGAGCTTATGTATCATGAAGAATGCACCTGAAAACCCAGTTAGGCGCCCACCGTGGCAGCCCAGTGCTGACACTCAAGAGCCAGGCTTGGATCGGTGTCTCTGCGAACCTTGGAAGAGAACAGCGACCCTTTGGGCTGCAAAGAGGCAATAGGTGAGCTCCAGCTCTGGATTGCAGGAACCCGACCACGGAGCAAGTTTTAGCATTAGACTCTCATTGCTCCATGGGGCAGTGTGTGGGCAAAAGAGTAAAGCCGCATGTTTCTCTGCCACTCAACCTGGGTCACACAGTCACTTGGGAAGACAGTGTATAGAAATAACCAGGAGTAAGATTCTGTGTTACTCCAGCAATTTGTTTGTTCATAAATGTATATGTTCTTGTGCTGATACTCTCCCATAAAAGTTCCAAGGCCAGGTGAAATAAAGTGAGTACAGTGGTCTTCGAATGCTCATCTGAATTTTATGAGGAACATACTAGGAAATGGCTCCTGATCTAACTATCTACACTCGTGCTCTTTGCCATCCATCCTTTTTAAATTAACACCTATTTCTGGAAAAGAACTGTGGTCTCTGCACTCCAATAGGAAAGAATGTAGGCTGGGTTAGGGGGAGTGGCTCAGTGAGCACTTGTCTAGCCTGTGTGTGGCACTGGGTTCGATCCTCAGCACCACATAAAAATAAATAAAATAAAATAAAGGAATTGCATCCATCTACAAATAAAATAAAAAATAATAAATTAAAAATAAAAAAACAGAATGTAGGCTAACAAGAAATACAGCAAACCAACAGAATGTGGGGGAAGTACTTCATGGAGAACATTTCCTCTTTATCCTTAGTGCAGAATTTAAGAAAAAGTCGTGGAAAGCCAGGTGTGGTGGCACATATCTATAATCCTAGCAGCTCAGAAGGCTGAGGCAAGAGGATTTCGAGTTCAAGGCCAGTCTCAGCAACTTAGCAAGGCCCTCAGCAACTCAGCAAGACCCTGTCTCTAAATAAAATATAAGAAAGAGCTGAGGATATGGTTCAGTGGTTAAGCGCCACTGGGTTCAGTCCCTGATATAAAATATATATATATATATATATATATATATATATATATATATATATATATATATATCAATGTATGTGTGTGTGTGTGTGTGTATCAAAAAGCACACCTAATAGTTAAAATTTACGGACCATGGTTATTAACACACATCCAAAAAATGCCATCAAAGTCTTCAATTCCGAGCGTTTAACAAGAAGCTAATGCTAGCAACAGCAAGTTCATCTTGAAATGCTCCTGGTGAATGCATATCTTTTCATCCCTCGAAAATGAAACAGAGAGAAATAACTTTAGATGAAATGAAATGAGTACTGGCACAACGGACAGTTAGTTATGGCTCCTTGGGAAGAAATAGAGAGACGCTATCTGTCTTGTAAAGATATTTGAGACAACTTTTGAGAAGTGGGCGAGGTGAAACGAAGTCGCTCTATTGATTCTGCCGGATGGGGATATATAGCAGTCTCGGGGGTGAAGACAGATCTGAAGATTAAAACTGTTTTATGGGAAAGTTACTGTCTGTATGTAATAGGCTGCTTTACATATTAACTTTCTATATTCATATTTTAATATCCAAAAACAGAATCTATTTTACAGATAAGTGACCTGTAAATTTCCATCAGGGATAAATAAATAAATAAATAAATAAATACTCCCTCTTGAATTTACTTTCTGGAAAGATGAAGTTCACAAAAATACTTGGAGAGGAGAAAAAAAATCTGTGATGCTTAAAAATTAATGATTTAAGCAAAAGAAGCATTTTCTATAACAAGGTATGAGAGGCAGATATAAAATGAATGATTGCAGCCAAGATAAGACCATGTGGCTCCTGTCAGATGCGTTATTTAAAAATTTAAACTTTTAATTTTTCTGGTAATTGTAGATTCATGTGCAGTTGTATGAAACACCTTGCTCCTATAGCTCTATTTCCTTCACTCATAACATCTTTCAAAACACATAATGATATGTGTGCTTAAAAAAAAGACTGCAATTATTCAGGTTGCCTTCATTTAATATATTAAATGAATTCTTGTTTCTCTTAAATACTCGAATATTGATGAGCTAATGTGGCATTTCAAGATATACAGAAGGAAAGCTTCCTAGCTTTCTGCTTATTAAAAAAAAAAAGCAAAAAAGAACAACAAAAACCCACAAGTTGATTTCTGCATCAAACTTTCTAAATGACTGCAAATTGACACTTTGTGAAATGAAGAAAACAATTTTATGTTATTGTTTTAAATTGCATATAACTGGCTGTCACTTTATAAAAACCCCTCCTCTAAAGCCATCTCAGAGGATTTATGACATGGGGGCCTAGGTAGTATGAATTTTCACAGGAATCAGTACAGTAGCAGGGATTTATTCCTGCGGCTCAGCGCTGAGCTTCTGAGCTTGCTGAGACAGATGTGCATGGATCTGGATAGCTGGGCTTTCAAACCAGAAGCATGCACTGCCAGAGAGGCAGCAAGTTGTGGATCACTTGAGAAAGTCAGCTGAGCGACAGATATTGATAATCAGCTTCTGGAAGACCAAGTCATGAATCAACTTCCACTGAGTGAACTCTATGCACTTCTCAAACCTTTCATTGGTGATACCCAGTTGTCATTGAAACGTGCTATCTTTGCAGAAGGCTGTCAAGCGTGGTAAGTCAAGTAGAAAACTGCATCAGAAAGCCCAGCGCATTCCACTGACAGGCCCCCAGAATGGGCCACTGAGGTGGCTCGGAGCTCTGATCACACCCATGTGGCAAAGGTCTCCTCCGCTATGATCAGATGGTCAAAGAGGAGTGTTCCCACTGTAGTTCTTCAAGGGACAGCTACATCTGACATATAAGCCAGGAGCACAGGTAGATACTGTGAAATCTAATGATAAGCACACAGCCCAGGCTGAGGAGCAGAGGTGAATGGATGACAGGTGGGTTCGGCAAACACTGCAGGTGCACAAAATTTTTCCACAGCAGCTACTGAAACTGATGAATGAAGGTAGAGGAGAGGGTAGCCAGCTGGTAGATAGGAAGAACTGTTTATGAAAAAGCCCAAACTCAGGAATCACTGTTCTGAATGGGAAGCAATTCTACGAACAAGCCAGGCTATGGTCCATGAACAATCTCAGGCCATGGCGGGCACACAGGAAGAAAATGGATCCCCCAAGCTGCATGGGCAGCCAGTCAGGTTAAGAGAAAAGTCAGCTCTGCGGCTCACACAACATGCTTCAAACCAAAGGGTTGAAAGTGAAGTCATTTTAGCCCAGCATGGGGCCTCAGGCTGTCCAGGATTTAAAAGGGATTGCTCAGAGTGGTGCAAGTACAGGGAAAGGAAGAAAAGGAGGAAAAGAGAATGTGTTTTAACGGGTTAAAGTTGTAAGAAGTGAAATAAGAAGATGTAGAAAATATCTTTAGCCATCAAGGTAACCCCAGGCAGCAGAAAGCAGGAGTATAATATCACATCTCAGTGTTTATTTTCAGATCGGACACTGGGGACACAGCGACTTACAGGGAAATCCTGAAGCTGAGAGCTACCCGACACAAATGAGCGGGGAGGCCACTCTCCACATTAGCCATGGTGAAAAGACGATGACACCTACTCACAGATCCCCAAAGGCCAAGGCGGAGAGGTAAAAAGAAAGTGGAGGGATCGAACCACACAGAAAACACACCAAGGGAGGAGAAGTTCGCCCATGCTTTCATAAGAAATGTTAACAAAGCCAAACCTCAAAGAAAATCATTTTATTTCCATCTGCACAAAGGACCCAGTGCTATCCTTCATAACTGTCTCTATCTGCAATACGATACCAGTTGCTAAATGTGGCTGCTGAGCTTTGGAAATGTGCCCAGTACAACCAAGGGGCTTGAATTTCCATCTTATTTAATTCTTAATTAAAACTTGAATTTAAATAGCCACATGTGGCCAGGAGCTACCATACTGGATAGGTATCAGAAAGATCATACTATGTACCTTACATGTTTTAACTTGTTGAGTCATTACAATGCTATGAGGGTAAAACAATGTCATTGTCCAAAAAAAAAATATATATATATATATATATATTTTTTTTCCTTTGTGTGGGAGGGTACCAAGGATTGAACTTAGGAGCACTGGGCCACTGAGCCACATCCCCAGCCCTATTTTATATTTTATTTAGAAACAGGGTCTCATTGAGTTGCTTAGTGCCTTGCTTTTGCTGAGGCTGGCTTTGAACTAGTGATCCTCCTGCCTCAGCCTGTCATGCAGCTGGGATTACAAGTGTGTGCCACCACACCCAGCCACATTTTATATATTTTTGATAAAATTGAATCTCAGAGTGGCTGTGCTCTTTGCCCAAAGTCACATGATTAATTTAGGCTCCATATGGCCATGTGCACTATTTAAGAGCAAATTCTGGGAAAGGTAAACACAAGCGATTACAAAATATTTCCTGTTGATCCACAGACAAGTAAAGATGCCTACCTGTTTTCCCTGTCTTTTTCATCCAGGTTTTGTTAGAAGATTTATTGTCAAAGCCTTCGAGTTGTAGCTCCTGGTATTCTTCACCAACACGTGCATGATGGTCTAAGATGTCTATTGGGGACTGGTGACGACCCCCACAGCTGACACTGGACGTGACCCAGTGCTCAGGACCATGGGCACCTGTGGAAAGAAAGCAACGCTTCAATCTTCAGGGCTCAGGGATCAGAGATGGAATGAATAAGACTCAGGAAGATGGACCCCACATCTACCAAACTACATTTTCCAATACATGCCAACTCTAAAGAGGTCATATTGTGCAGTATTACACGTTATAGGTTGATGTCATTGGTTTGATTTCAGAAAAGATCTATGACCCAAGATAGTTTATCTTCTTGATATGCAATCAAAACATTTGCTATGTTTTAAAAAAAAACTTTAATATCTTTATTTTTTTTTAATGTGTTGCTGAGAATCGAACTCAGTACTTGATATGTGCTAGGCAAGTGCTCTATCACTGAGTTACAACCCTACTAACTTAATCTGTAATCAGATTCAGGGAGTTGCACAGAAGGGCTGTCAAGAGTTGTTCATGTTTTTGACAATTTTGAAACAAGTTTCTTAAAATAAGCAGAGCATTCATTCACAAGGAACTGACTTAATCAACTTAGCATGTTTTGTTGATGTGAACAGTATCCGAACCACAATTTTTTTCTAACAACACAAAAGTCTGTAAACAGAGAAAGAAAAGGAAAAAAAAAACATCAAAATTAAAAGTCACAGAAATGCACGCCTGTAATCCCAGCAGCTCAGGAGCCCAAGGCAGGAGGATTGCAAGTTCAAAGCGAGCCTTGGCAACTTAGTGAGGCCATAAGCAAATAAGTGAGATCCTGTCTCTAAATACAACAAAGGGTTGGGGGTGTGTCTTAGTGGTTAAGTGCACCTTGGTTCAATCTCTGGCACTCAAAAATAACTAACTGATTAACTAAATAAATAAAGTAAGTCACAGAAAACTAGATGAGATTTATTAGAAATGATATAAACAATAAGGCAGGCTTTTCTTTTGGTGAATTGTGACAGATTTCCCAGTTTGATTAGTTTGTGGTCTCAGATGTTAAACTATTCTTTTTCTCCAAATCTCTCTCTCTTCAGAGAGGGAAGTATGAGATTGCCTTCAGATTGGATTTGGGGCTCATATAAATAATATATATCTGGGGAAACCATGCCATAAAAATAAAGGAAGAGGTACAATTATACAGCATGATTCTTATAGGTCCCAATCCAACGAGAATACAGAAAAACTCCTATATTTTTTTCTCTGCCCTATTTGGAAATGATATGTTGTGGGGTCAATGTCTGTTAAGTGGATAATGAGCTCTTAGGATTTTCTGCATTATACTTTTAACTTTGTCAATATAACAAAGCAGGGAAAGACACAATCTTTGCTAAAGAGATTAGGAAGAATCTCCTTTTGAGAATGAGACATAGAGTAAGTCTAACCTGGACAACTTTAGGTAGATAAAACCCAAGGTTTTCAGATAAGAATGTTGAGTATGTCAGTACACAAGCTAATATATGTAAACATGCAGACACTCATAGAAATGATTTCACAGATCAGACAGAAGAGGAGAAGAGCCAGGGGATCAACTCGCTCATCCACTGGTATTTCTGTGCATTAGTACATATCCAAGCTTGTGCAAAGAAAGATACAGGTCTTGCTATTTGAAAATTTCCCCTAATTGTCATCCCAAACAGTAAGAAAAAAAAAACACACATATAAAGAACATCCCCTGGGGACGGCAAAGATGGGCGATCTTGGGACACTTGTAAGTCATTTGCAAATGCCATAGTAAGTCAACTTTCCTTACAGTAGCACTCCAACTAAACTAGGAAACATCATGAACATTTTATTTCTGCTGTATCACCACTTGCTGGAATTTCCAAGAAGGTGAAGCACAGACTGTGCATTTCCATATCTTACCCAAACTTCACTTTCTCTTTACACACACACACACACACACACACACACACACTTTTCTGTCTTCTTTTTGTTGTTTTGAGGTACTGAGGATTGAGCTCAGGGTCTTACCCATGCTACACAAGTACTCTACAACTGAACTACATTTCCAGCCCCATGCATCTGTATAGTTTAAGAAAAAGGTGGGGTGAGAGAATGTGAAGATGGCCTCCGATTACAGGGACAAGTTTAAATTTTCTTCCACATGTCCAAAGACTAAACAAACGAAAACCAATCAAACAAGGTGACAGAAATACAAATTTTAGTTAGCTATAACTGGGCCTGTATGTCTAAAACATGGGAACTCATTTGTTAATATTGTATGTGTGTATAATGTGTGGTGTATATATACACACTATTACTCAGCCATCAAGAAGAATGAAATTCTGATTTTGCCTGTAAACGGATGCATTTGAAAGCTATCATGCAAAATGAAATAAGCCAATCCGCCAAAACCAAAGGTCAAATGTTATTTCTGATATGTGAATGCTAACACATGATAAGGGGGGAGGGATAAAAGTTCATTGGATTAAGACAAGTGGGAATGAAGGGAAGTGAAAGGGAAAGGGAAATAGGAAAGACAGTAGAATGAATCTGATATAACTTTCCTATGTTCATATATGAATACACCCAGTAAAAGTCCATATCATATGCAACCCCAAGAGTGGGATACTAGTGAGAATAACATATACTCCTTATTTGTATAAATATGCTAACATTGACTCTACTGGCATGTACAACTAAAAAGAATAAATAAATAATGCCTTACAGGAATTTACTACTACAATAAAATCACACTCAATGAGGAAAAAAGGAACAGAAGATGGTAAAATACACCCAAACACATATGACTCCAAAGAAACAATAAATGCAAGTCATCCTTTACAAAAACACAGATACCTGATAATGATCCTACCGCCAACAACAACAATAATCTGCAGTATCAGAAAGGACTTCCATTCATGCCATTTCTCATAACCTTCCAGATATGAGTGAGATATAATTTAGCGCTCTATAAAAGTATAATCAGGGCTTGGACTCACGGGGTTCATTTATTCAGTAGTAACAATCTGAAGGTTTAAGCTGACGCCATGCTTGCTTTCACACTTGCACCAATAGACATTCAAGTGTAATTTAATTGAAACTGATCTTCCACTTCAGATTTTAAATTAATTCTTCTTTGGAGTGCGTCATGCTCCAGACACCCGTGCCTTGCAAAAACCCCTATGTCATTAGTGGAGGAAATAGAAGCCGTTTCTCCAAGCTTGCAGATATTGATTACCTATTCTCACATCCAAGCACTACCACCATTGCACACTGTATAAATCTCTCTGGTGTTAAGACACTTTATAAAGGGCTGAGAATTACATCATTAATCATTTGCACTTGCGCAGAGACTCCTAATATTGAATGCTTTGTTTTTGAGAACTTTGAATAAATGTTTCTAAGTAAAAAACATGACACTAAAAAAAGACTGTGGTTAGCTGAAACCTAGGAGTAGGGATGGGGGACCAAAAAAAAAAAAAAAAAGAAAACAAAAAACCCCAGCAAGAAGCCTTCCTTCCTTCCTTAGGTATGATGTTATCCATCTAAAATAGAAGAAGTCATATACACTTTAGTTTCCTCTTACTAGCTTTTTTAGAATGCAGGAAATTTGCAAATTGGCAGCTCATCTCATTCTGAACAGCTAACCAACTCTGACTTCACTACCTGATAGACAAGCCTACATTCTCAGAGAGGAAAAGGGGAGGGCAGAGGTAGGACCTTCGAGGCAGTTTAGCAATGCTGAAAGCCATTTCCCGTCCACCTGTTACAAATCTTGCAAAAATGAGCCAGTGCAGTAGCACACTCCTGTAATCCCAGAGACTCAGGAGGCTGAGGAACAAAAGTTTGAGGCCGGCTTCAGCAACTTAGTAAGACCCTAAGCAACTTAATGAGGTCCTGTTTTAAAATATAAAATAAAAACGGCGAGGGATGTGGCTCAGTGGTTAAGTGCCCCTGGGTTCAATCCCCAGTACCCAAAAATCAAAAAATCAAAAAAAATCAAAAAATAAACCTTGCAGGAATGAGATCTGGATACAGACATTCTGCCAACCATTCAATACATGGGGAATCTAACAAGGCTTCATATTCAACAAATGATGAGAAATATTCCTTTGATCTCAGGGTAAATGTCCTTTTCTCGGGGACACAGAGAACAGAGGGGTAGTATGTCATCCTGGCATAGACGTGTGGGTTTCCTGTGAGCCTAGTTATATCATCGTTGCAATTTAGTGTTTATTATACACTAATAAATATATGTACGAAATATATGTCTTGCCCACTAGAAGGAAATTCTGTGAGAAGTGGTTCCTTTAATATTTTGTTCAATTTGGTCTCAATGCCTGACACAGGGTCTTCAACATAGTAAGGCCCTAAAACAATTTACATACATGAATGATAATTACAGGAGGAGATCAAAGAGTGGCCGAGCTCTGTCTTCTAATTGTACTACGGAAACCTCTTTGTGCATGATTTGTTGTTAATTTTACCCATCTCTCTGAGGATACGTCACTGAAGAAAATGCAACTTTTTTTTACTATTACAGGGAGTCAGAACATTATCTGAGGAGATGGGAGATACGTATCCAAAACTATGTGCAAATTTAATAATTTGCACAAGGGTGACTTATTATTTTTTTTTATTTAGTTTGCAACATTTTTGTAGAACATAGTCATGTTTCAACTTCTCTTATTTCATGTATTCTTTCAAAGACTTCTCTCATCAAAGAAGGTCAACTGAGGAGGAAATTTAGTCTTATTAACCAATCCATCAGTGTTTCCATTCAAACACTGATTGGATGGTTGCATAGTACCAGGCATGGTCCTGAGAAATGGGTTTAGAGAACAGGGCTGCCCCAGATTCCTTAGGTTCCCTTGGTCAATTTAAGCCGTCTGTGGCTTAGGCCCCTTATCTGTACAGAGGGTGCTTGTGTGTGCAGATTACACAAGATAATCATGTAAGTCAAGTTCATATGCAGTATCACTCAACAAAATGTCACCAAGTGGTTGCTCTTTATTGCCTGGTTAAATATACCGCAGGCTATATTCCATAGAAGAAATGGACATGCAGTCCAACCAAGGGCTCCCGAGGTGGATGCAGGTATTTTGGGGTATACAAAGAAAGAGGAGGGGCCTCACCTCCCATAGTGGGAACAAGCAGAAAAGGGACATTTGAATGATATTACTTCCAGTGCACCCAGGTTTACAAAGCTCAGGTCATTTAATTCAAGGATTTCCCACTTGGGGAGAGGCCACTTGATTCCACTGGGAAATGGAGCTGAATCCCAGCTTCAGCTAGTTAGTGACTTGCTTGCAAAGATTTAAGCAGGAAAAGATAAATACAGTAACTTCAGAAGCAGCCTGACTAATTAATGTCAGCTCAACTAAAGGCAAAGGAAGACATCAGTGAGGAGATCATGATGCTAGTGTGGCCGACCTGATGGGATATGCTAACCTGGGTGGTACTCTTTCCAAAAGTCCATAGATACCCCTCAATCACAAGGAGTACACATGATAAACCAAAAGTGAGGTACAATGCACAAAACAATTCACCATCCCTCCTCAAAAACATCAAGATCATGGGAAACATGGAAAGAGTAAATCCCTGTCCCAGACCAGAGAAGAACAGGAGTTGTAATCATAAATACAATGTGTTGTTCAAGATTGAAGGGTCAAACAAAAAGTGGGAATTAATGGAAAAACTCATGAGCTCTGAATGAAGTTTGAAATTCAGTTAATAAAACACCAGTGTTGATTTCCCAGTCGATCTTGGTCCAAAGGTTATTTTTAGTGGCTATTCTGCAAACAAAATGAAAAACTACTTTTGAAATCGTCCACAGGTACTAGGCTTGTAGCTCAATGGTAGAGCGTTTCCTTAACATATGTGAAGTACTGAGTTCGATCCTCAGCACCACATAAAAACAAAGGTATTGTGTCCATCTAGAACTAAAAAATTATATTAGAAAAAAAAAAGAAATTGCACAGAGACTGGTGCAGTGGTGCACCCCTGTAATCCCAGTGGCTCGGGAGGCTGAGGCAGGAGGATGGTGAGTTCAAAGCCAGCCTCAGCAACATCGAGTCCCTAAACAACTTAGTGAGACCCTGTCTCTAAAGAAAATACAAAATAGGGCTGGGGATGGGGCTCAGTGGTCAAGTATCCCTGAGATCAATCCCAGGTATCCCACTCCACCCCCTGCCAAAATAAATAAATAAAAGAAAAAAATTGAACAGAGGCCAAGTACGTTTTTTTAAATGACTTAAAATTTAATATGCCTATTTGATTGCATTTGCTAGTATGAATTTGCGACTGTGTCGAGGGCATAACAGGTGGGGGATAAATGAGAGATGATATCACAGCATCTTTCCTGCAAGAAAGGAATTTGCACAGAGAAAGATGGAAGGGAAGAAAAAAATTTTAAAAAATTTAAAAACCCACTGAGCTAGAGAAAAAAAATCCACTGAGCTGGTAGGTGATATTTCATTATTTAAGGTTATATAAAATTGTATAATATATAAAGTTGGAGAAATTCACTTTTAAAAATTGTAGTTAAGAAACAACATTATGAGCTTAATTTATGGCTCATTTGTGCCTTAAAATAACCCACTTTTCCTCCTTGGTGTGCCATTAACAAGTCACTGTGGTTTTTCTCATTTTGAGAAGCTACAATTTAGTTGACTAGTATCAGAAATACATATTTCTATAGTATGGAGCATAAATCATGCAATTGAAGATTAATTCCAACTGGCCTCTTTAAGGCAGACACAATTCTCCATGCATAAATAATAGCAAATACTATAAATCTGGGCTCAAGTTTGAGAGTCAATTTGATACTCAATGTTTTATTTTTTCCTTAGGCAGATTCAGCCCAAGGAATTTGGTTGCCATGTATGAGAGAAGCATCTAAATTATGTTCCACCTCCACCTCTTCCCATACCCTGAAGCATTCCTAAAAGTCCAGATAAAAACAGAAGCTGGATACACACCTATGATCCCAGCGGCTTGGGCAGCTGAGGCAGGAGGATCTCCAGTTAAACAGCCTCAGCAAAACAAAGTGTTAAGCAAGTCAATTAGGCCCTGTTTCTAAATAAAATACAAAATAAGGCTCGGGGCATGGCTCAGTGGTTGAGTGCCCCTGAGTTCAATCCCAGGTACAAAAAAAATTTTTTTTTAAAAGTCAGCAACAAGAGTTTTGTAAAATTTAAGAAAAAGTATTTTTTGAGCTTATTAATCATATCTTTGTCTAAGACCAAGGAATTTCAAATACCCACCTATGATTTGTATCCCAAACAATACTTTCTTTAAATACATAAGAGGTATTTTGCTGAAAAAAAGCATGCATCTTGAATTTATTTTACCATAATACATCCAAATAATGGTTTCTATTCACTAATGAAAAGCTATTAAAAATAATGAATTCTGTCCAAATCTAATTAAAAACAAAACTAATATACATGTTATGTGCTGTTTCTAGTCAAATATGCTTATCAATGCCCCCCTCAGGGAACTTTTATTAAAAATAGTACCTGGATCTAGGCTTATTACTCTGCATCCTGGAATCTACTTTTAACCAACATCAACAATCCAAAAAATATGTGCATTCATTTTTTACCTAGCATTATAAGTAATGCTTTTTCTCCCAATCTAGTATACATCTTTAAACAATTCCATTTTTTAATTAAACTCCTTTATGGGATTTAGCTTATAATTCCTTTGCATATTATAGTACTGGTAGGTTAATTTCCTTTATGCATTTATTGTTATACAAATGAAAAATGGGAAAAGCACTAAAACACGTTCCTGTTACTCTCCACTGTTTTTTACTCTATTAGCATATGATCATGAAGTTGTTCAACTTTGTTTATAGGAATATTGTTAACTGTTGAATCAATTAAAAAAATCTACAGTGACCTCAGATAACAAATCACATTTTCCAAAATTTAAGGTTCTGAAATTACAAGGATGAAAACTTCATTCTCCCATTCCACATCAATGGTGCGCTTTGAGGAAACTACTGATAACTACCCATAATACCAGAAATACCAGCAGACAATAGCACCAGAAAGGAGAGCTCCTTTCTTCATTTTTTATCACCATTATCTGTCTAATTTCCCATGGTACCTATTTGAGGGCTGGATGTTAAAATTAATTTCAGGTAAAATTTTATATAGGACCATCAAATTTGACAACTTCCATATTCGACTCCACTCTCTCTATAGAGTTAAAATAGAAATGGAAAAAGCAAATGCAGGACCTGGCTGTCACCAACTGCTCCTCTTCACCTTCGACAGGTGTGTGTCAGCTTTTGGGGGCTGTGACCAAAATATATGACAAGAACCAAGAGAAGGGGAAAGTTTATTTTGGTTCAGGGTTGCAGAGGTTCAGTCCATGGACATCTGACTCCATTGCTCTGGGACAAAGATAAGGCAGAACATCATGTGGAGGGGCATAGCAAAGGAACACTTCATGGCATCCAAGAAGCAGGGGGAGACCCACCTCCTCCAGCCACAATCCATCTGCCTATAGTTACCCCCCAGTCAGTCCATTCAAACTAGGATGGACGGATTAGGTTACAGCTTTCAGACTCTAATCATTTCACATGAATAATTCTGCATTAACCCAGGAGCTTTGGGGAGACACCACATATACTAACCCTAATATTAGGCACTGCTAACAGATCTAGTTTTCATGGATCCTAGGATAGGTGAGTCATCTAGATATAGCCTGTGAATCACAGCTATGTGTCACCCTTGAACTTGGATCCAAGTTGCTATCTTCTTTGCCTAGTGCTCTTTTCACCATACTGTGTGACTTTCCTAGTTACATAGTCCTTAAAATCAGGGCAGGGAATGAGGTGGGGGTGGCAGGAGGCAGGGGGTGTCCCAGGTTCTAATCATAAGGCTTTCTGGATTCTATTTTGCTATTTTAAAAAATGAGGATATCTTAAAGATGGGTCAGTTGAAAGGTTGAAGCCACCAGGAGCCTATGTGGAGGCTCCATGAGTTGATTACCTGGGTAGATGAGAGTAGTAAAACTTGCACCATGAACATGCCTGCAATTTATACACCCAAAGACTCTCGGTTCTTCCAAGTCATAGTCTGAAAGCATGCACTATCAGATCCATCTCAGACAAATAGATGCAACTTCAAATTGCATCCACCCTGCATCCAAATATTTAATGAAAGTTCCTACCAAGCACTGGGAATATAGGTCAGTTGGTAGAGTGTTTGCCACGCATGCACAAGGGCCTGGGCTCAATCCCTAGAACCAAATAAATAAATAAATAAATAAATAAATAATTTTTTTTAAAAAAAATCCTACCATTAATTCAGATCATTTATTCACTCAAAATTTAACTACTATGGTTTCAAGTTGGGGCGCCTTTACTGTTACATCTTCCAGTTGCAACATGAAATTGGTTAAAATAAGCCTCTAAATTACTAACAGGGTCATCACATGTTTTATTGTCCCAATGCCAAACATATTATATTTTTGTATAAAATGGAGCTAAGCAAATTCCAGATCTAAAGCTTTCAACTTTCAAGGGAGGTACATCTTCAGGAATCCTTGCCTTGTATCTGACAACAGAACTAATTTTTAAAAAATTCTAATTATCTATACAAGCCATAACAATAACAATTACCCACATACAAAGTCATAGAGCATAGAGAACAGAGCAACAGTCAAAGATGCTAGCAACTAGAGTTCATCTTCAACAGTGGCAAGTGAGTTTTGACTAACTCCTTGGCTCTCAATGTCTCCCAGATTGTAGGATTCTTTCACCATGAGGGCCACAATACACTAGCAATGCCTGTCATGGCTACCAAGGGACAGGTGGGGACAGCATGTCACACAATTGCTCTTTCCCCTCAGTTTTCAATTCTGGAGAGTGCAGTTGACAATGGAAGGAGTCAAGTTCAATAATGATTCAGTTTCTTTATATGTAAATTACAAGGTTACATCACCTCATCTCCAAAACTCCCGAGAGTTCCCAATTTTATAAAAGCATTTCCAGTAACACTGGAAGAATCAATCAGGCATGTAAGATATTTGTGGATAGTCTCCAGTGAATCTCCAAACCCTGCCACTGCTTCCTCTTTCTTTCTTAAAAGTTAACTGCAAAGATATGATGAGTATTAAATAATTATATCAAAAGCTTAGGCAATAGTGTTTGGCATACAGTAAATGCTCAATGAACAGGTTTCTCTATATTTTCCTCTAGGATAACCACTTCTAAACCTTTATGTCTGAAAGACATGACCCTGACCCATCTCCACTATAGCATTTGGCAATTAGCAGAATATCATCCTTCTTGATGGGAGACTGAGCCAGGAAAGTGCATTAGCGTGGGCCTAACCCTATGGGGGCACAATATCATGTCCATACAGTGTATGGTATCCATTGGGATTTCCCTGCTTAGAGAAACTACCTTGGGCTGGTATTATTCACAAGGCAGTGAGAACTTTCAGAGTCTGTGGGAGGAAATTACTTTCCAGGAGGTACATAAAGAAGAATGGGCAGTGAAATCAATGCAAGAAAAATTAGAAGGCAAAGTGATTGGGTTAGGAGAGTCTCAACACAATCAGTGAATTCATCCACTGGTGGAGTAACTGGGTGTAACTGTAGGAAGGCAGGGTGTGGCTAGAGGAGACAGGTCACTGGGGGTGTGCCTTTGGGGTATATATTTTGTCTCTGGTGAGCAGATCTGCAGATTGATACCCCTTCTTCTCTGCTTCCCGGTGGCATGTCCTGAGGTGCATTCCTTCTGCTATGATATTCTGCCTCACCTAGGGCCCAGAGCAATGGAGCTGGCCATCTATGGACCGAGACCATTGAAACTATGAGAACTAAATAAACTTTTTCCTCCTCCAAAATTGTTCTTGTCAGGTCTTCTGGTCACAGCATAGAAAAAAACAAAAACAAAACAAAAAACCTGACTGCAATAGGCAGGAACTCACCTGAAAACAGAAGAGAATCAGCTTAAATCAGCTGTCAAGTACAAAGTCAGAAACATAAGGAAGGTAAAAGAAATGGAGGCAAGGACTCAATGAAACCATACTTCAAATTTAAATGTGATCTCCATAGTTTTCTATTTCAAGTGTCTTTGCATTCAAACCCACTGGAGTAAGCTCTCTGTATTTGTGACTAACAACATAGGGTGTAAACAGAATGTTGGTTTAAGAGACCAACAGTTAAGTTATTCAATGCTTTCTTCATTCATCACTAAGACGAAAATGTCAAATTATAAAGATAAAAATCAAGAATGTGTGCTGAATGGAATATACACAGATAACATCTCCTGCTTCCTCTTTCTTTCTATCCTCTTTCCCCATAAGAGAAGAATAAACTAGGGTAAGGATTTAAAGTTCTCAATTAGACAAAAGGATAGGAAATAGGCTCTTGGGTCCCTTGCCATAAATTTTTACTCAGGTAATACTGGGATCATGGGATAAGAACCCATGAGAGACTAAATGGGAAGAGTTGTATCTCACTGAAGTTCTTCACCTTAGAGACCAGCCACAGCTCAGGTTATTATGTGGGGAAGACCCATTAAGGTGACCATGAATTATTCTGCAAGGTCAGAACTGCAGCCCAAAGTGCAAAATGAAACCTGGTAGTTGAGTCTGGATTAAACATGGCTGGGATTCTTGTCTTTCTCAGAAAGGACTTTTTCACACGGCTTCTCTACTATCAATATCTTATGCCACAATACTTTGTTTATTCTAAGTCACTCTAGGTCATCAGAAATTCCTTCACAATAAGACAGGGGTGTGGGGGAGGATTCCCAGAGACATCATTTGGGAGTTTGGGAGAAGAGAAAGTCTTATACAAACCCATCAGAAATGAAAATTAAAAATATGGACCACGCCACTGCTGAGGGTACGCACAGGATGATTGACACCTTTGCTGTGACAACTAGAAAAAAAAAATCGAAGTATGTTCCAAAATACATTTAACTATTAAACACCATCGGGGCAATGACAGGAAACTAAGTGCCCCATTTACCAGGTGAAGCCAGAACAACATGAGGGAGTCCCTGTGTCACTCTCACAGGTAAGGACTAGATGTTAAATTGTTCTTTTCTCTATTTTGATAAATTCATAGTATAAGCAACTTCCAACAACTGGGATACAGAAAGAAAATTAGAGAAAATTAGTCAAAGTTGTAGGGATAAAACCCAGCTACCACTAAAATCGCATCCCACCCTCTCTGTTTACTTCACCATCTGACTCCATTTCCTGGTATAAGGACCAGTAGCAAAGAAGGTCCCTGAGGTCACAGACATGTTCACTTTCAATACATATCTGCTCAACTGGGATAGGAGTAGAGCACCTACCATAATCCTACTTATCAACATTATATACTATATTTTAAACTGTAAAATACATGTGAAAAACATCCATTATAAGCAAAATATCAAAATTTTAAATAAAGATAATTAAGAGTCTGGGGCCAAAGGAGAAAATGAGGAATTAAAAATGTTGCTCTAGAATATAACTGACTTTGATGACCGAGTTTTGGCAACCTTAGTAATAGTCCTGGTATTAACTGATCAAGAGACTGATAGTTAAAAGTAGATAGCAATAGGATGACATCAACCATGCTTCATCAGTGGACAGAATATTCACTGGGAATGTTCACTATATTTTACATTTTTCTCATTTTACAGATGGGAAAATGGAGGCTTCCAGAAGCTAAGAAACTTGCCCTCTGTAGTAAGTGACAGATCAGGAAGTCTCATCTGCTCTAGAAAATGGGATTGCGATCTATGGCTTATTGGCAAAAATCTGGTCTAACACATGTTTTTTGTAAATAAAGTTCTTCTGGAATACAACCATTCTATTCATTTACATATTGTGTGTGGCTGCAAATTGTCATAGCAGAGCTGGGTAGTCATGAAAGAGATACCACACGAAAATATATAGCCTCTGACTCTTATAAGAAATGCTTCCTTTCCCTGGCTTTAGAATACCATAAAATGTTGCTTCTCTAGCAGAAATAGAACATATGTAAATATTCACCACAAGGGATTTGCTAAACTGATTGTATTCAGTACATAACATTATATAAATCGTCCCAAAGTAGATAAGCTTACTGTGGGAAAAATTCCAAATGAATCCACATTTAAATATTTAAAATAAATAAATAAAAATGCAAGAAGAAACTGTAGGAAAATATGGAGAAGGAAAAGCATTTCTACATGTTACCTAAACCCTAAAGTTAGACAACTAGTAAAATGAAACACATTAAATAATATTTAAATTTCTGCATTGCAAAAACTATTGTAAGACACATTAAAAAAATGAAGGACACTCAAAATATATTTGTAACCAAAGGAAATATCACATTATTGAATAAAAGCCTCTTTACTGTAATAAGAGGTTACAGAAATCAATCAATCCAAAACCTCATAGGAAGGTAGGCAAAGGATATGAGCCCATAATTTAAAAAAAGGAAAATTTTAAAAAAGGAAATGCAAATTATCTCTTCATAGGGTGAAATTGGTTCTGAAGAATAATGAGAAACATATACTACAATTAATAGGAAAAAATTTGCATACTAAATTTGCAAACATCAAGACTTTTGATTCCACATAGTTAGCAATGATGTGTTGAAATAACTACATTCATTTATCACTACCCAGATATTAATACAACCCTCACAGAAAGAAAATTGGTACTAGCTATGAAAATTACAAATATAAACTACTTAAGACCCAGTAGGTGTTAATTCTATAGAAATGTTTGCATTTGTATAAGTTTAAAGTTAATAATGG
Organism: Ictidomys tridecemlineatus; assembly: GCF_052094955.1. Classification (NCBI taxonomy): domain Eukaryota; kingdom Metazoa; phylum Chordata; class Mammalia; order Rodentia; family Sciuridae; genus Ictidomys; species Ictidomys tridecemlineatus. The sequence goes on along the minus strand of NC_135489.1, from coordinate 84,803,263 downwards.
TAGCAAGATCAGTTTTTGTGACTGGAAAATGATAAATACACGTCACTGAAGGGCTGGTGAACTAAACTATGGCAAATCAATTCAATGAAATAATCTAAACTTGAGAGAGGAAAGGAGATAATTGTTTAAGCTAAAAATGGAAAAGTTATATTTTTAAGTTAAAAACCCAACATGTATTATAATACTCTGTTGCTTGTTTTTAAAATGAGAAAAAAGGAAAAACAGATGACATCAGTGATAGAACTTGCTAGGTAAGTGCAAACCTCCAGGTTTCACTGCCTAGCATGATGAAATGGAAAAAGATGAAAAAATAGGAGAATAAATGACTATAAGTATTTACTTATAGATGTATCAAATACTTTGCAAGCATATTTAAAAAACTGTACCACAAATGAAGAAGAACTGGGGGGGGGCAATTTTTCACTGCTTATTCTTTTATACTCTTTGAACACTGAACTATATAAACATTTTTCGTACTGTTTAATTTTAAACAGTACACAGAAAGTTAAAATGGAAATAGGAGTATCGGACACCATTCTCAAGAAGAAAAAAAAAATCCTGAGTTATGATTACAGAATTACATGATAACATGTAAAGAAAAAATAAATAAATACAAATCACAACAGAAAATAAAACAAGATTAAGATGAAGCCTGTTGCATGTTTGATAATGATCACCTCTGAAAAGAGATTCAAATGAGAATAGCATGATGTGGGGTGACACTGTGAATATTCAATTCATTTTGAGGATACATATGTTATTTCCCCAATTAACCAAAAAAAAAAAAAAGTGTTTGAAAATGTGGGAAAATACACTCACCAGACCTTGACCCCTGAGCACTCTGGGTAGAATCTGAAACTCTGCTTTCATCCCAGCATGCACTCTCCTAGGGTAGCATTGTCTCTAATGGAGTTGAAGTTTGCACTTGGGAAGTTAAAAGAGCTCACCATTTTTACCTTTAAAGCACATAAATCTGGAGTACATCATCAGATATACAATCTACCTGTGATACCAAAGTTTCATGTGCTGGGCCAGTAGATGGGGCAGGGATTAGGAAAGCTGTATCTGACAAGGCAAAAATTAAAACACAGGATTGAGGAATAATACCTTGTGGAATGATGTGGGGACATAAAGGCACCATGGGCATTTTATGTGACTGTCAAGTGGGATCATATTTTAACCTAAATATGAGACAAAGGAATCCACAATTATGAGAGGTCAACAGGGTGCTCACTTTTGCTTTGTACTTTAATCCCACCTGAAGACCTGACAAATTCCCTATTCACAGACTACTAGAAACGTGCACTCCAGCCTCCCTCATGGGCTGAGCAAGGGCTGAGGCTGTGATCTGAACCCACAGCAGCACAGTCTGCTGCACTGCCTGTTGCTGCCCTCCTCCACTACATTTCATTTATAGTCATCATTCTCATCCTTCAGGAACTGGGAAGATCCTGATTTTGTCTTTCAATTTGTGACCCGTCCCTCCCGGCAACATGCCATTCGAAAATTTAATAAATCCAGCTCCTTTGTCAAGTTGTTTGATTAAAAAAAAAAATTTCAAAAGGCCAGGGTCAAAGATAGAACTCTTCATCATGAGAGTGGTGCTTTTTCCAGAATTCCCTGGGAAGGATTTTTCAATCTGTTATGAATCCTCCCGTCTCCCTCTCAATGCTAAGAATATCAAGAGAGAATCTGTCAAGGTTCTTGTTGAAATCCAGCCACCCATGTCGGCTGAACTTGGAAAATCAAGTCGTGTTTTCAACACACTGCAGGGTTCCAAAGCAGCAGGTAACAGAGACTTCCCGAGTGAAATATCAGAACACTGTTCTCCAAGGACTAGACACTTCAATTTCCTTGCTTTGGTAGACCAACAGGTGGCGGAGTGGGCATCCAATACAGGAGGGCCAAACAGATCATTGTAGAAAAAAACAATTCAATTACAAGACTTACAGAAGACTGATAAAGAAAAAAGTTAAACACTTTTCTGCTAAGTATCATATAGAGAAAAATCCTGGAATGTGTGTGTGTGTGTGTGTGTGTGTGTGTGTGTGTGTGTGTGTGTACTGGGGATTGAACTCAGGAGCACTTGACCACTAAGCCACAACTCTAGCCCCTTTTTTTGTATTTTATTTAGAGATAGGGTCTCAGTGAGTTGCTCAGCACCTGGCTTTTGCTGAGGCTGGCTTTGAACTCACGATCCTCCTGCCTCAGCCTCCTGAGCTGCTGAGATTACAGGCATGCACCAGTTGAAATTTTATTTGTAAGTGAAACACACTTTCTGTTTAGGATTTATATGGCAAGACACTGAGCATAGCTGGGGATAAGGAAGACAGGGGTTCTAAACACTGAACCAAAGCCTGTTGCTTGGTGTTTGGGACCTGGGAACTTCATTACAAAGTCCACATTCCTCAGGCCTCATATCAGCATCACCAACAGTTAAGGTAAAGGAAAATGTGCCTTAAGAATAATGAAAATATCCTTGAAAATATCCATGAGCTGACATGGAGTGCTAGCTGTTAGCAGACATTTGTGCAAAGTAAAAGAGTCATCTCACATAATTCTCAAATCAACTATAGGCCAGAAATTCCACTATTACCCTTGCATTTTAGATGGGGCATGTGAGGGTATGAGGGTTGAATAAACTGTCCAACATTTCTGCCCCAGTAAACAGGTGTCAAGTCCCCACCCCTCCAAAACCATTCTTTATTAACAGGTAATATATACAGGCCAGTGATAATAGTCTAGGTCCACCGATGATCTTACTTGCTCCCGCCAAAAAATTATCTCCAATTTTTATGAATGGAGAAACCATAGCCTAGAAAGATCAAGCTCTTTAGTATTTACATCAGACCATAAGAAAGTGTAGAGGGGCTGGGGATGTGGCTCAAGTGGTAGCGCGCTTGCCTGGCATGGGCAGAGCACTGGGTTCGATCCTCGGCACCACATAAAAAAATAAATATGTTGTGTCCACCAAAAAACACCTAAAAAATAAATGTTAAAAAAAATAAATAAAGTGTAGAGGCAAGATTCAAACTCAGAGGGCTCCAGATGTCCTCTTAACATTCCTACTACAGTCCCATTTAAATGAGTAAATCCTTCTGGGCTGTTCTGGTGTTAGTTAAATCTAGAGGTCAATTTCAACTCTGAATCTTTATTAGGTTTGAAACCTGAGCCCATTACTCAGCAACATCAAAGACTGGATAGAATCACCTATTGGCACCTTTGAAAATAAGAAGATGCTGATAATTAATTACCCAAGTACTTGAGAAAACACTGTAGTATTTTCAATAAAACTATGTGTCTGTAGGCGGGGAACAAAAGAAACAAATGAGTTAGTAACTGTTTTTGTTGTCTGAAGACAACCAGCCAGAGAAAGACACATACTCCCTAATTATCACACCACCTTTGAGAAGACTCATGCCACAAACACGGAGAGATTAAGATGAAAGAAAAAATTGATGGAAATATTACCTTAATGAAAATTAACTAATATCATAGACTTTTGTATACTAACAGGTTCTGTCCAATTTAAGGGAATAAAATCCTTAAGAAACAATACCAACCCGATTATATGAAGATTGTTGTGAGGGATTATGGTCAGTAATTGCAGTCAAAACACACTGACTAGAATTGATGAGAAAAAAATGTGGCCTTCAAATGTGACTCTATAATGTGGTTCTGCAATCCTTCAATCTTTTATTTAAGTATCACTAATATCACGGAGAAAAAAATTGTCCCTGATGACAGTTTTTTGACACCATGAATTGACAGTTTCATGGTGATCTCTCTCTATGTTTAAAACAGAGAAGAAAAAGGAAAGAAAAGAGAGGTAAATATCAGAAAGGAATAATTGTTTGAGACAATACAAGGAAGAAACATGTTTGGCAAGATGGATCTAAAAAATAGGATTAATAGGGAAGATCTAAGTTTGTAACTAAGCAGGAGGCAGAATATACTTTTTTTTCCTTCCAGATCCTAGAACTGAACATTGAGAGGTGCAAGCATATGTCAATTCCTGTCCACCACATTGATGAACCTAGCTGGAATTCTTTAGTTCAAGAGCTCTGGTCCCCCCAAAAAATGCTTAGTGATTTCCAAAACAGTTGGATCCTGCTTTTTTTTTTTTTTAAAGTGCTCTAATTAGCAAATTAGAAGTCCTTTCCTTGCAGATAAAACTGCTAATGCAGACAAAGTCTCAATATAAAATAACCATTTCAGAAGATACTGGACAGAGGAAGAAGCATGCTGTAATCAGTTTATATTCTCTTTGCAACCTTGGTGTTCAACTGCAGGACTACTTTTTAAGGGGAAATCGAGACCTTTCGAGCATTTCAATTAGGCGAGTTTGTTTTTATTTATTAGCATCATTTTTTTTTTCAGTAACTTTCCAAAACACTCATCTCAGAAAACCAAGAGGAAAAAAAATATTTGGTAAAGAACAGACAATTCTTTGAGCGGGAACCTCTGAACCATGTTTACTGAGACAGGTCACATAAAGAATCATCACTTAATACTGTACTTAGTATTAAACTTGGAATTTCTATAAGGATTGATACGGTATAGGTTGTTCCTCTCTCTGAGATCCAAAAGAGAAGCAAATTGCAGGACACCAAGAGAAATCGATCAAACCACTCCACTGGCTCTTTGTTCCTGGCAGGCTAAAGTGCTTGTGAGACCTCTACTCATCCCCAGTTTCAGGAGGAACATGCAGGCATGATTGGAGCAGGACCACTTCCAAACATGAAGACTTTCTCTCTCAGGCCCAGAGTAATGAAGGTATGAAGATCTACTTGATATTATTTCTGACATTACATTAGCTTCCAAATGTAGCAACAACAAATTTGAAAAGGCAACTGTGTTTTCTTCAGGCCACATTAGATATTTCCCTCAGTTTTCTCCATTACTTTGGTGGTCATTTATAAAAACATGGACTAATATATAGACTTCCCAACATAAAACACAGATACAGATGAGAAGATGATAGGAGTTAAAAGCATTCTTTCTTCTTCCTCTTGAGATGCGGAGTTTCTCAGTACAATTTAAAATGCCACCCAGGTAGCCTACACTGGTGAATTAAAATAACTTGAGTTGACATGATAAACACAAACAATCAGAAGATGGATCTCACATCATTCCAAAAAAAAAAAAAGTAGCACTTCACTACCTCGCTTAAGGATATTTACGATCAAAGTCAAATGAACAATTATCTTTGCTACAAGGGATGATAGGAATCTATCTACCACTGAAGATCTTTCTGCCTCAGAATTCAACTCAGAATGATCTTCAGCTCATTTTGAAATGCATTAATCTCAAAACAACCTCATTGGTTTCATATTAATTTGCACTCCCACATAAATTAATCTGTCCCACCGGTGTGATTGAGAAGGCACACAGCCACGTACCACCCATCCAGGGCCACTTTCCAAGGTGAACATCATGATCCCTGTGTTCCTACTCTCCTGTTACCCCTCAAGAGGCTCCCCAGGCTGTCCCTTGGCAGGTGCAAGATGCCAAATGTATTTGTGCTAATAGCCAGATGTGCACACCAGGGTCCACAAAACACACTCAAGATAGAGGGAGTGGAGGACCCTGAATCTGAAGTGTATTTCCAGGGACGGGGCTGGGGGGGGGGAATTTTACCAAGGTTCATCTTGCCAAGCCCAGAGCCATCTCACTTCCTTGCTTTAGTCCCAATCATCCTCTACTATCCACCACACCCACTCTCTGTTTCCCTGAACGACATCTACCCTGTTTTCATCAATCTGAGAAAGATAATTCACATAAGTTACATAATTCAACATGAGATTACTATTTGCCCAACTTTTTAATTATCTTAATAATTCAATAATATTCCCCATGAAAATAATCAATTAATTTGCAACATAATTATTTGTTACCACTCTTATTATATATTCATTAATCCAAGTATTCAAAGCATTTTTCAAGTTATTTATTTATTTATTTGGTGCCTGGGATTGAACACAGGAGTACTTAACTACAAAGCCACATCTCCAGCCTTTTTTAAAAAATATTTTATTAGAGACAGGGTGTCACTGAGTTGCTAAGTGCCTCACTTAGTTGCTGAGACTAGCGTGGGGTCCTCCTGCCTCAGCTTCCCAAGCCATTACACCCGGGAGGCCTCATATTTCTCGGGACCTGCATCCAGGATACATTAGACTATGAGTGAGGGATAAGGGTCTCTGGCTCATGAAGAACACTCCTGTGCACACAGCTCCTACCATTGCTGTGGTTTTCACTACCTCCCAGGAACCTTTCACTGACCCAGGTAGTTGGCCTGCATTGTTGATTTTATTCCTTACTCTGTTCTAAGTCAAATCTAGTATCACTTTCCCATTACACAAGTATGTAAACTCATGCACCAAGGCAATATAGCACATGTGGTGAGAATACAAATCCTAGTGAATCTAAGACTCAAGGTTTTGCTCTTGATCTTAATCCTACATGACCTCATCTTTTCAGTAAAATATGCAGAGTACAGACACCATCTCTCAAAGAACTTCAGGGTTTGAATGAAGGTGAAGCTTTCTTCTACCAGGTCCTTCCACCATGATGTTTCTAACTAGGAGCCAGCTGACCTTGGCCTAAATCCTCTGACACCATGAGTCAAAATAACAGTTTTCCCCTCTATGTTGTTATCAGGATTCTCCCCCCCCCCGCCCTCACCCCGCCCCTTTTGGTCACAGGAACAAAATGCTGACTAACACTAGTTAGTCATAATATGTATATAAGATTTTTTAACAAATTTCACACTTCCATACGATGAGTCCACATGCAGGAATATAAGAATCCAAGAAAATGCAATTAAACAAAGGAGCAGTTATGCCCAGATAACCTTCCTACCCCTATTTTTAATGTGAAAAAGGGAATAATAGACTGCCTGTCCCAACAATGAGAGGGTATACCTCGTGGGATGGTACCAGCAGAGCTCTGAAATATAGAGGTGAAGGCCATTGAAGAAAATCAGAGCATGAAATTATATATCCACGATTGTAAAAATCACCACTCTACAAATGTTTGATAGAATATGTTTTATGCTTAAGGGTTCTGACCATTTTATGAGTCAAATGTAGTACTTGTTCAAGACCCAAAAGGCAGCAACCACTTAGCTTAAAGTCTGCACCAATTATTTCATGGAAGAAATAAACATGTTCTTGTGAATAGTTTTTCATTATTCTGACTCAACTTCCAACTGGGACTGCTTTATATATTTGACAATGAATATAACTTCTTCTTTTATCTCCCCATAGAAGTGCAAGAAATTTTTTTTAAAAATTATTCATATCATCATTATTAGGAAAATGCTTGTTTAGCATGCTCTTTAGAGAAAAATCTGAAATCAATTTATATATACATATTACCAAAAACTCACATAACATTTTGCTTAGACATACATCCATCAACCATGTTTAAAAACATCCATTCTCAGGCTGGGGTTGTGACTGTGGTAGAGCACTTGCCTAGCACATGTGAGGCACTGAGTTCGATTGTCAGCACCACATAAAAATAAAGGCCCATCAATGTGTTTTTCAAAAATTGTTTTTTTAAAAAATCCATTCTCCTTGTCCCAGGAATTCTATTTTAAAAAATGTTTTCCTACAACATTATAGCCACTATTTCTATAGCCTGTCAAATAGGCATGGCCAATCTTAGCCCAGCAAGGGAAGCATCTGCTGAAATTAGCCAAATTTATAATCTGTGTTCAGTGGCAGCTCTGTGCACGGAATCTGGCAGAATGTCACCCATTTCTGATCTGAAGGCTATCCTTATAAATTATTATGTCATTAACCCTTTTCTGCTTTTAAGTATATACCTTTCCTTCCCAAGAAAGGAATGAATCGAGACATCTGAAATGCAGCTAATGTAAGACTTAGGGTTTTGATGCATTACTAACATTTGAAATGAGGCTTGAGACCATTCCTAGGGTGGGTTAATATTTCTCACCACTTCTGACAAGGAGATTAGGGAACTGAAAAGGCTGAGATGAATTGAAGGTCTTGATGATAAAAATGAGTTAAGAACAGTTTTGTTTTTTTTCCTAATGGAGGTCTTAACACGCCAGTCTCCCTAGTTTGTTAAAAAGCCTCTATGATCAATGCAAGATATCCAATCACAATCAGAGGCCCTCGTTAACAGGGCCCCCCAATCTCCCCATTAGTAATATGGAGACAAGTAGCCACATTCCTCCTTTGACCAGCCCTGTATGGGGTCTCCAGTGACAGTCCAGGTCAGGTATAGGATCCATGTCACATCTCAGCCCAAATTTCACTTCTTCAAGAAATTTCCTTGAACCCTTATTCTAGATCAGTCTGCTCTGTCATAAGCTTCAGAAAACTATCACTTTCCTCTGAAACTGTTAATCCCCTTGATTCGCTTGAAAGCCTTTGAGCCTTTGAGTTTGCGACAACTCCTACCTCCTACCGGCCTGACTGTAATTCTTACAGCTAGGAGAGAACTTTGGCTAATGGGCTACCCTTAAATGCCATTATAATAATCATGCAAGTAAGTAAAAGCTAATTGCTTGCTAGACCACTGCTGAATCAAGACACATTCTATAACTTCCACACTGTAGTAGCTAAACCTTAAATAAAACCTCTAGAGCCACCTGTCCATTTTGCTCCCACTTGTTCCCCTTATATCTGGATGGACGTCTAAATAGATAGCCAATAGATCTTTCTCAAATTCATAAAATAAAAAAATAAAACAAACAAACAAAAACTAATAAATAAATGAAAACTAAGTGACTGTGCCTGATCCCTTTAACAGATGCTTTTCATATGGGATGAAAGAGGCATTATCAATACTGAATCCCTGTCCTATAATTTCTACTGGTGCCACCACATGACACCCTCACAGCAGCACGCCAGAGCTTAAAACAATGATTTGGTTCAGAGCCCATCCACCTTCCATCAGAACCAACATTCCTTTAGATCAGAGCTGTACTTGGCCTTCTTCACATTCTCTATTTCCCACTCATCAAAATGACTCATTAACAACCCAATATCAGATGTCTCAAGTAATATCTCATCCCTGAATTGCTTGTGGCTGCCTGTTTCCAGCACTACCTTGCTGTGCTCACCGGTAATTAACTTGCAATGTCCCACTGGCTCAGACACATCCCAGGGTATCAGAGTATTCGCCAGCAGGTAGCTACACATGCAAGGTATTGCCCAAGTTAAACTGCATAACCAAATATCACATGCTAAGTGCCAGTCAATATGGAAGACCTTCTTGACATGCAAGTCACAAATCAGGTGGAGAGGCATGGTAACCATGCTTAAATCACTTTCCTTCAAACTCTGTTTATTTGAATCCTGTGACAACACAGGCAGAACTAGAATAAAGACCTGTTTTTATGCTATAGAGGTCAGGTTTGCTTCAAGAATCCCAAAAATAAAACTGCACGGATCCAGTTCAACCAGATCAGTTCAATAAATAAAAGCATCATATAGCTATATGCTATATGACCATAAATACAGGAGTTAGAGCATTATAAGTGGCCCTGAGAAAGTTACCTAAATACTCTGAACCTCGGTTTCTTTGTCTGCAACATGGGGTTCATAACCGTACCTAACTCATAGCAAGGGATGAGATTAAGTGCTTTAAATGGTACCCTGCAAACAGCATGCTATATGGTTAAGTATTAGCTGTTATTAATTGGAGCATACAGTTAGGATTTTGAAGTGTCCCCCAAAAGCTCATATGTGAGACAATGCAGAACTGTTTATATAAATATTTTTATATTTTTGCCCTTGGCAAGCTGAGCGCATGCATGTGCTCTTATTCTCTCTCTCCCCCTTTCCTGCCTGTCATATCCCGAGCCACTTCCCTCCACCGCAGCCTTCCACACCATGAGGTTCTGCCTCACACTGGGCCCAGAGCTATGGAGTCAGCAGACCATGAACTGAGACCTCTGAAACCAAGAGCCAAAATAAACGGTTTGGTTCCTCCTCTACATTGTTCTTGGCCAGTTATAGTGGTCACAGGGACACAAAGTGGATGAAAACAGAGCTTTATTATTGCCCAAGGCTGAACACACATTATCTTCCATGATAAATACCCATGGAAGAATGATGGAATGACTGAGCACACCAAAAACTATCCTTACAGGGACTTTAGAAAAACCCACTTCAATGACTCAAACATTCTTCATTCATTAATAATATCAGCCCACCCCCAAAGGTTCTCAGTGAACATTGTCTTGTGGATTCTTTCTTTACTAACTACACAATCATTACATTTTAGTTAATTTTTTTTAAAGAAAAGACTGCATAATTCAGGCACTGATCTCTACTGCATTCCTTCTGAAATTCTAGGTCACTGAGATGACATGTAATCAAATGACAATAGTGTGGGCTGGAGGATAGAGCACCTCATCAAAAAGGCTTTAAAAAGAGCAGAGGGAATAAAGTCAGAAGCTCAACCTGAGCCATGCATGGGAAGGCATGGACACAAAGAAACTGTAACCAAGAGCAGAAAAGAGGGGCCAAGGCAGTCAAGACAAGAGGAGATCCACATGAGTGCAGAATTATTGGCTTTAGAGGTTCCTGGAGAAAAGCGGAACAGGTCTTATTGCTTTTCCCTCCAGGGAAGGGCAGTGCAGCGATTTAGAATTCAACTCTTGTTTGATGGAGGGTTTTGATCTGGAATCAGGGTGCAGGGGGGTCATTAACTTGTAACCCACCGTAAATAAATGTGGACCATGGCAATGCTGTCCAGGAGTGAGCCATCTGAGCAATACCCCCCTGGGCAAGAAAGGATGGCATTACCTACCTTGTTCCCCACATTAGTGAAGAGGGCTAATTTTATCCTAAGTCATGGTTGATATTATACAGCCTTTCTGCAGTATCTTTGGGAAAGTCTCCAAACTGCTTTACTGATGATAGAATAAAATGGTTCTCTCAGTCCCATCAATTTATTTCCACATTTCTGGAAAAGATAACGCACCATGTGCCCAAGGCCCCACCAACTTGTCCCACAGGACAGCGTGGGTTAGAAGCACTGAGCACATTTCACACCACTGCTTACAATTCCACTGATACTTTTGCAGGTGGCTGAACACTACCTGGAGGCATTAAATGAGTAACTGTTACTAAGGTACTACATAGAATACTATCTAAAAGAACATATGGAATTACATTTGATTTTGGGGGGCATGGTGGGGGGTAAGGACGGGATACCAGGGATTGAATACAGGGGCGCTTAACCACTGATCCACAGCCCTTTAAAAAATATATATTTAGAAACAGTGTCTTGCTGAGTAGCTGAGGGCCTCACTAAGTTGCTGAGGCTGGCTATGAATTCATGAGCTTCCACAATTACAGGCATGAGCTACAATTTCTCATACAATTTATTATCGTCTCTTCTCTTCATCTCCCAAGTGGGACAGGAGCACCAAAAAAGCATGGATCTTTCCTAAGTAGCCCTCTGTGATGTCCCCACCCCTATCTAGAGCAGTGCCTCATAAATATTAAGCATCAAAAACCATTTACCTACCCAATTCAGTAGTTTATATCTATGATTCATGTGATTCGGGAAGCTATGGCAGGAGGATTGCAAGTTAAAGGCCAGCTTAAGTAATTTAGTGAGGTCCTAACCAATTTAGGGAAATTCTGCCTTAAAATTAAAAAAATTAGGAAAATAAAAATAACTAAAGTGGTAAAAATAGCTCAGTACAGTGTCTCTGAGTTCAATCCTGATTATAAAAAAAAGAACAAAACAAAAAAACCGAAAATGATTCATGACATATGTAGTATACACATGATTGATATAGGACAAACTATATGTTTTTTTTAAAATAATCTACAAATAAGCTTCTCATTTTCGTCTATGATTCTTAAAATGTGCATTTATTCTTCAGAAAGTTTGATAAATTTGACTATAGATAGGAAAAGTGAACCTTCCAGCTAAGGAGGTGGTTTCTCTATTTACACCACTTAAATCTCCACGTTTCTCCTTGAGATGAGTTGTGTTATACCCCTTTTATAGATGAGGAAAGTTATACTCAGAGACGATAACAATGCTCCTCGAACCAGGCAATTTCAGGAACAAAGACTTTGCAAACAGGTAACCTGATTCCACATCCTATAATTTGCTAGTATGTTTAGAAAAAAAAAAGGTGATTACCTTTTATTTTAGGGAATAAAATTAGGACCTTCTTTTGAGATAGTCCACCATCCAGGGTGTGTGCCGAGAGTCAGCATACCTGTCAACAATCTTCTGGGGTGTTAAGCACACTCCTGGAGACATGTCCTTTCCACCATGTATTTTGACTTGGGCTGAGAGGAGCTTAAAGGAGTTAAGGAGCTTAAGGCATCAGACCTACTGAGGCAGAACTCAAAAGAACTAGAGTATATCACAACCCTAAAATTCTTAAGACCTCACACAAAAATGTCTCCAGGCACCAGGAAGGTAATTAATTCAATGATAGGAGCCTACTACTGCAAGGCAGCGGGGCAGAGTGGAGACTGAGGAAAACTTCAAAGCCCAAGTTCAGTCTGCAATAGCTTTTTAAATTCCAGCCAGATGGGCATCACTAAAGGGCCTCCTCAGAGGTTGCTGCACCCACCGTAGAGTGTCTCAGTGTGCAAATATGCATTTTGTACACATCCCTAGTTGATGTGATGCTGTTGGTCTAGGGATTGCACTTTGAGAACAACTGGTCTAAAAAAAGCCGCTTCTACTCAGTACTAGTTGATTGGTGAAACTGAGAAAAAAAAATACCCAGAGAAGGTTTCTCAAGCAAGACTGAATTTTCCCAGTCTAAGATTTTAAGATAGGGTATAATTCAGTTAGAACAAGACTTCCAGACAAGAAAAGAGTGTCCAAACCAAAGGAACAATGCCTAACCATTCTTATTTGGGGCATTAAAGGGTCACAATACAATTACCCCAAGAATACCAAAAAAAAAATGAGCACAACTAAAGTGCTAAACCATGGTATGGTTATTGGAGGAACTAATTTCTGCAAATTGTAAACAGCAAGATTCTGTTTTTCAAAAGATTTTTCAACTTTTCCAATGAGCATGCACAGATTGCCCCATGGACCAGCAAGTTTGACCTAAAGTCACTGAAGAAGAGAAAGTTCCCTGTTTAAGGCCTCATACGTATTATTTGCATCTCATGCCCCTGATTTAAAACCTGGAACAAGCATTTGGTGCATGTGTAATAAGCAGTATGGGCAAGGGTTACAGTCAGCCTTTCCCTGCTGTGACTAGAAGATCTGACCAGAACAATTTTAAAGGAGGAAAAGTTTATTCTAGAGTTCACAGTTTCAGAGATCTTAGTCCACAGAAGTCCAGCTCCATTCCTCAAGGGCTCAAGGTGAGGCAGAACATCATGGCAGGAGAGTGTGGCAGAGGGAAGTAGCTCACATGGTGATCAGGAAGCAGAGAGAGACTCCACTCTCCAGAGACAAATATAGACCCCAAAGCCACACCCCCAATGCCACTTCCTACAGCCACACCCCTCCTACCTCCAGTTGTCCAGTTACCACTCAGTTAATCCCTATCAGAGGATTAATTTACTGATTGGCTTAAGGCTTTCACAACCCAATCATTTCTCCTCTGAACCTTCTTGCATTGTCTCACCCATGAGCTTCTGGAGGACAACTCACATCCAAATCAAGGCACAGGAATCTGTTAATCACTCTTCATCTAGCTGAAAGCACTCCTAACAAGAACACCATCAAAGGTAAACAAAGAAGTCAGAAGCCCACAAAAACCCAGATCCTTGTGGAGCCCACAGATGTGTTTACCTTGCAGCTTCTCATCCTCCAATAAACAAACTCACTTAATTGCTTCTCTTTGTGTTGGTGGATTCTCACTTCCTGTGCACTGGCCATCACCAGGCTCCATGAGGAGTCCCACTCTAAAAGTTTGATTCTTCCACTACCCAAAGTGCCAAGCTTAAAACCATCTTGTCCTCTGATCCCAAAACAAGGAGGCCAAAACTGTCTCTCTCACTCCTCAAAAAGTAAAAATAAAAACCCCATCCCTTGTCATATATGGACCATTAGTCCTGCATTTAGGAGGCAAAATACAATGACTGTCGTCAGCTGTCAGGCAGAGTATATTAAATTTCTTTTTCCCGAGACAGATCACATTGATCTGTTTTACTTAGGCTCAGTCTCCAGAGTAGACTTCATAACTTAGGTTTATGACTTGATCCAATGATGCAGAAAAAAAACCCCAAAAGCTCAATGATTGTATTAGGCTCATAATGGAGTGCCACATTCATGGCAGGGCAGCAGACTGAGAATTAATCGCCCTCATGTAGATGGCCTAACAGAGGATTCAGTGTCAGTTGTTCAAAAGGATGAGCCCCCGGGAGATGAATGACAACAACACAGATGCACGTGAAAGAAACATATATGGAGCTCCCACTGTATACCAAGCAATGAGCCCCAAGGGAAACAAGGCAGAAGAGACTTCAGGGTCTTGCAGTCTAGAGAAAGAGAAAGGCATTAATGGATTAAATGAGCACCAATTTGTACAACTCCAACTTGTGAAAAAGAAAATGAAATAACAGAATGGGAGGTGCAACTATCTGGGAGAATCCACAACAGCAGAGGGGATCTGGAGAGGTGACATTGCAGCCCAGCTCTGATGGCTATATGAAGGCCACATGGAAAACAGGAACAAGGGGCAACATGGCCCAGGGTTGGAAACTCAGGGGGATGCACTTGCCGAGCATGTGTGACTCTCACAAATAGGAATAGATCATTCTCTAAAAGCATAAAGAAAAAACTAGACCACTCTGGGCTCCAGTGTTCCAGAAGGGTTTTTTATATAGAATGGCATGTGGATCAAATATTGCAGGTGGTACATTTGAGAGAAGTAAACACGACTTTGGCAAGGATACAAAAATTTGAGGGAAATAAACCAAACATGGGCATTATTTTCTCCCTTCGAGTATGTTCACTGCCCAAGGTCTTTGGTGAACTGTACTGTAGATACCAAGCACATGATTTCACCAATGACTTCTGTCCATCTATAGTCACCCCTTAGAGAACCCATCTATCTGAGGGCAAGGTAGCTCTCCAAATCAGATGACACCTTTTTTTGGGGGGGGTATTGGGGGTTGAATAGAGACAGACTTAACCACTGAGCCCCATCCCCAGCCCTTTGTACATTTTTATTTAGAGACAGGGTCTCAATCAGTTTCTTAGGGCTTCACTAAGTTGCTGATGCTGGCTTTGAACTCACAATCCTCCTGTCTCAGCCTCCCAAGACATTGGGATGACAGGCGTGAGCCACTGCGCCCTGCTAGAATGACCCTCTGTTAGAAGTCTTTCTTTCCCCAAGGCTTTGGATTAATCCACCACCCTGCCCTCCAAAAAACAAAACAAACAAACAAATAAACAAACAAAAAACCCCACAAAAAAACAAAACAAAACAAAAAACTCTGGATTCACAGAAAACCCATAGTATTGTCTCTACAGGGAATCTGAAGTTAGGCTTACAGAAACTGAAGGAAACACAGCCATCTGGATAGATCCTTACTTAATGGGACAGAGGGACAGAGCTCTATGGACAGGGAAAGATGCTGTCTCCATAGACTGATAGATGCTGAGACAACAGATCATGAATCACATGACAGTCCATGAGCGATAGTGCAGGGATCTCAGGACTCTAGCATAAACTGTCTCTTTCCCTGAGTCCTGGCTGGATGTGCTGCCCAGCTGAATCCAACAGACCCACTCCTGTATTCTCCAAGTAAACTCCTGCCTTTGCTTTAAAGAAACTTTCTACTGATTTCTATTCTCAACACCAAATGGTCCTTGACTGATACAATGAGGGTCCAGAGGGTATTTAGACTTGAAGAACTTGACTGTCTCCAACTTAACAAGTAATTATCAACTGTATATTCTATGCTCTGCAGCAGGAAACAGAGATGAGAAGGACTCCATTCCTGTGTCTGTAGATTTTGCCTTCGAGCAGCTAAGCAGATCAAAACAGCAATGTAAAACAGCATATAAAAGAGGAGAAAAAAAACTCTAACAATGGATGCATACCAAAGACAGCAATTAATTTAAAGAACAAAATCAAGAGTGGCCTCATTAAGACCTTTGACCCTCATCAGTCCTGAGAGATACCATCAACACCACTCCCTTGCTATCATCTTACCAGTTTCAAAAAAAGTTCTTGACTATTAGTAACCTTCCTAGGACAAGCAGATTTTTTTTAAAATTTTCTTAGCTGTAGATGGACACAATATCTAAATTTTATTTATTTTATGTGGTGCTGGAGATTGAACCCAGAGCCTGCTAGGCAAGCGCTCTACCATTGAGCCAAAACCTCAGCCTGAACAGGGTGAAATTTAAAACAATAATAAAGTCCATAATAGTTTGCTTGGGGGGATGGACAGGATGTTCAACAAAACAAGGAAACATATAACACCTCATTAAGGCAAGTCCTCCAAGCCAGGCAACAGAAACAGAGTCACAGATTATTAACCAGCTATACACACTGCTTTCAGATGAAGCAAGGGGTGGCCAAACCACTTAAGTGCCATTGTCTCAGTCCAAAGACCCTAATTGAGGCTTCCAGGTGGGAGGGGGCGGAATCCAGGGTATAAGGCTGGCAGCTGAGAATCAATTAAAATGGAATTGAAGCCAGATGCGGAGGTGCAAGCCTGTAATCCCAGCAGGTCAGAAGGCCGAGGCAGGAGGATCCCAGGTTCAAAATCAGCATTAGCAAGTTAGCAATGCCCTCAGCAAATTAGCAAGACTATCTCAAAATAAAAATAAAAAGGGCTGGGGATGTGGTTCAGTGGTTAAGCACCCCGAATTCAATCCCAGGTGTCAAAACCAATCAATCAATAAAATTTAAAAAAGGAATTGATATGACAAGGAGTTCTTTACATTTTCTATTTTAGATGAAACAGATATAACAGAAAAGTACAAAAATTGCCCGCAGGACACAAGATGATATTCTGAGTAGTGTTTCCAGATGAAGTGGAATAAATTCCTCCCATCTGATAGATATTACTGAAATACACCAGAACTAAGAGAAGAGAGAGCATCACCTAATTGTCCATTGGATGGGAAAGAACTGGCAGTCACCAACACCAGAAGACCTCTGCTCAGTGATTACATGTTTGCACACTCTCCCTACCAATGCTGCATCCAAGTCAATAAATTTGTGGAGTGAATTATATAGCACAGTACATCATTCACCTAGAACTGCACAGCCAAAGAAGCAGAGCAGATGGCAAGTGCGAAAGAAATATTGATCACCATGAATAATTTTTTACTAAAAAGCATATAAAAACTGGATTTTAAAATATTTCAAAATAATTTATTCACTGTGGTCTCACTGTTTTACATTTCTGTTTATAAATATTTACAATGCACTACCTTCGTAAAATAATTATTATTCAGTGTTCACAGTAAAGAGAAAGGCATCGGAGACTTGACTGTGTGTGTGTCTGCTTCTACTAATCTGTGTGACAATATTTTAATTTAGCATTAATTCTCAACTGTTCCCAGTTAAACATACACGGTTTTATTTGTTCTCTTTTTTCAGGTGGTATTTATAGACAAGCAACATGCATCACAGTACCAGTTTTTATTTGTAGTGATTCAATGATACGAGGGGGAGATTTCGAGTTAATACTAATGTGGAATCCTAACAAGTCTTCAACTCAACTTTCTGTATATGCTCAACAAGGCAACAGAATAAAAGAGAAAAATCAGAAAAATGGAACGTTCCAATGCAATTTCATTAATGAGTGTTTTAAGGAGGTTAAAAATCACACTGTGGTACTATTCCAGGATGAAAAAAAGATAGCTATGACATGAATAACCAAGACTCCTTCCGATGTCACACTGTCAATGAGAAAGGACACTATATTCAAAAATGGTTTTGAAAAGAAGTATGAAAGTGTCTTCTTCAACTATTGACAAGTGAAAAATCCCAACACATGGATATAAGAAGGCAGTGTAGTTTTTCATTTCATTATAGCAATACTAAGTCTTTTTTTAAATTTTTTCTTTTGGTGTGGGGAGGGTGTTGGGGATGGAAACCAAGGCTACTAAGCTCCACCCTCAGCCCTGTAATTCTTTTCTTGTGAAACAGAGGCAAAGTCTCACTATATTGCACAGGGCTGGCTCCAAACTCTTGAGCTCAAAAGATCCTCCCCCATCAGCCTCTCCAGAAGCTAGAACCACATGCACAGGTCACTCCGCCTCGTAAGATCCTTTCTGTCCTGCTTCATCTTCTTTATTGTCTTTCAATTTCCTTACATTACCCTCTAGATTGACTGTCTGGTAGAGCTACTGAGTTAAATGTTGACCTGGCTTTGATATAGGAATTAGTAAATAAATAGATGGTCTTTCTTGGTCTCTTTAACTAGGCAGGGACGTACTCCATCCTTCTGAAACATTTTTCCAAGGACAGTAGTGCTACCTGTATCCTACAGATGTGATAAGAAGGTTCTGATATGGTTCTGCACATAGATGGAATAGAACTTTCTAGAAGTGTTTCTTCTGAGATCTCTTCTTGGCAGAATAAACAGGTGAGGATGTAATGGGGTGATGGAGGGGGTGTGCCGGGGGGTGTTCAAGAGCTGGGTATTACACTGATATACAGTATATAAATAATTAATGAAAAAAATTAAAAGTAATTCCTCATGGCCCATTTCAAGGAGGGGAATCCAACATCTGCTGTGGGGAGAAGAAAAAGCAAGAAAATAACTACAACGAAACTCAAAGACAGAACATTCCATTTTTTAATAGATATATTTCATTTGTTCACATGCTCTTTCATTGCAGGAGTGGGTTGGTGTATTTGTTCCTTTCCCAGAAATAATGAACTTGGCAATTCTATCCCTGAAATTGAAACTCTGTTCTTTAATGGGCATAACATATTATGTTGTCTTACCTATTTCAGGAGTGCAGAAAAAAAATAAGAATGGTATGACACTACTCAGTGATAGGAAACAAAGCTTTTTTAAAAAGTTTATTTCAGACAATATTAGAACCATCTTTTGTTAAAGGGGAACAGTCTCAAATACATTTATGTATACATATAGATACGTATGGTGGTGAATGTCATTATTTTAGTGAAACTGAAATATAATATAAAATTTTTTAACTCTCTAGAGTAACACAAAATGATAATCACCAAGCACATTCCCCTGACAAAGTAAATTTAAGACACAGATATTTTTAATAATGGGAAACTGTAGGAGAATCTGACATTTTGTATAATTGGTGCAGGCGGGTTTTTAGCCAGACACTGACATTGCTTGGGATGCAAACACACATGGGAAGAGATTTAAGCCATTTTTATGCCTGGTGCCTAACTTACATACATTTATGTAAATGTTCATAAATTCTTCCTAAGTCTGAAAAGCAACAGAATAGCATTGCAGGTTATAAAAATTATTTTACAATTAAAAACAATTTGAATATCACCATCATTAGCTAATGTTTTTTTATCATCCTCTGGGACCATAAAAGCATTGAAGTTCAATTTATATAACATTTACTTCTCCTAAGCGTGGGGGGGAGGTGGCTGTTAACATTTTCCAGTTAAAAACATTTAACATCCTATTGAGCCACAAATAACAGACTCAGTTTCAGGGATGAAGGTCTGAAAACACTGAAGCTGAAAAAATAAATAACTGAAGTCCAAGGATATGACACATTATATATAGGTCCAGAGTACCAGAGCAGCCAATGACTCTTATCCATCATGTTTTCAGCCAAAACCATACTTTATGTCCAGGAACTAAGGTGGGGTTTAATGTTAGATTAATTGCGGGGATATGCTATTATGTAAGGTCATTAAATTAAAATAATACTATGATTATAACTATTAATCATGAGTTAATTCATCAGATCAGTATTAGACAAGGCTGTTCCTTCCCCAGGATAAGTTGGTGCTGTTCAATCAAACTCAGATGCACACCATTCCTTTCACCTCCACTGATTTCTCCTCAAGCTTCTCCTTTCCCATCTGATTTCTTAAACTGCATTCCACCTCTCACTGAGATGTTCTCACCCCTACATCCTGACCTTCCTTCTTCAAGGCACCAAATTCCCATAATTTCACCACAAAATATTTCCAGGGGACCCCTGAGATACATTAGTTCACCAAAGAATCATGGATGTAGTTTGAGATTTCCTAAGGGATTAAAAGGGAGGTGTCTTCCTGCTGAGTCTCATCTGCCACTCTCCTGCTTGCTTTTCTTAAGTCCGGTCTCCCCACTCCAATCTTGCCTGTCCAAATGGTGCAATTTTTCAGGGCTGTAATAAACATCTCCCCCATGAATCTCTGCAGGTCCCTATTGCTTACTTCATTAAATAGAAAAGCTCTACAAGCCAACCCTGTCTTTATCTATTATTTTATCTTATACAGACCATCAAGGTGATGAAAGCAGATGGTATTTATAGCTTTCCCCAACACTCCAAGTGTGGGACCCTGTGTTTTATCACCCTTCCCTGCCCAGTTTCTCTCAAGATTGTGTTTGTTTGTGAAAAATCATGGGAAAATTTGCCACTACCCGGCTTCCCAACACATCCGAGTTATACAGAAATGAGCATCATACAAGAGGAACTAATGGGGATCTCTGCAGACCCTCCCACCTTAACCAAAGGCCAGAGTATTTGGTGGAGGAGGGGAGCTGGGAATGGATGGAATCCGGTGCTGATGTCAACAAACTATTAAACCAAGCAGAGTGTCATCAAAATTATCCCTCCAAAGTACTTCAGAAGGACACATAAGTCTGCCCTCTCTCCAGATTTCTAACTCAACCTTCTGCCCAGGGAAGTATGAGAGACAGCAACTGGCTTGCAATTTAACCATGGGTAGGAAATAGATGTAGCCAGAAATGAAGAATCATGGAACTCACTGGATGAACAGGTTGCAATATCTGACTGATTTTATCAGTCCCCTGAACTTTCTCTGGGGCATATGTACTTCAGGGTGGAGTGACCAGTACAACTATGAGCACTGTATCTATAGGCAGGTTTTTCTTTCCCTCCTTTCCCCTTATAATAAGAGTACATATTATGGGCTAAAGGAAAAAAATGGCACCCATCTGATGTCCTTCTATACTGGAGGAGAAATGCTGCAGTGGGCCCTAGCAAGAAATTATGTTAATGAGAGGAGCAGCAGGAAAGGAGCCCAGCTTGTGGGAAGAGTCTTTCTAGCCCCAAAGAATAACCTTAACAACCCCATTTATTACACTGCTTACCTGCCACTGTATCTGACATCAATTTCCTAGGGGGCTCTTAGGGAAAGCTTTAGAAGTGAACTTGGCATGGAGAGGTGGGGACACTGACATTCAGTGTTCTACCCAGGTTTGCAAAGACCAAGGGACAAAGTCAACTACAGCAAGTTGACCCCTCAATTCCTGGTCTAACCATGCCTTTTGCCTGAATGCCTGTGCCAGAACCTCACTTCTATTTCTGCCCCTTTCAGGTCATCGTTCATTGTTTTATAGCAGAGCAAAGAAGAACAACCAATTAAAGCTTACCTGGGGCCTAGGGAAGCCTCCTAAAGAAGGAATTTAACCTGAGCATTGAAGCCTGGCAAGAGTGAAAGAGGGTCCCAGTAGAGGTGGCTGCAGATGCAAACCAAGTGCATGGAGAGAGGGTACAAGAGAGGTAGCAGGGCTAGGCCGTGCTGGAATGTGCACAGAGACAGATGGGAATCCACTGACAGGGTATTTGTTTATTTACTTTTTCACCTGAAAAGTTGCTGTCCTAGTCAGCTTTTTCATGCTGTGGTGTAAAGACAAGACAAGAAAATTTTTAGGGGAAGAAAAGTTTATTTGGAGGCTCAGGGTTTCAGAGGCCCCAGTCCATAGACAGCAGGCTCCATTCCTTAGGGCTCAAGGGGAGGCAGGACATCATGGAGAAAGAGTGTGGTGGAGGGAAGCAGCTCACATGGTGATCAGGAAGCAGAGAGAGACTCCACTCTCCAGAGACAAATACAGACCCCAAAACCATGCCCCCAATGCCCCCTCCTCCAGCCACACCCACCTGCCTCCAGCCACCACCCAGTTAATCCCATCAGGGGTCCATTCACTGGTTGGGTTAAGGCTCTCACAACCCAGTCATGTCTCCTCTGAGCCTTCTCATTGAGCATTTGGGGGATCCAAACCATAACAATTACTGACACCATCATGTGTCCATTAAAAAAAAATAATCCTCCAGATTTCTGTGCAGATAACAGCAGGTCCCAAGAGTAAACTTGGAGAGACCATTACTGAAAGGTGGGCTTGGGGGTGGGGAAAAAGAATGGATTCCAGGGACACTGAGAAGGAAAACTGACAGGAACTAGCTCACAGGGAATGGACCTAGGATTCTGCCTTTCACTGGAACAGGAAGAAGAGGAGGTTGGACATGAGGAAGTAGAAAGGGGGAGGGGCGGGTACTGAGCTAGATTTGAAGGTACCCTGAGAACCCCAATGTCAAGGAGGGATCAGGCAGATCTCAGCCAGAATTTGAGAGTGCTCTTGGGACAGACAGTAATTTTTGCCATGAGGAGGCAGCTTGGGGAAAGAAGTGAACAGAGTGAGAAGAGAAGGGCCCCCAGATGATCCTTAGAGGAATTCCAACAGTTAAAGAACTTAATGAAAGACAATGATTCGACCCTTTTATCATTCAAAGCCTTTACTTGGTTAATGATTTGTCATTCCTTGATCACAAATCCACAGAGTATGCCCCTCCACTTCTTAAAGCAACATTGCCCACAGAAGTTTCAGATTCCTGGCTTAGAGACTGGGTGTCACTGGGCTCTATGTGATCATCAACAGGTCCCTGCAGCCCTGTGCTATCTTACCCCTTAGGGCTACTAAGCATTCACTGCCTGCAGGTTTGAGGAACAGTGGGAATCCACTGAACTCTACCAATTCTTATTTGGGTTTGAGTTATATGTTAATTTCAGACAGACAAAAAAGGACTTCACAGAACCAAATGAACAACTCTTTGTCTGCTCAGTAAGACAGCAGGAGCCATTCAACTGCTCCCTGGGTGAAATCCTTGCACCTTCCCAAGCATCACTATTTGCATACTAGCTCTGAAAGGGGAACTGGAGATACCCCAGAAAATGAGGGCAATCCTCAGCCCTAAGAAGACCAGCAGGGGAGACTGGGAGACATCATGCTGCCCAATAATCCAGACCAAACATGGGAAGACTTCCTACCCACACATAAATATGAAGAATGTTCCTGGAAAAAAAGAAAGTCTCCCAAAGTAACACTACCTGGTACCACATTTTCCACATGGAGAGAAATATCTTGCTCAATCAGCACAAAGGCAGATGATCATCCACCGTGGGCTAAAGAACTATAAGGAAAATTTTGAAAAAACTGAATTCTTATGAAACTCAGACTAATAAAAGCTGCAGGTCAAGCAGGTATTCTGATCTGCTTGAAAAGGACAGTTTCAGCAGAGACCTCAGGAAACACTGCAGCAGCTGAATGGGAAGTTGGCCCAGGGGGGTGGAGCTCAGTGGTAGAGCATTTGCCTAGCATGGGTGAAGCACTAGGTTCAATCCCCCAGGACCGCAAAGGAAGAAAGAGAAAAAGAAAAAAATCAAGAATTGACTGTCAATTCCAATTTTAATAACTGGGAGAAAAGAGTACAATTAGGGATTAGACAGCAGAAGGTTCTTTTCAAATATAAAATATATGACCAGGAGGGGCTAAAAGACTCAGAAGCATTTCTAAAGTCTAAATGCACATACAGATAAATGTTATCACATCTGACACCAACTGCTGTCTCTCTCAAAGTTGGGGACAATCTTTGGCTTCCTGCACTACTCAGGAAAGTTACATTTAACCAGTTCCAATTTCCTGCAATGAAAATTCTGCAGTGAGCTGGAGGGAGAGATGGTAGAACCTGGGTATGCCAGGGTTCACCTACACAAAAAGGACTCTTCCATATTGCAGGAGAAGGAACTACGTAGTTCCTTGATTTATCCTTAAAAGGCTTATATCCTTATCAAGCTACCACGATTTAACCTAGAATTTTTTTTTCTTTAATAGGAGACTGTTTGTGAATACAGCAAGTCATGTAGCAACCAAGCCCTCTTCCCAGTTGTTATGCTTCATCTTAATAATTTCAAACTAGTGATCTAAAAATAGCAATTTTCACATATCCTTTGGCAACCATAAATATGATAAAATA
This sequence comes from Ictidomys tridecemlineatus, assembly GCF_052094955.1. Lineage (NCBI taxonomy): Eukaryota > Metazoa > Chordata > Mammalia > Rodentia > Sciuridae > Ictidomys > Ictidomys tridecemlineatus. Next base: position 84,779,101 of record NC_135489.1, on the reverse strand, counting down.
AAAGGGACTTGAATCAGCCAGCAGAACTATGAATCAAAACTTCCCAAGTGAATGAACACATTTTCATCCAACTACCAGAGGCACAAGGATACCCACTCTCCCTGAAACAATCATACAGAAAGAACTTATAGCCAATGAGTTTTTCAAAATATTAATAGAAATCATTTAAGGCACTGTTTCTTCTCCTAAACTTCATCTTGGAACTTCATTCTGAAAAGAAATACTAACAACTGCTGGGTGTGAGCCTATAATCACAGTGATCTAGGAGGCTGAGACAGAAAGCTTCAAAGTTTGAGGTCAACCTCAGCAACTTGGAAAGGCCATGTCTCAAAATTAAAAAAAAAAAAAAGAAGAAGAAGACAAGGGCTGTGGATGTGTATCAGTGTTTAAGCGCCCTTGGGTTCAATCCTCAGTGTGTGTGTGTGTGTGTGTGTGTGTGTGTGTGTGTGTGTGTGTGTGTGTGTGGGGGAGGGATACCAATAACTAATGAGCCTCTCAAACCCTCCATTTGCACTTTTCCTCCAGCCTTCAGTTCACTGTACATTTACCACGTGTAAAACATGAAGGTGATTAAAAAAAAGAAGATACAATTTCTGCAAGACTGGAACATCTGAGAGTTCCTGCAGTCAAGCATTCAAAAGAAAAAAATGCAATTTGGAGGCAAAAATATCATCACAGGTATAAGCAAAATTGCATGGACACAAGACAGACACCAGCAGGTGGGAGATGGAAAAGAGGAAATGGTTCAGAACAGGAGTGTCAATCATCAGCTTGATCAGGCTCAGAAAGCATCTTGTAATCCATGCAATGGAAGGCTCCATTTTACCAGCTCCACCAGGCCATCCAGGGTGTTTCTCTGGAGGATCCTGACCTCATTTGCTATGGTGACCAGATAATTTGAAGTACAACCAGCCCACTGTATCCACGGATGATACCTCAGGATTTTCAACCAACCACAGCCAGAAAAAATATTTTTTAAAAACTCCATACGTACTGAACATTTTTCTATGTCAGTATTCCCTCAATGATATAGTATAACAACTATTTACATAGCATTTACATTTTATTCGGTCTTACAAGTCATCTAGAGATGATTTAAAGTATACAGGAGAATTGCACAAGTTATATGCAAATACTATGCCATTTTATTTAAAGCATTTGAGCATCTTTTGTTATGTGTGAAAGATCATAGAATACCATCCTTGGTACCCAATTCCCACTGGATACCAAGGGACAATGGCATTGAAAGCATTGGGGGGGAAACCAGAAGCAAAAAACCAACCAAACAAACAATCAAAAAGCTCAAAAAAAGCTGGCACATTTGCCCACACCTATAATACCAGCAACTCAGGAGGCTGAGGCAGGAGGATCATGAGTTCAAAGCCAGCCTCAGCAATTTAGCGATGCCCCTCAGCAACTCAGCAAGACCCTGTCTCTAAATACAATACAAAAAAGGGCTGGGGATGGGGCTCAGTGGTTAAACATCTCTGGGCTCAATCCCTGGTTAAAAAAGAAAAAAAAATCAACAATAACCATAACAACATATCAAAAGCTTCAAGAAGTGGGATAAAAATGTGACCTTGTGAGTTAGCATTTGCCAACTGAGCAAACTTAATTCCTGAACCTCTATCACAAATTCTTCACATGTGAAATTGGGACAATACTGGTTCCTGGTGAGTTATAAAAACAGTAAGGCATCCCACCCTCATGAAGGGGTGCAGCATGTGATGAATGCCCCACCAAAGCCTTGTCTCAACAATGGATTCTGCCAACCAGGGACAGTCCCTGATTCTCCTCTCCTCTGTGATTTCTGCTGTGATGTCCCTCAGACAGTTTTTAATCAGATGCTCTCCTTCCCGTTGGTATCCCTCAAAAAATAAATCCTCATTCTGCTACCATCAGCAAGAAATGCATTATTTTTATTTTCCCATCTGTTCGTTTAAATCTGTTTTTCCTTCAGTTATAAATACCCCCTTCACACCTGTTTTTGTTTTCTCTGGTTTAGGTTTTTGTGTTTGTTTGCCTTATAAGCCATCAGGTCACACTCTGAAAAGCTGAGACCTTTGGGGACAAAAACTCCAGGTATTAGTGAAACCATTTGCACACTTGAATTAAAAGCCTCCATGTGTCAAGGTCCCAAGGCAGGTTTTAGCTTCTGTTTTTTCCACTAAGTGCCTTTGCTTTTGCAAGTTGAGCTGTGTTACTGATAGTGAAGGAGAAATGCCTTTCTCTTTCCCTGACAGCTATATTCCCACTGTGACAAAGATAATCATAGACATTAACAGTGGTAACAAGCTATTTGATCACCAACTCGTGCTTCTTCCAGGGCAGGTGAAGCATCTAAAATAATACAGTATCATGACTGCATTTTCAAAAGTAAATACATTAACTCTCCCACTCCCAATTAACCAGAAAGGCTTTTATGCACCCAAGTTAAACCCCTCTGTGCTTGATAAAATACACCAGGTACCCACTGCCTGCTTCCTCTTCAGAAATCCTCAAACCTCTCTCCATTTTTGTTTTCTAAACATGCCCATCTACTATTCCCTCGATTTCATTTCACAGAATTAGTCCACCCCTCTGCCCTTTTCTGTAGCTATAGCAACCAACCACTCAATATCTGGGAACAATCCCCACTCCTGACCCCCCAATAATAGCATGAAGACATTATGAGCTGCAAGAAGAAAGGGGCTGCAGGTGTTTTGTTCACTGCTGAACTCCCTGCACCTAAAACAATGCCTGGCCATAGTAGGTGCTCAATTTTTCTTTGGTGAAAGGAGAGAGCGAATGAATGGATGAACAGATTGCTTTTTGATTCCCTGGGAGACAGGTGTTCTTCGTGACCTGCATCAATTTCTCTTCTTTTCAAGACATGCTTGAGATTCCTTTTGGAAGTGACTCCCTTAATCCATATTTAGCTTTTCTGAAAGGCAAGCAGGGTGTCAGGGGTCTCCTCTGAAAATTGAAGCCGGTGGAAATCCAGATCTAGCAACTATCTATTTCCATCCGACCACCAGATGTAGAGTGTGACTGGTCCAGAGATCAGACCTCTGCAGGAAAGTATAGGTCAAGGAGCTCTCCTTCCACTGACATTGTAAGCTCTAAGGATGATTTAAGCTCACTGATGCTGGAGGCCATCATGAAGAAAGAGCTGGCTAGGAATAAAGCCAAATCAGGCAGAACCCTGCAGGTACAGGGATGGGGGAAGGCAGAAACTGCCTCAGACTTTGCAGTTACTTTAGTTAATAAATCTCAGTTTTTGTGTCAATCCAGTTTGTCCTGGATCTTCTAGTACATGCTCCAGATGGGTCCTAATGAACAGAGACATATACCTCCTCACCTTAACCTGGGTAACCTCCTGTGCTTCAGTCCCAGGTCAGTGACATTCCCTCACGCAGCATCTCTTTGAATTTCACCTCAATCCATCATTAGCATGGTGCCCAGGCACATGTCAGAACCATAACTGCAGAAATGATTCCTTCCCTGTGTCATGTATTTTCTATGTATAATTCCTAGGGTGCAAATCATGTACTGTCCTTTCCAATCTAAGATGGTTTCATAAATTGTTGTTCGTGATTAAGTAATCACCCTCTATGCTTGGAATGGATGCTCGTTCACAGGCAACCACAAAGCTGACCTTTAGCCCACCAGAGTCTCTCTCCTTCTGCAGGCTCACAAATTAGCATGGGATCAAAAGCTCAAATGCAGACGCAATTAGGTTGGGCTAATTATCTTTGCTAATAAAAGGACTGTCACCCTGGTGGATCCACTTGGGTGATTTTGGAAGGCAACAGGGGCCTTTTCTATTAGAGAACTGAATCTCTGTTGAAAACCCTCTGCGACTCTTCCTTACTTAACCCCCAGCACACATCCCCCAAGCAAGGATCACAGCAGAACACTCTTTCCATTATTAGAAGCTATCATTTCTCATCATGCTATGTCTAAATTTGCTCAAATGTTTTCACTAATTTTCTGACAATTTAGGAAAAATGTTCTAGAAGAGAGAAGATACCGCAAAGAACTCTAATGTAAGAACAAGCTCATGTCCTACCAATTGAGGGTGCTTAAAAAGGTCTCTGGGAGTTGAAAGTAAACAGATGTCTTCGAATTTCTGCAACAGAAGAGTGGGGTGCCAAAATCGAACACTGATGCTATAAGCGACACTAATTACTGAGCACAGGTATTTCGGGCCTCTCATTTACAAAATCAAGACAGCTAAAATCCACTGCCATGGACTGTGGTATCTGTGCTTGGCTTACCTGTGGGTAAGCATCCCATCTGGATTCAAATATGCTCACAGCAGTTCATGGGGTTCAGAGGACACCTTCTGAAGGTGGGAGTCAGCTCACTATCGAACAGTTCCACAAAAAGTGTGTGTGGGGGGGGGCAGGCAGGGTCTGATCCTTTCCTTCAGTCTTCTTAATTATAACCTAAGTCTTCATGAAATCATTTTCAAATTAAATCCTTCTGTGCTCCCTAAATTAAATCTTTCTCTGTTCCCAGATCCAAACCTCTTAGGCATAGCAGGCATTAACATTTTTTTTTATTTATCGCATTAAGAAATATATGTTGTTTCCTCAGCTTCTGCCAATTGTGGAATTATTTGTTTGCAGAGCCCAGCCTTAACCATTCATCTGATAGAAAGAAAATGTGAACCTTATTATCCAGGATGATTTTATTCACTGCTAGGCAAAGTGGAATCTACTATGGAATTCTAAGATGATGACCCCCCCAAAAAAAAAGAACAAAGAAAAATGATTCCCCAATTGGTGCTAATAACCTTCCAGCAAAGTATTATAAGTGGCAAATCAAATAAACAGTGAGAAACAATTGTAAAAACAATGATGATGATGAAGATTGAAGGAATCAGTCAGGAAACTTGGCTTAGCCAAAGAAAGCACTCTTCGACAGCCATGTTTAATAACTCTACAGTCTGGGCAAGCCACTTCATCTTCCTGAGCTTCATTTCTCCCCTCTATACAATAAAAAGAGCAATCTTGTCTACTGCAATGCTGGTCTTCCTGGCTAATGCCCTCAGTTTTTACTCTACATTTACAGATCTCAGGACAATGCCTAGGTACCCATTAAGTGCTCAATAAATGGCAGCTTTTGTTGATCTTATTAATTTAGCAACATTTCTTGAATAGAGACGATAAATTATTGTTTGCTGTTCATCAATATCCTTTTCCGGAAAAATTCCATCTGTTCATTTAAATCATTTTTTTTTTTTTTTTTATGATTTGTAGGCACATCCTTTCTGGCTCAGATGAGTTCATGAAATCTTCTTGCAAGGCCCTGACTTAAGTTTTCCTTGACTGAAGGGCTTTCAGTGTCAGCTGGAACAGAAGTTTGCCAAAAGTATACAAAAGTTCCTACTAGATTCGGAAGTTCCTGGTACTGTGCATAAAACTCACTAGCCAGGTCTGCACCCCTTGTAACATACATTGATTGATATTCTACTTCCTGATCGTAAACTTAGCTATGTCCTTTGCTGTCTGTTCTAGTTTGTGTGAGATGTCCCCCTAAACCTCCTGTGGTAGATTCAGAGGTAAAACAATTAGATTGTGAGAACTGTGACCTATTCGGTCCATCCTAGTTTGAATGGACTGACTGGGTGGTGAGTGTAGGTAGGTGAGAACGGCTGGAAGAGGGGACATGCTCTGGAAGTGTGCATCTTCTGGGGAGCCCCTTCTCTTCTGCTTCCCGGCTGTCTTGAGCTAAGCACCCTTCCACATGACAGTCTGCGTCACCTTACACCCTGAGCAATGGAGTTGGCCCACCCCAGACTGAACATCTGGAACAGTGAGCCTAAATAAACTTTTCCTCCTCTCATTTATTCTTATTAACAGAATGAGAATATTTTAGTTCAAGATAATAATGATGGTAAATCAATGGCATGTTGAAAGTTCCCCTGTAATGATAACGTTTTCACTTGTGTTTGTTGTTGGGGATCTAAGGTAGGGCCTAGCACATACTAGGCAAGTATTCTACCATGAAGCCACAACTCCAGACCAATATTTTTCGTTGCTGTTGTTGTTTTGATGGTTGGAGACACTGAGTTGCCCAGGAGAGACATGACTTTCCAATCTTCCTGCCTTGGTCTCCGAAGTCACTGGATTACATGTACCCCTGTACCTGGCTGAATATTCATCTTGTCACTTGCAGTGTGTTCTTCAGTACTATGCAAGCATTACAAACCTAAATGGTAAGAATTATAAGAATCAGTGTGTGTGTGTGTGTGTTTTCCCTCAGTGTGGGAATGAAACCCAGGGCCTCATTCATGCTAAACAACTACACTATCACTGAGATACATCCCCAGCCCCGTAGACATATTTTTATGATCATTTACATATTAGGATTTTGGAAAAGCAGGCTGACAACAATAAAATGAACCTCAAAACTCCAACCAGGAATTTAATTTGTTCCATATGACAAATAATGTATCTGTGTTTTATACAGGCATTTTACAACATCTGGTGCCTTAAATGAGTAAAAGTATTTGTTAGGAAAACAAGGGTTTACATGTGACTCCCTTCAACTTTGGAATAACCCAATGGCACAACTGTAGTGTGGAATGTTGCAAAGTGAAGTCAGTCTCTACAACTAGTGAACTGAGAGTTTGTCTCTGTGTCTTCTATTATGTTCCACTGCTCTACATGTCAATTTTGGTGTCAATACCATGACATTTTTGTTACTATAGCTTTGTAGTATAGTTTAATGTCTGGTACTCTAATGCCTCCTGCTTCTGACTATTTACTAAGGATGGCTTTTGCTATTCTGGGTCCTTATTTTTCCAAATGAATTTCACAATTGCCTTTCCTATTTCTATAAGAAATGGCGATGGGATTTTAATGGGAGTCGCATTGAATCTGTATAGAGCTTTGCATACTACGGCCATTTTGACCATATTAATTTTGCCTATCCAAGAACATGGGAGATCTTTCAATCTTCTTCAATTTCTTTCTCCAGTGTTCTGTAGTTTTCATTGTAGAGGTCTTTCACCTCTTTTTTTTTAAGGTTATTGTAAATGGGGTAGTTTTCCCAATTTCTCTTTCAGAGGATTCATCACTCATGTATAGAAATGCCTTTGATTTATGGGTATTGATTTTATATCCTGCTACTTTGCTGAATTCATTAATTAATTCTAGAAGTTTTCTGGTAGAGGTTTTTGCATCCTGTAAGTATAGAATCATGTCGTCAGCAAATGATGATAGTTTAAGTTCTTCTTTTCCTATTCATATCCCTCTAATTTCTTTTATCTGTCTAATTGCTCTGGCTAGAGTTTCAAGGACTATGCTGAATATAAGTGGTTAAAGAGGGCATCCTTGTCTTGTTCCAGTTTTAGAGGGAATGCTTCCAATTTTTCTCCATTTAGAATAATGTTGGCCTTGGGTTTAGCATTGATAGCTTTTACAATGTTGAGGTATGTTCTTACTATCTCTAGTTTTTCCTAGTGTTTTAAACATGAAAGGGTGCTATATTTTGTCAAATGCTTTCTCTGCATTAATTGATATAATCATGTGAATCTTATCTTTAAGTCTATTGATGTGATGAATTATATTTATTGATTTCCATATGTAGAAGCAAACTTGCATCACTGGAATAAACCCCACTTGATCATGGTGCACTATTTTTTATTATGTTTTTGTATGTGATTTTCGAGAATTTTATTGAGAATTTTTGCATCAATGTTCATCAGGAATATTGGCCTGAAATTTTCTTTCCTTGATGTGACTCTGCCTTGTTTTGGTATCAAGATGATACTAGCTTCGTAGAATTAAACCAATCTGGAAAGCAGTATGGAGATTCCTTAGAAAACTTCGAGTGGAACCATCATTTGACCCAGCTATCCCACTCCTCAGTCTATATCCAAAGGACTTAAAAATAGCATACAATGATAACAGCTACATCAATGTTTATAGCAGCTCAGTTCACAATAGCTAAACTGTGGATGCCCTAGATGCCCTTCAATAGATGAATGGATAAAGAAACTCTGGTACATCTACACAATGGAATATAACTCAACATTAAAAGTGAATAAAATTATGGCATTTGCAGGTAAATGGATGGAGTTGAAGAATATCATGCTAAGTGAAGTTAGCCAATCCCAAAAACCCAAAGGCTGAATGTTCTCTCTGATAAGTGAAGGCTGATGCATAATGTGGGGGACATGGGAAAAATGGAGAAACTTTGACGGCGCAAAGAGGAGGAAGGGGTGGGGAGGTGGTGTGGGGTAGAAAAGATGGTGGAATGAGCTAGACATCATTACCCTAGGTCCATGTATGACTACACATATGGTACAACAACTACATTGGGTACAACCATAGAAATGTAAAGTTGTGCTGCAATTGTATACAATGAATCAAAATGCATTCTACTGTCATATATACTAATTGAAATAAATTTAAAACAAAAATTCAGAGAAATTTAAATAAATAAATAAATAAATAAGGTCTGGGTGAAGGCCTAGTTCCTCTGTTTAATAGCTGTATAAATTAATGTTGGTTCACCAACCTCTCTGAGACTCATTTTCTTCATTTCTCAGAAAAAATGAAATAATACTCATTATCATCCATCTCAGAGATTGGATGAGAGAATTAAATGAGGTATTGAAATGTACCCAGCACAATTCTTGGCACAGAGTAGACGAGGGACGTGTCTTGGGACTGAATTTGACCCCAAAATAAAGTCAAAATAAAAAAGAAAAAAAAGCAGTCATACAGTAAACTTAATTAGTGTTGAAGGAAATACTGGATGTTATTAGGATGACTGTTGTTTCCTCTTATTTAACAGATGCAAGGAGAAAATATGTGTTTACTTTAGGGTTCTGATTTGCATATTTATGAAATGGGACTTTTAGAAGATTGGACAGGGCTATCGTTTTGCTTAAGAAAATACAGTAACTGTTTGCTAGTGTTGCAATCTGACTGTCAATCCATCCACCAAGTAGAGAAATTCTCCCTTCAAAGCCTATGTTCTACCATCAAATAATAACAACCTACTGAATAGAAAGAAATCTATGAAAACTAGAATGCAACTTGGTCCCATTCCTAGAAAAACATATAATCCTACTGATGGAAAAAATCTTGAAATCATCATAATTCACACAAGCCCATACCCCAGGTCAGATGCAGAAACATCCCTGGCACAAACTAGCAATTGGTGAAGTTGGAAAAATAAAATAAGATCTTGGAAATTCCTCTAAAATATTCTCAGGGCTGTGAGATTCTAGGTTCAACATCATTTCTTGCAGTTCATTCATTCGTGTACAACCTTTGCAATTGTTGCCATAAAACTATAAACTGATTAATTGGCTTCTTCCTAGAAAATGGCCTTTTCTTTACAAGAAATCAAAAAAAATTAATGAATGCAACTGCATTAAATACAAGTTATTGATGAAGCCAAGAACTGAAATCAGTGCAGACTTTTTTCCAGTCAATCTAAAAGGTTTATAGAAATTTGTTTTACTCTAGCTCTGCATCTAACATGGGTGCACACCCACCAAATGCACTGTGGTCAGAAGACCCCAAATGAAACTGTACATGCAGTTTTAGGTTCAGAAGCTCAACACTCTCCATGAAAGAGATAGGGTTTCCCATTCAGCTTTTCAAAACAGGTAACCGGTATTCCTCAAATAATAAAATTCAGCATGTTATGGAAACCTTTAGATTAAAGCAAGAAAATACAGTCAAACATAACCTTCAAAATATTTCCTGTACTATTAACAAAAACTAGAGGTGCATCATTTTAGAGTATGGATTGCCTTCTCCAAAATGCAGGCTAAGCCTGAAAAACTTTATAATATTTCAAGCATTTTCTCTGTATTTGTCTGGTGTTTTCCTATGATGGCAGATTTAGCAAGGTATCCTCACAATGCAATTGGATCACACATTGTCTTTTTCTTTAGGGTCCACCATTTATGACTTTTATGAGTCTTGCATATATTCACTCAAGTTTGCTCTGTAGTCATCCTCTTTTGATACTTACTGGAGGTGAAGAGATTCTCTGAGGTCTGCTTATAAGTGCAAGATGTCAAGGTTTCCACTGCACTTTATGGAACTCGTGTGAGTTTATGTAGAGCTGCTTTGTGTCATAAAATAGTGGTATTTTAAAAGTTTCCCTAATTTGTGTGAAAACTGCTCCAAAATACACTGTAAGTGTGACTACCAGTTTATTCTCCTCTGCACAGTATCCAAACAACTGTCAAAATCCTGTGTGTGGACGTTACCACTTTCCCAAGTTCTCAACCAAGTTCTGGTCCCACTTGCTTGAGGAATTTCTACTTATGATAATTAAAATGACACATTTACCATGAAGTGCAGTGGGCCATTTCCAGCAAATGTTACTCATGTCTGAATTGGTTTTTCCATTTATAAAGAATAGTTTTTCCCATTAATTATGATGGGGATTAATAGCCACTTAAAAGTTATCACCCCAAATGCAAAAATCCAAAGACCAATGGTTATTGGATGATGAAGACGTTAAGCAACGATAATGGTATCTCCTTCCAAAAGATCTGTTTATTTCCTCTAGAAACATGGACAACTGTAATTAAAAGTTTCATTTTCCACTTTAGACTTGGTTTTGTATAATGTCTAGAGCAACTGCAAATATTACAATTGAGCACACTGTCCATGAACAATTAGTAACGGCTTTCATTAGTAGACTCTTCTGAAAGGTTATAGGAAAAATAACTAATGTAAGTGAAGAACTTACACATTTCAAACATGAAGTGTTGAATGCTAAATAAATTTCCCTTCTCTACTGGCATTTACAGATTCCTCAAGAACACCTAAAATAGAATCTGATTCATAATAAATTTTAATTTACATAAAACTCCAGGGAAATACATGATACATTCCTTAAATCCTTTTCCAGATCAGAAAGTTTCTAATTTGCAGGATAAGAGGGTGCAAATGTTTCCTTAAAACCAATTTTCAAAGTTTATAGCCATACAGAAAAAGTTTATACACCCATATACCATATGGTAATCCAATCAAATCTGGAAAGTTTTATAAAAGTAAAAAAAACTTTTTTAAAAAAAGACAGAAAAGGGGGCAAAATGTTAAAAAAAAGTGTGTGGGGGTAAAAGGGATACATATTAAAGCTTTGATAAAAATCAATCATTCAGATTTGGTTAACGATAGAGAAAAGAAATTTAAATGAAAAGGAAGAGTATTTTTAAAACCTTTACTAAGATAAGATAGATAACTTCAAATGCACTCTTAAAACAGTAGGAAATCTGAAGTCCAGACAGAAGAAAAAGAGTAGCATTATAGTTTCAAATTCCAGTAAAAAGCACTCCAGGCACAATTCTATTCCAAGATAATTCACTGCAGAAGGGGAAGGGGCGTCCAAGATCAAATGCAAGATTGTTTTTCCTTTTCATTTACAGCTTTAAAAGCTTCTTGGCAGCACTGGTAATCTGTCAGAAAGGGTGAAAATGGTGCTTAATAGATAATTTTAAGACTTTACTCAAAAAGATGTTAATAAATACATGGGAGCCAGGACTTGGAAGTGGCACTAGGAGTACCATGAGCACAATGTTCTTCTTTTGCGGTCACCTGTTATAAATCTAAAAATGCCATCCTCTCTGACTGCATGTTTCTTGCCTCTAAAATAAGCAAGAAGCTGTGAAATTGTTTCCAAGTTTCCCGGGCTCAGAAAAGAGAAGGGCAAACTCTGAGTGCTTCAGCCGCCTCCATCAAAGGCAAGTTGGTCTTAGATTTTTAAATGTTTGTGCTAGATAATGGAAATACGATCGGGTTTAAATCCTAAGTGTTTCAAACAGCTTCTGAGTCTCTAGATCTGATAACCAACATGTACAGACATCCTGGCCCAGGAAACGGGTTTCAACTGTAAGAGACCTGCCTCTCATAAATGTCCAGGAATGTGAATGAGTGTAGCAAAGTTCACTGGAGATCTGAAAGGCCAGTTTACAATAGTCACAAGATCTGAGTGAAAATGAAATGGCCAGTGATTCTCACATGAAGAGGAGCAGGCAGGGAAGCTAAATTTGCTGGCATCCCCGCTCAATCTCTTTGCTTACCTTGCCTGACATCCCAGAAAGCACCCCGTCACGTAGGCTAGGTTCCCCCTCTAGGATTGCAACATTTCAGGAAAGAGTTTAGCCAATGCAATATCACGAGAACTTTCTTTGAATACTACCTCTCATCTAAATGAAAGTGCACTATTTTTAGAGAAAACGGTTCCTATTTTAGCCGAATGTATCCTGGGAGATGTCTCAAAAGAAAGCCTTGTTGGTCCTGTCATTGGAATTGAGGGTTAAAAGCATTTACATGTACATCACTTTTCTGAAGTTCAAGGATCATAAAGCTTTTGAGCCAACTATCCTATTCCCTCTGATGGCTTTTATAAGGAGGTGTTTGCACAGTGGTTGTTTTTTGATGGAGTAAAACCACAAAGGGTATTCCCTCCTCATTACCACTTCTGGTCATTTTCTTCATGTGTCAGCTACAAATACCATACAATTTCCACATCCAGAAGATGAGACTCTGAGATACAATCTGGAATCCCCACAGTGTTAAGAAGACCTGAAATGCAATTGATTGTCCCCATTTCACAAGGCATGTTAAGGAAAGCAAAGAGAGGCATGATTGGCACAATGTAGATACCATACAAATCAGCCCTTCCAAAGACACAGCTGATATTGGTCCTATTTCTACTGGGCACAGTTCTATTTTGGGGTATGTACGTGTGTGTACACAGTTGCTTGTGTATATGAATGTGTGCATAGGGAACTCATTTCTTTTTTAAATTTTTTAATGTATACATGGGCATAATCTTTATTTTGTTTATTTATTTATTTATTTATTTATTTATTTATTTATTTGTGTGTGTGTGTGTGTGTGTGTGTGTCTGTCTGTGTGTGTGGTGCCAAGGATCAAACACACTTCCTCATATGCTCGAGGGAAGCACTCTGCCACTGAGCCACAATCCGAGCCCAACTTTCATTTCCTTTATGCACAATGAACTATGACAACAGTTACAGCGAGCCTAGGTTAACATCAAACTTCAAGGTCACAAGTGTATACAGAAGCGCTCAATGATGGCTCAAGGTGATAAGTTCTGGAATCAGTCCACCTGGTACTGAATCGAATCTCTGCAAAGGAATCTTGCACAAGTTACTTGCTTCTCTTAGCCTCAGTTTTCTTAAGGAAGAGGAAAATGATTTCCACTCCACAGGGTTCTTCAATTAAAGAGTCTACATAAAGTTCTTCAAAAAAGTGCCCAGGACAGATCAAAGATTAGATGAGGGTGGCTACTAATAAAATAATTCAAAGACATGTATAAGTAGCCAAAGCCCTTCCTTGGATTTGAGACATTTTATAAATGTGCAGAAAGTAGAACATAAAATTATTTTTAAAAAGTGAGAATGAGAGTAAGAAAAGAAAGATGACATTAGAGGCCAAGTCAGGAGTCAAAAGGAAATTCCACAGATCCCAACACGCTAAGAGTGACACACAACGGACCAGGGACCAGCTCTTCCTCACACATGGGAAGTTCATTCCTTCCACCTCCTGGGAGGCTCACTGAATGTGTTTTCAGTGGGCAGGGTGTGAGGGAGGGTGTGCTCGCACGTGTGTTTCTCTGCCAATCTCCAAGACACACAGGGAGAAGCTGCAATCAAGAATTTGGAGAAGACAGGGTGTCCATCAAAAGCACATGGAGCAGACTGTTTTCTGTCCATCTGTTAACTTGCAAAACTGAGAAGCTGTGCTTCATTCTGTAGATCACACTTTGAAACGAGAAATGAGCAAACTGGAATGTGTTCGGACGTGAGAGACAAGGATGGGGGAAGGACCTCAGTTTACAAAAGTGCACAACAGTTACAGGGAATGTGGGCGCAGGGCCTGGTGGGGCGGCAGAGAGAGGAATAGGCTGCACATGGCAGCTGTCTTCAAACTAAGTTAAACATGGACGTGGGAAGAGGGGGGTATTGTGTAAACCCATGGCATAGAAAGAAGAGTAATGAAAAGGAGGTGAAATCAGGATTTTTTGGGAACTCCACACTCAGGAAGTTCCAAAGATGAAATGGCCTCCATTTCATTCATTTATTTAAGGAATATTATTTCATGTATCCATGATATGCCTCCCAACGATAGGAATATCCAGGAGCCAACACTCAAGAAGACCAACAGGCTTACCAGGGTGAGATTATAAACCACAACAACTCATTTAGATGAAATAACTAACAGAACTTTGAAATGTTACCTGGACTAATGGCCACCCAGGCTCTATAGTTGCTTTCCTAGCAACCAGGTATATACATGTGACTAAATTCTGACCAATAGGAAGAGAGTGGGGGTAGCACATGTTCTTAAAGGGATGAGAAACACCATACACTGTGCATTTTCTAACTGAGACTCCTACTTGATGAATGGGCAAATAATAAGATAGGGAGAGTCAGGATTACAAAAAAAAAAAAAAAAAAATTCCCAGATCAGCCCTGAATGGCTTGCTGCAGACTATTCTATGAAAACAAAATTCACCATATTGGTTAAGTCAGTGTTCCCTGGATTATCACAGCAGATGTATAGCATTGCAATTATCCTTACCTAAAAAAAATACTCGTATTTGTGACAAAACTGATATTTAAAAATCCAAGTTTTACAGCAAATTCGAGAATATAATCTAATCTTTAGATTACTTAAGCTTCCACCTTCCATGATTCAAATTCACAGTATGTGTGTGTGTGTGTGTGTATTCACTTTCTTTGTGTTGCACACACATACCGCTATACATGCATATATAGAACTGAATGTGACAACCTGTTTAAAGGAGGTTCCTGCTAGGATACATAACTTAAATGAGCATCCCCCCTTCCACTGAGAATCTAAACACCCAGTTGAACAAGCTAAATGTTCTCACAAAGCAAGGTAATTATAACTGCATCTTTGAGTCAATAAAATATTTAGACACAGAAGCCCAGGTGCAGGATTGAAAGACTGGGCCTGGCACGACCCACATGTGGCTCCCTTGCAGAGAGGAAATTTGCTTTCCCTGGGCTCGGTGGCACAAATATCTAACAGGGTGAATTTCTAGAGTGGAGACTATTTTCAAACTAGCTGATCTACTGATTATATGTTTGATATAAATGCCAGAGAAAGAAAAGACTTGTGTCATTGAGGAGACAAGGGGGAAATCAATTAGATTATCTTGTCATTTTCTGTGGCTACTGGTGAGATACAGTGCCTTAAAAAAAAAAAATCACTCTAGAAAATGTAGAGAAACAATGGGATTAAGAGTGGCCATGGGCCAGGGATGTGACTTAGTGGTAGAGCATTTACCTTGCACAAGTAAGTTCCTGGGTTCAATCTTCAACCTTTCAAAAATAATTAAAAAACAGCCAAAGATAAATGACTGTTTCCAATGTCAATGTGAATCACACTTTAATGATCTCTTCCAAAAGATGTTTGCTTCCAAATAAAGCAAAAGGAGTGATACAATAGCAATCAATTATTCAACTTGTGTGAACTATTATCAATGGTCAACACTTCTGCTGGAACCTACACTTGCCAGACTATAAGCCAATGCACTTTGGGAAGAATCTCATTTTTTAAATCGATTTTTAACATATGACAGTGGAGTACATTACAATTCATATTACACGTAAAGAGTACAATTTTCATATCTCTGGTTGTATATAAAGTATATTAATACCAATTCATGTCTTCTTATATGTACTCTGGAAAATGATGTCCATCACATTCCACCATCATTGCTACAGAGCAAGGAGAGTCTCATTTTTTCTTCTAAGGTGTTGAACTGTTATGGTGGCTAGTTTATAGATGAGGAAACCAAGGTGCATTCACTCAACATATTTAAGAAGTGCCAGCCAAGCACCAAGCACAATGACAAAACATAAGGCCTCTGCCTTTGAAGTCCTGCATCTAAAATGCAGAAGGCACAAACTCATATATCTTGGCAACATTATGACCGACCACCAAGTTGTCACTTGATACTGTTCCTTTTTAAACCTGAAGTTGAAGAGGGAACGCATGGTTTCATGTGGACTGGGGCACCCTCATTTCCTCCTGTCTTACACCTTCCCTGTTTTACATATTTATAATGCTTCAGGGACCCCAATTATAGGATTGCAGCAGCGGCTGTGTTCAGTTTTGCGTGTCTGACCACAAATTCTTAGCCATATGGGTTTCTTAATTGTCAGTCCTTCTCCAGACTGCCAGCTTAGCCATTCTGGACTTCAGCTTCTTTAGCTAAAAGTAAAAGAAGTGTGTGGGTGGGTGGGTGGGGGGTCTTGGTTGCTTCTTGCTCTTCTCTTGATCCATATGAGACCCTTATGAGTCCCAAGCCATGCCTAATCCCTGGGATATGGTAATAGGGAGAACATAAGCAGGTGACACTTGAAAAATTCACCAGGGAAAACAGATCAAAATCAAAAAGTGACAAAACAAGTCCTTTCTTTCTGACTATGAGACCAGAATATGCATGGGTGTGGTGGATACAAGCTTCGGAGTCCAAACACATGGGTTCCCAGCCCATCTCTCTTCTTTGGGGTGCACTTTAGCCAAGTCTCATGAGCTCTCTGAGTTTCCATTCCCTTAGCTGTAAAATGGGAACAGAACAGACTATGCTGTTGGTTTGAAGACTACCTGTGACGACAGAAATAGAATCAAGAAAATGGTGCCTTGCACACATGATAAGAACTCAGAAAATGATGGTATTAGAGATTTTTATATTTGACCCTTTTAAAGGCTAATGCCAAAGGCACTGGGTCAGCTCACACAGGGAAGCTTATAATATATTTAAGTATTCATGTTCTCCTACATCTCTCTCTTGGCTAAGGCGCCCGAGGCGGCCAGAAATAATGACACTATTTGTGATCCTATGTTTATGCAACAGAAATGAAATGGAATTTTATGGTCCACTGTGTTCAACACTGATGCCCACAGTAGGATAATTCCATGCTGTGCTGTATAACAAGAATCCAGGCAATACCCCAGCCAAAGATGCAGCACTCAGGCCAGCAAGGATTTACCAGACCATTGGCTTAAGCAAATGAGTCCCACATCTGGAGACTACATCTTACATGCTCTCAGTAGGAGGTATTCTGCTGAACTGTGGAGTAAATCAGATCATCATTTTTAAACAGGTATCAGATATTGATAGGGGAAAATATTTTTAAACCACAACTAACTCGCCTATTCAATAACAAAAAAAATAAAGCTCATAAAATGAAATTAGAAATAGTGAATAAATGTCATCTGTGGGGGTACAGGAAACCCTGCTGGTTGAGAAGAAAGGAAGACAACATAAATGGCCATGTTTCATGCATAAGCTTACAAAACATTATACCCATAGGTCTCAAGTTGGAGCCAAATATAGGAATGCTGAGTTGTTATCCAAGATGAAAGTTCATGCTAATATCTACCTGGGACCTCACGTGAATTATTATTGCAAAATGATGACATAATCATCATTCTTGAAAAACCTACTAGCATTTTGTTTGTTTTCTTTTTAGTAGTGGTTACTTAATTTAATAAGCCACCAGAAAATAAACAGCATTGATTCCATGGTTAATTTGAGTCTACCCAAAAAAAATATAACCTCAGTGGATCATGAGCTTCAATGCTGTACTCTCTGGGTGGAGAAAGCTGAGGACCAGCAGACTGGGAGGGGTTGGCTTGTGCTTGTGCCTGCAGGGGCATTCCAGAAGATTCCATGAGAGTCACAGAATTCTGGAAGAAGCATGGAGGGAACTGAGTCAAAATTTAGCAAGAATCCCAAAGCTTCACCATCTCAGTCTAAAATAAACTGGGAAAGCCTTTGGTCTGCAAAATTCCACTCATCATTATCTCCAAGAATTCACTTCAGAAACATGAATGCTACCCTTTAAATATGAAAATTACCTTTAATTAAATACTGTAGGGTAAAAAAAAAAGTATGCACTCATGCAACAAGTTCTTATGGTGAACTCTGTGGAGGGGAGCAGAAGAACATGAGGGCAAAGGAATGATGACAGGGTCTCTTCCTCTAAGAATTAACGTTTGTGAGGAGGAAGTGAGAAAAGCAATTCTAGAGCAACTGAAAAGTCAGCAAGGGTAACGTGGAGAGGAGAGAGAAAATTGGCACAGCAGCAGGTGCTGCAGGGGCATACAGAGCAAGAGAGCAGAAGGCAACAAGTTGGGGAGGTCATGGGCAGCCAGAGCACACAGCACACAGGGTAGGCAGAGGCTGTGGACCCTCTAAGTGATGGATCACAGTCAACCCATTTTTGCATGCTGCCTTTTGTATGGTTTCAATAGCACCATCACCAGGATTCTTTCTCCAGTTATAATTTTCCTTTAGGACCCATGGATGACACCCAGGGTGATGCCTGTCTACACAAAGCAGAACCACAGGCCACCAAACATCCAGAGCTTTGAGGTCATGTGGATTTCACACAGCTTTTCAGTCTTCTCTCCCTTTCTGCTTGCAATTGGTGCGTAAGTGGCTGCTAAAAGAAACAGTTGCTCACAGAGACCACAAGTAAGAGGTGATGGGTAAGATCCAGTCCTGCACTGGAATGAATGGATGTGACCCTTCTTCTGTAGAGAGCTGCTGAGTTCACGCCTATGGGGACCCAAGGAGCTACAACTCTAACCTGCAGAAAATCACTGCCATTCTCCCAAATAGAAGTTATTGGCACAAATTTACTGGTGTCCTTGCATCAAAATCACCATGAACCCTCAAATGAAGTGGACATAACTTTCCTATGTTCATATATGAATACATGACTAGGGAAAGTCCACATCATGTACAGCCGCAAGAATGGGAAGTTAGACTCCATGCATGGATAACATGTCGAAATATGTTCTACTGCCAAATATAAGTAAAAGGAACAATAAACATAAAAAAAAAATCCACCCTGGAAAGTAGAAAGCTACATGAAATTTAAAAAAAAAACCCAACTTGAATAAATACTAATCTATATTCAAATCTTCCTAAAATCTTGCACATCTGATATAAACAAGATGGCTGTCATCTCTCACTGGCATGTACAGCTGTATTTATCGACATCGTGTAGGTAGCTCCAGCTTTATCTTTCTCTATAAATATTATGCTTGCAATTGTCAACCAGATCATGGAGAACTGAAAAGCAATTTGTAGGAATAAAAAAAAAATCACATTCTCTGTTATTCTATTATTAATCATGTCAATATCCAACTACCCAGGGCGAGAAAGGACATTACTAATAATTTTAATTAAAGCCTACCTGACATTTCATTACTGACAATTTGATGCCCTTTATCTAGTTGAAGTGGTACCCATGATTCTGTTCATAAAATACAATGGAGACAAATAAAAATCACAAAGCTGAAGGAAAATAAAAATCTTGAAGCTAAAACGTTACACATGTAAACTTTAATGCCATTCAATGTCAAGAGGATGTCATGTTGCACAGAATCTACCACCAGCTCCTGCTACTCAACACTGTACCCTGGAGCCCACAGCAGTGGCATCTACACAACCACACATCTACACTAACTCTGATGGAAATGCCGATTCCCTGTTTCTAGAAAAATCTAGGCTGTATTTTCTAATATACTTCCATTAATCTCAGGTCACAAATAAAATGAGTTTAAGGATTTAATTCATCACCTTTTAGGCAGAAATTCACAATAAAGAGCTAACATCCAAAAAGACAAACTAGCTCAATTAATGGGCTTTTCTCAAAGGAAATACAGAATGAAAAGCATATGGAACCTATAAATTAAATATTGAGTTCCAATCTAGGAAAGGTATCAAAGTACTACAAATTGGGTGATTTGAAAAATTACTGGATTAAAAGAGAAATTGTGTTAAGGAAATCATCAGTATAAAAAAGTCAAAGCAGTATAATTTTTAGAATCATACCCAATTCTAACGCACATTAGAATTTTAGAAGGTGAAAAAGCACCTTAGTCTTCAATCCCAAAGGGAAAGCTACCTTTAGGAAACAGTATTGCACATCAACTTCACATTTATTATTTTAAAAAATGTTGCTCACCTAGGCATGGTGATGTGTGTCTGCAATTCCAGCTACTGGGGGGCTGAGGTAGGAGTATCACAAGTTCAAGGCCAGCCAGGGCAACTTTATAAGTCTCAGTCTCAAATTTTTAAAAAATGAAAAGAACTGGGATGTAACTCACTGAAGAACACCACTGGGCTTAGTCTCCAGTACCATTTACTAAGTTAACGTAACTAAATAACTAAGTAAGTAAAAACAACAAAATCTGCATTGTATGCTGTACTGTGCCTTGTATACCAAAGGATGCTTAGCGCCATCTCTGGCTTCTACCTACTTGGTGCCAATAGTAACAATCTTCTAGTTATGAATGAAACATCTCTCTGGACCCTGCAGATTCTCTGTGAGAGGTGAAAGAAAACTTTCCTGTAGTTGAGAACCAATGGACCTCTCCAATCAACTGTTTGATAGTGAAATGACAATTTCTTACATTTAGAAACTGTTGGATTATACTGAATATTATTATATAAACATATCAAGCTGAAAAAAAAGAGAAATGATATTTTCGAACCTTGTGTCTCCAACATCTTTGGAAATTTAATTAAAAACTTTGAATATAGCAGTTAAAAGCAAAATGATAAAAACGTAAATAAAATAAATCACCAATATCCTTGTCTTCTCGGGTTCCTATTATCACAGGAGTGTTAACATATTCATTGGATAGAGACTTTCAAACAGCATCCCAAAATTCAAAAGCAAACAAACTTCATCAACTTGTTCTAGCAAATGTTGACCTTACCCATGAAAAAGGAATAAATCCCCAGTTCATACAATCTGTCAACTGCTATGATTTTTTTTCTTTCAGTAAATTCATGTAATTTCTTTTCCAGGTAGAAAGGAAGGGATTTTTAAAAAATAGAAACAGAGGTAAAATAATAACTATGATTTGGAAAATGTAATTGGATTTCATTCTACATTCACTTGGGAGTTTAAATTGACCATCCAGATCTTACAAGGCGACAAGGAACACACACTGGTTAGGTTATAGCTCTTGTTATCCAATTGTTTCACCTCTGATCATCTCTGCATTCACACAGAAGTTATGGGGATACCACACGTTCAAACTCCCATCATCCATCTACTTTATCTTCACCCACACCTCCACAGAAAACTGTCCTTTGATGCACACAGTAGGCTAAAAAAGGAAAACCCCTGAGCCACACAGGATTGCTCAACACTGTCAACACCTTTGCCATCCACACCCACATTCCACACCTCCTTGAGTACAAGTCCACTTCACCAAGAGACAGGAGAAAGGTTCAACTTTACCAAACAAATAATTATGAAATCTTTCTGGAGGAATTTGATCTCCACTTTCTGGAGAAAAGACTACCCTTACCAGCAGACGCTAATCCTATTTCCAAACCAGAGAAATGACACCACATTTCAAGGAGGCTTCAAATTTATCAAGCAAGAAAATCCTATCATGAGCTTTTAAAACCTTCCAGACGAACCACACCACATACAGCCCCAGGGATACCTTGTCCTGTCATGCTTAAAAGACATCATTTGCAGAGTCAAGATGGTTAGATGCAAACCACAGTGAGCTTCCAAATGAAGTCATGCACTTCTCAGAACCAGCCAGCAAGGGCACAGAAAGAGGAGAGAGGGCTTCTGGCCCACGCTCATGGCCAAGTTTATCTTGTTTCCACAGTACAGGATGCAGCCATTCTCAAACCAGCCAAGTGGCAGACCTGCCCAGCTGGCTGGGAAAATCTCCAATAGGCCTCTCCCTGTATTTAGCTCACAATTGCATGCCAGATAATGCAATTCCAAGGAACAGTTAAGAGCACTGCCTTGGACCATGTCACAAAGACACCCAGAGGTACAGAGCTTTGCTCTGGGACCTGAAGATATACCCTAAGATCAACCCCATTTCCAATTAGCTAGGCAGTTATTTCTAGGAGAAGCCCTCAGTGTTTTGAGCAGAACATATAGCTGGACAGCAGCGGGTGTGGGGTGTAGGAGGTGTGCTGATGGAAAGGATCAAAGGAACAGAAGAAACAAAGAGAAGTGGAATTCTGAAATAGAATTCTGTTGCTTAACTGTGGAGTTCTCCTGTAAACAAAAATAGAATCCAGACACTTGATACTCTCATGCAATCATGAAGTGGCACATCAGGAAGGACAGCAAATTATTTTCAAAATAAAAGAAATTCCATGTCACCCTTAAACCTTGTAATACTATGGAAAGTAAAAAGAAAAAAAAAGAAGTTTATGGACTTTTGTTTTCCTCCCCCTGGACCTTGTAAAGGGGGAGTTCCTTTTTGAATTTTCAACCTCTAATACCATTAGGACTTGCTGGAGGCAAAATGGAATGAGTAGGATCCCGTAAATATCTGTGGTCCACTTTGAACATCAAACACCATCAAGTGTGCTAAGATTTGGATTAAATTTGAAATGCCATTGGAAACTGACAAAATTGTCATGACACTACATGAATGGGAGTCAAAGCTGGTCAGTGGAATCTCCTGGAGCCTGGATTTCGCCAGGGATTTCCTGAAAATGGCCTGCTTTGACTCCTCTAGACAAGAAGTTCTCAAAACTTGATTGCATGTGCACACACCCTGGGGAACTGATGGGTTCTCCCGGGGGTTCTGAGGTTCTGCAGTTCTAATGAGATGGCAGGTGATGCTGAGGCTGCTGGTCAGGAACCATGCTAGGAGTAGCCAGGAGCTCAGTTCCTATGGAAACCTCATCAATAGCCTCATTGGCAGCCATTCATTTTCTTATTGAGGAAAGAATTTTGCTTTCTTTTTTTTTTTTTTTTTTTTTTTTTGGAGGGAACAGCAAACTGTGCTCAACCCTGGCCCCACCATCCTGATCATCCTGATTCTCTCTTATAAACACTGGTGTAGGGTGTGCAGGTGATCGATTCCACGTAGGACGGTGTATTTTCAGGAGAACCTGGCTAGACTTGCTTTGATGCAAATATCATTTCTCCTCTTCCCTTAGTCCCTCCTCTGTAATTGGTCATGTGAGGTGAGGATCCAAGGAGCTGAGGTGCCATCGTAGAACCACAAGATGGCAAGGACAGAGGTGAAAGGGCACACACTGAGGGAGAAGAAGAAAAGCGGTCAAGATCAAAGATCAGCAAACTACAGCCTAGGGGTCAAATCCAAGCCTCCAACTGTTTCTGTCAATAAAGTTTTATTAGAGGACAGCCATGTCCTATTTTTAAAAATATTGTTTTAGTTGTAGATAGACATAATATATTTATTTTTATGTGAAACTGAGATTCAAACCCAGTGCCCCATGCTTGCAAGGCATGTGACCTACCACTGAGCTACAACCCCAGTCCCATGTGCCATTTTTTGATGAACCAGTTTATGGTTGCTATCTTAGCTCAGGATACTCCAACAAAAACCAACTAAACAAACCAAACCAAACCAAACCATGTCAGGGGCTCAAACCACAGAAAGTTCTAGAGGCTGGGACATCAGAGATTAAGATGCCAGCATGTTTGGAGAGGTGCTGGAGAAGAGAGAGAACTTTCTGGCTGGACCCTGACATGGTTGGGAAGGAGATCATCTCCTTTGTAATTGTTCTTAAAAGGGCATAAATCTCATTCCTGAGAGTCCACCCTCATGACCTAATGACCTTCCCCAAAAGTCCTTCCACAAATTTCATCACATTGGGGATTAAGGCATCAACATGACTTTCAGGACTTACACAATATTCAGTCATGGCAGCTACATTCTAAAGATGAGTAACTGTAACAGAACACATGGACATGGCAGTCTAACACCTTTACCATCTGGAACTTTTAAAGCTCTGCTGCCAGGCGCAGTGGCACACACCTATAAGCCCAGTGGCATGGGAGGCTGAGGCAGGAGGATGAGGAGTTCAAATCCAGCCTCAGAAAAATGGAGGCATTAAGTAACTCATTGTGCTCCTGACTCTAAACAAAATACAGATGAGGGCTGGGGTGTGGCCCAGCTGTCAAGTCTCCCAGAGTTGAATCCCCAGCACCTAAATAAATAAATAAATAAATGTTCTGCTGGCCCTGGGCATAGAGTATGAAATTACCTACCCAGATTACTCATGGCCTCTTCCATTTAACCTTTGTAGGATTCCCAGAATGAATGATTATTTTATCCGGTCATCTTCCATGTTGGAGAGTGAACTCCAAAGCTCTCTAGCTCAGTCCTATATGCCAGACCCCAGCACAATGCCAGGCACATAGAAGATGACAGAAAAGGTGTACAAGTTGCAATTAGGCTCCTATGTTTTATCAAAGACTGTTTCACAGTTTCCGTTCCCTTCTTTAGCTCTTTGATATAAGGCATTTAGAAAGTGCTAAAAATGACTGGTCTTAATATAACCTCCTGTTAATAATAATAGCCTCCATTTCATCCTCCACAAACCCCACTTCCTTCCTGTGTAGTTTTCCAATTTGGACTTGGTCATATCCAAAAGCAGTTTTCCCTATGACCTGGAAGTGTAGGTCAGCAACTGTAGGACCATCAGCCTGAGATGTAGCCAACTCAAGTCCACAGCACAGCAAGAGCACAAAATAGCAGGCAGCCTCTTGTGAGCCCAAGAGAAAACATAAATTGTGAGAAAGGAAGGAAGGGAAAACCAAACAGGAGATCCAAGGATGGTCAAAGTCCCAGCTTCCTGCAACATGAGAGTCACTGCAGGATATCGTAAAGAGAGTTCTATAGATGTTTATAAGATTGTCTTGTAGAAGAAACAGAATGCTGTACATCAATATCTACCAGTTGTTTTCAAAGACAAATTTTTTCTTGATAAAATTAAGACTCAATGTATGTATGTATGTGTGTGTGTGTGTGTGTGTGTGTGTGTGTGTGTATTTTTTTCTTTTGCACCAGGGATTAAACACAGGACCATTTAACTAATGAGCCACATCCCCAGGTCTTTTTAGAAATTTAATATCCAGATAGGGTCTTCCTAAACTGCTCAAGGCCTTGCTATATTGCTGAGTCTGATCTCAAACTTGTGATTCTCCTGCATCAGCCTCCTGAGCCACTGGGATTAAAGAAGAAGTTAATGTACCTGTTAAATTTTGTAGAATAATATCACAGAGATTAAACACAAAAAAAACAAACAAGCAAAACAAAACAGGCAGTGGAGTAAGAACTTGGCTAGACTATCTTCAAAGGGACCTAGGTAAATCATGTGGGCTCTGAAGAGCCTCTATTTTCTACTCTATAACATAGCCATAAAAAAAAAAACACCCACCTTTCTGACCATGCCCATGTGTTATTGCTATAAGAGAATACCTGAGTCTGGGTAATTTGTAAGAAGAAGAGCTTTATTTTGGCTCATGGCTCTAGAGGCTGTGAAGTCCAAACATATGTTGGCTGCATCTGGTGAGGGCCTTTTGCTATTTCAAATCATGGTTCAGAGGAGAAAGGCAAACAGGTAGTGCCATAGGTAAGAACACAGGAGTGTGGTCTTGCCTTATATCAACCTGCTCTGGTGGTAACCAGTTCAGTCCTAGAGAAGCAGAAATTGGAGAAAGGCACTCATCCATTCATTTCTGAAGCTCCACCGCTATGACCACACCTCTCACTAAGCCCACCCTCTCAATACTGCAGCATTGAAGAATTAGGCCCAGACATGTATATTGATTGGGGGAGGGGGACCATTCACAACAGATCACTCCCTTACAAAATTATGGCATGAATATCATATGGCAGCAAAGCATTATTGCTGCTATTTCTTTTTCTTTTTTTCTGGTTGCGGGGGTAGGGTGGGGGGAGTACCCAGTTGGGGATTGAACTCAGGGACACTGGAAGACTGAGCCACATCCCCAGCCCCATTTTGTATTTTATTTAGAGAAAGGGTCTCACTGAATTGCTTAGGGCATTGTCATTGCTGAGGCTGGCTTTGAACTTGTGACCCTCCTGCCTTATCCTCCCAAGCTGCTGGGATTACATGTGCACCACTGCGCCCAGTTATTTCTGCTATTTCTAAAATGGTGTTTCTACTCGCATTTTCGTCCTCCTGTTTCTCCCTGCCCGCTTTTCTGTATCAGAAACAATATTACAAGCAACTTATAATAGGATCAGTTAATAATCTATTATAGACTGTCTGTGGGCATTCCCCCCAGAAAGACATGCCTGAGAAACAGTTTCAAGGGGAGACCTCTGCTTCTGGGAAAACCCTAGCGACATCACTCAGCAAGTAAAGAAATACCAAGGAGCAGAAAATATCATGTATCTGTAAGACCACTCTCATCACTGTTCTAAAGTCATTGCATATCATACAGCTCAGGGCTTCCACCTACACACCTGCAAAAACCCAGATTAGTTTTGCCATGTTTGGGGAAAACAGACACAAATAGTTAAAGGGCTCAAATTATGGTAAAGAGTGAGCTGCTCTGTCAGCATTAATTAACTTAATAAACTTCAATCAGTACTTACCAAGCTCTAGGCAGTGGGAAAACAACAGGGTATACAGAGTTAATTTTTTATAGGAGTGGGACAACAGTTACACCAAGGCCTGTGGGAAAACTGTTATGAAGAATATTTTTAAAAAGATGGGAGAAATATATAAAGCAGGGTAGAATTTTTTTTCTTTCTTTTTTTTTTTTAGAGAGGCCACAGACAAGAACAAGGCAAGTTCCAGAGCCTGTGTCAAAGAAGGCTTCTTATTGGGTCACACACACACAGACCATCCCAAGTGTATGCACCTTCCAGCTCCCTTGGTTCTCAGGGTATCTGTCTGCTATTTCCACCTTGCTTAGCCATTTTCCTCCCTAGACCACAGCCTCTGTAGGCACAAAGCCTGTATGCCATCATGCAACTTCAACACAGACCCAAATGTCTGTTAAATGACTGAGCAAACTTTCCAGATCCCTATGCAGAAAGGGGATCTCAGGAAAATGTTTTCCACAATTATTTGTAAATTACATTTTACCCAAGATTCAAAGCCATTAAGGGGATTTCAGTTGCTTATGGCGAAGGAGAATCATCATGTTGCTGGGGGAAAAAAAGATCACCTGGAAAGTAAGCAGCTTAATTGCAGCACATCCTGCTCAATTAATTGGGCAACACTTACATTTTAGAGCTTCCTTTACACTAAAGGCAAGGGTCATGCTTGATACAATTAAAAACAGATCTGGATGCTTAATTTATCATATTTAACACACAGAGGCTATAGGAACGCAAGTGATATGCAATGTGTGCAAATGTTGAGATGCAGTTTAATTAAACTCCACATACATGGAGACTCGGCTTTTTGCTTCCTAAGAAGACATTTTGGAAGGAAACCAATTTCCTGTCCTGTAAGCACAGAAGCCAGAAAAACCTCTCAGCAAAGGCGAATAATCCATCTCACAAATCTTTGCACTCCAGCACAGTGTTTTCCATTTTGGTTTTCCGCCATCACCTCTGACATTCTTTCCTTCAATCTTGTGTTTTCGGCACTTAGCTCCAACTCAAGATTTCTCTTCTCACTATCCACATGATGAAATTAATTCCAAGGAAATACAAACTTCCTAAAGCCAAATGAGACATCTGTCCAATCTTTTTCTCTAAGCTGTTCTCAATCAGGCAAGGAGAAAGAAGAAGAGAGAGATGGAATCCGGAAAAGAGGAGAAGAGAGAAGTGAAATGAACCAGCTCAAGGATTTTATTTTAGCAAGAATAGGCTGTAGCTCCAGGGTTCCAGCACTTGCTCAGCATGCGAGAGACCCTGGGTCTCTCTCCTCCCCAGCATTGCAAAAATAATAATAGAAATATTAATATTTTTATTATAACGATACCCTCATTTTGATACAATATAAAGTACCTATTGTAAGCCAAAATTTGGGATGTTGAATAGAAAATAAATAAACAAAGCTCTTTATTTGGGGAGGTTTACAACTGAACAAGAGAAGTCACCATTCACCTAAGATCCTACCAATTTGAAATTCACCTTCATCAAATGTACATTAAAATGTCTTAAATATTGCTAGTCCTACAATAAACAGCAAGCCAAATTTTAAAAATGTTGAAAGATGGAAATGTCTATCTCAGGGGGCATACAAGATATTTCTGTGCCTTTCTCTCAGCTGTTCACTGGACCTGAATTTATGGTTTAAAAAAAAAGGAAGTCTAAAAATATGTCTACCTGAAAATGGAGAATTAGCAACTATCAAAACACTCTGCAGAAGTTCATCCAACCACAAATTGTAGCACTAAAACACTGGGGAGGGGCCTGGGAATGATAAACAGGGTAGTTTCTGGACATGGCCTCCCACCAGCATGAACTCTGGAATGCACCCCTGAGAAGTGAGACAAGGGTTGCTCTAGAACTGAGATGCAAAGCCAGGAGTCACCTCCCTCCAGAGGAAAATATCTTACCCCAGGACCATCTTCCTTTCCCAAGTCAGAACTGTCACACCTTCCTAAGATCACTTCTGAAGCTGGAACAGGCTCTCGTTTCACACTTCTGGTTATGGTGAGAATCAAGAAAATTTCCTACCCCATGCCTGAGATCCATTTTTTTCTTCTTCTCCTGGGTAGTGAACAGGATTAGTAGACAGGAGCCCCTGGTGACTGCACTTTCAAGGGAAGGGTGGAAGAGAACACAGGCAAGCACTCTTTATCCAATCCCTGAAGACTGCATTTAAACACACTGTGGACAGGAGCTTGCTGCTTAGAAGGGGTACATGAAATAGAGAAAATTATTTCCATGATTGCATGCCACTGGGATCCCCCAGGGAACAGAACAGGATGATTCAGAACCATTCCCTTTCACCTAAGTTCACAACCCTCAACTGAGCAATTTCCCCTACTGTCTGACAAGAGCTATGGGTTCCAAGTTCATGCCCATTATCAAGCAGGAGATGTCATAAGGGGACAGGTGTGTGGAGTTACTTGGACCCAGGAATTTCACCTATAGCAACACACATTGCAGATGACCACCTGGATACTACGCACGTGTTAAATCTGCTTTCTGAGTATTAGAGAGCAAACATTTGCCCATTCTCCAAACTTACTATTGTTTCTTTTTGGAAAGACCCCATACACTCGCCTACTCAACTGTGTGTGACCAATCATATCTGCACTCTAACCCTCTTCACAACACTTGGATGAAGCAGAGATGAGCAAAAATCAGATGGCAATTCCCCCATGTAAAACAGCACTCCCTTTCAAGCTCAAACCCCAGTGCTTCCCAAGGAGAACATGAGCATCATGCCAATCCCTGGCTTTACATACAGGGATCACAAGGGCACGTCCAACCTGTGCAAGCACTGCAGAAACAGGGAACAGAGTTAAAAACTAACTCTCACTATAGCATGCCAGCCGACTTACAGAGCTCTCCCGGTACCCTTCTCACAACTGCAGACTTCTTAAGAGGCCATTAACAACATTTACAGAAGGATGAAAAGCCTTTGCAGAACAACACTGTCCCCAGGAAATGAGGCAGGCTTTTTGAATCATAGCGCAAAATAAATCTAAGAGGCAATAGAAAGTTATATCAGACCAAAAGGAAGGCATGATCAAGAGAAGTGGTCTACATAGCCACCACACTGAAGGGATGGCAAGGGCATTCCCCAGCCCTGCTCCTGATGATCCCTACACAGGGTTCAACTCAGAGTCAAAGTGGCAAGGAAGCTATTCAAAGCACAGTTCTTGTCCATGTGACTCCAGAGCTTATAGATGAAACGAGAAGACAAAACTGATAAATTTTGCTAAATACAAGTTGCTTTTCCATATTTCTTCCTGCTCTAGTACCATTTGTACAGGGGGAAAGATATGATGCTCAGGTTATGATGAAGATTGGAAAGATTAACTGCTCTACCTTAAGGTCACACAACTAGAAAACGACAGAGGTTAATATCATATCCAGTGCTACCGATCACAACACCTGATGATATTTTCAGAGCACCATGACCATCCCTGGGTAGTTAAAAATGCTCATACACATATATTCAACATGTGTATTCCATTCAATAAAGAATTTTTTTCTTACTGATTAACCTAAGCAGTCTATCTGAGTCTTTATGATATCAATTAGGAATGATGTACTTAGTTCTCATTTCTTTCTGACTTAGTCTCCCAAGAATGCCTAGATTTCACACAGACCTCAGAATTGCCACGTTTCTACCTGGGGCTCAGTCCAAGGAAGTCTTTATTCACTATCATCCTTAAATTATCTCTCCCCCATCATGACTTTGTCCCAGTTTCTTCCCCTTTCCCCCTCATCACTGGTTAAGTTATAGAGAAACATATACAAGACCACCGTAAGTTGCTTCTCCCTTCCAACTTCTAATTTACTAAGTTGTATGATCTGTTCCTCACAGGATGCTATTACCTCCTCTATCAGTGCACCTGGATTCTTGACTCTGATTCGAAAAGCCACCTTAATTGAATGAACCTTGTTAGCAGGATGTGTAACTATCATTTTAATGATCATTGGATGATCATCCTGCTCTCAGAAGCCTCCAGATAGTGATGCATCCCAAGAAAGCTTGTCGGAGAAAAGGTGTGTCACTGAACTTCATGCAAGGTTCACACGGCAGCAGGGTGTCATTTTAGTTAGAGGCAAAGAACCTGCAAGACGAAGATGAGTTAGACGTGTGGCAACCGCCAGGCAACCTGACATGTTCATCGATTAAACACACCATTTCGTTCCAAGGTACCAAAACGATAATAGTCTTTATTCTAATTGGATTGTCTGCAATGAGCCAATTTAAGTGCTAAATGCTGCGAATTATCCAGCCTGACATAGCAATGCACTGATGTGAGCCACTGCAGGGCAGGAGGTTTGTGGAAAGTGTGAGTTCCAGAGCATAATGAGAAGCTGCGAGTCTCACTTGGCAGACCTCCATGGCGCAGATTCATCCTATCGAAACAGCTGTGGGAGACCCAAAAAGCACTGGCTGCCACCTTGACCCAAAATGCATCTGCCACCAGCCAGGACAGCTGATTCCACAGCATTCCAGTCCCTACATCACCAGGACCAAGACAGGTCAGAGGCTTCCTCAGTCAATGGCTCAGAGTACATGGAAAGAACTAACCAGAAAAGTCTCATTCACTGTCCCCATAAGGCCCATTATTTAGAAGTTCTCAGAATGTTATTATATTCAAACATAAAGCTGGCTAGCTGGGGTTTTCGGATTATCCCAATGACTCTAAAGGCTGAGACAGGAGGATCACAAGTATGAGGCCCAGCCTAAGCAACTTAGTAAGACCCTGTCTCAAAATAAAAAAAAAATAAAAAGGGCTGGGGATGGAGTTCAGAGGTAGAGTACCCCTCAGTTCAATCCCTAAAACCAGGATAAAAAGAAAGAAAGAACTGGCTAGGGTTTTGTAAATATTCCTACACCTTAGTTTCTTTAAAAGACAGCAGTACCTCTAAGTCATATGGCTCTGTTATGAGATGTCAGTATTCACAGTATCCACTCTTAGCCACAAGGTGTCAGTTACCCATCACCAACCATATTTGAAAATAGTACATGGAAAATTTTGGAACAAAACAATCCATACCATTTAAAAATTATTTTCATTCTGAGTAGCATGATGAAATCCCACGCCATCCTTCCCGAAACATGAATCGCTCCCATTGTCCACGATATCCATCCTGGATATACCACCCTCCTGTTAAAGTCAGTTAATAGTTGTAGCATTTACCAGCTTGACACGGTGTTCAAGTAATCCTTATTTTCTCTAATACAAGCTCCAAAATTCCAAGAAGAGTGATAATGGCAATTTTAAGACAGTCTATTGATTGCTTTATTTTGCCATTGGCTATTGTTGATAATTTCTTTGTCTAACAGTAAATAAAACTGAATCATAGGACTGTATGTATAGGAACAATAGTATATACAAGATCGGTACTATCCTTGGTTTACAGGCATCTGATAGAGGCCTTAGACCATATCTACTGGAGATTAATAACTCATACTCTATAGGGATTTTGTACATGTTTCGAACTCACAACAAGATAGCAATAAACATATATGATAATAAAATATAGATATCTAATAACAACAATAAAGTAAGCTTTTAAGTTTTCTTCTACAACAGGTTTTAAAAATTATAACTAAACAGGCATCTATGAAATTCCCCTCTAAACTAGATGACCACCATCTCCTATCAGAATACATATATACCTGATTTCAAAGTGAGATTTTATTCTCAGCATAGTTTAGCGATAGCTTCTAGATATCTTTATTATTTTTTTTTGTTTTTGGCACTGGGATTGAACCCAGCTCAACACATATTCTACCACTGAGCTACACCCTAGCCTTAGAGATTATTTATTTAAAACAGTGCAGGGAGCCAGGCATGGTGATGCAAGCCTGTTATCCCAGCAGCTCAGTAGGCTGAGGCAGGAGGATGGCAGGTTCAAAGTCAGCCTCAGCAAAAAGTAAGGTACTAAACAACTCAGTGAGACCCTGTCTTTAAATAAAATACAAAATAGGGCTCAGGATGTGGCTCAGTTGTTGAACGTCCCAATTTCAGTACCCAATACCCCTTTCCCCCCCAAAAAAAAAGAAAGAAAGAAAAATTATTTAAAATAGTTCAGGGGAAGGCGTGAAATAGATGGTCTCTTGGTACTCTCTAGCACTGAAATTAGGATTTGCAAAATAGGTTTAAACTGTGTTAACCTGGTTACTTAAATAATTTCCAGCACCACCACCCAATGTCTGAATCAAACCATATTTTCATTAAATATTATGACTCTATACACACAGCCAAAAATAAGTCTAGAATCCTGTGAAAAACTCAATTTGCAAAAGCCAACAAAGAAAAATACACAGCCAACTTTTAATGGCTCAAGAGGAGAGTATTTCTTCAGTGTCCCGACTCAAGGGCAAATTAAATTTTCTCCTGTGGCAAATGCAACTGCCTTGGTGGGGTTCAGACATTCAGGTGCCACAAGAGTCCTGCCTGACTGCACAGACCCATGTATACCTTCAATCTATGAGAATTAACACAGTCCAGGGGCCTCCCAAATGACTTTTCCCTCCTAGGTGCTAAGTCACGGGCTCAGACACATTAATTCAGGAACGGGCTGCAATTATTGGAGCTGTTTGGCTAGGAGTTATAAATGCAACCCCAGCTGCCTCACATCCGGGTGTCACTATTTGCAATTTCCCATATTATTCAAGTTCAGGTATTTGATTTTAAATCAAGTGATAATGAGATGCTTTGCAAACTTCAATAATACCTCCTAAGATTTAGTGCTCTTGTTGAAAAATTAATTTCCATTTACATAGAGTACCTGAAAAATAACCAGATGCATATGCTTGTTGAACTTCTGTCCCCCCAATAAGGAAGAAAATTTCTAAGGCTTTCCTCTGTAAAAGCCTGGAGCCACAGCTTCTGAAAGCGGGCTCACAAACTTTTTGCACTAGAAACAGGTGGAGAAATAAAATAATGACAAATAAGATGCATTTGCAGCTCTAATTACAGAACAACAGCGCCTTCCTCCAACTCGGAGCCATCTCTTGCTAAAAACAGTAAAGACACACGAACAGAACACTTCCACACACTTCCACATTCATCAGGATTTCGGCTCTACTCCCCCGCCACTGCCACATTGCACGGGAGAGAAGTGAGAGCGAAGTCCTGAAATATTCAGAAAACACAGAACAGGAAAAGTGGGTGAGAAACACTGCCCCGTTTCAGAAGGTGCAAAGGCTAAGGAAATAAAGTCTTCAAGTGATTTTCACAATCTTGTTCTCTTTGTTCTTACATAACTAATAGATTGGCACTGTATACGTCACACATTAAGATTAAGTTTGGAGAAGTAGAAAATGCATCCTACAAAGAGCTCACAGGGTCCTCCAGGTAGGGCTTCTCCTCACCAGAGGAGAGGTAACAATGACTCTTGGTTTTTCACATATCTTTCTTGTCCTAAGTTCAACTAACTTAAATGCTGGGTTGATCATACCTTCCCTTTACCATCAACATCCTTGGTCAGGTGCTAGGAAGAAATTTGAGCTAATAAAAACTGGAAGAAAAAGAAGAAAAACTAATGTTATTTCAGAAGACATCTTTATTCAAGCAGATGGGCAAGCCTCCACTGCCCACTTTACTGTATTCTTAGCACGAAAAAGAAATAATTGAGGGGCTGGGGATGTGGCTCAAGCAGTAGTGCGCTCGCCTGGCATGCCTACGGCCCGGGTTCAATCCTCAGCACCACATACCAACAAAAATGTTGTGTCCACCGAGAACTAAAAAATAAATATTAAAAAATTCTCTCTCTCTCTCTCTTTCTCTCTCTCTCTCTCTCTCTCTCTCTCTCTCTCTCTCTCTCCTCTCTCACTCTCTCTTTAAAAAAATAAAAATAAACAAATAATTGATAATAACTATTAGGAGGCCAGTGGCCACTATATATGGCTGAGAGTCCCCAGCACATTTCTTTCAAAATGAGCACAGTGCAGAACCCCCTACCCATGAGGGGGTGAGTGTGGCAGATTTAACCTGAGGCTTAAAGTAGAAGATGTAGATAGAAGAACATCAATAAACTTCCTGTCTTACTCCAGCTGCCAACATGGGATTGCAAACAGAAATTAAGTAAAAGGAACCCTTTCCAACACAGAAAAAGTGGGTCATGAAAGAGAGGAAACTGGAGACCAATGGAATTTTGATCTTGACCTTCATCTGACTAGGGATGGGGATGTTAACGGTGGGATCATTCACCTGGAGTCTTCTTCCACTCAAAATATGAACTACAGAGGAACTGGGTATGAGAATAAAGGCAACTCCATGACCCAAGGTTTCCATTCAGGTGGGAAATAACACCAGAGCTCCTGGGCTCCCACTGTGCTTCACACTCAATTAGGCTGAAAGGGGGAGGGGGGTCCTTCTGTTAGAGCACAGTCACAAAAGAGGTCTCTTTAGCCAACTTGTACTAATCCCTGCAAGCTGGGGTCTTCCATAAGACCCTGTGTCTCTGTTTACACAGGTTTGTAAAACCAGACATTCCCTGGGGAGAAGAAAGCTATATGAAGCTCCAACAGCTGAGGAGCTCTCCCTTAGAGATGAGTCACATAACTGAGGGCCCTCACTTCAGGTTAAATGAGTGGGTTAACAAGGATGCAGCCAAGAGTACTGGATTACTAAGGAACTCACCATTTTGGGGAAAGGGATCACTGCATTTCCCTTTCAAAAGGCCACAAAGGCAAGAACAGGAATGAGATCAAGGAAAGGAACCCCACATAGAAATGCAGGACCCAGAAAACTGAGTGACAGCTATAGTCACATCCACAGGAGGAAGCTACCAGCTCAGAGTTCATTTCTGTGAGTGAGAAAAAAAAAAAGTGTCCCTTGTTCTGGATTGCACCTCATGGCTGGTGCTCTTGCACAGTGAACATCTGGCCCAGCTGTTCACTGTAGTCTTTCACTTGTAAAAGAGAATGGCCCATAAAGAGAAAAGAAATTGGAAGGAAACAAAATTAAACAATGACAGAAAAATGATTTAATACCTAAACATTGTTTTCACTTGATGGAAATCCATGCAGCCCAATACCTCCCAGTAAACCAAACTACCCACATCAAACCACTTGTGAAATGCTTCTAGGTTTTACATAATTTAAATGCTGTAGAGGAAACCTCTAACTGCATGGAGAATAAAAAAAATGCCAACCTCCCAAACCTAGATCCCAAATGACAAGAATAAGGGGAATTAAATATCAAAACTATGCAGATTATTCAAGTATATCAAACAAAAAAGGCAAGAGATCAAAATCAGCCATGAAAGTTCTGGAAGAGACTGCCAGTCTTCTGTGCCCAAGAATCAATCATAATGACAAATTCCAATGGATTTTTTTTCTTATTTTCCCTTTACATGAAAGAGTAATTGAGTCATGCTAAAGTGAGGTCTGCAGTTTGAGTTCAGTAACCAAAGCCTAATTCTAAATGATGCAGAGGCCCTGGTGGAATGCAAACCCATAAATAACTTTTAAATTTAAAAGTAAACCAAGAACACAGTCTCTGTTACTTACAAATGCCTATCTTTTCCATGGGACATTTCTCAATCAGATGAAGAGAGAAATCATTTTGTTTGTACTGTTTGCATCTTAGAAGTAGTAGGGGCCACAACTACATTTAAATAGGAATTATTTATAAATGAAGGGAGACTTGAAGGCTGACTCGAATCTCATATATATTTTCTAAGAGTATCACAGAACACTCTGCAAGGCCAATCCTGTGAGGTTCCAAACACACTTCAAAAAATAGTGTGCAGTGCAATAAGATCCTGACTTCTCGCTCTTTAGACCCACCTACAAGAAGAAAAGATCTAATTGCATGAGGAGGACATCAGAAAACACACCTTGACTATTTAAATGGAGGAAATTGAGGGCGTAAATCATTCTGGAGGAAAAAATACACAGATTTATCAGCAGGGAAAGAAACACAAATGGAAACAATTTGAAAGTTATACTTCAGAGCTATTAAAATACAATGAAATTATAAACCTCAATTTTGATGGAGCTCTAGATAAACAGGTATACACTGCAGCAATGAAACCAACTTCAATCTTCCTAAACCATGGAGCAGCCTTTTATAAGAACAGCAGTTATCCCAAAGAAATAACTGGGGGAGGGAAAGAAATTAACTTACACCAAGAAATATCATATTTTCTTATAATGAATAATGAAACTTAAAACACCTTCGTGCTTCCAAAAAGGAAAATGATTATAAAAACCATGATATAGCATCTCAGTCTATAATAATGTTTATTCTAATGACATGCTTAGTCTGTCCCTATTAAAAATAAAGATGTAAACAATGTTCACAGCATGAAAAATAAAATTAGTGTAAAAGACAATGAAAAGTAGGTCCAATCGGACAAAATAATCTAAATTTTAGACAGGAAGACAAAATGAGAAAATTACCATTTAGTGTGCTCACATTTGGGGGGATGGGTGTTGTGTGCTGTTCTGCAGAACTGGGGATTGAAAGCCAGGGTTTTGCATTTGCCAGGCTCTACCACTGAGCTATATCCCAATCCCTTCCTGTTTTATTTGGAGACAGGGTCTCTATTGGCCAGGCTGGCCTTGAACTTGTGATTCTTGTGCCTCAGTCTCTGGAGCATCTGGGATTTCTGACAAGCGCCACGGCACCCAGCTCATGCGCCCACATTTTTATCCCCTGTCAACACATATTACATGCCCATCTTACCCTAATTGTGGACCGGATGCTTAGGATACAGTAGGGAGAAATGAAGCACATGTACGGAACTGACCTTATGTTTTTTTTTACCCCCCCCCAAAGGAAACCTCAACTCCCCTGTCCCCTTTCTAACATATTAAATGTTAGTTGATGAACATGAAGCATAGAAAATGTTTCAAAAAAGTCAGTAAAGGTTGCCATTGGGGTAGGGAGCACAGAGAGACCTAACCCAATATAAAGGCCAAGGAGGACTTTCCTGAAGATGCTTCCAGAAGCCAAAGAGTAGACATTATCCAGATGAAAGAGTGCACAGAGAGGGAACAGGGAATGCTGGTTCTAGAGAAGACACTGGGAATGGGAAATAGAATCAGAGACGACTCTGAAATCATGAATAGAGGGGTCTCCAGACCTTGCAAAGATTCAGACCAAGCACCAAGCACCAAGGGAGGTGGCTCAGAGAGTGAAGCCTGTAGGGTTTGTGCACCTGAGGCAGGAAGCTATTTGGGGAAAGCAGGAGGCTAATAAGAGCACAGGTGCAAGCAGGACTTTGGGTTTTTAAAAAGAAATGAGAGGGGGGTGTGGTTCAGTGGTAGAGCTCTAGTCTAGCACATGTGAGACACTGGGTTTGATCCTCAGCATCACATTAAAAAATAATAACTTTTTCTGGCACAGGAGCAAACGCCTGCACTCCCAGCTGCACGGGGGCTGAGACAGGAGGATCGTGAGTTCAAAGCCAGCTTCAGCTAAAGTGAGGTGCTAAGCAACTCAGTGAGACCTTGGCTCTAAATAAAATTCAAAATAGGGCTGGGGATGGGGCTCAGTGTTCAGTGCCCCTGCGCTAAATCCCTGTTACCCACCCCCCAAAAAAACCCTAAATAAAATAGTTATTATGTCCATCTACAAATGAAAATATAAAAAGTAACAAGAGGAGAAAATTTCAGGTGGTATTTCACAGCCTCAAAGTCTGAAGGATGTTCTCACACAAGACTTCATACACAAATTTAAGAAAACAGTCATTGTTGGCAAGAAAATGCAATTTTAAAACAGGACAGAATGGAATAGGCAATTTCCCAAGGGAAAATTCAGTAGTTAGGGATATCAAAAGGTACAACAACCATAGAAAAAAAAGGATATCATTGAGTTACCATCTTATATCCACTGGGTTGTCTGAAATCAATATATGTCAATCACTGGCATGCTCATATGAATCTTCACATACAATGAATATTGGACCAAGAAAAAAAAATTAAACAGTCATTTCAGAAAGTGAGAAAGCAGATGTTTGTGACTAGCCACCCAAATGACTGAATTCCATCAATTCACCAAAAGCCATTTTTGGATGGATGCAAGAATAGATGGTTACATACACAAATGTGTGGGCGTGTGTGTGCGCACATATGTAAAGATCTGTAGGTGTGAAGATACGCATGGCAGTACTGAGTTCAAAAACCAAGGTGGGGGCTGGGGATGTGGCTCACGGGGTAGCGCGCTTGCCTGGCATGCATGCGGCCCGGGTTCAATCCTCAGCACCACATACAAACAAAGATGTTGTGTCTGCCGAAAACTAAAAGATGAATTATCAATAATATATGATATCTGATTTGTTAAAAAAAAAAAAGGTAGCTTTATCTGTAGCAATAAGTAAGTAGAACAGATGCATGGAATTCCACAGGGCAATCAGAAGCAATAAACTTGCCAGGCTCTGGGGCAGGGGAGTGGGCAGGGCATTGGCCTGTAATCCCTGAGGATCAGGAGGCTGAACCAGGAGGACTTAAATTTTGAGATCAGCCTCAGCAACTTAGTGAGATGCTGTCTCAAAATAAAAAAAATAAAAGGGCTGGGGATGTGTCTCAGTTGTTGAGTGCCCCTGGGTTCAATCCCCAGTTCTAAATGAGTAAGTAAACAAACAAATGCAATGAAAGAGATGTGTAGAAGGCAACTCAGCTGTTGAAAGATGGTATTTATTGCATTAAAATGTGCAGGGAGAGATGAGGCTCTATAACATAAAACCACTGGGTGAATTAAAAACACTAGTAGTAAATATCTTTGGGGGGAAATGAAAGGAATTTGAGAGAAAGAGAAACATAAAGAAGTAAAACACAAAGTACAAGGGTCCCTTCACAAATGAAAAATACTGACTTAACTTTCAGAACCTGGCATTTACATTTTTTAAATAAAATATCCAAGTAATTTGGAAACTATTCTTTCTCATCAATATAAATCTCACTTGATATTATATCAGATCGGAACATCATGAAAGTAACATCAGCATCTATATTTTTCAAACAAAGGGTATACATTCTTATTGTTATTTTCTTCCCCTTCACATTTAATCACAATTCTTCACACATTTAAAAAAAACCCACATTGACAGGTGTTATGACTAGGAATGTGAGGTGTTCCCCAAAAGTTCACTTATGAGAGAGTACAAGAAGGTTCAGAGGAGAAAGGATTGGGTCGGGAGAGCCTTAACCCAATCAGTGAATGAATCCCTGATGGGATTAATTAAGTGGTGGCTGGAGGCAGGTGGGTGTGGCTGGAGGAAGTGACATTGGGGCTGTGGCTTTGGGGTCTATTTGTCTCTGGAGAGTGAAGTCTCTCTGCTTCCTGATTACCATGTAAGCTGCTTCCCTCCACCACACTTTTCCTCCATGATGTCCTGCCTAATCTTGACCCTGAGAAATGGAACCAGCTGTCTATGGACTGAGTCCTCTGAAACTGTGAAATTCCAAATAAACTTTTCTTCCCTAAACTTGTTCTGGTCAGATCTTTTTATCACAGCAACAAAAAAGCTGACTAAAACAACAGGGATTTGCATTAGTTAGCCAGAAGAGGTCCACTTAGCCTTAGAAATAATTGTGTAACTTGTATTACTTGCTTGAACTCTTAAAATAGGAAATCTTGGATTCTTTGTCTGTAATCTTAGAAGTTTCTACTGAGGAGCTGTGACAATGTATGTGGGTTCTATTGTTCCCTCCAAAATCATCTCCATACTGGCCAAGAAATGAAGCAAAGTATAAACTTGCTATTAAAATTACCTGGTTATCAAAGGGGATAGAAAAACCCAATTCATTCCTAGTTTATGAAAAGCTATAAAAGTCTGTTTAGCTTTCCCAATTGGGGCAGGGCTATTTAATGTATAAGAAAGTCACTTAAAGGAACAACACATCTTGCCTGGTATAGGCAGGACAGCATTCCAGATCCCTCCACCATATCTTGGCTTCCATGTCATGTCCAACAAACTCAGGTACCTAAGACTCTTAAGTGTAAGCAGAAGTCTGGAAGTGATTTAGATCTGCAATCACAGCAACATAATTGATGTTCTTCTTTTAATGTCCATATTATTCATTTTTATGTAGATTGGTGGGAACTTCTACCTCACCAACAGGTTCTCATTATGTCTGCTTAAGTGTATAATATCAAATTTCTTTCTCTTGTTCCTTAATTTCTGTCCAGAAGAAACACTGAAGCAGAAGGTTCCAAGGTTTATTAATGTGTCGAGTCACTAAATTATGCAAGATAGAACCATGAATCCTATATTGCTCAAACTCTAACCATGTCCTTCAAAGCTTATGTGGGTTCAGAATTGGGGCCAAATGGCCAATGGCCTCCCTGCATATATTTTACAAGATTTCTGCTCCCAAAACACTGATTTAAAACCTTGATTTGCTTTGTGCTTTGGTCTCTCTGCTCAAGAGCTATGCAGGAAACAAATACTTCACCTTCACCATGATTAGGAAAGAAGAATCACTGACAGGCTGATTTCAGTTATATCAGAGCAATAGAGGATTTTCCTAGGATCTGTGTCTGTGGCCTCTTCATTATAGGAGCATCTATCTACTGTTTGCTTATGTTTCTAAGGAGTATGGGAGTAATCTTCCTTACTAGAAATAGAAATTTGTAAAAGAAAAGATTTTCTGTACTTCCTTTCAGTGCCAAGTTCTGCCTATCAGAGGACTTTCAATAAAAACATTTCATTCAGGGGGGACTAACAGACTTCATCTTGAGTACCAATTCAATGTGACTGATGGAGGCAGTTTGCACAGGAGTGCTGGGAAGAACAGGCAGGCACTTCTGGGCTCTTCTGGGAAGACTGCCTGATCGATGTCTTCCAGGATCATGAAACCAGAGAGACTCACCAAGCACCTGCAGGTCCAGAATGAAGGCTTTCCAAGTGCTCAAAATGCTTCCTATAGTCTGATATTTGGGAGTTACCCTTTAGTTTCTCTTACAAGAATACAAATAAGGCATGCAGCAAACCCAGACCAGTCGGTGTTATATTCTATAATACATACTTCCTATGAAATACCACTAATATGAAAAAGAATGGGGAGAGACTGGGGAGGAAAAAGAAAAAGTAACAAATATAAAGTATCCCAGACAACACATTTTGAGAAAGGGTTTTAAAAATCTCCAACCATGTGTGTTTTACTTTGCTCATCAAAAATATTCAATAAATTCATTTATTGGTTCAACTAACTCAGTTTTCTATGAAAAAGGAAAAAAAACTATATGTTGCTCTTTCCCAAAAAGAAATCTGGGAAATTTTCCTTAATTTCAGAGCCAGGAGCAATAGTATTGAGACAGAGCTTTCAAAACCTAACCCAAATATGTTCAATTCCAGAACAGTAATGTATCTATCACATATTCTACATGAATATAACCCCATCATTTTCCCATCTCAGATATTAAGGTGTCAGTCTCTTCAAATATGACCTCATTTTCTTCATGGACAAACAAAAGAAGTCTTCTACCTTTAATGATGTCACATGCAACTATAAAGTTAAAGGAAAACCTAATATATTTGTCTCTTCAAAATGGAATGTATTAATGAAAACAGTCAGATTTATAGGATTCCTTCAAAAGAGAAGAACCTACAAGAGATCTCCTGATAGGACATATTTAATGTTACCGCTGCCTTTACATGAACCTATTTCTTAAAGAAGAGGAGTGTTTGGAAGTCAAATGGACACAGACTCTCCCGCATTTGCTACCCATTTCACTGACCACTTAGGAGCTTTCTAGTAGAACCTTCAGCTATCCCTGTTGATTGCCCATATCAAAAGTGAAAAATGACCAAGTTGGCAAGTATTGGAAGCTGCCAAGTTTGACTTCAGAAGTTTGCTCTTCAATCTGAATGTTCTGAAGAGGCAAATAAGACACTCTCAATCTCTAGGGACTTATGCTAAATATACAACAGCGAAAAGAACAAACTAATAGATACAGCCAGCCCCTATCAAAGACCACCTTTGGCTGGGCATGGTGGTGCACTCCTGTAATCCCAAGCAGCTCCAGAGGCTGAGGCAGGAACATCGGGAGTTCAAAGAAGCCTCTGCAAAAGTGAGATGCTGAGCAACTCAGTGAGACCCTGTATCTAAATAAAAAACAAAACAGGGCTGGGGATGGGACTCAGTGGTTGAGTGCCCTGGATTCAATTCTTGGTAACTCCCCCCACCCCACCCCCAAAAAAAGAAAGAAAAAGAAAAAATAAAGGAAAAATACCACCTTTAGCCAGAGAAGATGAAACTTCAACCTGGAAAATAAAGTTTGGAAGGGACATAAATCACCCTAAGGGTTGCATCAACAATGTCAAAAGACAGAGGGGAAGGGAGCATAAAAGAACTTCTCAGTTATAGATGTGGTCTTAGAAGATTATCATGTGATTGCTGAAATGGGCACAAGAAGGTTATTTAAAGGATAAATCGAGCCATAGTATACTTGAGAGCTTGGCCATGTGACCCCAAGCACATAGCCTCCTGTCTGTAACTTCATTTTATCCCACTGAAGTATAAACACTCTG
The DNA here is from genome assembly GCF_052094955.1 of Ictidomys tridecemlineatus. NCBI lineage: Eukaryota > Metazoa > Chordata > Mammalia > Rodentia > Sciuridae > Ictidomys > Ictidomys tridecemlineatus. Next base: position 84,736,184 of record NC_135489.1, on the reverse strand, counting down.
CATACCTGTCATGTGTTAACAGACATGACAGAGTGACATTAGCTACATGAGTCAGAGTAATCAGGTCATCAAAATAATTTTCTGATCATTAAATATAATCTTGGATTATTGACAATGTGTCAATCTTTCAAAAAGAGAGAACCCTATTTCTTTAAAATAGGGTTCACCTGGGAGGTCTTCTGTGGGCTTGGGTAAGACTTCACCATCCATGTGGGGGAAAAGGTGGGTGCCAAGGACAATTTCCAAATGAATGATGACTTATTCATTTACAGCTCTGCTCTTAAGAATAAAGGGGGGTCAAGAGGGCGAGAAGGGGAATGCAAGAAAGTAAAACAAAGAAGTAAAATAGAAGAAACCCAGGACAAAATTATTAGGCTGGTTTTTGTAGAAAAATCAGAAAAAAAAAGTCTGAAAAATTTTAAATGCTGACTGTATATATATATATATATGCCATTCACAGCTTTTACAGACTGAATTTACACCTTTTTTTTAACCACCTGGGGAAAAGCTTTTTAATAAAGACTCCATAAAATTCTGAGTAACAATTGAAAGGCAGGAAAAAGACCATGACTGTATGCTTAGGGATTACGTAAGAGCTAGAAAGCTGACCACAAAACTAGGGAGACAGGCTGGACATGGGGGAGGCACGCCTATAATCCAAGCAGCTTGGGAAGCTGAGGCAGGATGATCGAGAGTTCAAAGCCAGCCTCAGCAACTTAGTGAGGCCCTAAGCAACTTAGTGAGACCCTGTCTCTAAATTAAAAATAAAAAGGGGGTAGGGATGTGGCTCTGTGGTTAAACAACCCTGGATTCAATCGCCAGCACCCGCTGCCTTCCCTCCACCTAAAAAAAAAAATAGGGAGATTGATTATTCACACCTACAAAAGGGAGTCTAGAATCACATCTCACCCAGGAAAATCCTTCATCCAAGATACTTCCCAGAGTCCTGGGAGGCTTGGTCAGCACTGATCACATTTGCCTGGGCCTGTAAGGAAATGATTAGTCAAATGACACAAGAAAACACAGCAGCACAACCACTGGCCCTGCTGCAGAGGTGGAAAGCAGAGGGTGTTTGCAAGCCTTCCTCTTGGCACACATTTTTTCCTCTTCATGAGACTTTCACAGTCTCTTGAGTCTGGAGAAAAGTTTGGCTCCTTCTGGATAGAGAATCACAATCGCAGCAGGGCCCAGTTTCAAGTGGCAAGCCAGAGGCGCTGAGTGCCCTGCAGCTGCACTTGGGTGTTAAAAACTCAGAAGGACAGGATGAGGTTAGGGCCTAGCAGAGCACTAAACGGCACACTCTGGAGCTGTCCTGGGTGTGGAAACTCCTGCCCAAGGCTCATCAGATTCCCTGAGCCCCAACTGGAGAAAAGAACACCCAGATGTGAAAGAGCCTATTAACAGAAGCACCTCTTCCTGCCAAAGCCTGAGTGACATCCATCCACCAGCTGACAAGTTCCCCTCAGTCCAGCAATTGGAGGAGACAGAGCAGATATACATATAAAAAGGCATGAGGTGAGAAGAGCTGTGGGTATTGAATGGCTGGCTTCCAGTTAATAAAACATAAAAATAATTCAGTAGGCACAGACTGTGGTATGGCCTCCATGGAAGTAAGGCCCTGGACTTCTTTTGTTTAAAATATAGAATAAAATAGTCTCCCTTTATCTGTTCTTTTGGGTAGGGGGGGAGTTGCTTACCCACCATCAACTGTGGTCTGAAAATGTTAGATGGAAAATTCCGGAAATAAGCAATTCATACGTTTCAAGTTGCAGGTCATTCTGAGGAGCATGATAAGATCTCATGCCATCTCACTCTGTCCCTCCTGGGAGGTGAATCGGTCTTTTATCCAGCAAACTCAGGCTGCAAATGCCACTCACCTACTGGCCATATAGTAGGTGTCAGATCTGCTATAGTGGCCCATTGGCTCTTGTGTTCAAGTAACACTTCCTTCAGTTAATAATGGCCCCAAAGCAGAAGAACAGTGACACTGACAATTCAGATATGCCCAAGAGAAGCTAAAAAGTGCTTCCTTTTAAGTATCATCTTGCATTATCCCTAAAAGAAGAAGCGTACATACAAAAAGATATTCTGAGAGAAGTAGAATAATAGTAGACATGAGCACTTTTCTCTGAGAGTTGCTGGGCCATTAAAGAAGTTAAAACATAAAGTGTACAGAAGAGTGTTTGGCACACAGTAGAAGCATTCATCATAATACCATCATAAGTAGTGTTTTAGAGAATGCATTGGAAGACAAACATGGCACAACTGTAGTTTAGGAGGAATGCATTTAAAAAAACTATTGTGTATTTTCAATTTGTCTTCTATTTTCATCCCTAAAATAAAATCTGATGTAGTCGTCATAGAGTTCCATGTCACAGTTATAGGAATTGAAGATAATGGAGATGAAGTAATTTTTCTAAAGTCACTCGACTTCTTAATAACTTAGCCTAGATTTCAAGTTCAGGTCTGTAAGACTTTGAAGTCTGTATTCAACTTAGATCTAACACTACCCATCTGAAGGGACTGACACCTAACAATATGTGCAGGTTAGTGCTTATTTTATTTGGACTGACAAGGACTTGACCATTTGTGTAAGACTTTTTCTCAGGAATTTGTACAGTAACAATTATATAAAAGCTATAGTATAAACAGTCATGGATCAATACATTTCTTAACCTTAACATTTGGCAGGGTGAAGAATAGAAGTTAGAATTGGCCAAACAGGTCAGAACTATGGAGGATACTTTGGAAGTCTTCTGGCAACCTCACACATCTAAAACAATGCCAGCCATTACTTCCCAGACAGCTATCATCAGAGCCATTCATCACAGTCATGATACCCTTTCCTCAGAGGTCCTCTCCCACTACTAGTTTTTACCCAAGATTAATCAATTTAGTTACATGGATTCTTTATCATAGTACATTAGAAGCAAATAATCAGAAGAAATGTGATTTTAAAACTGCAGATACACTAACTTCAGGAAGAATTAACAACACATTAAGACCCAAGTTTTCAGTTCTGCCAATATGTCAATGAAATTGACAAAGTTGCATTAAAATAGGTTGGGAATCATAATCTAGAACATATATATGTGTATGTATATATATATAATTGTATTATTAATCATGATTAATATTATTATATAATTATTTTATATGATCATAATTAATATATTTTATAATATAATTGGATATTATTGTATTGTATTACATATCATTATATAATGCATAATATATAATATATATAATATAATTGTGTTATATTATGAGACATATTATAAAATATAATTACTATAATATAATTATATAACATATAGTATAATTATACATTATATAACATATTTACATTTTTAGAGGTGTTCCGAACTTGGGATAATAGGAGAAAATGTGTTAATAATCTGACTGGAGGGAAGAAATGAAAAATAGAGAAACTATACGAAACAGAACAATTTCTAATGGCTATATTTCTAGTCATCCCAGTCTCCAAATGCTGAGGTACAATTGGTGTGTATAATGTTAATATTACAATATAAAGATGAGGTTAGATGGCATTCACTAGACTGAAGGAAAAGAGAAAATAACATGGTTCATTTTTAAAGTGCTTCCATTAAAAGTGACTCAAGTCAATGCATACAGGCATCAGCTTCAGTTACCTAGAAAATTCACCTCTGCAAAATAATTCACTCACTTGTTCCCTGAGGTATTACTGTGTATGAGTAGATTGTAGGAGCAACTCACTCACAGGTGAATGGCTGTCATCTTAAAATCTCAGTGGAGGGAAGAAAGAAAAGAAGACTTTATTATGTTTCCCAAACATCTGGCCTTCCCAAATATGCCATCGGAAATGGGGCCAGGTGCATAAGGCATTAGAGTGATCACTGGCTTAGAGGGAAAGCTGCTGTCTTAGAACAGTGGCAGCTTCCTGTGCCTCCTCCACCACTCCCAGGCAGCACTCTTGTTTTCACATTACTCCTATGCCCCAAACTCATGATAGTCTGGCTCCCTTTCTCCTCTTCTTCAGAAACAGAACTGAAAATAATTCTTGAAACTTGGTAGATTCACAATAAATTCCAGACACACTGGCCACTGACTAACCCAGTCACCTACCCTATTTGAAACCTGCCTACCCTATCCTGTGGAAATCCCTTAGAGAAAGCAGCCTATGATTTTCTCATTGCCCTTGTTTCTTGAGCTTTGGGTCATTTGGTTCATGTTTCTAGATGTGGAAAGGCTTTTAAGTACCATGTTCTATGGCAAATCCATATGAATATATGTTTTTAATTAAGCCATTATCTACTATTGAAAAAATTAAGTATAGCTTTTTATATTTAAAGAAAAATAATAGATATATGATCAATTGCTCAGTGGTTTGCATGTCAATAGAAAAACCCAAACACATAAATCTAGACAACTTTTTTAAAATATGTTCACAACATTTCATCATGATCCTGTAAACTTTCCAGCTTTCCTCAGAAGCGAGTTAGATGTCATCACTCCTGGAAAGGTCATTTCTGAGAACCCTGGCATATTTAAATATTGCAAAGGAAACAGGGGTCCAGAGGTTTCCAGCTGCCTTTTCAGTCTAGAAATCAGAGAAGCTGGAAGGCTTTTAGACCCACATCTGGAATCCTTGTGATTCTTCGTTGTTTTTGTAAGAAAGACTTGTTTTTGTTGTTATGAGAAAACAAACCTGAAAAGCAAAGCCCCTTCAAAGAGGCTCCAGGAGAGTGGCAGAGATGGAAATACTGGCACCATGAGAACTGGTAATTGGCAATCAGAGCTCCCTTCAGTTTTACACATTTACCAGTGCCCCTTACCCAAACCCCTTCATTTTTCAAACACCTATCATTTTGAGATCATATCCCTATATTTTGAGTTGTACTTTCTCTTCATTATATTTATCAACTTTTTATATTATGACCTTTATCATGATTTCGGACCCACCAAACTACCATTATTATTCTCTAGTGTGATAATGGGTTTATTTTTACCTCTTCCTATAATTCCTATGAATTGGTAGCACATACATAGACAGTTATTTTAAACCATTAATATGAATATTCTTTTTAATATTTAGTCATTGTTCTATTAAAATAGTTTTTCCTAAATAAAAAAAAAAGTTATTTATTCATTCCTATTTTATAGAGCTACAAATTTAAGCCATGTATTAACATTTTGGGATACAGCTGTCCAGTAATCAGCTTACATGTAATCCTATTGAAATTTCAAAGGAAATGTCATTGCAACCTTTATTTCTTATTCTTCCACGCAGAACTAACCAGCAACTTTTTCTAAAAGTGCTGCTTGATGTTCAAGTTTTATTGGATGTTCCTCTAAACCTTTAAGACAACTCCCTATGCCCAAGTAGATGGAGCATTCTTCTAATTTTTTAAAAAAATATTGGCAGTTACTTGGTAGATGCAAATTTTAAATTTGCAAACTCTCCAGGTTCCTAATCTATTCAAACTTTGGAAACAATGCTTTGAGTAGAAATGTTTAAATGGTATTGAAAGCAGGGAGGGGAAAGACAATAGTAGAAATGACAGATAGGGAAGTGAAGGCCTAGATGACAAGAAAAGCCACCTTAGAGTGAACCCTGAGATTTAAAAAGGAGAAGATTCTTTAAATTTAGACTTTGCTGTGCTTTTTTGAGGCCAAATTGCAGCTATTACATTATATATAGATTGGGAATATTTGAATGAATCTCCTTTCTTTTAAAAAGGAAATTGTACCAGTATACCATTAGAAAGAATTGCTTAAAAAGACTTATACTAAATCCAAATGCCTTTTAAAATATCTCTAGGCTTAGAGAACTATATATTTAGGATCAAATAAGTACATTCTGATACTGCAAGCATTTATAGATATATTTTACTTTACTAAATACATAAAAAGTGTTCTGGTGATTAGAAAATTTTTGGATAGATTAATTCAAATTTTTTCCCTTACTTTACAACAAAATTTCCTGGTGCCCTTATCTTTGGGAACATATACTATTGCTGTATTTGTATTAAAGGTGATCTTTGTGATGTCCTTCACATATATTTTAAAATTATTGTTAATATTTCTTTATAATATTGACATTTTGGGTTTCAATACTTGAGGTCTTTATATAAAGATTGTTAACTAGATTTATTAGCATTATCTTTCCCCTAATAATAAAACAGGGAAAGAAATACAAGTTCTGAGTTTCTGTGAAAGAAAACAGCAATGCTTAAGTAGTGCTCCTAGTGATAAATCCAATCCCTTATTTGGTGCCATTGAGATATTGATGTTCCAAATTAGGGAAAGAAAATCACATCATTTTTTCCTATGTGTCTATATTTATCTTTCAAAATGCCTTGAAATTAAATTTACAAACAGTATAACACACTTATTTTTAGCATAAGGTTGTAGTAGTTTGAACTAATTTCAATACCAATGTAACCACCATTTCATTCAAGATATAGAATTTTTCCAAAATTCCTAAAATTCTTTGTACCCCTTTTCTGATCATTCTCCCCAAAGTCCTACCCTAAGCAACCACTGGCATACCATCTATAGGCTAGCTTTGCCTGTTCTAGAACTTCATGTAAATGAAACCATGTAGTATTCTTATTGATGTTTTTATTTTTGATGAAGTCTGTTATGGGTTGAATTGCATCCTCCTCAAAAAGCACTTTGAAGTTCTAATTTTCAGCACCTCAGAATGTGATCTTGTTGGAAACAGATTATTTACAGAGATAATCAAGTTAAGATGTGGTCATTAGTGTGGGCCCTAATACAGTGTTACCCTTGCCCCATTAGTGTATCCTTGCTTTAAGGGAAAATGTAACACACAGGAAGAATGCCATGAAAAGATGAAGGGAGAGATCAAAATGATACTGCTAAATATCAAGAAATGTCAAAGATTTACATCAATCACCAGAAGTCAGGGGGGAAAAAAAGCAGACAAGAGATTCTCCCTGTCACCTATCAAAAAGGAGCCAAACATATCAGCACCTTGATCTTGGATGTACAACCTCCTGAAATGTGAGGAAATGAATTTCTGTTCTATAAGTCACACAGTTTTTTGATATTTTGTTAGGGCAGTCCCAGAAAATTAATACAGAGTTTTTTTTACCCAGTGTTGGGGTTTATTGTATCATAACAGACCTTTGTCTTTCTCAAGGTTATTAAGATTTACTCCTGTGTTTTATTTTAGAGCTATCTCAATTTTACACATAAGGTACACTCCACATATTTTCCTAATCTCTATTCACTGAGTTTCATATTGAATTTTCTAATGTCTAAGACAGTACTTATTTCTGTTACAATTCCTAGAATAATAATAGTTTCTAATAGTCATGCAAATATATCACGTGAATTTGTGCCCATATTTTCAAGTTCAATTTGGAGTGAGTTTAATTTCCAAGAGGATAAGGCTCAATGCCCCTTTTGTTCCTTCCCACTACATTGGAAATGATGATAAATGATGTATTAATACTAATTTTTGAGTGCCCAGCAGAGTTCTGATATTATTTCTAATGTCCTTTTCTACTCAAGGTGGACTGTTTATGTGCAGATAAGACAGGTGTAGCTTTGGATTAATATTCATAAAGTTCTGAAGCAGGAAATCTCTTTCCTCTTGGATTCTCAATAATGCCAACATTCCCAATGACAATGTATCACCTTACCACCCTACTGCAAGAAAGCAGATATTACCTCCAATTAAGAAATTAACATCTTTACTGAAATTTACTTTTATAAAACTTTGCTCCTTATAGTTTAGAAAACAAAAACTTTTTAATGTTATAAAAAGTGCTATGAAAATAATTCAGTAAATTTCCTCTATAAATTCTTTTGGACTGGAATACTCAGCAGCTGATAGAAGTTCCTGTTTGATTTTTACATTGTTGTATTACAGATACATTTCTGTTTTCTGATGCTTGGAGTTCTGTAGTGTGTGACAGTCAAGACTTCAATACACTAACTCTGAATGCTTTCCATACATGAATACCTTACCCTTGACTGATAGGTGTCTCCATGTCACAGTTGGCTCTGGTCTGCCAATAGCAAGACACAGCAAGGTCACACTGCTTCCCTCATTCACGGTGATGTCTGAGGATATGTTCATGATCTGGGGAGGAACTATAAAGAAACAGAGAAGAGAAGAAACACCTGAGAACTATTCTTTGCACTTAAAAGATGCATTTTCATGATGAATATTGTTCTCATTCACAAAAAAATTTTATGTTGCTTGGTTAACTAAGATTTTGGCCACCAACAGCATTTATGGTTTTCTCCTGAAAGGCAAAGCTCAGTATTTTATTAGGTTGAAATAGGAGACAGGGGCTTCTGTGTGGATGATGAGGGCACAGAGGAACTGAAGACATGGACATTACTGCTGTTGACTTAAGGCAAAATCAAAGCAAAAATACAAAGTCTTCCAAGGGCCCAGTCTATTCATATACTCATTCCTTGTATTGGAATCAATGGCTGAAGTGAGTAACCATGAGTAGTCCCCAAAGACCTTTTCAAAGCTCTTACCAAAAAGACCAAACACACTGAGATAGTTAAGATTTCCTAAGCATTCCAGATCTTTTCAAAAATTTTTGAACTTGTACAAGAATAGTCCATCCTGGAATTTTCTTCTTCTTGTTGCTTAACCTAAAAATTCCTAACCACTCTTAAAACACACCCTTAAACACTCAGTGAAATTTTCTGGGACTCTTTCAGAGTTAGTTGGCTTTCTCCCTGGACTCAACCAACAAGCATTAATGTCCCTCCTGCTTTGGTTAACATGAAATCGTACAGACACTCTTCAACTTAGGATGGGGTCATGTCTAGTAATACATTGTGACTTGAAAATATCTAAAGTCTAAAATGCATTTAATACACTTAACCTCCCAAATACCATAGTTTAATAACACAGTACATTGTGGAGTATAGGTGGTTTCCCCTTGTGATCACATGGCTGATTGGGAGCTTGGCTCACTGCCACTGTCCAGCATAGTGAGTTTTATACTGTATAACATTAACCTGGGAAAATATCCAAAATCAAAATTCAAAGTAAGATTTCTACTGAGTGAGTATGATTTCCTATTAATGCAAAAGTTAAAAAATATTAAGTATAACCATCATAAGTAAGGAATTGTATTTTAAATGTATGGTATTCTAGTGGTCAGGGTCAGGGTTCTGGGTCCATTTACATCAAGATTTGAATCTTGGCTTAGCTTCTCATCTACTGTATTTCTTCCTAAGTAACCCTCCTTTACCTCTTTGAGCTTTGGTGTGCTCACCTGTGAACTGCAGGTGACACTAGAAACTAAATTCACAAAGTTGTGAGGTTTAAATGAATTAATGACATAGTAGAGTATCTGATTTAAAGGAAGCACTCAATAAGTGTTAGTTGCTAGGACAATCATGATGATGATGATGATGGTGATGATGATGATGATGTTGACAGCAACAATAACATCTTTCATAAATATCATTTTCCACTCATGGGCCAACACCATTTCTGTGTATCTTTAGCACTGCAGAACATACACAATCCCTTATGTTACTACTTATCTTGCCTATCTCAAGCCTTGATTATCAATTCAACTCAAAGCTCATTATGGAGAAAACCTAGATTCCTTCTCAATTTTTACTCCACATCACCATTGTTCTGGTTGTGTTTCTCACTGATCTTCACAAGGACATCTGCAATACCCTCCAATCTGAGATCTTCCATTTGGTCTCTGCAGTTTTTGGTCCCTCTAATCTATTCCTTACTAGGCTAGAGTGATCTTTTCAGGCAATAATCTAACCAAACTGCTCTCCTTTGTACTCCTACAGCTCACTATGACCAACCAGATACAGACAATCTCCTCTGCATGACCAAAGGGCTGGGCACTCTAACCCCAAATCCACTGCCAAGCTTCCTCCCCAGGCACAGCTTCCTTTAACACAGCACACTGCAGAGCTTCACTCTGCCTGCAATATGAGAAAAGCATAGGTGCTTCCAGTGTTGCTCCTCCTCTTCCTTTCTTGGTTCTTTTCTTATAAAGGTATCATTCAGAGGTATTCAAATGTCACCTCCCCTCTGCTGTTTTCCCTAACCTCTTCTCACATTCCAAAACCATATCTTCAGCTGCATCTTGTTCAAACCTGTGGCATTACAGGCAATGGTTTTATACCTGTCTCTTTCCCAGGAGAGCAAGTGGTGGAGGTCAAGCAGCGATCACACACATCTCTATTTCCTCAGTGTCTGGCACAGAGGCTGGAAAGGTTGCATGCTTAATTCCTCTTTGAATGAAATATTCAAAGAACAGGTTGAGCAGAATTCCAAAAACTAGGGTAGTTAAGATTTTGAATGGGAGATTTCAGATACCTAATCTTTTCTTTCCAATTTTCTAATCTTCAAAATAAAAGGAAACATAACAGAAAGAAGGCATACAGTCATGCTGATTTGTATGTACTGCACTTTAATTATGAATCATTAATTATAAACAGGTAAAGCAATAGTAGATTATAAACCACCTTGAGTCAGTGACAAAAGAGAATTATGGCTGATGCTCAATTCAGACGACTATGCAGCCTGAAGTTTTATGTTGCTGAGACCTTACAGGTAAGTCTTTTCAAGGAGAAGCCATAAGTAATGAGCAGAACATTTGAGCTCTTAAGGGAATCCACATTAGCAAATAAATAAAAATTGCCCAGCTTATAAATCTGCCATATTTTGTATTATTTCTGCATTAGGAATTGCCCTGAAATTTCAGTGCACATATTTTACCGAAATACACAGTGGGAAAAAAATAGTGTACATTCTAACTACACTGCAATCTCTTGAGAAAATGGCTCTACCTGTTTTTCAGTATTTTCTAACTTGTTAAAAAATAGTTCTGGGCTTAGAAATGCCAATACTTTTTTTTTTCACTTCTGTAAAGCAACAACTTCAGTGCAACTTCCAAAATATTCTCAAAATAATGTCTACTTTAGCTGGAAGTACTAGGTCATCTGAAGGTCCCTTTTGTAGACCCTAGAGACTCTCCAGGAGGAAGCTAGACACAGCGTGAGGAAGCACAGTCACGGTGGTGAACCACGATTTAATACATTGCTGCCATGGTGCTGCGGAATGCAGTGCTCAAGCACAATGCCTCACCTCAGAGCCATTATTTCCATGGACATCGTATCTCATTGGATGGTTTGAGGGATGGATGAAAAGATCTTTGTAAAATTCCATAGATGTTCATTACGATCTCCTCATTCTCCCGGAGCTCAGTCGTCAATGTTACCCATTAGGAAAGTTTCCTGAAGTGGGATTGCCAATGGCAAGTCAGACAGTCCCACTAAGTCCACAGTCCTATCTCTCCTTTTCTGCCACTGGATAATGGTCTGTCATTTATCAAAGGAACAAGTAATTTCAAAGGTGTGAGTAGCCAAGTGGAGAAAGCGGTTTGGCTTTGCTTATTTTTATTTTTATTAATGCAGTGCTAAGGATCCAACACAGGGTCTTGAGCATACCAGACAAGTATTCTTACCATTGAACTAGCAATCCCCCCAGCTCTCAGAAAGTGCTTTGGGAAGAAGGAAATTATTTTTATTTTCAATTATGGTATTCTTAGCAACCAATGTTAGTAGGTAGCTTTGATTGTAAACTGTCTTGCACATGCATTATCTTACAGATTCCTTAAAATTAGAATAGAAATTGAATAAATACTCCATTAAAATAAAGAAACTGAGGCAAAAGGGGAACTAAGTAAATTGTCCACAATTACAGAATTCATAAATGGCAGAGCACATATTATAGTGTCTTTTGGTTTAATCTCTTTTCAATCCCTCAAACACAAGATTTATATTCATTCGCTCTTGCATATTGTTTCCTTGGCTTCCTAGTCATCCCAGAGCATCTTCTTTCAGAGCACTTGCCACAGTCAACAAAGTCCTCTCATTCAAGTCTGCTTCCCCACTCACCCCTATTGACAATAGGGATCCCTCTTAACCATCCTTGTTTCTCCAAGGCCCTGTGAATTTTTTGCCAAGGGAGGTATTCAATAATGCTAATTTAAATCTGAAGCAAACTTGGCAATACTATTAAGACCTACTCTTGCTTTCATGATAACTTTTTGCAGAAAAGATCACTTGAGGATGGCTTTAAATGATTCTCCATATTTTGGCAAGAGATCATTGTTCAATGCAGATGAGCATCTGTGGAAAATGAGTCTATATATCATGCTAGTGCTTATAAATATACAAATAAACACAAAGAATGAATAACAATCTTACTTGAAATGCCTAGATTACTCAAAGAAAATGAAATCTTAGGACCTGAGGAGCCTAACTAAAGGATTACAAATAACAGTGTGTTTTTAAATCATGCCCCAAAAGTTATTTACCTTCAGGAACATCTTTTTGGCTTTAATACACACACACACACACACACACACACACACGTGTCTCTGTGTGTGTGTGTGTGTGTGTATATATATGTATATATGTGTGTGTGTGTATATATATATATATATATTCTTACACATACACAGTAATTTGTAAAACAGTATACATATTAGACATTTACTTATTCAACAAATCTTTATTATTGGTCAGCCATAGTTTTAAGTACAGCGACTATAAGTGGTTTATAAAGTCTAACATGTAGTGGACCTGAGAGACGAGGAAAAAAAGTCATAACAATGAATACAAAAGCACAAAGCTGTATAAGCATTCTGAAAGAAAATGTAAAGTCTAAGGAATGATTGTAACAAGAGGATCCTATTGTACAAGAAGACATTTGGCTCTTCTGTTGATAGTGTAGGCTTCTGATTATCTTTTTACTGGGTGATGGGTTATAACAGTGTGTTTGCACAGGCTATGTATTCAGCTCAATGAACTACTATGGGACTTCAAATGTGGTCATCTTAGATAGATGATAGATGTATAGACAGACAATCCATTACCAGATTATATCGAGTATTTTAAGGAAAGAGGCAGATTTATGAAGGTGTCTTTGGGGTCTGGGTCACCATGAAATATGTATGCATTCTTTCTATTTATAGTATGTCCAAAGACTCTTTAAGTACCCTAAACACATTCTCAAGCTTGACCCTTCTTCTCCAACCTCATTGCTATCAATTGAAAATGAGTAGAAAAGACAATTGTCTCATGTTTGGAATGTTACCAAAATGTGATCATTTTCTAGCACTACCTTATAAGCCAAATCCCACACACTTAACACCTGTAAATGTCTTGTTTCTACCTAAAACCTTCCACATCTGCTCTTTGATAAACATGTAAAGGACAAACTTCTTGGCAGGATTTATAAGACCTTTTACAGTCTGGCCAAAGCCTAACTGCTAGCCCTTCTCTGGCAGGTATCTCCAGGGCTAATAGAGACCGTACAGCCATTCTCAAGTGATCTTTTCTGTGCCTTCACATACACGACTCCTTTTGTTTGGAGAACACATCTCCACTTCTACTTCCTATGAACCACTGATACTTCAGTACTTAGCTCCTTCACAGTGCCTTAGTTGCTCTGCCTTCTCTTCCCAAGGCATTCTCATCCGTGCTCTCATTATATCATTATCTTCGAAAGTGAGCCTTTTCAAGGATAGGTCTGTTATCTTTATCCTTGTACTATATTATATAAGCCAATTCCTGAAATGTACTAGCATCCTTCCTTCCCTAGGTGTAATGTATGTGTGCATAGGATTTTAATTAAGTACCACGTCAAGAGTTTCAGGGAGAGGAAGGGCAAATGTCAATCTCTAGGATGGAAATACTCAGCACTCTTACATGATTTACTTACATGATTTTTTTTTTTCTGGATTTAGGTTCCTTTCTCAGAAATCTTTGATAATGGTCCTAGCTCCCCCCATCATGCCTGCCATATCTAAGTCAAGTCTTCTTACTACATTCTCAGCTTAAACTTTCCATTTTTATGTAGAATACTTATAATGCTTTGTGCTTTTGTATTCATTGTTATGACTTTTTTTTTCCTTGTTTCTCTGGCCCACTAAACTTAAGGCTGCATAAGCCATTTATAGTCCCAGGACTTATAAATATGGTCAGTGCATAATAAAAATAAAATTTTGTTGAATAAATAAATATCTAGTATGTATACTGTGCAATGCAAATTAATATGTACTTGTAAGAGCAAGCTTGAATTAGAAAAGACTTTCCTGAAGGCAAATCATTTTTTGTGTGCAAAGCTAATTGAGGATTGAACTGTGTGACTTTGCACAAGTGAGTCCCCACCCTGTACACAGTTGATATAGTGAGATGGAAAAAGCATTAGAGAGGTCATGTACCAGATTCTGGAACCCAATAGACCTGCATAACCTGGGATAGGTTTTGCTTAATCTAACAGAGCCCCTGAATTCTCATCTGTAAAATAAGGACAAAATTTTTATCTCTCCAGTTTTCTTCTTTTTTATTTTAATAGCAAGGATTGAACACAGAGACACTTGAGCACTGAGCCACATCTCCATCCCTTTTTGTGTATTTTATTTAGAGAGAGGGTCTCTCTGAGTTGCTTAGTGCCTCGATAAATTGCTGAAGCTGGCTTTGAACTCCCAATCCTCCTGCTCCAGCCTCCCAAGCTGCTGAGATTACAAGCATGTACCACTGTGCATAGCTTCTCTCCAAGTTGTTGAGAGAACTAATGTCACCGTATACAATACACTAGTATAGTAGCTAGAAATAAGTATTTAATAAAGTATCATGGATAAGTGTTAACAGTTACTGTTCTTTTACATACTCATTATTGATATTGTTCGTGCTATTTAAAATAAGAGAAAAGACTTAATCTATGCCTAACTGAATATTTTCTAAATCTCAGTTCCTTTTATGTTATGGATGGCTTGGGGATCAGGAAAGAGAGGATTTCTTTATGGTAAGTTAAATTAAATATAATAAATAAATAAACTTAATTGATGATATTAAATTATATATATAATATATAATATATGTAATATATAATATATTGTTTTAATTATGTAATGCAATCTATAATTATAATCATGTAATGTATATTTATATAATTTATGTATAAATTATACACACATATGTATATTATACAAATATTATAATTATTTGTATAATTATACAAATAATTTTGCAAATATGTTAATTCTACAAATAATATTATATAATTGAGTATTAATAATATAATTATAATATTATACTATATATTACAAATTATATTGTAAGCATATAATAATTATATTATGCATATAATTAATGTGTATTACTATACAGAAATTTCATTATCTTTATATGTGTGTACACACACACACAAGCACATACACACATACTCTGGCTACTGAGTCAGTAGTTAAAAAATAATTGCTGGTGTCCTCCTCTTTGACAAAGCTTAATCAAATTCATCAAGCACATCTCACACACATGTAGAGAAATCACTTGGCTCTCCCTATCTGTTTTCCCAGAGGGAACAGGGTACAAGGCTTCAGCACAATATCCTGCTCAGCAGGAACTTGTTTCTCACCTCAGCTGAGAGCATAGAAGCAAAATTGACATAAGGCAGACTGCAGAGGTGACAGCCAGTTCTCCAGGCACCAACCTTGCCCATCCAATGAGGCCAGACATCCATCATTCTTAGCAATGCAATAAGTAACCCTTCACATACAATAAATTATTTTTACTTCATTATCTTACATTAACCTGATAACATCTCTTAGGTGTATAACATAAGATAAAGAGTTAGAAGTCTGTGAGTTTAGCAGGAGGTAGGGACACAGTTCCGTCCCAAGGCTCAGTGCCAACCCTGTTGAGATGTGACAGTGCAGCAGAACACTGGCCTTGGGGCACTCAGCTGCTGACTCTAGTACTGAATTGACTGTACTAACCAGACACCTGTGTGTAACTGAAATCCTCTGATCTCACTCATTTCCTGTGAGGTAAAGTTCATGACACCTGTTGATGGGTAGATGGCTTGATGTATGTCAAAATGACAGGTGCTTAGTGAATGCATGTCTTTTGTCTACTACTGAGAGTCCCGACACCAGCAAGAATTCTGGGGAGATGATTTTTTGTTAACAGTAAGTGAGGTTTGGCCAAGATGAGGAGCCATTGCCTCATTCTAATGTTGGGCCCTATTTTGAGCTGAGCTTCATTTCAGAGTTCTGCCCTCACCCAAACCCTGCTGCCCACTAGAAATGATTGCTCATGTCCTGTTCCCCACAAGTCTCCACACAAGAACAGTTTTCCCAATATGTATACTCTACCCTGCTTCTGTCTACACATAGTATTTGAGTCTTAAATGTTTTATTTAAGACTGCATGGCACAGTTTAAAAGCAAAAGAGTCTCTTGATTTTGAGTCATAGAGGCTGAAGTTTGAACACCATTTTTTCCAACTATTTCCATCATGATTTTTGAAAAAGTAACTTGAGCTATTAAGTTTCAGCTTCCTTGACTGTAAAATGGACATATGAATATTTGCCTCACAGGGATGTAGAGATTAGATTAGAAATAATGGTTTCAAAGTGCATTAAATAGCTATTATTATTGTTTTCACTTTAATGTTATTATTATGCTCAGGGAATAACAAAATATTAAGAGACCACGTGAAGGCTAATAGAAATATGAAATGCTTTTCATTACAGTTTAAACATTTAAGGCTAATTTATAAAAATCATACAGTAAAGGCTTTTAAGGATCTAATGTTTTATTCTTATGGGGTTACCTTTCTGCATTTTAATAGGAGAGTTTATTTCCTAAACCAGAGGCAGGAATAAATTGGGAATTGTGGTATTTGTGCTAGACTGGCTTATGTGATATGTTACATAAAATAGCATGGCAATGTACAGAGAAGTACTACATGACATGTAAGGAGAAATGGGTTCTAGTCCTCTTTCTTCCAGAAAGCTGTGTGATTTTTATCAAATTCATTAACCCATCTGACTAGTGCTATGTATAGGTGTGTGTTTTCCGTGTTTTTGTTTTGTTGTTTATTTATTTATTTGTCTTCAGAGTTCTAGAAAGAGGGAAATAGATTGTAAATTATCAGGTTTCTTCTGGTCTAAAACTCCTTAAATTGATTTTCTAGCAGCATTACAAGCCCAAATCTGTAAATGTGCTACTTATGCAAGAAAGAGGATAACCCCCTACTGTAGCAACAAAAAACAGCTCACATTTATTTCTTTGAGCTCAGGATTGACACTATATATTCTTTATTTTCTTTAATCCTCAATACTTTCATAGGAAATGTCCATTATTAAAAATCAACATAAGAGTATGCATGTACTTTAAGGGAACAGAAATAAAAATCCAAAAATACAGGCTTACATTTATGGCCAATTCACTTTAAACAAGATGTGAGACAATTCAATGGGAAGAAGATAAAATTTTTTAAAAAATCAAGTTGCTTGGACAACTTGATATTCACATGCAAAAGAATGCATTTGAACCACAACTTCATACCACATGTAAAAATAATAAATTCAAAATTGATCAAGGACCTAAATTTATGAACTAAAACTGAGAAAAAAACAGTATAAAAAATCTGTGATTTTTTTATTAGGCAATGTTTTTTATATCCAACATGATAATTGCAAACCAAAAAAAAAAAAAAGAATAAGTTTGATTTATCAAATAGAAGAACTAAAAATGGGTAGTATTCATTTGAAAAGGTATTTAGCATCATTCTTCACTTTACAAGATGCAAATTAAAACTATGATAAGATTCCACTTTATACCCATAGGATGATTATAACTAAAAAGACAGACAATGTAAATCTTTGGCAAGGGTGTGAAAAAAC
This sequence comes from Ictidomys tridecemlineatus, assembly GCF_052094955.1. Classification (NCBI taxonomy): domain Eukaryota; kingdom Metazoa; phylum Chordata; class Mammalia; order Rodentia; family Sciuridae; genus Ictidomys; species Ictidomys tridecemlineatus. The sequence continues at coordinate 84,718,463 of NC_135489.1, read as the reverse complement.
TTGAAACCCTTGTACACTTTTGGTATGAATGTAATATGTTATTGGAAGACAGTGGGTGCTTCCTCAAAGTGTTAGAGTTAACATAAGATTGAGAAATTTCAATCTCAGTTATCTAACCCTCCAAGATGAAAACACCAATCTATGATACATCTCGTACACAAGTTTTCATATAAATATGAAAATAAATATTTATAGTAGACATGTTAAAGAACCCAAATATCCATCAACTAGTGAGTATATCCAAATAATCAAATATTATATAGCAATGAACATTAGTGCTGATATGTGTTCCCATATGGATGAACCTTTTAAGCACGATAAGTAGTGGAAAGATGTTTTCTAAAAATGAACATATATTGTATTATTTCATTTAAATGGAATATCCAGAACACAAAAATTTAGAGGCAAAAAAAAATGTAATGATTTTACTTTTTGTCTGAAAGTTGGCAGAAATAGAGACCAATTTGAAGTGATTGCTACTGGGGTGGATTTATGTTTTTGTTGGGGTGATGAAGCTATTCTAGAAGTAGTGGTGATTGTTGAATAACTTTGTGAACATGCTAAATGCCACTGAATTATACAGATCTTGCTGTGAATTTTATGGTTTGTGAATTATATTGGCTTACTATCATTATGAAAAAAAATCAGTTCTAGCCCAACAACTCTTGAAAGATAGAACCAGTACTACTTACACTATAAGGAGGGAAGGCAATTTAGTACCTATGGGTTCTCCGAATTCATTTTTATCAGTTATCGATTATTCATTGCATGATGCTGACCTTGAATCTTGATATCATTTAGATCTGAAGTGTCCCCCAGAGTTTCATGTTTTAAAGGCCTGGTCCCAAGAATGGCACTTTGGTGATGGGAATGGAACATCTGAAGATGGGGCCTAGTAGGAGGTCTCTGACTCATTGGTGGCATGCCCCCGAAGAATACCCCATAATCCAGGTCTTTTCCTATTTTTCCATTTTTCAGCCATGATATGATTGATTTTGCTCAGCCCTGTACCACTATCTGTTTTGCTAACTCGCTACAGGCCCAAAAGCAATGGGATCCATTGATCATGAACTATAAAAACCTGAGCAAAAATAAAGCTTTTCTCTTTCTAAGTAAATTACCTCAGACATTTTGTTATAGTGACACATGTCTGCATAACTGTTTATCTCTCATTACTTGAGTTGATCAGCTTCCCATTGCTATGACAGTCACTGAGACAAACAACTTGACAAAATAACTGAAATAAACAACTTAAAAGGAAGATACTTTGGCTCCAGGTATTAGAGGTTTCAGTCCATGGCTCCTTAGCCCAACTGCTTTTGCCCTATGGTAGCACAGTACATTATGAAACAGTTCAGAATAGGCCTGTTTTCCTCATGATAGCAGAAAACAAAAAGTAAGAGAAAGGGTTAGCAATCTCAATAATCCCTTCAGAGGCATGTTTCTAAATAACCTCACTTCCTTCCATGAGGCCCCACCTCCTAAAGGTTTTGCCACCTCCCAAGAGCACCATCAAATGAGGACCAACCCTTGAACAAATGAGCCCTTTGAAGACATTTTAGATCCAAACCTCAAAAATTGAACAGTACTGATTCCCATTCTTTTTCCAAGGTAAACCCATGTCAGCTTGTTTGGCAATACTCCAAACACCCAATACACATTGATAATCCTAGAACTTTGCATATGCTCTGCTTGCTGTTCATGTGCCTTCTTACCCTCTCATCCACCCTACCAATTTCCACTCATACTTGAAGACTTATACTGATAGAACAGCCAGTTTCCAACAGTTATTTCCATGTAAATATAAGTCCAATCCACAGTCACTAATGATTTGATTATAGTTATTCCTGAGAGTTTACCAAGTGCCTTTTATGTGCTTCAAATTATCCTGGGGGTAAAATAATAAACAGATAAGGTCCTGCATGAATATTGTGAAGCTTAGTGTCTAGAGGAACACTAACACCAATAAATAATCACACCAGCCAACGTAAGATTGCTACTTTACGTGTGCCACATAGTGGAACAAGGCTTCAGGATAGCCCATAGTAGGGGTTTTGTCCTGTTCAGTGAGTGTGGTGAGGAGTTTGTTCTGAGAAGACCTGGGTAGAGGAATTAGCCTATGGAAAATCTTAGTACAGACAACGGAGCTTGGTCCACTTGGATGACTGTGGTTGAAAAGAATAAAAATCTTGCATGTTGATGCTGGAAATGCAGATAGATGCCAGAAGTAATAGTTCCTGGAACAGGCACTAGGTTTTAAATCTTTATCATAAAAGTAAGTGGAAGACCCATTAAAATATTTAAAGATGGTGATGATGATGATGATAGTGGTGACGATAGTGATGATAGTGACAGTGACTAGGGTGATGGCAATGATGGTTATAGTATTGATGGCTGAGGATGGTGACAGGGATAGCAAGTGACATGGGCAGGAGACATTTTCACTGGAAATTGACCAGGCTGTAGTGTAGCAAGTGGATTAGAAAATGACCAGCAGGTTTTCCAGGCATAAGATGGTAGTGGCTTAGACAAATATCAAAACAAGAGAAATGGGCACAAATTTAAAAGACATAGTTGGAAATAAAATTAATGAAGCTTGGAGATTGAAAGGATATGTGTTAAGGGTCAAAGACCTTTTCACACTGGTGTGTGGTTTTCAATGTTTCTCTCACCCACGAGAACAAGTATCCTTGTAATCAAGGAGAATTGTTTGAGTTTTGACACAATGACTGGTATCTGGTAGGTGCTCTATTAATGTGTGCTGAACCTAATTACTAATGCAAGAAGAATTTTCAGAATGCATGAACTCTCAGAGAGTATCCAGCAAATTGGAACTCGGTCTAATTGACAAGGTCACATCCTTATGCTTGGAAGCAAAACCAGATCCATGATATTTGGTTTTATAGACTCTGTGAATTCACACTCCCTGCAGGTCCTAGTTTAATTTTATGCAGGAGATGATTGGATCTGCTCTATTTTGATTGCATTTTTTCCTTCTTGTTCTATTTTGATGAAAGGAATGATAGAATAAGAGAATAAATAATTATTGAATTACAGATACATGAATACATGTGAGGGGCCAGGTGACATCACAGATCACTCATGCTTCACCAAATTCATTTATAATGGCTGTCTGCACTGTGACTCTTGCAGAAGTTATTTATAGACTTACATACACATTTCCTTTTTTAATTTGCACAATTCAAGCAGCTGACCAAGATCAGAAACCACATGCAGTAAAAGAGTCATTTTCATCACATTCTGCTCTTTCTGGGGCATGGAATTGCCCTCCCTCTGGGAAGCTACTTTTGTTCCATCCTCCCATGAGTGGTGATTGCCCTAGAGAGTTCTTCTGGCCACACACATATTTAGAATCATAGGGTTTAATTTACATCATAGAAGTTTCAAGTCAAAAAAAGACCTTAGAGATCACCCAACTCTGCCACCTCTTTTTGTGGAAAAGGAAACACTTTGGTTCCAGTCCCAATTCTGTCAAATATTTGTGATGTGGAAGCCAAGCCCCATGACCTCTGTTAACCCAAATCTCTCCCTCACATCAGGGACCCTCAGAATATCAGGTTTCCCAGGAACTTGTTTCAGACCTCTCTATTTCTCTACCTTCCCTCTTTAAAATTGTTATATCTATCTGTTATTAACACAATCTGAGCTCCCCCACTCTTATTCATAGAATGACCTTGAATGAATTACTTAACTGCTTTAATCTCTGTTTCTCAAACCATAGAACAGGGTAGTGACCTTAAGTAACTATGAGGTCACTGTGAAGAAAGAAGGGTAAATGAACATAAAAATACTTTAAATGCTTTATCATGGTGCTTGGCACATAGTAAATGTCCGTATTCTATGCTCTTCATTCAACTTCTAGATTTTTGTTTTTGCCAGAAACTCTCGTTTATTGAGAACTTAATAAGTGTCAGGAGGCACCACACAAAGGGATTGCCATGCTTCACTTATTTTCTCCTTCAGAAAGCTCCATGAAGCAGTTTTAATACTTCATGTTTTAAGGATGAGGAAACAGAGGCAGTGAGGGTTAAATAAGTTTCCCAATATCATGCAGTGTGATAGAAATAAAGCTGAAATGGTTACACAGTTCTGATCAATGGTAAAGTCCCCAGTCTCAGCCTCTGCAGGTCACAGCCTAAGGTGACTCAAGTTTGTTTGGCATCCTAGCTTGCCAACCTCCACTGTGGACACACTGTGGTATGTATTGAGGCATTCCTGCAGGCTTTGCAGCCAAAGTTTCTCTCACCCTGATGATTAGAAGAGCAGGTAATACTAGAAGGACCTGCCTGGAGTAGATGTCAACATCAAAAGAAGTAAAGCAAGGAACATCTTGCATCTTCCCATTATCTGCTTCTAGTTCCTTAATCTCTGATTTTGCTCTCCTGGGTCATAGATGATTAATGTGAGAAGTTGGAGAAGGAGTGTGCTACTCACCTTTCTGGTTCTGTAACAAAATATTTGAGATAATCAGTTTATAAAGATGAAAGGATTATTTTGGCTCACAGTTTTGAGGTTTTGGCCAATGGTTAGTTGGCCCTGTGCATTTGAACTTGTGGTAACCCACTATATCATGGCAGAAGAACATGGTGGAGGCAGCACACTCACTTTATGGCAGTTAAAAGCAACAGAGTAGCCAGGCCCAGTGGTGCACAACTGTAATCCCAGCAGCTCAAGAGGCTGAGGCAGGAGAACTGCGAGTTCAAAGCCAGCCTCAGCAAAAGTGAGGCACTAAGCAACTCAGTGAAATCCTGTCTCCAAATAAGACATAAAATGGAGCTAGGGATGTGGCTCAGTGGTTGAGTTCCCCCAAGTTCAGTCCCAAGTACCCATCCCCTGCCAAAAAAAAAAAAGAAAACAACAGAGTTCCAGATGTGGTGCTGCACACCTGTAATCCCAAAAGCTCAGGAGGCTAAGACAGGAATTTTGCCAGTTCAAGACTGATCTCAGTAAATTAGTGAGACTTAAGCAATTTAGGGGGGAGACCTTGTCTCAAAAAATAAAAAAAGGGCTGGGGGTGTGTCTCAGTGGTAAAGTGCCTCTGGTTTAACTCCCAGTCCAACCCACGAAAAAAATTAAGCAACAGAGTGAGAAGAAGGGCTGGCATCCCAATATCACTTTCAGGGGCATACCATAAGTCGCCTAAAATCTCTCACTAGGTCTTGTCCTTTAAAGTCCCATCACCTCCTAACTGTGCCACAGGCTGGGGACCAAGCTCTCATAACACGGGCTTTTAGGGACACTATCCAAACAACACCAAGGACATTTCTGTCTCAGAATTTGTTAGCCCCAGCTCTCTAGCTCTCCCTAAATCCCCTGAAGCCTCTAGTCTTTAGCCTCAGCTCTACCATACTTCAGTTTTTTGTTTTTCTGTCCATACAGATGGCAGTAGAAGGTTGCAGAAGCTAATAATTAGGCCAAATGTGCCCATTCCATGCCCCTACCTGCCCTCCCAACAATGCCTGTCTGCAGGTGCTTTCTGATATGACTTACATGTGTATTACTTTCTGATGTTACTTTTTCTATTGCCCCTGTCTCAAATTTTTAGAAGGAAAGGGGTATTTTCATAACTCTCCTTATATGTCGGTCCTAGAAACCTGCCTAGCACCTAGTCTAAAACTGTTCTTTTCTAGATTCTACATGATTTCAATGAAAACAGGTGTTTGTGGATGTATAACATTAGACTTGGTCTATAGATGTACTTTATCGTGTATATGCTTCAAATCACACTAATGTGAATTCCACACCAATCCAATCCCTGGGCTAAAAGAATTGAACCACTGAAATCAGTCTGATCCAGGGCTGAGCACATGCTTTGAAATCCACATCAACAGACAGTAAAATCACCCAAACTCTCTGAGCCTCTGTGACTTGATCCAGTTGATGGCCTAATAGCTAGCAATTGGTAGTATTTGATCAACTCCTGCCCTGATGCCCACCACAGTCCACCCCAGAGCATTCCAAAGATAAGGATGGATTGCAAGTCCCTGATGAGCTCTGCTTACTTGAGGCTCAGGTGGTGTCATGACTGAGCTGGCCACCCTTGGGAGACAGCCTGACATTTGCACTATCCATCAAGAATCAGGGGCACATGGGCAGGGGATGTGGCTCAAGTGGTAGCGTGCTTGCCTAGCATTCGTGAGGCACTGGATTCGATTCTCGGCACCACATAAAAATAAAATAAAAAATATTTGTCCACCTAAAACTAAAAAATAAATTTAAAAAAGAAAAAGGGGCACCTTTCCCAGTAATTTTCCTCTTTGTGTCCTACTGGAGATGCCACCTTCTCTTATGGCCCTGTGCTCCCAAGATTATCTCATTATGCTTTATCCCCACACATAAGTTGCAATCATCATGTGCCCATGTCTGAGATGGAATTTGAAGGAAGAAAATTATCTGGGAACACACAGAGAAACTCTTCATCTTGGGAGGCAGATGGGAACTAGAATATCTTTAAGAAGTGAGGTATCTGTCCCTTAGCTTGCTCATAGTTACAGGTACTGTGGGAAGAGTGATAGGACACGGAGCTGACATCTCATTCTTCCATTACTACAGGAACATGAGCAATGTTTTGTAGTAGGAAGATGATATTGTTTTTCTCAAAATATTCTAGTTATAAACAAGATGACAGAACTGTATATACTTTCAATAACAAAAATTATAAAAAAGAGATAATTAAGTATTATCATAAAAGAAAATAAAAGCTATATGTTGGGTTCCCAGAAATTCCAGTGGTTCAAACTTGAGAAATTTTTACTCAATCTTTTAGCGCAGGGGTTGGGTGTGGCATTTGCAGTAATGAGATCTGAATCGTGTACAAGATAGAGCACATCTATAGGCCAACTCTAATCTTATACACCCCACACACCTTTTTATTTCATTTTCAATCATGTAGAATCTAGCAGAGGACAGGATTTCTAAAGTGAATGAACATCGTTGGATTTATAAATAGAAAGAAAATAGTCATTTGTCCCCAAATACTTAATAAATATGTAATTCTTACACAGTCTTTATCCAAATCTTTAAAACCTCCCTCAATTCTAACAAACCTGGAGACTCTGGAAATAAGGATTTCATTTGCATGTTTTTTTACTGGAAAAGGTGAGGGGGGTCTGTGACTGAATATCACTGATAAAAACATGATAACTGAGTCTCATTACAGCCAAAGACAAGTCTCATATTTTAGCATTTTTATTAAAGCTTTTTAAATTACTGAGTGTCTGGTATATTCAATACCTGCCTAAGTGATTTATATTAGTCTATCCCTAGATACTCCATCTAATAAATAACTTGGCAATCTCCTCACCCATAAATATCCCTGGCCCCAGCAAAAAAGCAATTAAAGCACATTTAAAAAAAAAAGTGAATTCCCTGTATTCCAGACTGCAATGTCATTGGGTGCTTCCAAAAGAATAATTCACACTCTTTACCAAGGAGGGGTCCAGTGTCCTTACTCATCACCTGTCCATCAGGAATTGACACTCCTATTCCCTAGAAAAGCAAAAGCAAGATACATACAAATCTGTCTTTAAACGTTTATCTTGTCCCAAAGATTTAGGAATTTTAACTGTGTGAAATACTACCCCCAGAAATAATTGTTCTATAATATTTTAGACAGCTTAGAATAAAAATAATGTACAAAATCCTTTTGGAAATCAGTTGTGCCAAAAATGTCTAAAATACATTAAATACAAAGGCAGGTGACTAAGAGGTTATTAGAAGCTCCAGTGTCACCAGCCCAGAAAATATTTCAGGTTAATAAGGTTTAACCTGTGTGCCAGGTAAAAAGCCATTGATATTTATGATACCACTGTAGAGTCAAGTTCAATTCTTTTAGCTGCAAAGGAGGCTGCTTTCTGGGAAAAAAAAAAAAGAAAGAAAAAGAAAAACGCCTCTTCACTGGCCTTTCACAACCTCCAGGAGTGTGTGAAGGAAAGGCTGGGTCCTCACTTCCCACCTCTGTAAATTAGTGTGCTCTGCATTGTGTACACTGCGTCAGCACCCCAGCAGGAAAAGAGAATCTCATACACCTATATATCTCCTTACACTCAGGGAAGCTGACTTCCCTGAGTGTAAGGAGATATTTCCTAGAGTATTTCCTAGAGTAGAAAAAAGAGTGTCCCATCCAGGTTTTATAGGGATTTCCCCAAATTACAATCCCAGTGAGTCCATGGCACACTCATCAGGAGTTACAGCGTCTTGCAGCTTTTCAGTTATCTTAATTTAATTCATCTTCTAATCATATTTTCAGTTGTTTCATTAAGCATTGTATTTTTATGTTCTTCACATTCCAGATAATTGTCACATACATATTATCGGAAAAAGGGAACAGTTGCCTTTTATAATTTCACAGGAGCCTAATAACCCACTGTGTACAAGCTTCGCAGCTTCCGGATACATCAAAGAGGTAGACAGATGTTAGGCAATAGTAATGTCACTACACTTGAACTTGATTATAGGGTTGTGAAGTGGGGGGATTTGGAAATAAAATATTGTTATCTTTTCATTTATTATGAAGAAGAAAGAGCAAAAACTAAGTCTTATTTCCATAGCTAGAGTCAGAAGATTTGGGTAATAAAATGAAGGGTTTGATGAATAAATATTTTATGTTTTTATTTTTGCATAGAGACGTATCCTTCCTTTTCTCTGTATATAAGAGATTTATTCCAACCAGGTTCTCTGTACTCACCAGAACTCTAGAAACTGCATAGTATCTTTTCTTTTTTTAAAATTTCAAATTATTTGATCTTTTGAAGAACTGAATATGGTTATAGGGTTACAACACCAGCCTACTTTCAAAAGTACACACAGTTTACTCCTGCCTGTAACACCCCATCCCTTTTTCCCCAGTTCCTATAACTTGTTTTTATTTTGCTTATCATCCAATGCTTAGTTATGTAAAGCAAGCATAAGTAAATAAAATCACCTTTCCTGATACAAAACACAAAAGGCAGCAGAGTAGACATATGTACTGTTTTCCCATATTTATAGAAATATACCTCTTCGGAGCTAAGTAGTATTTCTTTGTATAAATACTTTATAGTTGATGGAACTAGTGCCCTATCCACAGCAATGTGAGCTGATTGCAATTTTAGTTTGTTGCTGCTACAAGTCCCCAAAAGGTATGTGAAAGCCTGCATGTGGAAGAATTCCCAAATAGGGACTAGTTTGAAATATAAATGCATCTATAGTTTTGATGATTGTTGACAGATTTCTTTCCATGAGGGTTTTACAATTTTTCACATCTACTAACAATGTGAGACAACCTATTTTCCCAAAAGTCCTGTCAGCAGCATATATTTCTAAACTTTGGAATTTTTGCCAATTGGATAAACGGGAAATGTTATTTCATGTGGGTTTGATTTCAACATTGAACGTGTGTCAGGGTGACTACTAGTACTGTTTTCTATTAACTCTCTGTACCTGTCCCTTGCCTAAGCCTGCTGGCTTCCCAGTGTCCTTTTTAATAAGTAATCAATCCTCCTACATGAATTAGAGTTGATTTACTGTGTTGCTTAGCTCTTCATCTCAGGAGACAGTGGGCCAGGCTGCTTCCTGGCTCTTTCATTTGCTGGATATGTGATTTGGAGGAGTTTCTTAACCTATTTGTGTTTCAATATTTTGAACCTATAAAATAGACATACAGTTAGTACCTAAGAGGTAGAATAGTTTAAGGAATGAGTTGATTCACATGAAGTAATTAGAACAGTGAGAGTCAAGGAGTCAAGGGTCACTGGCCTCACGTATTGCTTCCTGCAAATGTTCCCAGGGGCTCTCTGTTGCCCTGTGGCTTAGACATTGGTCTATATCCACTTTGGGCAAAGAAAAGGCTTTGTGGTTCTATCTTCTATTCTCTTGTAGGCAAAGAATTCACTCCCAAATACTCAGCCTAGCAAACAGTCTCTGTAAACAAGCACAGCTGTGAACTGGCGCTTCTCATAAACTTAGGTACAAATGTAAAGGTTGCTTTAAATTTATGTCACCAGAGAAAAATGTCACATGCTCTCAGGACGCAGCAAGATGACAAGGGTGAAAATGTGCTGGCACATACTCAGTAGGGGCCGCGAGCCTTCACTTTATTTGAGCTAAAATTAATGAAGTTCTTTCTTCTTTGGAGAGAGCAGAAGAAATACTAAAATTTAACTGAGGAAAATGTGATAATTAAAGGCAGAAGAGGGTGGGTGAGGTGGCAAAGTTGACCCTGACATATGTATTTATTGCTTCGCTAAATATTCACCTATCTGCCAAGACAAAGAGGTGGGGTGAATCAAAAATACAAGGGCTGACCGAGGTGGCACATTCCTTGCCACCCCAGTTACTGGAGAGGCTGAGGTAGGAGGAGTGCAAGGTTAAGGTCAGCCTCAGCAACTTAGCAAGACCTTGTCTCAAAATTAAAAAAAAAAAATTAAAAAGTATTGGGGATCTAGCTAAGTGGCAGAGCATCCCTTGGTTCTATTCCCAATAACCACAAAACAACAACAAAATAATAGATAATGAGTAAAAAAGAGTAAACATATGCATGTTATAAAAAGGGCAGAAAGAGCTCAGGAGGATTCCTATATTTAAGGGTTTAATAGTGGTGAAGCAATATGGAAAGGAGATAGCTGTGCCCAGAGATTCATAGAAAAGACAGAGACAAGAAATCTGCTAATGTGAATAGCTAGGTTTCCAATGCAGCAGAGGGTAATTTGTGACTTGCAGAAGAGATGAAGTAACTCTCTAAGTGTAATGGCAAAGGCCTTCATCCCATTTATTCTTTTAGGAAAAAGCCCCTTTGCTAATTATCCAACTTATTGGAAGATTTATTGCTTTGCTTTGGTTTTGGTTTTTACCTCTGAATGAGGCATCTCCTAACTTCTTTTGAAATGGAAAAGATAAAACCTCCATGAATAAAGTTGTTTGACACTGTCACTCCTGCTGTGACACTACATTCAGCCAGTAAGTAGAGAGGGACTCCTCTGTTGCTGGAGAAAGTGTCAAACAATATGTGCTGGTGTCCTGATGCAGCCCGGTAACAGTGAGCAATCAGTTCCAGGTGAATTTCCTTTCTCCCAGGGGTGTAAGCATGAGAGCTTAGATAGGGAACTTGCTGCAGTACTTCTCAAAGTGATAAAAACTTATTACCATTAGATACCATACCATGGGAAGTGCCAGAAACAGTAACACAGTGTCTGGGAGGATTGCAAGTGGAGCTGGGATTACACAGGGGCTACCTGTATGTGGCAGAGACTCAAAATCATTCTGTCAACCCACTCCTCACTTGCCCAAGGCTTGTACTCTGGCCATTTGTATTGAGGCTGGGGGACAGACTAAAGAGTACACGAAGTAATTGGGAATAAAAAGACTGAAGAGGGAGAGAGTCGGGTCTAAAGAAAGTATAGGCAGAGGGAGAGTGGATCCTAGCTTAGAAACAGGTACAAAATTCCTGTCTCCGTTCTTCCCCCTCCCATACACAACCTGCTCCCAAAACAAAGAAGAATGGAAATAATGAGGTCCTTTGTGGCCCTGGGAAGACAAGTGAAGGGCAGAAGTGTCACTTCCCACCCCAGCTCATTTACATACTTCTATTTATTTTTCCTCTAAATTAAGTGGCATCTAAAAAGCTTGATAAGGCAACAGACAAGAATTAGTAATTACTGACCAAAATACAATAGTTACTCAAAGGCAACAGAGTAGAGCCAGGCAAGGAATAAACTCTCTTCTATCCATTTCTCTTAAAATATTTTAAAAGTCCAGAGATTTCCTGGTTTGGGAGGGATGCCTACCTCTCAAAGAGCAAAGTGAACGTCAAGGCTCAAATCATGTTAAATTAAAGCTGAGATCATTTAGCAGGTTGTATCATTTTATCTGTGTTCCAGGAGTCCGCCACAATCATATCAGTTTTACTTTTTCTTTCATTATTTTTCCTTCTTCACCTTCTGCTGCATACAATGTCTAGCGGTACATTAAGAATGCAGACATTCTTAAGTACTCATAAATTGTATATAAAGATATAGTAATATCTTCCCCCATGACCTTGACTAAAAAGTATCCAACCCAACAGGCGAAATCATATAAATCAAAGTCACCTTACAAACACAAAAATAGTAGCCAAGGAGATTGACGAAAACTAATCTCATCTCTGATATTAGCATTTCCACATGAATCCCACATAAGTCAGAAGTAGATATATCTGGAAGCACAGAGAATACTTCAAGAGAAAGAAGTGCCCTGAATGTAGATTTCACCTGCCTAATTTCTATGGCAGAAAAAATAAAAGTTGTTGAAGTGTATGGATTAACCAATCCCAGAATAGCCAGATGGCAGGAAATGTTTGAATAGTGCAATTCTGTTCCCTTTGCTTCATTGTGTGATTGTGCCACAGTGTAGTTGGGTTCAGTTTAGTCTTTGTATGGGAAGAAAAGTGGGCCAAAGGGCAGATTCCTGGTGCTAGCCAATGCAACATTTTGGCACATTATAAGTCAGTTAATGGCATGTGAGTTTCCATGTTGGTTCCTGGAAGTTCCTTATTGTGAACTTTCTAGACACCTGACCATTTCTCATTGCATTCAAAATAAAATTTCTGAGCCTTCAGAATCAAGTGCCATATGAGGCAAAAGGGGATCTACCTTATGTTAAATAAAAATTGTCAGAGGCCTTTGTTTTAGATGAATCATTTGTACTGGATCCCAATAGAGAAGGCTCATGTGGTGGATGGGACACGCTAATGTCCCATCCACCTCATGTCCCATCCACCACACTGCACTGAAGCTGTTATTTATCTGATCCTTAGAGAAATCAGGATTAAAACAATAATAATCATTTTTCAAAGAGACCAGGTCCAATTTGGTATGAGAATGATGTTCCCTTTGCCTTCATCCTTTCATAAAAAAAAAGGTATCCTGATGTAACTGACATTAACCAGTTATTTTTCAGTTGTTCTGTCTCCCTTTCTTTGCTTTACAAGGAAAGCAACATGAAATGACGAATCTATTTGTTGTCCTTTGCTTCTTCTTTCATTATCTCTTTTCTGTCTATAAAGCCCAGATTTTCTGTTTTGCTCATTGGAACATTTGTTGTATTTTATGAAGAGCTGCCCAATTTGAGAATTAAAAATAAACCAATTAGAATTTTAAAGGCAGTTGTTACAGTTTTGTCTTTTGACACTAATAAAGCTGACTCTGCCCCAGTGTGACTGGTCAGCTCATCTATGCCACAATCAGGAAATGGCGTAGAGGGAACCAATATCTTCCTCTGTCAGGATTTCCCTCTGAGTCTGGGGCCCTTATCTGTATTCTCAGAGAAGTGTTTCTCAAACATGAGAGGACATTCATGTCACAGGCATTGCTTGTGAGACAAAAGGCAGGGCCCCTAAACCCACAGGTTTTGGGTAGGATCCAAAAATTTCTTCTAACAAGTCCCCAAGTGATGCTGATGGTGCTGTTCTGGAGACTACAATTTGAGAACCACTGTGCTTTAAAATAAAAAATTATGAACCGCAATGCACCCAATTTAGAATTAGTAAAATGGGTCAGGCATGACATAGCACCACTCCTTCAGTCATGTGAGACTTCGTCACCTTGGGAGGAAACTAAATGTCAAAAATTGGAAGTATTCCTCCTTTATGGAATCTATTCCTCTCCTCTTCTCCAGTATCCCTGGTATTTTATCTCTATATTAATACTCTATGTTGATACCACTTCATCTTCCTGAACTTTTTTTTTCTTTCTCATGGAATAATGGAAGGTTTTCCTTTAAATACACTAAATGCAGTAACAATGTTATCCCCCAACCCATGTCTCTGAAAGAGATGGAGATAGGCAGACATTCTCAAATATGTGGACAATGCTACAATCATGTGTCTACAGCATATTTATCCATTTCTCTCCACTTAGAGAACTCCTATTCATCCCATTAAATCGTTTAGGTATGATTTACCTTCTACAGTCTTCCTAGATTCTCTCTATCCAAACTGATTTAAATCCTCGCTTCTACTTCTCTACACTGTGCATTCTTCTATTGATATACTTCACACAATAAATTCAACTTAGGGTCTTTACCTATTTGGCATTCCTGATAAATGGGAAGCATCTGTTTGCCTTTGCTAATGGATAGTAACCACTTAGAGGGCTCTCTTTATAATCCCCATTTCCACACAAAGCATCCTCACTTAACAGACATAGAATAATTGTTGCACATACAAACTGAATGGTAGACTTTGAGTCAAGCTGAAAATAAAGTTGCTGATTTAACAGGCTTGGTTATTTGTTTTTCCCTGGAGACATCCATTTATTCCTAAGTCACTGTGGACAAAAGATTAGAAGAAAGAAAGGGAAAGAGGGCTTTAAACTGATGCACTGACAAATGACACCCCACAGGCCTTTTTATAGATTTCCACGCTTCTCTCTCCTCTTTTCATGTTTGGCTCTTTTGTAATAGGCCTTCTTTCTTTGCTTGTCTTTGTTGTTTGACTCCTCTTTTGAGGATGTCTTTCCCCTCTGTTCATTGTTATTCTCTCGTGACTGGATGGACTTGAATTTTGATCTTTACTGCTGGACTGGAAGCTATGTTATCTTTCTATGATTTCTTTGTGAGTTTTTTTCCCCCCTCATCGTTTTTCTTGGTTTAAAAAAGTCACATATTGTTTACCAATCTATGGAATTCAGTTGGCAGCTTGTGTTTGGCCTAAACATTTGTTCTTTGTTTGATAATCAATTATTTTAATTGCAACTGTCAGGGCTGAGAGATGGGAGGAGACAATGACGGGTCTCTTTTCTAGTAATTGAAAACCAGTTCCGTTCTTGTAGTTTCTACAGATTCCATAGAGGGGAAACTGATTCCATGATTCCTAAACATAATAGCTCAATGGACAAATCCCAAAACTGTGATGCTTTCATTCACATGTTTCCATGACAACCTTAATATTTACTTCATAAAATCTTAGGGAGTAGTTTAGATTTTTGTTTGTCTGTGTGTAATTGAACGCCAAAATTGCATCCTGAAAAAGAGGCAGATTTTAAATGTGCAATAAGATGAACTTCTACATGGGTATTCACTCACCTAACTACCACATGGATTAAGATATAAAAACATTCCATCATTCTAGAAGCTTCCATTTTGTCCTTTGCTATTTAATATTTTCCCAAGAGATTACCCCAATTCTGACCCTCTTGAATTTCATATAAACAGTATCATATAAATGTACTCTGTCTTCTTTCACTCAACTTAATACATTTTCTATTATTCCATGTTATTATGTTATTATGTGTTTGATAATAACAAACACATAATAACATAATGGTGTTCTTTGTCACTGTTTTCCATTATGCATGTCCCTTAATCTATTTATTCCTATTCTTTTATGATGGACTTTAGCTGGTTTCCAGTTTGGGGCTACTTTAAATAAGGTACCATAAACATTTGTGTTTATATTTTCTTATAAATATACATATAGTAATTTTTCTTGAGAAAATACATGGAAGTTAAATTTGGAGATGTGAAACAGGTGAAGACTTTAGATTTAATAGAAATAATGCAAGAGTTTTCTAAGATAGTTGAGCCAATTCCCAGCAGCAATGTTTGAATATTTCAGTTGATACATTATCACCAAAACAGTATTGTCAGTCTTTTTAAATTTGAGCCATCTGGTAGGTAAGAAAGAAGGTTAGAATTTTAAAGCTAACTATATTAAATATGCCAATATTCCAAACTATTGTGTATCACACTTATCTTAAGTGGGTCCTTAAACTCATCTGGTTTCCCTGACTCCTGAACCTGTGACTGTTTGTTTAGTGTCCTCTGCCACTGAAACTGGACAGTTCTGTGATTGACCTTGTAACTCCATCATCTGAAGTGATCAGTGGAGCCCTCAGATGAAATCATCCTCTGCTATGTCCAAGCTCAGATGAAATGCAATACTTCAGGGCATGTAATCTGGCTTCAATAATGGTTGCGGCATGGGCCATGTACTGTCCCTGTTAAGTCTAAAGCAGTCACAATCTATGCAGAAAACTTACACCAAAGGAAGACATGGGATGCAATGAGGGAACAAGGTCAACAAATTTTCTCTCCATCCTTCCTGACAATGGATGGTTTCAAGGCACACTCTTTCTTTACAGCCTGTTTGTAGACTTCCTGCATGGCTGAGAAGAAATGCTTGCCAAGTTGCCTGCTGAGTCTCCTCGTGGTCCACTGTTGCTCTGCAGCATCAAGAAGGTATCATTGTGTGTTGCTTCTCATCCTCTTCTTCTTTCTCTCTGCCCTGGGATTTTTCTCCCAATTTAACATCAGCATCTAATTATTCCTTCAGGATCTATTTTTTAGAATGAAGATACTTTGTTAAAACATTTCTTAAGATCTTAAACAGAAAAGGATGGGAGAGGAGGGGAGGAGTAGGGAGGATAGGAAGGGCAGCAGAATAGAATAGACAATATGATTGATGTATGTACTTTCCATGTATGTATTATATATCAAAATGCACTCTACTGTCATGTATGACTAAAAAAAATAAAAATTAAAAAAAAGATCTTAAATAGATTTGGTCAATATTACCGATCTATCCATCAAGACAGTATTGTCAGTCTTTTTAAATTTTAGACATGTGTTAGGTAAGAGAGGAGGTTAGCACTTCTAGAGAAGAACCAGTGTGTTAACTTCATTACCAGGACTGAGTGAGAAAAACAACTTACCTGAGAGTTTAAGTGACCATGTTCTAGTCTGACTTTTATACTTGTGAATTACAATGCATTACTCTGTGGCTCATACTCAGGTTTATTTTCTTGTTAAAGCTCTCAAGGACATAGTAGAAATGTCAGCAATACCTTATTAAGGGAAAAGTAATAACAAGTATGCTATCATATGGAATTTCTTATCTAGTGTTTACCATTCATATTGGTTTTTCTTGATCTTTCTTTTAAAGAAAAGCATGTTCTAAAATTAAGACACTATTTTCATCAATGATATTCTATTATTCCATTATCAGTAAGATATTTTATAGGTGACATATTAAATGGACTTGATGCCCAATGAATAAATAATAAAATGACAAACTAATTACGCTGCTTCACTCAGATGGGAGCCTAGTTCTCTTTGTTTTAGGCTATTTTTACTGTTGTTTTCATATTCTTTTCTTCCAAGCCATCTTCTGTATAGCTCTGATTGCAACCCTTGCCGGTGCTGTTAGCATTCATCTGTTCTGTCATTATTTATTCATCAAGTGTCTAATAAACACTAGGTGATAGGTTTGGTCCTAGGAATAACACAAGTAACATAAACAGCTCAGCCTCTGAATTTATGAAAGTTGAGTCCAGTACAGAGAGACGTTTGTCCAAAAATTAGGAAAATATAGGCAATAATAGAAAAAGTGCTTTGAAAAATAAAGAGGGAAGCCTATCAGAATCGGCTTTTGAAAAATATTAATAGTTAACTAGATGAATGGAGTTGGAAAAACATTGAAGGGAAACAACAACATGTAGACATTGAAGAAGGAGAGGACTTAAGAATCATGGTGCTCTGAAAAAGGACTATTTGGGCTGATAGGAGTGCAAAATATGTAAGGGCTATTTCCTTTGTACCAGCCAGATAGCCAGCTGTGAGTCACAGCTCTGATGAGTGAAGGCCATCATAAGGGAGATCATAGTCTTACTAGAAGCAATAAGTTCTAGACAAAGTTTTTTCTGTGTGTAGGGAGGGGGTGCACATGCAACATGGTTAAATCGTTAGACTTTTTAAGGATACCAACCTGTTTGCAGGGGTAATTCGAGGTTGCTAAGATGTGAAATCATTAATAGGGGATGGAGCAAGGAAAAGGTGGGGAGTTATTGTTTAATGGGTATAGAGGTTGAGATGATGGGAAAGTTCTAGGGGTAAATAGTGGGGATGGTTGCCCAATACAGTGAATATACTTAATGACATGAAATTGTACACTTAGAAATGGTTAAATTAGCAAACTGTTTCACTAAAAACAACAAAAACAAAAAAACTTTAAATAGGTTTTGAAGTAATTCACATGAGTGACAATTGTTTCCTATACCAGACTGTTGAGTAGTAAAGTTAGAAAGGTATAGGAAATTTTTAAAGATTTGTAAAATATTTTTAAAGAATAGTATTTAGTATGACAGCAATAGACAAATTATTCACCAGAATCTTAATCTTGCTGGCTACATGAAGGTAATCTTGGTGGCACATGAAGGTAATTCCAGTGGCTTAGAATGGTGTGACAGGAGGATCTCGAGTTCAAAGCCAACCTCAGCAACCTAGCAAGGGTCTAGCAACTTAGTGAGAACTTTTATCAAAAATAATAATAATAATTTATATATATATATATATATATAACTGGGGATGTGGCTCAGTGGTTATTTGCCCCTGGGTTCAATCCTTATTCCCTTAGTCTTTTCTTCTTGTGCATATATATAGCTGGACTATGTTCCAGCTTGTTGGGGAGTTAAATCAAAGGAATGTAGTGGCCTGCTCCCTCGGCTAGAAACCTGGCCCATAATAAAACAAAGAAGCAAATAAAATCTCTTCCCTCCAAAAAAATCACTACCTTTTTTCTTCAGGCTTTATCTACTTTCAGTTGGCCTGCTTGCTGTCTATGACCGAAGTTGATATTGTTACCATGTCATCATGTTTTGAAGATGGCAGAGCCTCCTTGAACATTCATTTCTGAATGACCCCATGGAGCCTGTCTGTCCCTTTTTTCTCTGCACCTATGGTCCCATCATATGAACAAGCAGTAGAGCTTAATTGCATTAAGCCGCTAAGATCATGAGCTGTCAAACATTTGATTTACTTTACATGGTATCTGTTATGGAGTGAATTTGTGTTGCCCAAAATTCATATATGGAAGCCCTAACCCCTAATGTTATGGTATTTAGCAATGGAGCCTTAGAGGAGGTAATGGAGGTCAAATGTGGTCATAGCATAAGTTCCCTAATTTTATAGGAATAGTGTTTTTCTATGAAGAGGAAGGAACCCCACAGATCTCTATTTCTGCATGCACAGAGAAAAGGCCATGTGAAGACACAGAAAGCAGTCATTGATGACAAGGCCAGAGAACATGCTTTCACTAGAAACTGCCAGGATCTTCATCATGGACTACCAGCCTCCAGACAGTGAGAAAATTAATGCTGTTTAAGCCACCCATCCTGTGGTGTTCTGTTATGGCAGGCTGAGAAGACTGTGATTGGCTAAAGGGACTAAAAGGAATGTTGATGTCCAGAAAAATGCTCATGCTTCTGACTCGTGTTCCTAGATACATTGAGTTTCTAATCACTGGGAAAGGAACACTGGGTATAATCCAGATTTGAGCTCAGTTCTGGAGGTGTTGACTTGAGGTACTCCTTAGACACTCAAGAGAAATTTTCAAATCAGCCTCTGGAAAGCAAATAGACATGGGCATTTCATTGTGTATTTGACTTGTTTTTCAGTTGAAGAAATTTTCTTAATTATTTTTTGAATATTTGATTTATCCCCTCTCAAGAATGAAAATCTCCTTGGACTTTTCTTCATACACCCCACAGTTTCTAACAGCATAAATAAAGAGCTAATTTAATTGATTTCTTAAGAAGTGTCTGGGTAGCCAGTTAGAATAGAACTGCCCAGAATTTTTTTAGGATGTTTAGGGTAAAGCTGTGCTAATAGTCCAGTCATTCATCTGCAACAGCATTTCTGAACATAAAAGTGTTTTTCACTCTTAATGAAAAAGAAAACTCAATAATTGTGATTACCTTCTCCTTTGCCAATCTCCTTGCTTCCCATTAAAAATATAAAAATAAGGGCAAACATTATAGTGGGATTCAATTTAATTATATTAAGGAAACATTATTTCGAGCTATTATCCATATGGCACACTTCAGGGGCTTGGGTGGACACAACCAATCTGTCCTCCAAGTGCTTAACATACAGTGTGAGAAGGTTTAGAAAAAATCCTATGAAGGAAGATGATGGTTCTTTAGGTTACCCTTGGTATGTAGTAAAGAGCCTAATGCAGGGATGATGATCAATGAATTCTCAATGAATATATTTTCATATAGTACTTTTTTTTTTGTTTTTTGGTACCAGGGATTGAACCCAGGGGTGCTTAGCCACTGAGCCACATCCCCAGTACTATTTTTTTGCTTTGAGACAGTGTCTCACTAGGTTACTTATAGTCTTGCTAAGTTGCTGAGGCTGGCCTCAAACTTGTGATCCTTCTTCCTCAGCCTCACAAGTCATGGGGATTACAGATGTGTGCCACCACACCTGGCCACATAATAGATATTAATAAACATTTGGTGAATAAACAAATGAGATAATGGATAAACTGTGAAATTAATCTTCATATCATGTATACTTTTATATTTATAAATGCAATGTTTATTATCTTTCCACTTGTTGAAAAATAATGTACAAGAAAATATCTACTCTCAAGAATAAAAATCTAGAACTTCAGACCAGGAATGAATTTCAGAGACCACTACACCTTCATCTTATACAGTATGAAATAGATATTGGAAAGTTATTCTTTGTTCTAAGTTAGCACAAGCAATGAATATTGGAGTCATTTTCTAGATATTTTGACTCACAACACATCTCCTAACTGTGTGATTATTTTCTACAAAGGGAGCTCTGGACTCTTGCATTTAGAGGATGCTGGCAAAATGATGCCACTTCAGGACACTGCATTGCTGGTAAGAGTACCTTTTCAACACAGAAGGAAACAGAAGCCTAGCTGCTGGTCTGAGACCCATTTTAGCAAAGAGATGTACTGAATTTACTAAAAGAGAGCTGAGGTACCTAGGAAACTGATTCACTGAGGAGAAAGCTCCAGTAGCTTGCCAGAGGGCATGCTATCAAAACTGAGAAGCAGCATCCCAACTTTTCACCTAACTATGTGCAAGGTGACACTTGGGGAGATGTGAGAGCCAGCAAGGCAGAAGCCCAGCTGGATGACTTTCTAACTTGGAGCTATCCCTCTGACACCTGGGCCTATCACTCATTAACATAAATCACGCTCAGTCATTCCACTCTGGAAAAGCAATCATTTCAGCCCTTCTACCTAGTTCTGTTGTATGGAACTTGAAAGTTGTTCCTGAATCCAAACAGATTATTTTCACTACTAAGAGCAGAACTTTGCATAATCATCATGTTTACAGGCCAACTAAATGTAAATATATGCAAATGCTTTGGCAAAGTAGGCTGGCCCTCAGGCCTTCCAAAAAGGCCTTCCTTGCTGTAAAAGTTGAGCATTGCCCATTTAGAGGGAGAAGGATAAAGAAACTGGTAGGAGAAGAGACGGGGTCAGGTAACTGTAGAGAGTGATAAAGTAGGGAAGAACAGGTAAACAGAATCCTTGTGTAAATAAGCAAGACATGAATAAAAAGCAAAGCCCTCTCAACCTGGCTCATTTCTTTTTATCCGCAGTGGCTGGAGCCTGGGGACCATTTACTCACATGAGACAGAAAATCACTGCAAGGCAATAGTTTTTGAGAGCAATGGGAGCATGTTACACATTGATAATATCCAGATATTGGTTCCCCTTCCTAAAGTTAGAGAAGTCTATAAAACCACTCTTGCTACAGCCACAATAAGGACTTGATATTTGATGTTTCTGCTAAACCTTAAAAGAATCTGTTCATTCTGGCAGAACTTTCCTGCCAGTGTACCCACAGACTTCTGTAGCAGAAAGTGAAAAGGATGAAAAATGGATGGATATCCTAAAACCTGAGCACTGAAAACCCCAGTGATTAGCACATCATCTCTAGCAAAATGCAATGAGCAGTGTGGGTGGGATTGTAAATGCTGGTGGCTGGCTTGCTGGATGGAAGAAAGAATTGGGAGTACTAGAATTAGCACAAGAGTATGTCTTTACCACTCATGAATCAAGAATTATGTTAAGTGAAATAAGCCAGACATGGAAAGACAAAAACTGTATGATCTCACTCATGTGTAGAATTGTAAAAAGTTGATCTCTCATACAAGTTGAGAGTAGAATAATGGTTGCCAGGGTCTTAGGAAGAGAAGAGTGAATGGAGAGACCAATGGTACAATGGTATGGGTAGAGAGGATAAATAAGTTCTGCTGTTTTACTGCGTTGGAGGGTGACAATAGTTATCAATAATGTATTATATATTTCAAAACAACTAGAAGGGGTTTTGAATACTTTTCCCTTAAAGCAAAGGTGGTGAGTATATGAGGTGATGAATTACTAATCACCTTGATTTAATCACTACATATATATTGAAGCATTACTGTACACCAAAAATATGTAGAATAATTATGTGTCAATTAAAAGAAAACAAAAAATAGAATTGGCTCACAGTTTAGTAAGAAAGGATTCTAAGGTAACACCAGCAACACTTTACAGTACCAGCTATATAATAGGTGATTCTACATTATTTTTGCAGGTATATATGTGTCTAAATCAATTTGTTTCCATTTTTAAATAATATTTTTATCCCATTTATAACTAAACATGTATTGAATACTTGCCAGGCTGATTTAATAAGCATTTTTGTGCATCTAATACATGTTAATCCTAGGAATACATTGGAGGTTAACCATTCTTTTGCAGGGAGAGGGGTACTGGGGATTGAACTCTGGAGCACTCAACCACTGAGCCACATCCCCAACCCTATTTTGTATTTTATTTAGAGACAGGTTCTCACTTAGTTGATAAGTGCCTCAATAAATTGCTGAGGTTGGCTTTGAACTCCTGATCCTCCTACTTCCTCCTCCTACCTCCTCCTCCTCCCTAGCCACTGGTATCACAGGTGTGTGCCACCATGCCCAGTGGGGTAAACATTTTGGTCTACATGGAGGTAATGACTTTGTCACCATCTTTGTGAAGTTTGTATGTTGGAGGGGAAGTCACACAAGTATCACTGAGGTTACAGTATGGTATGACAGAGTCATTCATTGCTAGGATTTTGGAACTTTGAAAGCCTGAGCTCAAAGAGCATGTTCAGATATTGATAAAAGCAGGATCCTGCACTAGGCAGCCAGAAGTGGGTCACTGAGATACCATGAAGGTCAGAGAGAGGGAATGATCTGGGATCCTCACTTTTCAGTCAATAAAACAAACACCTGAAATACACCTGAAATAATCAACTTACAAAGTGTTATTTTGGCCCACGGTTTTAGAGGTCCAGTTGTGACCCAGTGACCTTGTTGTTCTTGGCCTGTGTCTAAACAACACACTGTAGAGGAAGCATGTAGCAGATCAAAAGCTACCCACCTCATGACCAGAAGGTAAGAGTAAAATGAGAAGAATGGGATTCCTCAATCCCCTTTGAGGACATACCCCAGTGACCCAAAACCTTACACTAGGTCCCACCTTTTAAAGTTTCCACTACCTCCCAAGAGCACCTGGCTGGACACTAAGCCATTTTCACATGGCCGTTTGGAAGATAACCAAGGTCCCAACTATAACATGGCCACATGACCTTAGGCCCCCCATGACCATCTGGGCACATTGGTGAAGACCAGGAACAGGATGACATCTGAATGGCACATTGACCCTCTGTTCTGAACCTTATAATGGGAAAACAAGCCGTTCATTGGTCCCTTCACTGAGCAGCCACCTTGTCAGCTCCACATCGGCCAATTCACAGTCTGCAGGCATCACCCAGATAGTAAAGGGTGGAGGTGCATGGTGGGCCTTTGTCTCAGAGACAACTAAGACTGCCTGACTCAGCGAACTGTGCCCTGTATGATGGTGAAGCACCTTTGGATTTGACATATTATAAACTCCCAAATGTGTATTTATTGGGGATATATTAGCCAAAACAGGAGTCAAAGCCAATGCAGCTGAAATGCACAGAACTAGATTTCTGATGCTGACCAGAGCCCACTCACATCCCATCAGAGGACCTTCTCACCTCAGACTCTTCTCCCTTCTTACAGCTTCCATGGCTACCTCTTCTGGCAGCATCTCTCTGCAGGGCTTTTGGGTGTGAGGTACTTCTACCTCCTGCCTGGCACTTTTTCAAAGTGAGTTTCCTTTGAAAGTTGCCTGGGCTCCTGCTGATTGCCCCCTGGACTTTCTCAGAGCTATCCTTGGGCATCTTTTTAATGTTCTGACCTTAATTGCATTTTCCTGTATGTGCTGTGGCAGTCAGCATGCAGTTTAATAAAACATTTTCAAGCTGTTGGGGCCATTCTTCCCTCCCTACCTACATCTTATGCAGTAGAAGATTTTAAGCCTTATTTTTAAGGTGATTGATTTGGTGTGTTTTCCACTTTCTTTCCTGCTGTGGGGACATTTTGCCTCTATGTGTGATAATTTTTTTTAAAAAGGGACTTTGATTTTCTTGTCCCCTCACTTTCTACTCTGCTGTTGCAGAACCAAGGACTGGGAAGCTTTATTCCTCAAGTAGCTATTTTGCCTTCTCTGATTCTGTTAATAGTTGTTGGTGCTTTGGATTATCCATGGTCAGGGCTCAGGGCTTGTCATTCAACACTCACATGGATGGGGTGTTTAAAGTGGGCACTTGGGGATGTGTGTGCTGTGGCCAGAGCTTTTTTCTTTTTTTCCTTTTAAAACCGAGAAAGAGGTTTGAATCTTATTTTATTTTTGATGTAATGTCAGATAAGGGGAATTAATTCCAAATAAGAGATTCCATTTAGGATGTAGTAGTGGACCCTAAAACATGTGCTAATGCAAAGGTCTCTACTTTTTTTTTTCATAACATAAGGTCATACTGATGCTAAGATGGAAGGATGGTTCCTAAGGAAAATAAAACCTCTGTAGAAAGCTTTGATAAAAGACTCAGTGTTTATTTCTTTTTTGGCTCAAAGTTGTCTTCTTTGTCTCTTGATGGGGGAATAGTTTCTCTTCCTCCATTCAGGGAGGTGACCAGGGAACAGCAGGCCATGTGCTAACTGCCCCTGTCTTTTCTTTCCCCTTCTGTTAACATTCTCTTCCTTTCTTGGCCCTATTCATTTTCAGTCTCATCCTCTATTTGTAGCTCTGCGGCTTTCTGCAGGCATCTTGAAGATCTTCTTCCATCTCATTACTCTCCTCCTTCCTTGCTATATCTTCCAATCCCAACCCTCCCTGCTCTGCATCCTTGGGCTCTTTACACTCTTATCAACAGTAGAATCCAGCGTCAAACTCCCCCCCCCCCCGCACATCTCTATTGAACAAGCTCAGTGTTAACTTTTTGGAGAGCTATGTGCCAAGGACTGTGGATGTTTTGCTAATAATAGATTGAGTACAAAATCTCTATCCTGGGTAAAAAAAAAAAAAAAAAAAAAAAAAAAAGAACATTAACTTTGTCACTGAAGACCAGACATTTTGTCCTCAAACAATTTGTGCTTTGGAGATGATACACATTCCACACTGAGATCAGATCCCAGGCCACAGAGGGGTTTTCAGACAAAACTTAGTTCCATTTAAATTTACCCTTTGACATTTCTGGAACACAGAGGATCTCTTCTACCAGCCTATAAATTTATTTACAATCTGTTCTCCCCCCTTAAAAAATTCTAATAACTAAAAAGAGCCAGTAACAATTACACAGTTCATGATTATCTCTATAAAGCTTATTCTTTCCCAGTACTAACCACAATTTAGGTGGAATCTTGAGGGCTGTATATCTGTAGCTTTATTAATCACCATTCATACATCAAGCAAAAGGAATTCCCCTCTGCTTTCAACTAACAAAAATCCCATTATAAAACTCCAACTCTCAGAGGATGCATGGCTCACTTGCCTGGTGACTGTAGATCACCAACAAGTAGCTGTTCTGTTGTCTTTGAAGGGGAAGAATCTATCTGAACAGAAATTAAAAAGGAATTAAGACTTTAAAAAGGAAAAGAAAAGTGAGAAAAAAGAAGAAGAATTGGGAGAGGATAAAACCTGTATTTCAACACTATCTTCTTCTAAAGCTGTTTATGATAAAAAGAAGATTAGGTAGCTGGAATCCCAGCAATATTACATTGAATCCTAGACACCTTCTTTCTGATACATTCTGGCCTGAGAACATCAACCCCATCATGACAAAATAGCCTTTGGGAAAAGGAATCCTCCTGGCAGTACGCCATCCAGCTCTTATAAACTGTTAACCGTGGTAATGAATCAATCCAAGAGACACATTAATAATGACATGAAGAGACACATTTATTGTTGATTGTTGAGATGGTGGCAGATTTATTGCCAGTTTGCCAGGAGGGAGGGCTTGGCCCAGCAATGGTGCAATTAAAAACAAATTGAATACAGGAACAAAGAATCAATAATCTAACAGGGCAACTTTTAGTTTGCAAAATACAAATATAAATTAATTGACCTGAACACAGTTGCTAACTGGTCATTAATGTCTGCTCGCTGGCCAATCGGAGCACATAATCCATCCCATTAAGTTGATTGCAACAGCCTGGGTTCCTGCACTTCCAACTCACCTGCCCAGGCTACATTGGGAGCACCTAGCTTGAGTTGATTTCCAACACCACTGAAGGAACTCTTCCCCAGAAGGTCTAAATTATAGTCTCGTTTTACAGGTTTCACTAAGAACTTCTGTATTCAACAGATATATTTTTGATGCTTAGAGTGTACAGCAATCTATCCTAAGCACAGGGAAGCAAAGGAAATAAATCCAAGCTGTATGTTACTTTTTGTGGTATGGTCTCCATTTATCTCCACTATTTCTCCCAGTAAAGTCTGTCTTTCAGATGCTTTTTATCTCCTAAGAATGGTTGACATTTTTTTTCTTGATTTTTGTAGAAAATATTAATAAAAATATATTTATGGCATATTGGTATTATTGTTCTAGATTTGCAAAATGTAATGTAAACGTCTTAAAGAGCTATTTTTGTGGCCATGCTAATTCAGATTGCTGTCCCTGAGTTGTGCCTTATGAAAAATTATGGAGCCATCTCTGGTTTTTGCCTTCAAGATAGTTGTAATCTAGAGGGAAAAGAAAGTTAGACCGAGCAATAACTGAAATTTTCAAAAAAGAAAAAGAAGTAGCAGCAGCAGCAATAGTGGTAGTGGCTGTGGCAAGGAAGCTGCTGCTGCTAAAGGTATTAGAAAGCAGTAAGGAGGTAAAACAGCAAGGGGAATTTCAAAGAAACTTAGCAGCTTGAGTGGTTTAGCAGCTCAGTAACTGTGTTGTGCAATGCAATAGCCACTAGCCACATGTGACTATTTCAAGTTAATTAAACTTAAATAAAACTGATAATTCAGTCCCTCATTTGTACTAGCTATAATTCAATCTCAGAAAAGCCACAAATATAGAGTATATTCATCATGACAGAAAACTCTATTGAGCAGTGCTGCCTTAGGTAGAATTGGAAATCCAGAGAAAAGAAGAATATTCAAGACAGATGAATTGTGTAAGAAATAGAAAATAATCCAGGATATTGGATATGAGGGGCTGTATTCTTATAAATGCAACTATATGTTGTATGGCATGCAAAAATGGAGAAACACAAACCAAGATTGAAAGAGCAGGATTGGCCCTGGGTTTTTCAGTGCCTGGAAAGATAATCTAAGAGGTTTTGACAATTTTATTATCAAAAGAGAGTCACTAACAATTAATTGCATATTCTAGAATAGCTAGTCAAAAGGATTTTGAATGTTCCCAACACAAAGAAATGATAAATGTCAGAGGTGATGGATATGCCAATTACATTGATCTGATCATTACACATTGTTTACATATACTGAAATGTCACACTGCACCCCATAAATATGTACAATTACTGTGTCAATTAAAAAATAAGAAATATGTTTTAAAAATCATGAGGAGAGGAGACACGATCAGATGTATGCCTCAGTAATACTTTAGCAACGTTGTTAAAATGAATTATAGGAGAGAGAGACTGAGGATTGGGTGTCAATTAGGTTGTGACAGTGAAAAGACAGTAGAGAATGAGATCCTGCACTTGATGATAGTTGTCGTGGGAACAGAAAGGAAGAGAATGATTTTATTGGACATGGCATCTGCTTTAACCGAGAAGCAAAAGAGAAAGAAGAATCAGAGCTTAAGCCTGGGTTTTACATGAGGATGGTGTTTCCATGAATTGGAACGTGATTTAAAACAGGAGGAAACAGGTTGGAGTAAAGAAGACAAATTCAGTGTGGAACATGTTAAGATAACACTGTGATATACAGATTGAGGAGCTCAGGACAGAATTAGAAATAAGATAATAGAATTTGGGAAGAAATTAAGGACTGGGAATGTAGATCCAGAGCTGATATTAACTATAAGAAAAAATGTATAATTACTCAGATAAATAAAATGGAAAGAGAGTAAAAAATTTAAGGTGGACAGATATTTTTTTTTTTTTGTATCAGAGATTGAACCCAGGTTGCTTAACCCCTAAGCAACATCCCTAAGTCCTCAGGGCCTCTCTAAGGTGTTGAGATTGGTCTTGCACTTGTAATCCTTCTGCTTCAGCCTCCTGAGTCACAGGGATTAGAAGTATGTGCACCACAATGCAAAGAAACTAGACAGACGTTTATTATGCAGAGATAACCTGACAAGGAGTGCTTACCTATGTGTCACTCTGAATCTGTTCATTTAAAGGTATGGAATGCAAGCAAAAGGGCTGAGGGCAGGCTTTCATTGTAGACTGAGTTGGGATCAAGCCCTCTACTTATAACCTGGTGGCCTAGAACAATTTCCTTAGTCTTTCTGAGCCTCAGTTCCCTAATTCAAAAAATAAAGAAAATGACCAAGTGCAGTGGTGCATGCCCATAATCCACACTGAATTAAAAGCTGAGGCAGGAGCATCACAATTTTGAGACCAGTCTCAGCAACTTAGCAAAATGCTGTCTTAAGAAAAAAGAAAGGAAAAGAAAAGATTAAAAAAAAAAAAACTCAGCATCACACTACAATGATACATATATACCCATGTTGATTACAGCACAATTCATAATAGCCAAATCATGAAATCAGTCTAGGTGTTCACCAATAGATGAATGGATAAAGAAAATGTGGTATATACACAATGGAGTTTTATTTGACCATAAGGAAAAGGAAATTATGTTATTTTCAGGAAAACATATGGTATATAAGATCACTATGTTAAATGAAATAAGTCAAAATCACAATGTCAAGGTTGCTATATTTTCTCTTATTTGTATAAGCTAGAGAGGAAAAAGAAAAAGAAAGTTGTGTGTATGGGATCTCATGAAAATCGAAGGAAGATCAGTAAAATGAATAACAGAGATTAGTGGGTGAGAGGAGGGGTGAGTGTGTAATTGCTGGGGAGTGATATTGACCAAATTATATTGTGATATTGTGTGCATGTACAAATATGTAACAAGCACTAATTTTAAAAAGTGTTGGGGGGGACTGTGGTAAAGTGCTGCAGGATTCCATCCTTGGCACAGAGAGAGAGAGGAGGAGGAGGAAGAAGAAGAAGAAGAAAAGAAGGAGGAGGAGAGAAAGAAGAAGAAGAAGAGGAGGAGGAGGAGGAAGAAGAAGAAGAAAAGAAGGAGGAGGAGAGAAAGAAGAAGAAGAAGAAGAGGAGGAGGAGGAGGAGGAGGAAGAAGAAGAAGAAAAGAAGGAGGAGGAGAGAAAGAAGAAGAAGAGGAGGAGGAGGAAGAAGAAGAATAAGGAGGAGGAGGAGGAGGGGAAGGGGAAGAAGGGAGGGAAGGGGAGGGGAAGAAGGGAGGGAAGGGGAGGGAAAGAATGAGTGGAGAAAATTAGGGAAAAGAATCCCAACTTCTGGTGATTAACTTGAAAATATGATTGGGTCTTGGGAGTTAGCTCCTAGCTGAAGAAAGCCCTGAGATTGATCCCCAGTACAGTAAAGCAAATAAACCCTGAAAATGGAATTGGGTAATATCTCTAAAATGATTACCATAATTTGTGACTATTAAAAAATAAATCCTTGAATACTTTTCCTATGATAATCTTACTTCACTTCCATTGCTCTTCAATTTCTCTACCTAGAGAGGAGAATTATTAGTGAAAGAATAGCCAAAGGGGTTTCAATATGCTTGTGAAGAACCAAAATAGGAATAAGAATTATGGACAGTTATTGTTGCTAAGACACTATGTTTAAGCGTAAATGTCAAATTTCCCAAATATGTGTATACTTGCTATATGTAGGTAAACATTACTACTCTGGATTCCATTAGTCTTGATATTAAACTATGACCAACCAAACTTGTGAATGGTGAAGTATACTATGTGACTGTTATTATAGTCATATGTTACTATTGATGGTACAATGATACATATGTTATGATATGAGAGTCATGCTGAACTTTCATCTAAACATTAGAAGACTTTGTAGACATTTACTAATTTACCCTTCTTCTAAGGTAAAATTGCTCCTTTGCTCTCAGCAACAGGAACATGTGAAATCAGATTGCTGTATTTACCAGACCTACCGGTAGACTGGCTTCTTAGGAAATAAGCTCAGATCACCATGTAAATTGAGCAGAACTGCAATAGGCATTTTAATTTTTCCTTCATCTCCAGATCAGTGATGATTTTGAGAACAAGCTTTATTATTAGTCTTCTGTTTATATAATTGTATTGCAAAGAAGGCAGATGACAAGCCCAGGCCTTGACACTTCTCTTTTTGGCTTGTATATGTATCACTAAATCACTGGCAGCACCTTCTTGGATCAGGTTGAAGAGAATTTCTGCTTTTGCTCAAATCAAGCCCACACACTTTCCAAGCCAGGACTCTCAAACAGAAGGGCTCTCCTCTTGGCATTTAGAACCAGTCATTGTCAGCCATGGCAAGGAATTTATCCCACACTAAATTTTGTTTTGGTGTTGTTCACCTTGGAAAATATCATCTCTTATTAGTCTTACAATCAAAAGAATATAAATGTTATAAAATGAGCATGTCCCCCCATTTCTTTTATAGCTGGAGGCTGAACCTACATGTTTAGTGGAAGGTGGGATGAAATTCAAGAAACTACAGAAGAAATAGTCAGGAGGCCTGTGAAAACCTGAGTATGTGTGTGTCTGTGTGTGCACGCGCACAAACACATGCACATGCACATGCATGTAGGTGTGGGCTTAGCGCCTAAGCAGGGCAGAACAGTCTCACATTTCTCCTTACAATAATGAGAGAAGATGACTGATAAAAGGATAAATCATCTTTTTTTATAAATGTGTTTTGAACTATGTTGTCACCAACTATACAACATATCACGAAAGGTATTGCTACCCAGGAGATTTGGTGGCAGCAAACATCAATTCTGTGCTGGCTACAGGAGGTGTCAAATTTAGGTAACAGCTGAGTAATATGATGTGAGAACAGGTATAGATGGTTGTCCAGAGTACTAGACTGAGGGTCTCATTCTACCTGAGGGTAGGAGAACAGGACAGGCATGGAGGGAGCCTGCAGGGGGATGCTCTTCTTGTGAAAGAAGATTCTCAAGATATCTTTTCTTATAGGATGCAGAGGGTATTCTGAAGACAACAGGGCATTTTTGAGTCCTTATATGTTGTAGTTGCTTCCTTAGTTACACTAACCCTTTAATAAAGGGTGGATGGATGGATGGATGGATGGATGGATGGATGGATGAATAAGTAGACAAACACATACACACACACACACACACACACACACACACACACAATACACCCCCCACCCTCCACCCTCCCACACACACAAGTAAAAACATTTGATGTAAGTTGTGGAGCTTATAAATGTAAGAGAGGAACTGGGAAGGACAGATGTCTTATTTTTCCAACTTCACTAACCAAAAAAGCCAAGAATGCTCAGTCACCTCTAACTAGCAGTATCAGCGAATCCTAGGAACCCTAGAGAAAACACAAATAGGAAAGAGATTAAGATCAACTTTCTCATTGCTCTGCCAGAGGGTAAAGGTAGAAGATATAAACGGTAGAAGATCCTGGTCACA
This sequence comes from Ictidomys tridecemlineatus, assembly GCF_052094955.1. NCBI lineage: Eukaryota > Metazoa > Chordata > Mammalia > Rodentia > Sciuridae > Ictidomys > Ictidomys tridecemlineatus. The sequence continues at coordinate 84,686,647 of NC_135489.1, read as the reverse complement.
TAAAATTTCTAATACAATTTATGTTTAAAATAAATAAAATGGTATACCTAGAAAGAACTTCCATACCATAAATTCAGCCCTTACATTTGAAAATCATGGAAATGAAACCTAGATAAGTTCTTTAATTATTTTGCTTGCATAATGTTTTATTTGTACATACATACATATTGAATTTGCAGCTTAGAGACCCTTGTCAAAATATTTTTTTCCAAATGGAAATACACACACATACACACAGGATTAAAGAATGCACATATGCACATAAATAAAACCAATTATATTAAATTCTATTCTTCATCCCAGGAAAAGAAGCCTAGCAAAGCAATGTCCTAAAGACACAGGCTTGAGATGCTCAAAGTTGAGCTCAGGCTGTGGAGTGAGTGTCCTCACGCCCAGACATGTTCTCTTCCACTCTTCTACCCTGCCTCTGTGAAGAACAAGTGTGATTATAATTTAAAATAGAGGCTGAATAAATTAAATTTATTTCAGGTTGACTGCTTGCTTTTCTTTAAGCTCATAATTACACATGTTAATTTAAATGACTCTCTAATATTTGGGAGAAGAAGTGGAAATAACTGAATAACTGGCAAAGAAAGGGAGGGAGGGAGGGAGGGAGGCAGAGAGAGAGAGAGAGAGAGAGAGAGAGAGAGAGAGAGAGAGAGAGAGAGAGAGAGAGAGAGGAGATTTGTTACAAAAGAAAAGTTGAAAATAGTTAATTCCCTAAAGAAAAGCCCTGTGTTTCTGTCTCCCTCACCCTACTGTAAACACTGCAGGCTCCCGCTGCCCCCACTCCAGAACTGTCTCCTTGATATCCCCTCTTCTCTGTAGCAATATAGAACTTTTTTGTTTTGTTTTTTCTTACATAGGGGAACATTTGCCTGTCAATCTACTTAGCTCTGAATTAGTAGTATGGTACAGGCAAAACATAATGCTTGGATATAGAGTAAAAACAACTGGCATTGAAAAGAAGGTTGGCTACTTTCTAGCCAGTCTGATTCTTCCAAATCATTTTCAACTCTCTGCATCTCAATTTTTTGTCTTATGACCTGGTGACTTCCTGCTCTGTCTTCCAGGGCTTTTGTGAAAAATAATCCAAAGGGATAATGCATGTAAAGTGCCTTGTTAACTGTTGTAGTTTGATAGCTTTTTTCCTAGTAACAAAAACTTAACTGGATAAGTGGAGTGAAGTGAATTTAAAGTACTTAGTAGTTTCATTACCTCTAGCTAAGTTTTCAATCTTTCTAAGCCTCAGTTTCTGTTTTTGAAAGATGTGAAGATGATGTATATTTTGTAGGCTAGATGTAAGGATGCAAGATGTAAGGTTAGATGTAAGCCTTATCTAAGATAAGGCTTATTATACTTAATGTGACTATGCAGAACTTGGCTGGAACTCAGGGAAATCTAGGTTTGGGCTGGTTGGGAAATCAGACTTCTTAACGTATTAAACTAAACTTGGCGTAACACCCAGTTTCCCCATGAACCGACTCTAAAGACCCAAAGTCTTCCATATATATGGAAAGTGCATAAGCTTGCTCTGGAGTCTTATATGTGAGAATTCATAATAATGCATCATTTTTAACCCTCTGAATAAAATTGGACTTCATAAAAGGTGTCCATTCCATGAAAAAAAAGAGCTCACAGTAAATAGATTTCTAACCTAGCCAAGAGAGAAGATTGAGAATATCAACATTAGAGGAACAAAGATAGACTTGGCCTTCCTGTTGCATCCAGCCCTCCCTAACAAACACTAGCAACAGCAACACACCACGGGCAGGCATAGATCTCTGTGTAGTTTCAGAAGGCTGAAGAAGTAATGATGATTAGAATGACAATTAGATTCTGGATCCTCAAAGGGGCCAGGGTTTTCAGTACTTACACAGGATAAAGTGGAAACATTTAAAATGTGTATCCCTGGAGGCTTGAGCTACTAGAAAATTAATTATCTTCTTCTTCCTTGCTCTCAGCCTTGCTATACCATTTATAGTAGGTTTGGAGTCCCACCTTCATGGTTAATTCCCTTTGTTGAACTTTGTAGCTTTGTCCTTAATTTCTGTTGGCACAATGCAATGTCAATAGCCAAAAAAAGAGAAAGAAAAGAATTCACAGAAAACCTGGGAAATTTCTATCAATCTGGAGCAGAAGGAGGAGGGCATTGGTGTGTGCTGGAGAGACACTAACCTTGGAGTAATATGGCTGTGGTTCAAGACCTTTCTCTGCTACTTCTCACTAGGGGCCCTAGAGGGTCTCCTAACCTCTGTGAGCTGTGGTTATCTAATTTTCAAATGGAGAGAACATTCAATACACTCCAACCTCCCAGGGCTTGTTGTGAGGATCAAATGAGACAGAGATTGTGACTGTCTTTATAAGTGCTAAATAAATGCATGGGTTTCATGCTATCCCTGCTATAAAAGACCTCCTTATGCATCACATTCAAGACCTCCTTCCCTCCAAGGAACTTTCCCCATTGCTGTCTACACCAAGTCATGGGGACAATGTCAGACTCACCCCCACCCCTGCCTTCTTGCAGAGGTGTCATGATCACCATGCCAGTGTGCTATCACAGTGGCAGAATCAATCCATTCTTCTGCTGACCTTACAAACAAACATTTGCTGAGTGCCTATACTGCCTCACACAGCATGCTAAATCTTGGGGATAGATATGATAAATTATGATTCTTGCTGTTCTCTAGAAATAGCTGATCTCAGAAACTTTACCTACTTTTAAACTAGTAAATTCATGTTGAGTCTCAAATACCCCCTAAGTTAAACCTGTGCCCTTATTCCACAGTACCAATGTGATGTCTGTGTTTTCTTTATCCCTAAACCCAGTGAGTGAGCCAAAGACTGTTCTTTTCTGAGTGCACAGTATCCAACCTCCCCAGTTGCTACCAAGACCACCAACATTACCCCAAACTCAAAAATATGGGTGATATCATTTAATCCTTCTTCTTTAAAGGCATTGAGATTAATGTTCTCCATTTCCTTGGGAGAATATCTCTTCATCACTTCTCTATTTCTACAGGTGGACTCACAGTCCACTCTCATCACAGCATTTAGATGGTGGGAGCAACCTGTTCCTTGTTCCTCCAGCTCATTCCAGACAAATGCCAGGTGGATTTTCCTATCCTGAATGGCCTGATCACAGTGGCACTCCCCTTATTCTGGGTTTACTTAACACCTGTGTATGCCTTCTAATCTCATTACCACACATGCTCACATGGTGACTTGAAATGATCCTTTCAGTAGCAAAATTACCTCAGGTGTTAGTGATCAGATTTTAATGAAGACAGCTTCTTGCAAGGAGATGGACTTAGAAATCAATTCATCAGATATGTGGCAAAGGCTGCTTTATACAGTAAAGGACAGGCACTGAGGTTAGCCACAGAGTATCTCTCAGTTCCTCACATGGAAGGAAAAAGAAAATAAAGCTGGGAGTCCTGTGGGAATTATCTCCTCGTGCTAATGGCACCTAGTTGGCAGAAGTTATGAGATATTAACATTCTCAAATGGACAGAAGATAAATAAACATTTTTTTAAACAGACAAGTTGCAGCTCAGAAATTTTTCAGTTTTTCTCATTGCAAATCAATATCCATCAGCAGTTTGAAATTAAAGGCAAGATTAGGCCTCAGTTTTATACACACCTTATTGTATTCCAAAAGCTTTCTACTCAGTCAGATAAATCTTTAAGAGGATTAGGAAACTTTCATTATCTTTATCTAACCTGAACTAACACTAAGTCTAAAAAATTAATCTATAGACTGGACAAAAGCTGATAACTCCTGGGAGGAAAGAGAATGCTTGGGCTTCTGTCTCATGGAGCAGTGGGGTCTCTGCATCCATTTCTGTAATTCAACTGGTTTCTAATGTGAGAACACATTGTCACAGTGCTACCAAGACAGAAGGGAGCACAGCTTCCAATTTCCTTCGGTGTTTCCTCTTTGAAAAGAGAAAGACCTATCTGTCTAGTGTTCCAAGAGCAGAGCTTCCCCTTCCACCTCTACTCACCCGATGTTTGCTTTTGTGATTCATAGGCTGCCTCATATGGCCAGAGTCAAGGAGGGCTGAATCTGAAATGTGAAGACTGTGAAGAGCTGACCTTTGGGCTAGAAGAAACTGCTGCCCTGAATCTCCTCCATCCTCACACTCTTTCTGACCAGAGGCTGGGAGGCCTCCAGAGAGATACCATAGGCTTCCTCATTCCTGTCCAAAGAATTGCTCAAAGTGCATTATAAAGAACATCATCCCCCAAAGCCCAACATCACAAACTCTTCATGGCCTGTATTGACTTTGATGTGCTTACACAGTCTGTCTCATTCCTTGGAAAGCAATAGCTTTGTTCTATTTGAGTCTGTTTCTGCACAGTGCCTGACAGTTATTTTTTATTTCAGTGCCACTTTTCCTGAATGTGAAGATGACTTTGTTGTCCAGGACACAAAAGTGCCACTGACATGTCATTTCCAGTGCTAAGAATCTCAGCTCCTCTGGAACCAAGCCCAGGTGTTAGGTGGAGTAGCTAGAACTCCCCCATTTCCTACATTCTCAGAAACTTTCTGCAGACATTCCAGTTCATCTCTTACAACTATCCCACCAAGTGCCTCCCCCATCCTTTGAGATGTATCAGATGTGACTGTTGTCTTTATCTCCAGATAGTAGGCAGTCTTATAGCTCCCCAAAAGTGATCATTGCCCAGCTATTCCCCTGGATGGGACATGTATGGAGAATGGGCACAAGAAGCACCTAGAAGTATCTGTCATATGGCAGTGTCTGTATCTGACAGCATGTGGGGGTGAGAAAAGGACTCATAGGATGGATGGGTGCCATGCTTCAAGCAATAGGGCTGTCCCAGGGACTGCTGGGGAACAGAAGTTGCAGCAAACGGATCCCTGGTCCAATACATCCATTATAAATGGCCCACAGAGGCAAACCTGGATGCTGTGCTAGCAAAGAGTTGCTCTATTCAAAGAAAAAAATGGACATTCTGAATTGTGGAAGTGACTGAATGTGAATAGATACTAATACCTAATCAATCACTTGCCATGAAATCAACTGAAATGAATAGGATATTTAAAAAAAGTAGAGATGAAGAAATTTTTAAGCAAAGATGTGGTACACTCTCATAATCTTAAAGAAAAAAAAAAACCTGTTGACTTGTTGGCAGATGTGATGTTATAAAAGGAAGTTGCTAAAAACTAAATTACAAAAGGAGATCTTAAGAGCTCAGCGTATGTCCCAAAGATGTCAACCAAGGATGCTCTGAGAAATGTCCATCTAAACCTCTCCTTTGGTGGAGGAGGGATGTCCCTCTAGATGATGGAATTTGTCTGCTTGCAACTTAATCCCTACCATGAGACAGTATCTCAGAAAATGTTTTGCACAGTGATGGCAATTGGATCAGTTGAAAATAAGTTCATTTTGATTGCTGCCTTGCCTCCAAAGGGTTCTCAAATACTCACAAATTCTACCTGAATGAATTTTTAATTCTTAATATGTAGTACCTAATATCTGAGATTATGACATTTCTTTAATTCTGTGTTTTTATGCTACGAAGAGTAACTTAAAACTATTTTAAAAAGCAAACATGATACTGTGCCTGATCTATACTAATTATTAATTAAAGAGAGAACGAGAATTCATCTATTCCTCCCATGCTCCCTCTGGCAGAAGGGTGGGAGGGAAAGAGAGAAGGGGCAGGGGATTAGCAAGGATGGTGGAATATGATAGACCATTATCCAAAGTACATGTATGAAGACACAAATTGGTGTCAACATACTTTATATACAACTAGAGGTATGAAAAATTGTACTGTATTGTAATTCATTCCGCTGTCATTTTTTTAAAAAAAAATAATTAAAAAAAGAGAACAAGCTAAGCCATTCTACCCATGTCCTGTATCTTTTTAATTACATGTATTTGCTTCCAACATTGACATGGAGATATTTGACTAATGCCCCTCTTGGCTCTAGGCTCCATTGTAGAAATGAAAGAGTTTAAACATAGCAGCAATGCCAGGCAGAAACTTTTTGACCAGTATGAGAGTCCAACTCAGAATATGCACAACCAGCAGCTATGCAAAAATTAAGTCACATGATTTCACATCAACATTAGCCTTTTATTATAAAACAATACTCGAAAGACAATAAAAAGTGTCTTGAGTGCTACTGCATTCATATATCATTGAATATATCATTCCCCATCTCTAGCATGCTAAGTTACTGAAGAGGTTTAACTGGTAAAGACAAAATAATTTACTATTGAGAACAGAAGGACTAGAGACAAAATATATTTTAAAAAACTTTCAAAGGATATTCAGTGCTCAGTCTATGTATTCAACAAAGTAAACTTTTGTGCCTTTTAACATTACAGAACAAAGACTAAGATCCCTCTTCCCCGCCATCACTGAACAGAATGTCGGCCCTTGGTCCAGGTGTGACTTACCTTGCACTATGAGGTGGACCCGGGAAGTTTTGGGATGATTGTCTGTCTGAACAGAGCAGGTATACGGACCTTCATCATACACATCCACGTTTTGGATCATGATGCTATACTGGGTCGGTGTGTTGACTAAGATGATCACATGAGGGTCTATGGACCACTTGTCATTGCCAGCATAGAGGATTGTGCTGCGGTTTAGCCAGGCCACCCGAGTGACCCGATCATCTATGGTACACCTGTGAGTGACATGGGGATAGGATGGGGAAAGATAGAGGAAGAAAGGAGAAAGAGAGAGATGATAAGAAATTATATTATCAATATAGTAGTGTATCTCAAGAAGTAAATGAATCTACATAACAGTGCTACAAGGAAACAATCAATTATATATGAAAAGTCCTAAGTATAAGGTAAGAGAGGTTTGAATCATTCTGAAGAACTGATGATGCAAAATCATTTCTATTTGATGTAGGAACATATTATGTGAATATCTTCATTTCGCATTTGGTTTCCCTCTTATTTTCCCCTTAGGCTTATATGAAAATTAGTTTATATTTCTCGAGCACATTTACCATCTTGTGGGAGAAATGGCCCAGAGGCACAGGGGTGCAAAAGTGGATCAGTATTTCAAATAGGTCACAGATAATCCACAAAGCAAATACTTAACTTTTAGTTAATCAAAATTTGAACTTATTTACTTCCAGACCTCCCAGGTGTTGATAATCTCCTTGTACCCCTAAGCTGCCCAAAGCCTGTGAACTACAGTTTATTACAGAGATTGTAAAATTCACCTTGGAAAAGCCAACATTTTCTGAAAAAGTCATCATTGCCTCATATTTTAGGGCAGAGAACACAGAAACTATCAACAGCACACCCTTCCTTTATATACTTTTCCCTCTGCCCAGTTAAGAATGAAAAGAATGTTATTTTCAAAGTGGAGAGTCTACCCCCTACTCTGCCCAGGCTATATATGCAAATGGAGTTTGCTTGTTGATATGTATGACCTGCAGGCTATCAACCCTCATGCAGAAATAAATGTACCTGCAGGTGGGGAAGAACATTTGCAAATGTACCATAGGAGTTTGAACATGAAAATAGAAACAGGAGAAAATGGACTCCTTTATAAAAGTTGGTATGCTCTGAAGGACCCTGGTGTGCTTACTTGCTACCCGTGGCTTTGTACAGGCATATGCAATGACAAATAGCAATAATGACCTAGCACGGAAAGGAACCTGAGAACTCCAGGGAACAAAAAGGCCTTAACTCACTATATCTGATCTATCACTCAATATACAGCAGAGATCCTTCAGATAAGGTTCAGAAATAGGAGAACACCAAAGAGCAGGCATTGGCAAAGAGACCAACCTGACAATGCCTGAATGACCCAGGGTCTTGAAAAACCAAAAAGACAACTTTTTTTGAAGGGGTCAAGAAAGGTCCTCTCCCTCACTGGTAGAAGAGATAAAAATAATGCTAGCCTCCAATTACCAGTGTTTTCTTCATCCCAGCCCACCTGTCACTCTGCAGGTACTGGTGACTGTGAAGTAGGGATGGAGTGGTTTTCATAGGGGTGGTGCCTTCATACTGTGGTAAGGAAAAACTTTACCTTTTTCTATTTTTCCATACTATAAAAGCATAAAAACAAATAAAAAGAATGTTTAAACATGTGATCAACATAAAGTGAATAATATATGTGTATAATAATACAAAGATCACAAAAGAAATCAAGCTTGTCTTTTCTTCCTCATCAACTTGCAGTGCCCTTAAGTTCTTGTTTCATGGACATATTCTCATAGACATTTATTCACATGTATAAAACTTGTGTTGGCTTGCTTTTCACCTGAAGTACATTCATGTGCTTATATTCCTATTGAAACTCTAATTACAGATCTAATTCTGAATCATTTCCAGGCAAGTCTCTCAGACCAGTGAGGTGAGTTTTGGAGGTCCAGTTGCATTCATTATTGGAACCTGATAATTAAGGTGCCATTGAATGATTCTTTCCTATCCTAAAGGGTAAATCACTGGTTTAGAGGGGTAAGGGAAGAATAATACAAGTGGAAGAAATGATTTACAGTAGAGGGGGTAGAGAGAGAAGAGGGGAAGGGAGGGGAGGGGAGGGGAGATAGTAGAGGATAGGAAAGGCAGCAGAATACAACAGACACTAGTATGGCAATGTGTAAATCAATGGAAGTGTAACTGATGTGATTCAGCAATCTGTATACGGGGTAAAAATGGGAGTTCATAACCCACTTGAATCAAACTGTGAAATATGATTTGTCAAGAACTATGTAATGTTTTGAACAACCAACAATAAAAAAAAGAAAAATAAATAAATAAATAAATAAATAAATCACTGGTTTAGGTATACCTCCATATCCTGGGGCCCTAGTGTATTTTTGTGCTCAGTTTTCTTTATTCTTTATCAATCTTCCATTTTCCTTATGAAAACTGAAATCCTAATGGATCTTCCTTGCTCCTCACTTTCAAAAACATTTCTTAGAAAAAAAAAAAAGAATAAAATTATTCCTTCTCAGTTTTCAATGATTAATAGAGACTAATGTAAAAGATTTCATAAGGATGCTTATATTTTCATAAAGACCAAATCTCTGTTTCAATACCTCCTCCAAAAGAATGAAGTTCTAATAGTAGAATTCCAGGAATGGGCAAGCGTTAGAAGTGGATGAAAAATTGGGACAAGGCGAAGAGGGTCACCTGCCAGTCTCAGGTACCATACATGTGCAAATATTTTTTAAATTTTTATTTTGGTTAGCTATGTAACCCATTGCACATGTGTAAATTGGCATAAAATTTATTTAAATTGTAGTTTCAAAGGATTTATTTCTTGGCCAGTAGAGAATATGTTCGTTTTAAAATGTAAAAAATCACAGAATTCCTTGTGCATGTGTGAACATCTGTGTGTTCAATGAAATTTAAACACCATAGTGATTGACACTCATGATTATCCACTTTCAAAATACATCTAAAAGCTCTGCTTTAAAAGTCATAAAATATGCATTATTTTCTTTAAACTTAAGAAAAAATTATATTTTCATTATATGTTCCCTGCAGAATATATTTTATACTTGAAAATCTTTTATTGATCACCTATCATATTGATTTGCAACAAAAAGTATAGAGATTTAAATCTAAATTTCTTTTATATCATATGACTATAAACTTCCAATTTATAATATTTGCTTTTAAAATGAGTTATGATTACAAACATAAAATAGATAAAGCAACAAAAATATATTGCACATTTTAAGTAATAATCAGACATATAAAAGTTAATTTTTCCTGTAAATATAGCTCTTAATTACATTGATAAGTCTTTTTATATCATTAATAAAAATACCACATACTGCTAGAATGAGATGGAGTTTAGGATAAATTCTATTTCTCTTTTTGCTTTTAAAGAAACCTTTTCACATAAGCACAGACATGGAAATTAAAATTTTGTGTAACAATGACACTCAATTCTTCAGATACCTCCCAAGATATATACCAAAAAACACATAGGAATATAATTTCAAAAATTATTTTAATAATCTCAGTGCTGACAACTCCATTAGTTCCTCTTTCAATTTCTTTTAAAGCAATGAATTGGAAAATACCTGATATGTAAACAGGTTTGAACCTAATATTGGATTCATTCAATTTCTTAAAATCTGAAAAGTATACTCATAATACCTTCCCAGGTCTTATTAAATAACTATAAAACATCAGGGGCACTTAAACACTGAGCATTCATTCACCTGGAAAACCTTGTTTAACCCAAAGCACTCAGTAATATTGGGGAAATCAGAATACTGTTTATATTAATGTGTTAAGTCCATCCTCAATAAGACAACATCTCTGATATCTGAGTTCTAATTTGATGACAGAGAATTCACTGGCTTTGCAATGAGCTGATGCAATAATGTGCTGTACCATTGTCTTTGGTGCTTCTCTGCCTTGCTTTTGTAGGACTCTCCCACAAGAGTGACGTATATTCATAAGACTGGGATCCTAATTAGAATAAGATATACCCCAAATTTTTATAAATATGTCAAAATTGGCTCTAGTGTCATGTATAACTAAAATGAATACAAAAAAGTGATACTGTACATAATAGGCAGATGATGGATTTGACAAAAAAAATTCAAGGAATATTGTGTCTTGGACATTTTGTAATGTGGGAATTGTTAGAAGGGAGAGGCAGAATTCAAAACTAATCTTATGGAATGTCTCAAGCAGAGCAATTTTAGAGTTTCAGATCTTAAAATACATTTCCTTAAAGCTTACAATACTTTTGTAGAGAATGAACAATTGTAGATTGAGCACATGGAGCACATGCAAAATATAATGGGGTCCAGAAGGGGATGATGGCTTTGGAACATATCAGTTCAAATATATTATCTCTGGCGAGCACACTCTGTAAGCCTGGACACATAGCTCCCAGCATGGCTATGTACTCCTTAGTATAAAATACTCCAGATGGATGGTCATGGTCCAATTAAATAGCTCTTAAACCTGGACCTCATTAGTGGACATGGAGAGAAATAGAAAGGAGTAGCTGTGTAGTCCTCTCTGTGATAGGGCAAAAATGGTTCATCAACTTTATACAGTTCACAAAACCTATGGACAATCATGTTGGCCGAGGAGAGTTACTGTTCTCATGATGTTTCTGTGCTGGAGAAGAAAGTGTAGCTTCATAGCTTCTTGTTTTCTTCTACACCATAGGACTCTTCTATAGCCCTATGAACAGCAGGAGAAGGAACTCAGGGAAGGACTTTAAAAGTCTGCTTAAGTGTTCTTCTAAACCTGTTCTTTCCCTGCTGTTTGGGGCAATAACCTGCATTCCCTTTAACAAGAAACATATATGGGGCATTTTTGATATTAAGGAAGACAGCCAAGAGGCAAGTTGAAGAAGGTTAATGAAAACTTTCTGATCTCCTGAGAACTCTTTCAGAGATTTTAAATCCTTACTTTTAAAGCCAACTCTGTCTACAGATCCTTGATAATATAAAACTCATTAAAACTCTTACATACAACAGCTAAACTTATATATTTCTTATACTGCCCCGAGAAAAATTATAAGAACTTTACATATATCAAATTGCTCATTCCACATAACTACCCATTGATAAATGTTTTATAACATCCATATAATACAGATGAGGAAACTGAGGCACAGAATAATTCAGTAATTATCTTAATATTGTAGCAGATACAATCATAGCAGGGGATTCAACCTCTGTAACATCCTGGGATTGGAGTTCCTGTACTTATCAGGTAGGAGAACCTAAGAAATAAGACCAACCGGATTTGACTGGTATCGTTCAGTTTTGCTCAAATTATTAATACTTATTTATTTTTTATTAAAATAATAAAATAACTCAAGAAAAAGAAAGCTATTTAGAAGTGACTTTCACAAGTTTTTAAACCCCATGGAATCACATGAGGGTAAACGGTAGAAATAAGAGTCTGGAAGAGCAAAGAAAAGCCTAAAAGACTTCCAAAGGCAGAGATCTAAAGGATCAGAGAGGCAAAGTGTTATTTTGCACTCCACTGGATAGTGAATAAGAAATTAAGATGTGGGCTATTTTCTGTTTTATTTATTGTTTTTTGTTTGTTTTTGTGTTTGTTTTTTACTTTTAAAGGAGTAGATGCAGTTGGGGAAATCCATGTATTAACACATGCTGGGCATGGTGGTGCACTCCAGTAATCTCAGTGGCTTGGGAAGCTGAGACAGGAGAATTACAAGTTCAAAGCTAGCCTCAACAACTCAGTGAGCCACTAAGCAACTCAGCAAGACCCTGTATCTAAATAAAATTTTTTAAAAAGGGCTGAGGATTTGGCTCAGTTGCTCAGTGTTTAAGTGCCCCTTGGTTTAATCCCCTGTACCAAAAAAGAAAAAAGAAAACAGTGGTTGCCAAACTTTGGTGTGCATCAAAACCACAGAGTGCTGAGCCCAACCCTCAGAGTCTCTGGTCAGTGGGCTGGAGGAGATCTGATAATCTGCATGTTTGACAAGTACCCAGCTGATGTTAATGCTGCTGATCTGGGGATGCTTTCTTGAGAACTACTCACTTCTTAAATCAGACAAGAGGCAAGTTCAAATTTTGATTAAAATAATAAATTGCTTTGAAAAGAAATCAGAAAGATTTAAGTTTTTAAAATTTCCTTAATTTTTGTTTTTATTTTTGTATTTTGTCTCAAAAATGCAACAGAAAAAGTGCTATGATTCATTCAACTGATGTTTAGTGACCACCTAATGTATACCATAGAACTCTCTAGGAGTTGAGAATATAGCAGGGAACAAGCAATTTCCCTTCCCATGAAGCTATACCTACTGAAAGAAATGAAACATTCAAAGAATGACACTTGATAGAACACAAAGCAGGATAAGGAATGGAGAGAGCTATTCGGCGGACTGTGAGCATATTTGGGACACAGTGATCAGAAAATTCCCTGCTGTGGCCTGTGTGCCAGATGTTGAATATGGACAATCCTAAATCTGAATGCAGTAAGATGAATGACTGAAAATCACATGTAACTTAAGAATAAGTGTCACATCTCACACATATGCACAGATCACTTAGGTAATTTGTATAGCTGAGAACCAGGTCTTTTAAACTAGCTGACAAATCATCTCCTGCTGTATTTATAAATTTGTAGATGTTAATGTTGAAAGGATGGTTAATTGATATTTTGGAAAAATGGCAATTCATGAAAATATACTTATATTTCTGCCATTGTTATTGGAATAACACCTAAAATATGGTGCATACCCTTTGCCTGAGTAGACAATGGAGAATATAACTATACATGTGCCTGCCTGTGAATTTTACACTACACACACACACACACACACACACACACACACTCACAAGATCAAAAGATCTCTATTTTTTAAATGTAATGCTTTCATCTCTATTATAATCTAAAAACATGTAATACATGCATATTCTGGAAGTTCTGTAACAACAATTAGATTTAACTATTCAAATTTGCACTCATGCACATTATCTTTGGTGGGGAGGGGGCTCCTTTCATTTGTCTCAGGCTAATAAAAAAAATATAGAGGTGACTTGCTGTGTCAGTAGTATGTTCCTGCCAGTGAATGCTGAATGATGCTGGATCTGCCATAGTAATGAAGGCCCCAAAGAACTGGAATGAGCCCACAGGGAAGGAGGACATAATAATAGTATGGCCTGTGCTAAATTAAAAAGTGATGGCCTATGGTTGTCAGTGCTATGTTCACACTGCCACTTGAGATTTAATTTTCAATAAAACATCATCTGGTCCATTATATAAAAGTTGCAAAATTAAATTTTAGTGATTATATATGTATAAAATGTATATTTTCAGAATTGAGTCACACAGGTTATGAGTTTAAGGCATTGATACCTAGTTTTATGATTTTATGTATATAAAATTTTTAAAATGTTAGACTAGGAATCTATGAAAATATCATCTCTCTTCCCATTTCCAGTCCCTGTCTTTAAAATGGACTTCTATAGAGTCTTGAACTTAAGAAATACCGATAAAGATGATGAGTTAAATGTGAAAGTCTTGAAATGCATTTCTCTGAATTTCTTTTGCTAACACACTTTAGTGTTTTTTTGTCTTATTATTTGCTGTTTTTCATAAATCAAGACCTAAGTGAATTTCCATTAAGAAGAATCTTAATATATCAAATCTTACTATGTTACTTGATACAATCTATCAAAATATGTTATTAATGCCAGTTCAAAAAATGGAAAGAAGATCTTGCTTTAGAAAACTCATAGAGCAATAATAAATGATTTTTTTTAAAGGAAAGGAGAATAGGCAAGCCAAAATGAAATATTTTTAGATCAACTCCCAAGGCATTCTAAATTGCAAAAGCTGTTCTCCTGGGAGGCTTTAACTCCTCAGTTATTTCCTGAGTTATAAATAGAGCCAACTGTAGAGCATCAACAAGACCTTAAATTATGTAAGGGAAAACTTTATGATTCAGATAGTCGGAAATTCAACTGGAGTAATAACTCTGCTAGAGCTAATATTTGCTGATAAGATATCGGTAGAGAATATATCTGAAAGACTCTGCAGAAGCATGGTGAGGGATAAGAGTTGCTTAGAGAGTGTATGGCAAAAAAATATTTCAGTGGTGCAAGAGGTTGACTTGGAAGGCTGGTATGTATGTGCCATCTGCAGCTTGTTCTGCAGGGAAGGCAGTGCTGCTCTAACACCAGCTGGAGTGAGAACGTCGCACTAGGACATAGAAAGGGTGAACTTTCCTGTGTCTGTGTGCACGTGCATGTGTGTGAAGTGGAAGAGATATTTCCAGAGGCAGCATTCACACATGCATACAGGGTGAGAGCTCTGAAGAAAAGAAAGGAGCTGAAACCCCACACAGTAGTGCAAACAGTGTCACCTGAGGCAGAAAATCAGCTTCAGGATGATGATGTGTTGTGGTTTCAGCCATGAACGATGATATATGAGTTCACCAGAACAGTACTCACTGTGTCCCCATATAGACTTCTTGTTCCCGAAGCACAGTGAGAGCTCTACCTGCATACAGAGAGAAACTTCACTCTCTGCACAGCCCACATGAGGCAGTGGACTGGGGGATAGTTCAGAGGAAATAAAAGGGGTGTCTTACATAAAGAGATGGTTCTATGAGGCAATCAGGAATTGCTTTCAGCTACAAAAGAAGGCATAACCCACCTGGCTGGGGAGGAGAGAGGAGATCTTCTAGGTTGGTAACAGAGAGAAAGCATAGGGTAGCAAAACATGAATTATGAAAAGAAAAGCTAGCAGAAAGGCAAAAGAAAGCTCCCTGAACAAAATAATGAATGAATAATTGAGCTAGTTTACTTCAAGTCTTTAAGTCACTCTGTAAATCCAGAGTGTGTTTTGAATGGATCATTTTGTCTCCCAAGGGGACAAAGGTCAACATGGAGAAAACAACAAAACCCATCAAAATATTCAGTGCCTGCCTTCAAGTGTCATCTGTTCTTAGGCAAACGACAGAGAATGAGAGCATGCAAAGACATCCTATCACATCTAAGGCAACCATAACAACTATAAATTTACTCCCTCCGCCCCTCTCCCCTGTGTAAAAGCTATTTATTAAGCTCCTACTATTTGCTAGATACTCTTACTACTAAGATGCTGAGCAGAGAGTTATGGTCTCTATCCTCATGGAACTTTCAGCCTGATTGAATCAATATGCAATAAACAAAGTGAACAGACCTCCCATTGGAAGACAAATTGAACAAAGAAGATTGCTGCAATGATCATGTAAAGGAGGTGGCTTGGGAAGCCCTACTCGGACATATAGTCTAGAGATATGCCTCTTTGAGGAAGTAACTACTTAACTGAGGTTAGAAACTGAGAAAAAATTCAGGCACAAATATTGGGTCCAGAGCGTTTTTTGATTGAGGGAAGCTGGTGTGCAAGTTCTGGGATAGAGGTTGGCTCAGGTGAAGAATACCTGGAAAACAGAGTGGCCCAGGTGGGGAGAAGGGAGAGGTGAGAGCACATGTAGGTCCCATAAAGCTGGGGAGAGGCACATCTTACTGAAAAGTGTGCACTTTTTTCTAGTTGTAATGGGGAATCACTGAATAACCTTTAAGTGAAAGGCATGGCACGATCTAATTTATGCTTTTTATAAGAATAATCTGGACTTTCTTTGCAGAATGAATTGTAGCAGGCCAGAAGCAGAAAGCAGTAAAGGGATTCTTGTATCCCTGCCATAAAAAGAGTATGCTCATGTGACAAGAAAGTCTGCACATTAAAGAGGGTTGGGGGAACCTGAGTGAAGGAAAGAGTGAATAGTGGGTAGGGATTGAAGTATTGATGCAAAGTTTCTGGCCAGCCCTTTTAAGGACTTTGGCAACCAAGGGGGAAAAAGACATGAAGATCATTTGTTTGTTTTAATATTGGAAAGAGATGGGCACTAATTCATTTTGCAAATACTTAGTGAATACCTACAAATTACCTGTGCATTTTATTAATTTGCTAGGATTGGACAAGGACTAATTCTGCATTTCTGAATGCTCCATAATTATGCCAATGTTCTGAAAACCAGTTGCACTTTGAGTAGCCTGACTTTAGGCACTAGAGATGCAACTTGGAACAAGACAAGAATTCAGCCTTCTTGCTTTCCATAGGAGAGCATATATAGATGAGAATGGGAGCAAGTGATGATACAGAAGAAAGAGAATAACTCACCATCAGAAATTATAGTAAAGCAGGAAAAGCATTACATCTAAAGCACATGAGAAAGTAAACTTAATCTAGTGTTTCATAAGTGAAAGAAAAATACTAAAAATGTGCATAGCCTTGTCTACAGGAATAAGAAAGCAAGGAGGCAAGTGTATGATGGTTTCTAATTTCTTCAAGTATATGGCAAACTTGTAAGTTGAATGTAAATGGAAAGATAAGAGAGGGAGATGGAGAATGCAAGAAAATGTAAAAAAAAAAAAACTATTGCAAAAAATGAGAGCAAAATTGCTATGGAACTGTTCTATGTATAATTAGCTGGGTGTGTTGTGGTCCCTTTTGCATATGAAGGTCAAGAATATCTAGTGGTAACACTCAGCCTGCTTTGACTCTCTGGCAATGCTCAGCTTCAGGCATAGAAAATGGGATGACTGGTTGCTCCAGTGTTGGGTATGTCAGGGGAGCAAGAGAGAAGAGGCCAAGGATGAGGGGAATTAAAACCTATTAAGTAAGAAGTGAAGATAGCAGCAGCTGATGGATAGAAAAAACATGCTACACTCAATGCACTGGAGGTCTCAATGAGGTTCTTGAACAAATGCAGTAGAATAAAATTACACATAATGGAAGTAGGAATATGTGTTGACCATGCAGTGGTGGCCCTTGTCAATGAGGGAATCAACTTACAAGCCAATAGAGCATATAAGTGGATTTTGACAATATTGAGAATGATATTGGTAGCTTAGATTTCTTTATGAGATTTGATGACATATACATAAGTTGAGTATTATATACATAGTATATTGTGTTGCTAAGGAGAGACCTTGGCATCAGACAGACAAAGGCTCTGCTACTTACTAATGGAGGGCACAAGGACAGGCATTTTAAAATATTTCTCAGAAATTCCATTACCTGATCTGAAAAGTGGGATGGAAATTTTTACATTACAGCATCAATCAATGTTATTTTGAGGACTAAAGGAAGTTTTGCATGTGCAAAAGTCATAATATGCACTGGGAAACAAAGACAGCCTGCTCTGTAACTACTATTAGAGAACTCTGTTTCATCATTTGGATAAATACAATTCAACATCTGTGATATGGGAATCCGTTCAGGTTTAACCATGTGTTGCTGAGTATATTTGCTTATCATCTTCTGAAGTCTTCTCCTTCTGTATTCAAAAATTAGATTTCGAACCATAATGGTGATGAACACCTATAATACTGCTTCTCAAGAGGCTGAAGTTAGAGGATTGAAAGTTCAAGGTGAGCCTGGGCAACTTAACAAGACCCTGTCTCAAAATAAAAATAAAGGAATCTGGGGATGTAGTTCAGTGGCAAAGCACCCCTGAATTCAATCCTTTGCACCTTCCTCCCCTCAAAAGAATAGATCTTGGGTTGGGGATATAGCTCAGTTGGTAGAGTGCTTGCCTGCCTCACATGTACAAACCCCGGGTTCAATCCCCAGCACCACAAAAAAAAAAAAGAATAGATTGATTTAACATTGAATACAATTTCAGAACAAATTTATTCTGCTAATAGATCAGAAATAATATCACATTTATATTTTAGCATTCCCTAGCTAATTGATACAGTACTTTTCCAGTCCACCTATAAATCCTTATCTACTTCCAATAAGATTCTGTTTTGCCAAAAATGCCCCTCTTTCAGTTTTCTATATTCAACCTATATGAAGTCAGTAGTAGGATTTCATTTCCCTCCAAGGTTCATTTCTTTAGCTGAAGCCAGTGAGACAAAACTTTAACTTTTAACTTTGTATTTTTATCAGGCCCTTTTCACAGTGTGTTGACATAGTAGTTGATGGGTTGGTTTCTAGATTGATGACTTGTGGTTGGTAAAATGCTGTATTCCTAAAAATACATAATTGGGAGATCAATCAGTACAATTGTGTGCACCTGAAAGAGAATTCAGTTGGTCCACAGGCCCTGACAGCTCATGCAGCGGTGTCCTTGTCTTGGGAAGCTTCACTATATAAAGAGGACAATCCCCAGTCTAGAACCATTCTCATGCAGACTGAGACAATACTGAAATCGGATGCAAACTGTCCATGTTGTTGGCACGAGGTAATGGAGTGAGGTGGATGGGATAGGATGACAGGTGAATGGGCTAAGATAGGTCACAGATTCACAGAAATACACTCCATCCTCTTAAGAGACATTGACTGCACAGATGCATCATGAAAAAGTGAAAATGAGTCCTTAGGGTCTTTGTTCCCAAACCAAAGACACACCCTTAGCTGGTCAAGTAGTTTTACAGTGATAGAAATAGGACTGTATCTTAGAATGGATGCACAGATTTCTGCAAAGAATATTACTACATAAAAATGCATTGGGCAAGCCACTTATGTAATATCATTTCTTCTTTAAAATTCACAATCTGGTTTTGAGAGGCCTCCTTTTATCCTCCTTCTTCTGTTGTGACTGATTTAAGGCAATGCCATTTCAGGAGCAATAAGCCCTCTATAATGAAGAAAAGCATCTTTTCAAGGTGAGAATCATCAAAGAATCTCCTTTCTCGACAACCAGGTCCATTTTCCTTGCCCCTCTGGTCTTTGCCAATGGGGCAATTCCACGTGGAGTTGTAACACATTGACTCCCACACCTGCCAACTTGTCTCCTACAGTTGTTCCAAAAGCTGCCTACTGGCTGGCCAAGGATGCCTTAAAAAGCTACTCAAAACAATTCATAGTATTTTTTTGCCACCTGCTCCTTCTCTGCCCTCCCTTCATCCACAACTGAACAGCTTTAAAACTCAGCCTCCCAATTTGTTCATTATACTTGGCAAAGAAGTGAGCAAAATGAAATTAAAATGTTTCCAAGCACACACCATTCTAATTCCATTCAATAGATTATCCTGACATATTTACTCATGGCCATGTCTGTCTCAGTATCATCCAAAGAAAAGTATAAATTAAAATTTTAAATTAAAAGTAGAGAGTCAGGGGAGCCTGATATCTTTTTGAAGAATGGTGCAAGTCAGCCACAGGCTCCCTGCATGAGTATCGTGGGAGCAAAGACTCCCGGCACTGCAGAAATTACAGCCCACAGATTTCTCCACAAACACCTTCCCACATATAATGTATGGGATCACAGAATACCAAAGACAGGCTAAACCTCAAAGGTTATTCTTCTTCCTCCATTATTGTTCATAAACAAACCCCTCTCTTTTTCCTGGCTCAGGTGAAAATTATCTATAACTACTAAAGGACTGATTTATCTATTAAATCAAATAATGGGCTTTAAATTGATTAGCTTGTATTCTATCTGTAGGATTCTTGTGTAGCATATGGGTTAAGGGAACAAATATTTTAATAAGAAGTACATGAGTTCCAGTACTCCCAAACCTTTATGAGCATCAGTTTTCTCACTTAGAAAATGGGAAACATATTTTTAAAAATCATAGACTGTGGTGAATATTTCAAGAAACAGTCCTCTCTGATATTATTGTCATTGCACTGACCTGCAGTGAATGGTCACTAAATATTTGCTATTATATTTCTTTAATTGCTGAAAACTAATGATATACCAAAGGTTATAATGATTTTGAATTTCCCCTAAAATTCATCTCTCAGTCTATAGATATCATGGATTATGTAGCTTGGAAAACAGGGCATCCATCTCCTTGGCTTCTAACCCATAGACCATGCTGTGTCAAATTTAAAAAATAGAGATTGTATGTGTTCATGTGATCCCGGTTTAATGGCCAAGTAGGAGACTGATAAGTTTGTTTGATTCATCATGTGCCATGCTAAATAGATGGCATATCTGAACACTACCTTATTTGAGTTTTTAGAAAAATAAATTCCCTCATTAAACAGACAGATGGGCAGGGACAGATTGGGGAGAAAGGATGGGAGACGAAGCTTTCACCATTCATACAAGCACTTCTTTAGGATGTCAACTTTCTGCCTGTTTAAAAATATATGTTATGTATTTTTAATAAGCCAATCATCTTTCCCAGAATAGTGGCTTATTTTATATAGATAATGCGAGCTATCTCCCCTTAAAAAATAAAATAGAAGGAAGGCAAACTTCTTTCCTTCTGCCACGAAAGGCCCAGAGAGAGAGAGAGAGAGAGAGAGAGAGAGAGAGAGAGAGAGAGAGAGAGATTCCCTCAGGGCAATAGAGTCACAGGGTTAACTTCTGCAGATGTTTCCAGTTTGACCCCCAGAGTTGCTGCTTTCAATTTATGTCATGTAGCTTCCTGAACCCCAGGTTTCTAACAGGGGAGGAAGAGGGTATTCTTAGCTCCTGGGATTCTCTAGATTGTTCAGAGGGAACCAAAACAGCAGGAAGTTCGACCTGAAAGCAGCCTGAATTACTCCAGGCTTCCCACTGTTACTCCCATCTTGAATAAAGCGTGGAAGCATGTATGTGATAATTCTCAACGGTATGTACAAAGCCGTCATAAAAGCTGAGCCTACAGATCGCCAATACAGATCGTCCTTACATAGACACTTTTACTGAGGGGTTTGAAAGGCAATGGCACAGAAATGAAATTTGTCATCATACATAGCGAGAGTTGAGTTTTCCAAATATGTATTTTAAATAAATAAATAAATAAATTGAGAAAGTGGGAAAGAAGGGAAAGAAAAAGAAGGAGAAAACTCCAAAAGGAAAAAAAAAAGAAAAATTAAAACTTTAGATTGGATGAAAATATAAAATTGACAGTTCACAGCAGATGTACCATCCTGATTGTGTTCTACTGAGGTGAATATTGTAAATAATCATGCCCTTCCTGAGCACACATGAACTACTGATTGCATTTTTCTTTGACAATTCCTCTGTAATACTTCATTACTTGGCATCCAGTGGATCAGCTGCTGGTGCTCTTAAAACTTGACCTCGCACTGACCTTGCTGGGGTCTGTCTGGGCCTCCCACTCTCCTTTTCCCACACACACCTCAACTAGCACAAGCTTTAGTTAGGCCACCTGTCCAGAGAGAAGAGTCTCCTACTTAAATTAACTGTGGGAAAGCAAAGCAGAGTCTGGATAAGTTAAGCCCTAGGGGATTCCAGCAGAGTGGAGAATTACTCCTGTCTCAGTTCATTATAATGAATAATAAAGAGATAGTTACATGTGCTTTTTGTTAAATTATTCATCTTGTGCACTGAAGAATCAGGGCAGTAATATGTAAAGGAGACAACTGGTATGTCTGGGTTCCTATACATACCCAGTACAAAGCATTTCCCAAGATTCCTCTCCTTCCCTCAATAAGAGTAGAAGTACTCAGGGACCTTGGATAGAAGAGGCTTCCATCCCACCCCTCCGCCTCCCTCCTGGACCTCTCTGTGCAGCTCTCTTGAAAGCTGAGACTGTTCATAAAGTACTTGCTATTTTAATGCAGCTCCAAAGTCACTTGAAGCAACCTGAGGAGCTCAGGGGCTCTCCTGCTTTCTTTGCTTCAGTCACTATCAAAAGGTAATCAAGAGAGAAAGATTTGTTTCCAAACCAATAAGTCTTTTCAGGATGTTCCACCATCCATAGCTCCATCTTAGCCATGATCCTTGTCCACTAAGAATAGAGCTATAAATTCCCACCAGACACAACAATCTTGATTCTTCACCCTAGTCTAACTGATCCCACTGTTACTGTTATTCGCTCATGCTTAGGACAAGAAATCTAGAAATCCTTCATTGTGATCTTCCCATCATCTTCATTTTTAGGTAAATGGACATAGGGAATGGAATATTTGGGGGTTAAAGAATTTATTCCTCCAAGAAATAAGAGAATTTGTTCTTCCAAGACTTTACTAATCAAGCTTTGGGAAATTATATAAGACTCCTAACTATCATTTGTCCTGTTCATACTCTAAATGATTCATACTTATTACCAATGAAGTTAATGTTATTAGCCTTAAATCCTATGGTTCATACAAGACGCTTTTCCCAGAGGACGCTTAGCCCCATTTCCTACTGACTTGTGCCATCGTTCTTGATATTGTGGTCAGATTATTGTCCACTTGTGACTTTGTACTGACTTCAGGAAATGAGGGCAAGGCTTCCATCTAATGTTTGTGTGCAAAATCATATCTAACACAGAATGTATAGTGATGATGATTATTGACTAAGTAGAGAGAAATAGAGCAAAGAAAGGTGGAGATGGGTGGGGCAATGGGGTATCACAGGACAGGAAAGAACTCTGAGGGTCCTCAAAATCCAGAAAATGAAATGAGTTCATTTTTTCAGCAATGAAAATCAAGAACCTGGGCTGGGGATGGTAGCACGCTCGCCTGGCATGTGTGTGGCCCAGGTTCGATCCTCAGCACCACACACAAACAAAGATGTTGTGTCTGCCGAAAACTAAAAAATAAATATTTAAAAATCCCCCCCCCTCTCTCTCTAAAAAAATCAAGAACCTGAACAAGAGTTCTACATGATGTTGATGATGGCACTGATGACCATTAGATAGTATTTGGTTCACTGCCCAAATGTGTGTTGATTAGTTGCTTTTGTGCTCTGATGGAAGTCAGGGGAATTAGAAGAGAAGCTCTGTTTTTTAAGCAGAGGGACTTCCTCAGAGTTCCAGGGGAGGAGCACATTCTACTTTGGCCACTGGGTGTTGGGAGCACTTATCAGTAACCATTTAGGAATCCACAGGAAAAAATATTCTCACCCATATTTTCCTACCCGATAATGACCTCTCAAAATAACAAAGTTTTTTTTTTTTTTCCAGAAGCAGAGTAGGGACTAAAAACTAAATAGCAACTAAAGAGCATGAGCCTAAAGGGTAGAGGTCTACCCCATTCTGTAAAGTTCCTCCATCCCATCTCTTTCCTCACTCCCTTCCCTCCCTTTCTACTCTCATTAGCCATTTACCCTAAGGCATTTCTTTATCTGTGCTACCCACATTCTCCACTTTTCCAATTGACCAGTATTATGAAAATCTATATCTTAAGCATATAGGCAGTATATGGGTGAATATTCTTCAAAGTATTTAGATAAAGCAGACAATCTCTGACAAAGCTAGATAATAAGACAGGCCAGGAGGTTTCCCCTTGAAGGAATCTAATTAAGAACAAAGCAAATTTACATTAACATTCTCCTCTAGGCATTGCATTCACCTCTGAAGGTATTTTTGTTGTAAAATCCAAAAGAGAAAGCTTGGTGTTAGGGCAAAGAGGGGAAGCAAAAGCAGAGAGAGTTCGAGAGGTTTGTAATTTTGCTGTAGGTGGAAGGGCCATCTAGGGAATGGAAATTCAAAGGCCTCTGATACAGGAAGCATTTGAAGCTCCAGGAAGCTAAGCAAGGCTCAACAGATGGTAGGGGAGGGAACCTGGCCTGCCCATTGAAGGCTGAACATTTTAGCTGAGTGAATGGCCTCAGGGAATCATCAGATTTATTTCCTTTTGTATTTTTTTCAATGGAAAATAGGTCAGTTTCACTTGCTGATCTCCAACAAAGAGGAAGTGTCACCAAAGTCAGCACATACAAGTTAAGAGACCCATGGCAGAGTGGCCTTCCTCTTATAAAATCAAATGAATTTCAAAAGCATCTTTTATTGACTTTGTGGAGTGACAATTGTTGCTTTACTTTATTAGTTTATTAAATACTTGTGATCATAATACATAATATAGGTGATTCAGGAAGCTTATGAAAAGGAGCTTATTAAACCAACAAGGGACTCATTCTCACATGGAATACTTAGGATTTTTAAAGACATTCTTACAGAGTCACCCTCTCTATAGCCTTCCCACTCATTCTAGCTCTTCCCTGGGGTCCACAAATAAATGCATGCTTCTTCCTCATGGCAATTTTGTAAGTCAGATTTTTATCACTGTCACCAAAATATCTGACAAGAACTATTTGGAGGAAGAAAGGTTTATTTTCACTCTCACTTTCATAGGTTCAGTCTATGGTCAGAGAGCTCCAAGGCAGAAATATCATGGTGAAAGGGCATGCAGCAAGAAAGCTGCTCTGCTCCTGGCAGCCAAGGAGCAGAGGAAGAAGAAGCTGGGCACAATATAAGCCCTTCCAGAGCACACCCCCAGTGATCTGTTTCTTCCAACAAGGTCCCACCTCCCAATAGTCCATTCAGCTATCGGAGCCCTCATGTTCCAATCATTGCCTAAACCCAATATCTGAAACTTGCTGCACTGGGTACCATGCTTTCAGCACATGAGCCTTTGGGGGCACATTCTAGATCCAAACCATAATAGCAATTCTTCACGAAGATGAACAAAATTATGTTATTCACTTTAAGTTTTTTTCATTTTGAGGTTATGTTTTCCCATTTATTGTGTTTAAATAAGCTACTATTAATATGTTCTTTGTTCATATGCAACAGTTCATATGGATGTTTACCCTATGGGAAGAGAGGCCAGCCTTGAAAGGTGAGTCATATTAGAAAGCAAGTAGAAGTTATAACTTAGTGGTTTCATTTTTGCCATGTTAAAATTTGAGAGCACATATGTAAATTTATTCCAAATTTTTGAATATACACAATATTTCATTCTGACAGTTTTCAAAATGCTTGGAAGTATACACATACAAGCACATCCTCTCATATAAAACATATAGCTCTAATTATACTCTCATCTCCTTGAAGGTGATACTTAGTTTTGTACTTAAGTACATTCTGGATATATGTAAGCATTTCTATTCAATATTGTATTGAAGGTTGTAGTAACTGCAATTGAAAAAAATAGATTTTAAAAAGGAAGAATTTAAACTATCTCTTTTCAGATGATATATACTGTATGTAGAAAAACCTAAGGAATCAAATAAGACAAAAAACTATTAGAATAAATAAATAAATTTATTAAGATTGAAGAACATAAGATTTATATATAAAATTTAATTGTTTTATAGAGTATCAATGAAAAATATAAAAACAAACTTAAGAAAATTATCCTATTTATAAAAATATCATCAATGAATAATCTACTTTAAAATTTTTTAATGAAGTATAAAACTTATACTGTAAAAACTAGAATTTATTGGATAAAGTAAGAAATCTGATATTCAATAATTAAAAAAAATATTTTTGTCAAGATGGAAATAATCTCCAAATTGATCTACATCTAGTGCAATCTTTACCATAGTTCCTGCTGGCTTCTTTGAAAAAATGGACAAGGTAATTCTAAAAATCATGTGAAAATTTAAGAGATCTAGAATAACTATGTGCTCTTGAACAAGGAGAAAAATGTTAAACCATTCCCACTTTCCCATTTCAAAACTTAACTAAAAAGCTATAGTAATCAAGATAGTGTATTGACATAAGGATGAATATATAGAATGATGAGATAAAATTGAGGGTTCAGAAATTTTCATATTTATTACAAAATGGTTTTTGACAAGTATACTAAGTCAATCAAATGGAGAATAGGTTGTCTTTTAAATGAATAGTGCTGAGAAAACTGGATATTCACATGCAAGTGAATCAAGTTGTCTGTTTACCTCACACTGTATATAAAAATAACCCAAAGTGTATCAAAGTCCTAAAAGTAAGAGTAAATGTTTTAAAACACTTAGAAGAAAATATACAAATAAGGTTTTGTAACCCTGTATGAAATAATGATTTTTAAATGTGACACCAAAAGCAAAATCAACAAAAGATAAAAAAATAGATAAATGTTATTTCATTAAAAATAATAACTTTTGTACTTTGAAGAGCACCATCAAGTAAGTGAAAAGAAAATCCACAGAATGAATTTTGTTCATATGTCTGAGATCAACATACTATAGTAATGGAGTCACAACAATGTTTATAGTAGCCCAATTCACAATTCTCAACTTATGGAACCAGCCCAGTTGCCTTTCAAAAGATGAATGAATAAAGAAAATGTGATATATATGCAGAATGGAGTATTAGTCATAAAGAAAAATAAAATAATGTCATTTCCTGGTAAATTTGTGGAAATGGAGAACATCATGTTAAGTAAACTAAGCCAGACTCAGAAAGTCGAGAGTGAAATGTTTTCTCTCATGCAGAAGATGGAGCAAAATAAGAAAAAAAAAATAAGGGATAACCCCATGAAGATAGAAGTGAAATCAATGGAATACAAGAAAGGGATTGAGGAAGAAGGAGGAGGGCCACAGAAAGGGAGAAGCTGAAAAAACGCACCAAATTATACTATGTACTATATTATTATAACATGGTAAATTATACCTTTATGGATATCTATAAATCACCAATTAAAAATATATAAATAAATAGAAGAACGACCAGTAATAGAGGAAGGCAAAGGGAGAGGAAATGGAAAGAAAAAGTAAGTACTGAAGACTAAAATGGAGAAATTAATATTTCATGTATACCAAAATGAAACACACTATTATGTGTGACCACAGATGCTATTAAAAACATTAAAAAAATACACAGAATGAGAGAAAATTTTATATCTGATAAATGGATATGTTTCTGGAATATATAAAAGCATGTCTCAAAACAACAACAACAAAAAAGAATTGAATTAAAAAGAAAAATAAATATTTCCCCAAAGATAGGCAAATGACAAATAAACATAAAAAACAAACCTGGTTATTATTAGTCATAGGAGAAGTGCAAATCAAAGCCATTATGAAAGCTGTTTTTTAACCACAAGACTTGTTGATAGAGAGAGAGAGAGGGAGAGAAAAGAACCAAATGAACTCTGGAATAAGGCAAAGATGTTTCCACTCATCACACCTTTACAATTTTGTACTGGACATCATACCAAATGCAGTAAGATAAGAAGAGAAATGAAATTGAGGAGAAAACACAAAAACCTCCTTGATTCACAGATGACATCATCACCTTTGTAGAAAAAGTTTGAAAGAACTGATTTAAAAAAAGAAAAAAAAAACCAACATGCACCTAGAATGAAAACGTAATTATAGTAAGGTTGCAGGATAAAATAGACAAAAGTCAATCACTGTCCAATACTTCCCAGAAACAAGTGCAAACTGAAGTTAAAAACACAATGATGTTTTTACTAGCACTTGATTACTAGCAATTGATAAAAATTTAAAAGTTCTGCTCTATGAAAGATGCTGTCAAGAGAAAGAACAGAAAAGCCATGAATTGGAAGAAAATGTTTGAAGATATATATCTGATAAAAGTCTGGTACCTAAAATAGGTGGAAAACTCATAAAATTTAACAATAAGAAAATAAATTATGCCTTTTAAAAATGAGCCAATGACCCTAAACAGACACCTCAGCAAAAAGACATACAAATGGCAAATAAACATTTGAACCAAATTTCCACATCATATATAACATCAGATAAATGCATATTTTAAAAAAAGATATACAATTATTCAGTTATTATCAAGACCAAAATCCAGAACACTCACAATATTACAATGTTTTAAAGAAACAGAGAATTCCATTCATTGCTGATCAAGCAGAAAATATATAATGGCTCCCTCTAATTTTCACCTTCAATTTTAGCTGGTTAGGTTACCTGTGGTCAACCATGCTCCAAAAATAAAAAGTGAAATATTCCCAAAATAGGTAGTTCATAAGTTTTAGACCATGTGCTATTTTGTGTAGCCTGATGAAATTTTGATTCATCTTAATCTTTCCTTCTGAAGATGTGAATCATCCACGTGTCCAGTGTACCCATGCCATATACATTATCCTCCCATTAGACATTTAGTAGCTGCTTC
This sequence comes from Ictidomys tridecemlineatus, assembly GCF_052094955.1. NCBI lineage: Eukaryota > Metazoa > Chordata > Mammalia > Rodentia > Sciuridae > Ictidomys > Ictidomys tridecemlineatus. Next base: position 84,658,413 of record NC_135489.1, on the reverse strand, counting down.
ACTTATTAGATCAAGTATCACAGTGCTTTTATTGGAGTAATTTTTATGGTAACTTACCACTGCATTACAATGACTCATCACATAGGTACTATATCAATTCATATCACCAAAAAAAAGAGGGGTGAACACAGTACAAAATGATATTTTAAGAAGAGAGACTACATTCATATAACTTTTATTTTAGTCCATAGTTATAATTGTTTTATCTTATTATTAGTTATTGTTGGTAATATTTTACCATGCCTAACTTATAAATTAAACTTTACCATAGGCATGTGTGTATAGAAAAAAATACACAAATAGTTTCAGTACTATGTATGGTTTCAGGCAACCACTGGAGGGTCTTAGAATGTATCACCTAAAGATAATAATGGACTAGTGTACAGCCAACTTTGAAAACAGGAAGTTTCTGGGGGAAAAAAAAAAGAAAGGAAAGGAAAGAAAACTAAACCACTTCTATCCTATAAACCCACAATTGGCCTCCTTACTATTTTCCCAAAGGAGTTAGGTTCACGCTCACGAATATTTATGACAGCTTTCCTCAAAACTGCCAAAACACAGAAGCAATCAAGATGTACTTAAATGAATGGATATGTCTTAGTCAGTCTTTCATAGCTGTGACCCAAATAACCGACAAGAACAACTTAGAGGATGAAAAATTTATTTTGCTTCATGATTGCAGTCCATTGTTGGCCGACTTAGGGCCTGAAGTGAAGATGAACATTATGGTGAAAGTACTTGGCAGAGGAAGGCCCCTCAGCTCATGGCAGCTGGGAAATAGAGAGAAAGAGGGGGGAAGGGGTTCAAGAGAAGATAAACCCCCAAGAACACACCCCCAGTAGGTGCCACCTCCCTTTAGACCATTCAGCTATCAGTGGATTAATCAACTAATAAGGTTGGAGCCCTCAGGATCCAATCATTGCCTGAAAGCCCGCCTCTGAATTTTGCTGCATTAGGTACCATGCTTTTGACATGAGACTTGGGGCACCTTCGAGATCCAAATAGTAATAGGTTACAAAATCTCTCCTACATCCAGACAACAGAATATTATTCATCACTAAAAAGAAATGAGCTTTGAAGCCAGGAAAATACATGGTGATAACTTGAATGAATTTTACTAAGTAAAATATATCAATCCAAAGGCTAAATTACATGATTCTAATTATATGACAAAAGTATGAAGATAGTAAAAATATAGTGGTTGCCTGGGGTTAAAGGGATAGACAAGATGAATAGGGGGAGTAGAGAGGATGTTCAGGACAGCAAAATTACCCTCTATGACACAATAATGGTGGATATATGTCACTGTGTATTTTCTCAAACTCATTAAATGTAAAAATACAAGACTAAACCCTAATGTAAATTACGAGTGATTATGATGTCACTGTAGGTTCCTCAATTATAATGAATTAGTGGGGACACTTACAAATGAATAGGCTCACTGTGATGCCTACAATACCTTGGAATTCAGTAGAGTCTCCACAAGAAAAAAGGACCTCACCAGATGGGACCCCTCATTTTTGAACCTCCAGAAATATGAGCTGAATAAACCTTTACTCTATGAATAATTTAGGTGGTGATCTTCATTTATACCAACAGAAAATAGTCCAAGACACTTGGTGAACCAGTAATTTTACTTCTAGGTATACATCCACGGCAAATGAACATATATATTTGTACAAAATCTTGTTCAAAGATGTCCATAGTAACTTTTCCATAACAGACAATAGTAAAAGTAACACAAATGTTATTACCTGATAAGTGGATAAAAAATCATGGCATATTCATTCAGTGAAGTGTTATTCAGCTATAAAACAGAATAAAGTACTGATGCATGGTCAGTATGAGCTATACAGCTCATATTGATCATGAATGAGCTTTAAAAATATGCTAAATGAAGGAAGTAAGCCAGTCTCAAAAGACCACATATTACATGATTCCATGTAGATGAAATGTTCAGAAAGGGCAAATCTATAGAGATACAAAGCAGTTTACTGGTTGCCTAGGATTGAAAAAAAGAGGATTAGGAGGAAATTGGGAGTGATTGCTAAAAGGCATGGGGTGGCTAATCTTGGGAGAAATGAAAATGCTAAATTTGGTTGTGTAGATAGTTGCACAACTCTGAATATGTTAAGAATGAATGAAGTGTATAATTTAAATAAGTGAAATTATGATTACATAAATTATATTTAAAAAATTATTATAAAAATGGAGAAACATGCCTATACCACGATGAGAATTGCTGTTGAAAGAGACATTCTCAGTGTTCACTTGATGTTCAGGCGATCACTATTGTGATCATGAACTAGGATTATGAACATGTGTCTTACATGATGGCTGTCCTTGGGAACTATTTGGGAAATACACTAGAGGCTGGCAGATACCATGCAGTTTCAAAGAGAAATACAACTGGAGAGATAATTTTTACTCAGTGTCTTTCTCTTCCTATTTTTCTTGTCCTTTGGGGATTCAAAATGCTTTACAAACCCACATGTATTTCAGAATGTGCTTTATTGGTTGCCTAGGATTGGAAAAAGATTAGGAAGAAATTGGGAGCTAAAGGCTGTTATTGCACATGGAGTTGTGTTAAACTCAAGTTCTGCAAACAATTCTGGTTTATATATGGAGCTGAATGGCCATTGCCCACCCTCTGAGCAATGGACATGCCTCTCACTCATCCCCTCTGGTTTGGATTCCAAATGCTCCTGATCAGACATCTGATCTAATGACTCCTATCCAGGCTTTTGTTCACCTTGTTGTTGGCCCATATCCTCTTGGGTAACCTGTATATTTTAGCAATGTTCTTGTCTGGGCAATTATCAGCATTACTTCCTATAAAAGATTAATAGTGATGGGCAATAGTTACTTCAAAATAGGAGAGAAATTGTGCCTTGGCAAGATGATAAGTGATACCCTACTAGTCAGCAACCTCTCCATGTCCACATAAAGACAGTCATAATGTGCCTTCTTCAGGGCTGAGAAAGAATTTCAAATTCAGAACCTTAAAGAGAAAAGGGCTCCAAGTGAAATCAAATGAGAAAATGCATGATCTAGGGAACCAGAATGGCAGTAGCCAAGCTAATTCAATATTGTAATGATTCTTCATTTATGCATCCTAATTCTAAAGTTTCCCCAGGAATTATTTTCTTTAATATCAACAATACCGGCAATACTGTTGATCAGCTCTTTCTCTTACTGTTTTCTCTGGAGAGCTATTAGGCAGGCCCCTGATTGAATCAATGTGGTGGGTGTGTGCCCACCTTCATCAGTGATGTTGGTAAGCCACACCTTTAAGTGAAGGATTCAGTAATAGAAGCCACCTGCTGGCCCTTAGACACCTCTCTGCTTTCTTTCTCTACTCCAGGTGGCATCCTCACTCAGTGTTGGCAAGCATGGTATTAGTGATAGTAGAGAACCATTTGGAATGATCTCCAAAACTGCCAGCATTTTTTCACCCAATCACAGTCTGAGATTGTCTCCCCAAGAGTGGAGAATAAATAATTGGAAGGGAATGAAGTTAAATGATTATTCCTCATGTTTTGACACTATAGGACTACCCTGCCCAAGGCCTATTTTTCTGATGGAATTTCGTACCTGAGCTGAGAGAAGCACTAATAAAAGAAACCACAAAGACCACAAGAATTCACATTATGCAGAAGGGACTGTGAGGAAACTTCTACATCTCATTTTCATTTTCTAACATACCATCTTAAAAAAAAAAAAAAAAAACACTGCCTTCCCTATTATTTTTAAATGTTAAGAAGGTTAAAGGGGGAGAACAGGCTCTTTAAAACATTTGCAAAGAGAGATGAAATCTGAGAATTTGAATTAAGAGAGAGCAATCAACTTGGGGACACTAATTAAGCACCTGCAAAGGAGAAATTGTGATCAGAGCCAAGGGCTGCCTATGGCAAACCCAAAGCATTTTGTGCTCACATAGCAATAAAGAGGTGCCAAGGAGCTAATTAGCCATTCGTCTAGAAAGCTGCCAGAAAGAGAAAGAAACATTGGGGCCCAAGACCTGTGGAAAGGACCTACATTATCTATAAGTAAAAGTTGATCTCAATAAGATCTTCCTCATACTATTTGCATAAAAAAATCTAACATACTAATTTCTTTTCTCCAAGATTTTACAATGTGTGAACCTCTTTCAAGTTGTGCCCAAAGATGGAAGTTCCATGTGTGCAGGAACCAACTGATTGCTTTTCCTTTTCACCCACATGCACCAACATTGCAAAGTTTCCCCATTGTACAGACCAGGACATAGAAGCAAAATATGTTGAGGTCACCCAGAAGAACTAAGCCTCAAACTCATATTTCTCTCTTTATTACAGATATGAAGTTATTTTAATATGTAACAGATATGAAGTCAATTTAATATATAACTTAGATATGAGCAGGTACAATTTTCCAACAGAAGTATAGCTCAATATAAACAAAACAATAAGAAAAAATGAAAGTTGATAGAGATATTACTCCTTGAGGAAGAAAATCTCTGTGTGTGTGTGTGTGTGTGTGTTGAGTTTGAAGTGGTCATTAGTCCCAAGATGCATCTCCTATAGTGGAAGTATAGGTCATTTAGAGTCACAAAAACTGATATCAAGCCTAACCCCTGCAACTTACTAAATGAATGATCTTGGGTAATTTAATTGAACCTCAATTTCCTCATTTCTAAAACTGTGATGACTTCATCCAGAATTGGAATGAAATGAAATAAGGAGTTTCTATGAGAGGTTTGTAAACTGTAACTCCTGAGTCCAAGTGGCTAATATTTCTCTGATCCTCACTCTAGACTATATTGTTTCCCAGAGTTCAACTGCAGGAAACCCAGTGATCGGATGGCAACCTGCACCTGAAAAGATACAAAACAGATCACTGAGGAGTCTTTGACAAGTGATCTTAGGCACACCACTCTGCATGCATCTCCTCACCTGTGGAATGAAAAGTATGTATTGTAACATATCTAAGATCCCACTCAGTTCTAATATACTATGATTCCACTTAAAGGTACTTCATAATTTTGCTTCCTTGCCTTATCCCTTTCTGAATGTTCATCTCCAATTTTTACTAGTTTTAACCCCTTTTCATATTGTTATCATATCACTATATATTTTAATTAAATACTGAAACACTGGGGAATGATGTTGGCCAAATTATAATTTTTATTGTGTACATTACAAATATGGCTACCAAATCTCACTAGGATGTATAATTAAAAATATTGAAAAAGCAAAAATACTGCATACTGCAAGACTTTAAAAAATACTTTTATGAAAAAAAATTTACCAACCAAATACTGCCAAGCAGTATGAACTGAAAGACTAAAAATAAAGAAGTTCCCATATCTGTTCTAAGGACTTTAAATCTAAAGTACTCCAAATTGATAATAATAACATAATAATAACAGAAGGTTCAGTGTCTGGCATTTGTATATGTCAGATATATGTAGGTAGTATGTGTATATGTGTATATATATATGTATATATATATGAACTCGACAATGCATTCCAATCATTAAGGTGCTTCTCTAAACATCTATAAGTGATTTTATTCTCATTTTATAAATTAATAAACTGAGTCTTGGTAAGGTCAGGTTCAGGTTATATAGTTAGCAAGTGGGACAGCTGGATTGACTATGAAGCTCATGTTTTTATCCCTAATTCATATTACATCTTTCTATAATAAAGGAGACTATATTAATTGACCCACAAGAGTATTAAGTCATTTCCATTGGGGGACACAGTAAATCTAAATCAAATTCCTTCACTGACTGGTAAAAATGTTAATTTATATTTTTTACCTAAACAAGGAAAGAAACAAGGTCCCAGGGATATTATGAAAATAAAGATTATAATTATAAAACCAGTGAATTCATGAATAAAACAAATATATCTGAAGTGCCTACTATGTACTGTATACCTCTTATGCACAGAGAATTAACAGTGAAAAATGGACATAACTCTATTCTTTGGGGGCTTTGCCTTTGGTATGTATTTGCTCAAAAACCAACCAACAGACAGACAAATAAATAACCTTGTGGTCACTCTTCTGAGATGATGAATGTCTCCCCAATGCTGATTTTCTTTCCTTGAATTTCCCATTTATCTTAAGGCTATAGGGAAAAATTATGTTTGGGCTCAAGATTGGTTACAACTATTAGATATTTAAGACTCTTAATCTCTTGGTACCTACCAATAACTCTCTCATCATCTTCACCTATGTAACAAATTATCTTTAGAATAGTTACACTTATATGGGATTTATTTTTAATTTGATATCTGCACTCACTAATGGTCAAATCTGATTAAATTAAAATTATCAACATAACTTTTAAGTGCATAGTTTTGGATTAGACCTGCATCAAAAATTACTCCTAATTCATTCTTGCCTTCCATGCCTGCATCAGTCCTCCATTATAATCCATAAGAAATGGATTTTCCATTTTAGTTTCTGTGGTCAGTGAAAAAGCTCTTAAATACCTCTGAATGATGCCAGTCTTAGTTGAATTCAGAAATGCATATGACATCTTCCCCTTGCTACTTTGACAGACTTAAAATTAGTCATCTTTGGGAGATTGGTTTTGGTTTCCTGAGTGCTTTTGAAATAAATCATAAAATGCTTTATCAAATTTTGAAGTCAAAGCTTTAGTCTTCTCTCACCTACATCTATCTTGTCCTATCATTTTTCATGACACACCTCATCATGACATCCTGGTTTGGAGTCACTGTTGCCCATAGTGCAGATTCCTCTTCGACAAGCTGCAAAAAACTACAAAGACCAGAAATGTTCTAAAATGAAATGTAGCAAGCATCCTCTTTGAGAAGAAAACATTAATTACATTTTTGAAGGAGTTATAATTGGATTTTACTTCTCCCTATTTTCATAGTTATTCAAGCTATGGCATTAACACACTCCTAACATCTTTTATTCAGTCATTTTGAGAAAAGGAAGAAAGATTTATTTGTAATTATCAGAAATAAACATAGTTCCCAGGAAGTAAACACAAAGGAACAGAACCTGGCTTGAATCCCACCTCGTTAAAGATGCAAATTAGGAACAGGCCATGGAAATGGGAGGTTTCACTAATCCTCTCTCAACAATGTAAATCATTAAATTAGCCCCTGGTTCAATGGCATCTGTAGTGTGTAACTTTGGATTTAATACAAGGGATCCCAAAAGGAAGAGCAACCTCCTTTGGGCCTCCATTATTGCTCTAGTTGGTATTTATTTTGAGTCATGGGACAGGAGGGTTATTCATTTAATACCTGTGCTTGCCTGCTGTCATTTTATTGTCTACCTATCCTATAGAGCTGTCCATTCCTTGATTCTGGTCCATCTGTGATCTCACTTCGAGCCTTCTGGTATATTTCCGGTTGATCAGCATCAGGCTGTCCTTTGGGTGTTGGCCCCAGGTTCCCTGAAGCAGATGTGTGCAGATCATCAATTCTAACTCAGACCATGCAACTTGCCTTTGGGGGACATGACAATTTCAAATACAACAACACTGAAAATGAAAACAGAGATCACAATGTCTCACACTGGAAAATGGAGTTTTAATAATGATCTTCAAGTTTTCTCAGTAAAAATTGGCTGAATCAATAGAATTTGGATCTAGCCTCCCCAAGAACTCACACAGTGTACCCAAACTGACTTTAGAGAAATTTGCAAAAAATAGATTCATGTAGAGTCAATTCATTGAACAACTTCTCAAACCCCTACTCCAGATCAGAAGTTGTTCCAAAACATCAAATGCTATGCAAACAGTTTTGATTTATGGAAAGTACATGAAATCTCTAGAACGAAGTATACTTTACCTCTTATTATTCCAAATCCTTTATTATTCAAAACACTTCAGTGGGAGAAAATTCTATTCCTATCTCCCAGTGTTCTGAGAAGATTCCTTATTTTTCCATTTATCTTAGGTTTTCTAGGACTGTTAAAACATCATATTTTTTTAAGTTATCTGTTCTGTCACATTGATGTCCTATTCTGGACACATCAACATAGGTTGACCACTGGTGGTTTTCTTTCCATCCAAATCCTTTTTCTGAATAAAGCTCTCCTTCTTGAAGGATATTAAAGTTATAAGGCTGTGAGACAGACCTGGTTTGCAAATTTGCTGTCTGCTATGCTAGAAAATAGATACCCATCTTGGATATCAGGATCATTTTTATGCTAATAAGCTGCCCCAAGATATTTCCAGCTAGTTAAAGCCTATATTTTAGTTCCATAAGTCACACAAATATTTTAGGGTTATTGGGCATAGACCATAACTAATCCTATTTTAAGTAAAAGCTACTGTAAGTGTTGTAGGCACTTAATGAACACTGAATAATAATACGAATGACAATTTCCTTAGGAAATGATTTTACTGTCAAAAATGTATCACTTTTTGGAATTTTTACCCTTTACTATGAGAGCAAATTTTTCCTGATTTAGCTTTATCCTGCTAAGGCCAGTTTTACCATACTAAATATGTTGATTTGAATGCTCTGCTCAAGGCTTGGACTTCTATTGCTCAATCTATGTAGTTCTATAAACTTCTCTGCTTTAAGGCTGTATGTATAGATGTATCTTTTTTCATCTGGATAGCAAGAAGTGCAATAGCATTGATTTGTGATTTGAGATCCCTGACACAAATCCTATGCTCCTCTGCAAAATTTAATACACAGCCTTCCCTCAGCATAGAAACTATTTTTTAAAAAATTTCTTCCTTTTCTATTCTTTTCTTCTTAATCCCTCAAATACTCAGGGAATTAAAAGCAAAACTCATATTTAAATCAGCTTCTCCTATCTTAATCTCACCATTTTATGTCATATCATAGTGTTTTCCATCTGAAAGCAACCCTCCTCTTTGTCACAAAATCAACTTCTAAATTGAAGTACTAAGTACTAAGTATTTAGAAAGTGATTTGGTTCTTGTAATATCTCTAGTCTAATTTGCATCCACTGCTGTACTTTCTTTTGCAAGCAACTGAAAAGCAGAGGGCTAGACTTTTTTTAAGTTAAATGTTTGATATAAAACAGATATTCTGCTAATTTGCTTTGCAAATTGAGTTCTCTGTGATTTACTGCTTAAAGCACTCCAAGAGACTTTAAAAATTTAGGGATAACTAGCTGTGCAATTTACCCAAAGTCACTTACCCATTCTGGTTTTCCCTTTCTCCATCTGGAAAATGACAGTTCTATCACCTATTTCTTTAGAAGGGATGTACATGAGGATTCTAAAAAAAGAAAAGATGTATGGAAATGCTGCCTTTTTTGGGTATAAGTCATCTGCAAAGATAAGCATTCTTGCTTTTTCTGTTTGGGAATTATATGATTTTTTCACAATTATGGACAAAAAATTAAACTTGAAAAAATACCCACTTGTCTAGTCTAGCCACAACATCAACTATTTTTTTAACAAAGAAAAAAAAATGCTGAATTGGATAAGTTCATTTTTCAGCACCTGTCTTCTAGGACCAGGCCAGCAAATGACAAAAATAAGATGAAAACAAGAACACTGAACTAGTACCCACAATTTAGACTTCTCTTTGTCACGAACTTTGAAACATGGGTATGATCTTGGAAACCAAAAGTTTTTTTGAGCCACAATTATCCAATCTGAAATACAGAATATTAGATGCAGTGGTTGCCATACCTTTCCAATTAGAGGCTCTAATTTAGAATCCATCTCTTTTAATCTGTTTCAAGAAGTGATATTATATTCCATGGGACCTGGAAATAACAGTGGTATCACTGTTTTTGGAGGAATTGATACTGAATAACCTTACATTAAGTAGAACCATGCTGCATTTTAAGCAAAAGAGCTTCTAGTAGACTCAATATGTGAAAAAATAAATAAATAAAGGTTCCTTTTTGTGCATTTGACAAACAACTTAGTAAAATGAGTCAACTGTGTTCTTTGAATACCTAAGCTTTCCCATGGATTATATGTGACAGGTAACAAATCCTGAGACTGCCATTTCAGTCTATAAAACAGGTCTCCACAATTATTTTCAATACATTTCTAAGCTTATTTCCAGAATATAAAAAGAAAACACTCAATAAGATAATTTAGACTATGAAGGGTAATTTGACTGTTATGTCAGGATTTTCACAGGATTATATGGTGAAGTTTCTTCACTGGAATAAGCCCCATCTTTGTTTTCTCATTGATTTGGAATGACAAATTTATGAAGAGTAAAGATTGTTTGGATGACTGGCAGCCTAAATTTTGCACTAATGGTGATGGTTTTGTTCTGAGGAGCAGGGCAAAAACTCTGTGTATTGATAAAACTTTGATTCTAGAAGTCAAACCAATCCCATTCCTAGCTAAGGGTATTGGAAGAAAATGAAATGTCTGCAACCTCATCTCTTGGTTCAAACCAGACATAGTTTCAGAGACAGCTCAGAAGAAAATTTGCTTAGCTATATATTTGAGTGAAATTGTTTAATTTCATAAAATGATATTTAACATCTCTGGAGGGCAGGCAGGAGGTGTCATGAGGCTTGACAGAATTCAAGAACACTGTCAGTAGAGGCAACTCAGCCCTGTCATTTACTTACCTGGAAGATCCTGTGTAAATGAATAAACCCTAAGAAAATCTTATCTCATGAGCTAAACTTTATAAAAGATATCAATAGAATGGGATAGATACATTTTGCTACACTACATGTATTGTATAACTTCTCTATAAATATGTTAGCAGAAGATTAAATTGCCTAATATCTTAAGTAAGCATTTGTAAGTAGAAAATTATGGGAGTGTTCATACCTAATCCTAGGAAATCATGACTTTTCTTGTAGCAAAAGCTACATTCAAAGCAAGTTTCCTGGACCTGCTATAGAATACACTTCATTACACTAGTCCAAGAATATTAACCAAAATATGGGTTTAGATTTCACTTAGGCCAGATTTCCAAACTTTAGTGTGCATACTCTGGAGAGTTTGTGACAATAAGATTCCTTGGTCCCACGTCCAGAGTTTCTAAATCAATGAGACTGTAGTGAGACCAGAAGAATTACATTTTTTAACAGGATTCTGAGTAATGCTGATGCCACTGGTGTGGTAAGAACATGTTGGGAACCAAAAGTGTAGATGTATCAAAATATCCCATTGCTTCTTGTTATTATTAAAAAAAAAAATCACCATTGAAATGGGTCAACAGAAAGCTCAGAAGGATCCCATTGCATGGAGTGACTGACTTACTTCTTGCTTTCTGAGTTCCAGAGCTTGAGGAGATAGAATGATAAGTGTATCAAATCACTCCTATTTCTCCTTCCATGGGCTATGTATGAATATATTCATTCAATCACCCATCCAAATGGTATGTATGCATGACGCATGACATGACTACATGTGTGAATGCTGAAAAACAATATGTGCATGTATATCAGGTACAGGGCTCAAATCCAGGTTAGATCATAAAAGAAGAGAGTCCATGACATAGCCTCACCTCAAACTTCAACCAACAGGATTCCAGAATATGCTGTACTCCTTACCTAGACAGTAACTGTTTAAAGGGAAACTTCATAAGAAATTAGAGACCTTTTAGAGAAAAGTTCACTTATATAAAGATGACATGTTAAACAGTCATTTCAGAAATGGGATCCTTCTAATTAGGGGTTTATTTGTTTGAGTTGTACATGAATATACCAAATTACATTATCAGATCATAGTCCTGTTTCTGATTTATTCGTTCTTTGTTCTTCAAGGCTTCGTACATCTAAGCAATTAACCTCTCAAAGAGCTGGAGAACACATAATTATCCTCATTTGTCTAAACGTCACCAAGATGGCCGCCTTTCAATTAACCTTCTGGGGATGGAAGAAAGTTGGAGTGATATAGTGATCATTTTTAACCTTACTATATGCTTTTTTAATGTAATTTAATTGAAATAGCCAGATGATAAAATAGTCAGATACTGTTTCCACAGGTAAAAGGATCAAGACGGGTTTGAGGCAGAAATGACTATGGAAAGTTGACAGAGCTAATGGAATAGATGATGCATTGTATGAAAAAGAACTTAGGCACAGCAAAATATGGAACTGTATCAATGTGTTTCAGAGCCAATGCCCAATGGAATGCCAGAGCCAGATAGCAGCAAACACATATGCTCTAGCCTTTAATTATCTCTAGCAGACCCGGGGAGATCAAGGAATAAATGATATGATTGCTCTAAGCATGAATATTAAGGAAGGAGAAAGAAATTGTTATTAACCACTTAGTATCAGCCAGCATTTTGCTAGGCACTTCAGGTCCAGGATCCCATACATCATGTTTTAGTCACTTGAATGTACAAATAACATCTCCCTAGTGTCCTTAAACAGACACAGAGAATAAAATGAAGGCACCCTGATAAAGACTTTTTGTAAAGATACATTATTATACTCAACAAGTACATAGCTGAGAAATGGTTCAAAGGTATGGTATTTTGATCAATCTGCAGAATTATTTCACCAAATACGATCAATTATTCTAGTAGAGCTATCTACAATAGCATATCTTATAAGTGTTTCCCTTACATATACTCTGGCTGTGTGTGTGTGTATGCTTTGATGATGATACATACAGACATATCACATGCTAAGATTGATGATGACTCAGATTTCCAGTTCTGAGTGGACTCCTAAAGGGGAATATTAACTTATGAGGAATATCAATAAACATGAATATTTCTCCTAACCATGTTATAAAATAATTCACGAAAGCACTGTATTTGTTGGGCTTGAAAATTTTTAACTTGGGACAGATTTGATAGCTCTCTTCAAGGAGATAAAGGGCTGTCATGTAAAAGAGGAAAAAGACTTATTTATAGAAAGTAGTAAAATCAAAGGCAGAATTTCCAAGGTGATAGAAATTGCAAATTTAAATTTCACCTAAATCAGTGTTTCAGTGTGCCATGACAGAATGTGCCTCATGTCTTGAGGTGCTATATTTGGAGTTGTTCCCCCTACAGTGAGTATTTGAAGGTGGTACTAAATGGGCATTTGGGTAAGAAATACTGAAAAATGTTTCCTATGCTACATAAGGAGATTGAAGAGCTTATCTAGCTCCTTTTGATTCTTTAAGTTATAAATCTATTATTTACAATGCTCACACTCACAAAGCTAATGATTTTACCTATAGGTATTAACATTCCTTTTCTTTCCCCTCAAATGTACCTTCTTTATTCCCTCAGTGATCCCTAGCCTGTAAGGGAGTACTATTTTTTTCCCCCACAGGTACACCATGAATAACAACATTAAGCGACTCTACAATATCAATTACAATCCCATACTTGCAGGATCTCCCTATGTAGGATGCAACTTGGTGTGGAAAAATAATCCTCATTATATTTAATACTCAATTCTGCTCCAAGGGCTTCTAGTATATTAAGTGAAGAACTGAAAACAGCCAAAAATGGGACAGAGGTAAAACTCACCTGGATCTATCTTACCCTACTGGTGTTTCTGGAGAATAAGAAAGTTAGAAAAGATGGATATGTTTTTTTACTCCTATGGATATATTGAAAATTCAGTAATTGGAGAATGTAATAAAGTTGGGGAATTTATCAGTTAATCTGAATAAGGCAGTTGCAGATAGCTCCAGAAGTTAAATACAAATAGTAACACCTTTTCTTTACACATACATCATGGCTACCAATATCATCAGATATATAAAAGCAGACTGAAAAGGCTTAATGCTTTCACAGAATAATGACTTTTAATTAAAAAAACTCCTATCATTTCTAAGCTTTTTAAAATAGAATAGGCATCAGTCAGTTCCTACACCAAGTTTCTTATTTTTAGCTTCACAGGTCATAAGTTTCACCTGCCTCAAAATAGAAATGGAAAGTATTTAACAAATTTAAAGGGATTCTCACCAGTTGTCACTTATCTTCTCTGGAGTATTCTTACAAGCTGTGTTATAACCCCCTGCAATGATATTCATCAATAATGTAGAGTGGATAACCCAGTGTCTCCACCAACATCCATGGAACACCTTTTACTTGCCTAATGGAAACAGGTCAGCACCCAGTGTGGTTTGTCATAAGAGGTGAAACCTATCAAGCAGACTTTTTCTCATGTTCTTAAAAAAAAACTTTTAATTTTGACATATTTTTAGACTTATAGAAGGTTGCAAAGACCATATACAGCACACCTGAGTACTCTTTATTGATTTAACTTCTGATATAATATGATGTTAAAATCAAAGGACTTTAACATTGGTTCTACACTACTAACTAAACTGAAAGCTTTATTCAGATTTTAGCACTTTTCTTACTGATCTCTAGGACCCCATCCAGTCACAGACACTGCATTTATTTGTTCTGTCTCCAAATTATCTTCCAATCTATAATAGCATCTTGGTCTTTTCTTGTCTTCCATAACTTTGGTGTTGAAAAGTAGCAGGCAGATATTCTGCAGAATGTCTCCGAGTTTCTGTTTGTCTGATAGTCCCTCATGATTAGACTCAGGAAGCATATTTTAAAGGAGTTCTTCTTATTGTATCATATCAAGACATACATAAAATTCATGTTACATTATTTGCAATGTCAACTTTGGTCAGTTGGTTCAAGTGGTGTCTGTCAGGTTTCTCCACAGGAAAACTGTTTTTTTCCTTTCCACTGTTTATGTAATTGAAGGCAGTCATTAAGTCCAGCTCTAAGGGACAGAATTAAGCTGCACCTCCTGGAAGAGGGGATATCAAAAACTTTGTAAGTCATTAAAACCAACACAATGGGGGAGGAATGTAGCTCAGTGAGAGAGCATGTACTTAGCATGCTCTTGGTGCCCTGGGTTCAATCCATAGCATGCACACGTGCGCGCACGCGCACACACACACACACACACACACACACAATCACACACACACATATTAAAAAGCACTAGCGGAAGATACTTTAAAAATACTATGGAAATATCTTGTTTTTCTTTTAAATTTTGTCCACTAATTTGAACATTTATCAATGGATCTTGCCTCAAGCTGCATTATTTTTAACTCAATTTCACTTTAATGGGATACATGGATACATTTAAATAAATTACCATATGATATTATCTCAATTAAGGAATGAATGCTTTGTGTTTACTAAATATCTGTAATATAACCAGTAATCTTATAAGCATTCCCCATTTGTAATATAAGGGCACAGTTGAGTGTGTGATAATGTATCTCTAACTCTGGTGTGCACTGTTATCTTCAGTGAACCTTGTTAAAAAGGAAAAGACTTGGCCATGAGTATTTTTGCTGAACATGTATTAAATGCCAGGCATATTTAAGTGGACTAGAGTCAGATGTAAACTACAGAGTGAGAAATAGCTGTCTATTAGGAAGAGCCTGCTTTTTTCCCAGTTAAAAATATATCAATGACAAAAAAATAAAATAACAGTTGTATTCAGTCATGCAACACCTCACAAGAAGGATATGTCCTGAAAAATGCACCGTTAGATTATTTTATCATTGTGCTAACATCACAGGGTATACTTATGCCAACCTAAATGTAGCTTACTGCACATCATGTTATATGGTATAGCCACTGGTGTATATATGATTCATCTTGAGTGAAACATGCTTACAGTCATGTGGGACATGACTATAGTTTAGGATTTATGGTATTTATTTTGGATACAAACTTCCTAAAGATGAATGGCATCTAATCAGTACAATAATCAATAAGTAACATACCTTTGCTGTGATTAGCAGGGTGACATACATTATAGAAGAAATACAACATATATATAAGATACAACTCTACTTAAAGTTGCTCATAGTCCAGTTGTGAGAGATAAAATGATTAGTTAAGTAACTGTTTACTAGTTGTATAATGGGAAGTTTTTGTACTAACCCTAACAGTAAACAGAAGGGAGATATAGGAGAAGCAGGATAGGCTTTGTAAAGGAAGCATGATGAAAGATGGACTTTATGTGTGGTAATGGGTAGAGAGGAAACATAGGAGGATGCAAGAACTGAGTCACATGTTCAAGATTGACCATGCATAATCAATACTAGGAATTAGAGGCAGGTAGATGAATTGTATCTTCTTAGAAGCACACTGGAAGTTCAAAAATATAATCACACTTGATGTGAATAAAACAAGGAACCAAGGGCATACCAAAGAGACAGCCTAATGTCAGAGGTGCTTTATGAAAAGCCACCCATTCCTTACTCCCTTTATCTCTAAATAAACCCTCATGTGTTTCTCTACAGATTGATATGGTCATCTGGATAACATGGATACACTCCATTAATATGGATGAGGAATTGATGATATTTGATGACAAAATGATCTTGTCAAATAGAAAATATAGAAAGAACCCAAAAAGGTAAACTTCAGACCAAATATAAGCAAACACTGTTAAAGGTAAGGTAAAACTGCCCAAAACATAGTAATAGAAATTCAATGCCCAAAACATAGTAATAGAAATTCAATCAGAAATTTTTTCTAAATTGATACAAATTGATAAAGCAACTTAAAATGAATTACCTGATTTTGAGCCAGTTTTATGTGTTTACTTACCTATGAGAAAATCAAGGCTCAGAAAACATTGTACTTTGTCCAGGCCAACAGAGCTAACATTTGGCAATCAGATTTTTTAAGGTCAGACCATCATGAATTGTTAAATTACACAACACTGTTGTTTATATCTGAGTAGGTGTCCATATGTGTGAGTATAGATATGCATGTATACATGCATGAACATGTATATAATAGAGATATATGGTATGAGCATACATATGGGTTGTATGAATAAGTGGTATATATGTTGTATATGCATAATGGCATATGTAGTATATATATGCATAAGTGGTGTATATATGTTGTGCTTGTGTATAAATATATACACTATTATATGTATGTTCACAAGAAAAGAGCTTTTCCCTTCCCTACCCCTTACATCTCACTTCTTCCTTAAAATAACACAACATATATGTAATAGTGTGAAGCAAATATTGCACCAAATATCAACAATCTTCCTTAAATACAGGAAATTACTCTGTCTCTCACAACTGGCAGAGACTATTTGAAAGAACCTGAAAGCATCCTATTGTTTCCATGTGTCTGCCCTTCATTCCTCACTTTCTAAGCCTTTGTCCCATGGGTGGTGGTGGCAGGAAACCATTCCTGGGGAGGAGGAAAGGGGTGGGAGTACAGCTGTATCTCACAGAAATGTACCTCGGAAAATGAGATTGGATGTTGTTTGCAATTGATTTTGTAGAGGCGAATGAGAGGAAGAATATAATTAGCGGAACCACAGGATACTCAGGATTGCAGACGGACTTTCTCGAAACCCATAAAATGCTCCACAGGTACCCCCCCCACACCTTCTCCCACATCCCTCCACCCCAACAAGTGATCAGCTCGCCTTTCTCTATGAAGAGAAAGGAGGTCACCAGTTAATATAGCTCCCCCTTGGAGGAAGAGCTGTCACAGTGAAATTGTCTGTATTTATTTTAATAAAAAAAAAAAAGGTTTGGTTGTGATAGTGTCTGACACTGGGCACATTCTTTCTCTCTTTTAAGCTGTATCATCTAATAAATATGTATCATTTCTAACAGAAAGCACGGGGTCAAACTCCCACCCCAAGAACATGGGATTAAGAAGAGGCTATGCTGGCTGCTATTGCCAACTCCGCCGCAGCATGTGAATAAAACTCTGAGGTTCATCACATTTCATTCGCTGACAAGCGTGGCCTTCCAATTCATCTCTGAGCTACCGCTTCCCGCTCAGCATGAAATCGGACCCTCCAAAAAGCAATTTCAGTTTCTGCTTCTTGAAGGTTTCCAGTTTTGATGCGGAGATGTAGCACTGGGCAGCCTGGCGGTCAGGGAAGGAGAGGGGAAATAACATGCAGTTTACAAAAAAAAAAAAAGGTTATAAATGAATTTTAAAATCCTTCCAGCTCAAATCAGCTTAAAGAACATCTCTCTTCCTTTGTAGTATAGGAGATGTCTATCTCTCTCTAACAGTGTGCAGCATTTAAACAAAGTTCATCTTTGCTTATCCCAAGGCCAGGGTCTGTGTATGCTCTTTATACACCCAAACTGCCCTCATTTAAAGAAAAAAAAAAAAGGCACACGAATTTCCTGCCTGTGTTCCTAACTCCCTTTTCTCTTAGTTTCCAATCTTCTATATGGAAGAGCTTGGAAGTTCCTTAAGATTTTTGAGGGATATTAGGGGATAGGAAAGGTAGCAGAATACAACAATTACTAATTGGGCATTATGTAAAATTGTGGATGTATAACCGACGTGATTCTGCAATCTGATTTGGGGTAAAATTGGGAGTTTATAACCCACTTCAATCTAATGTATGAAATATGATATGTCAAGAGCTTTGTAATGTTGTGAACAACCAATAAAAAAATTAAAAATTAAAAAAAATATTATTAATAGTATTATTGAAATAAGATAAAAAATCAGAATCCTAAAAAAATGCATATCATTTTTCAATTTAAGAACTTTATGAAAACCAGCAAGCGGTAGAATAGGAACAGGTAGGAAGCAAAACCTGAAAAACTGCAGCTTGAGATAGATAATGATAAAATATAAAGAGATATACACACATATATAATAAATATCGCATAAAAAAAAGATTTTTGAGGGAGCTCATCACTGTTTCATTCTGCAAATGCAATGTCATCAAGAAAAAGATGCTTTATCATAAAATTATAATGGCACTGTACTTCATAATTCATCATGTGCTTTATTTGCCAATTCATTAATTAATCCATCCAAGATTCCGGGATAATGGCCTCTAATTCTACAGGTGCAATAGTTTGCCGTAATTGCTCTAAATTACAATTAACTTTCCAGTTTCCAGGAAGGGTTTGCTAAGAAATCATCCCATGTATCAATAAGCTGAATATCATTGTATAATAAGAGACATTAAGAGTGTTACAAAATGAACTTTCTTTATTATTATAAGTCAAAATTACTTTCTGGTCACCTGAAGCACAGCATGTTCTTTAAAAATAATTTAAATTATAATAATGGTCTTCCATCACTGTAGAAAACTTAAAACATAAAGGAGCACTAATCACCCCAAATCTCCCAAACTAGATATGTACAACATTTTCATATATTATACCTAAGATGGGCTCAGCCAGAAGCCTGAAACTAACCAAAGATCTGGAATTATAGCCCATTTCTTGTACCATTCATTGTCGACACTTAAGTGCATAAGTTGCCAACATGTGCTGCAGGCAGGCAAAGAGAGGCAGTTATCCAGGGCCATTTGCATGTGTGCTCCACCTGTGGAAAACTGTTTGCAAAAGCTATCAAGATTCTAAAACATTCACAGCTATTGTCTCAGTATTTTTGTGCCAGGAAAGCTTTCCTACAAAAAGGATCCTTTTTTCGTATTGGGCCTGCAAAGAAATTATAGAAAAAATTATTAAGCTGTCAGTCATTGCAATGGAAATGACCTAAGTAAACAGTGACAGAGAACTGGGTATTTAGATTACATGATCTCTCCAGGACAGAATACTGTATAGACATTTGAAGATTCTTATTAAAATTGTGAATGATATGTAAATATTTGTTATAGTATAAAGAGGTAAATATAGGATAACTTGGACTGTATGAAAATACAGCATGCAAGTCAAAGTATATCCAGCCAAATATTTTTTTTGCCTATCTAGCTGGTGGGACTAGTGAGAACTTCTCTTTTTTCATATTTTTCTTCTTAGGATGTGAAGACATTTCAAATGAAAACATTTCTAATTTTTAAAAATTCAGAATAAAAAGCATAGTAACTGTATTGTTGCACAAACAACAATGCCACTAAATATCTCATCTCCCTAAGTGGTTATCTGCCTGTAAATATTTTTCAGTTGATTTACCTAATGTGCTAGTCACAGAGTAGAGTGTTCACTAGAAACACCTGGGAGGATGCTGCAGAACCATTTCTACTTCTACATTAACTGCAAGCACAGGAGTAAGAAAACTGCAGAAATCTAGAGAGCTGTGGCCAAGCTCACAATGCAGCGACATAATGAAAGTGTAAAAGTTAAAGTCAAAATATCAATTGATAAATCTTGACTTTGGGCTCTGAAGCTTGACAGGAAGCCTATAGTTGGTGCTGTTGGTGCTGGAGTGGAAACAGGCCGAGAGCACTGGCTTATCAAAGACTCTTTTTAATGTTTTATTTGAGTAATGGGCCTTGCAAATAAGCACCCCTGCGGCCTGAAATACATATCTTTTCAAGGACACACTGGTTTTCAATTCGACAGGTGATACGGGAAAAAAATCCCCAAGGGGAGCTTTGATTTCTGTACTTTACAGACACAGTTATATTTTATTCCAGCTAGGATGATGTGGAAGATAACAGAGAGCTCTGAGGGTGATCTGAGGGCTTGGAGAGTAAATGGAGCAGAAAACAGCTCACAGTGCAAAGGAAGGGAATACTCCTGGGAGGGAAGGAGGCTTCAATCCCTTCTGCAATCTTAGTGACACCTAATGGGGTCTTGGCCATCTTCCCTGCTCTTGGGCAAGGGAAGATGGGCAGGGAGCACATACCACCCATGGCCTTAACCCTCAGCAGGAGTGGTTACTCTCACTATGGCTCCTTATTATTGGATGCTCTCCATATAACTCTTGCCCTCAAACCTGTTTTTCTCACACACACACACACACACACACAAAAAAAAAACCAAAGCTGTATTTAATGCTGACTTTTCATAAAAGATATTTTAATTTCCTCCTTCATTCACCAATCCATTACAAACATACTGAGCATCTACTATGTGGTGGTTATCATACTGAATGCTACATATATGTGGGTGAATAAAATACAATTTCTGCCTGTGAGCCATTCACAAAGTGACATTGTGACCTAGTGTCAAGAACATATGGAGATTTGGATTTTATCCTAGGCTCCTCTACTGCTAACTCAGTAACAGAGATGTTGAATAATTTATACATGATTACTAACTTCCTGTTCCAGACAAGGTTTTTGTCCTTCCAAAATTCATATGTTAAAATGCTGACCCCAAATGTGATGCTGCTGGGACTCTGAGGAAGAGATTAGTTCCTGAGAATAGAACCCACAGGATGGGATTAGTACCTTTATAAAGTGAGATGTGGGAGTTTGCTTTCGCTTTCTGTTTTCAGCTAGGTGAGGATTCAGAGAGTTTTCAATGCAGAAGAAGACACTTCTCAGAAAAACAAAACAAAACAAAACAAAAAAAAAAAACACTGGCACCCTTATCTTGGACTTCCAGTCTCCAAAATAGTCAGGAATACGTTTCTATTGTTCTTAAGCCATCTGTCTATGGTACTTTATTATAACAACCTGAACTAATCAAGACAATTCTCATTTTCTCATGTATGAGAGTGGAATAATGAAACCCCCCCTCACAAAGTTAGAGGGAGCAATAGAGGTAAATATATGTAAAGTGAATGACCCATGTTTTATGTTCAATTGTTGGCATGTTTTAAATCACAAACCTATCTGACTTCCCAAACAAATTTATGTTACTTTAGAAGAAAAGTCAGTATCAATTAATTTTCATATCTCTCTCTGTGACGTGATTTAGCACAGGAAGTTGATTTTAACTCAAAATGTATTTGCAGAAGGAAAGGTAGGAGGAGGAGCCATTCCAGATGAGAAAGCTGTTCTGATGTCTTACCTGCACCCCTCCCATGATGGGCAGGTAATGAGAGCAGAGTGAACCTAAACTCACTTCAACCTTGATCCCTAGTGTCACTAAAGTGCAAGTCCCAGAAGCTCAGCACTAAGAGGCAAAGTGCAGACTAAGGTGACCTGTACTCCAGAAAGAAAAGTGCCTCCCAGCAGACAGAGGAGGCAAAAATCTATCTATCTATCTAACCATCTATCTATCTATCTATCTATCTATCTATCTATCTATCTATCTATCTATCATATTTCAATCACCAATCAACTATAATCTAACCTTGGAGGGTATTTATAACCCACTAACTATAATCTAGAATGTACCAATTTATTATCACATACTGACCACAATTATAATCTAACCTCTTATCAATCTACATACCTAACTACCTATTTATCATGCATCTATCACCAATCAACTGTGACCAAGGTATTTTTTATCTATTATGAATTTATGATCTATTTACTATAATCTAATCTATTATCTGTCTGTATACCTATATACCTACCTACCTGTCTATTTATCATCTATTATCTATTATCTAAGTATCATCTATTTATCTGTGTATATATCTAACCTGTAATGGCTTTCATAATTACTGAAAGTATTGAGAAAAGTGGGCCCTATGAAAGATTATATGTAGATAAAAATTGTATCAGGAAAATTTAATTTAAATTACCTCTCTGGGAGATGCAATTTAATAGAATTTCCTTAAAAAATACATACTCTTCCTATTTGATGTAACTTTAATACATACATTTTAAAACATCAGAGGCTGATGTAATTTATTTTTTAAAGCCAGCACTCTGTGGCTTAATTCCATAATTTTAAATTAATTTTTTAGGCAAATCTTAAACTGAGTAAATATTTATTAAGAACATGTACAGACTCAACATTTGGAAAGAACCAGGTGAGACTCTTATATAAACAGCATTTAAAATGTCCCCAGGATATGAGATAAGAAGTGTTCTTCCTTGTATTTATTTTTAAAAACTATCCCCAGAGAAATATGGAAACAGGGCATCAAAAAAATTCACAGAAAGAAGAATTTATTGTCTGTAAACATCTAAAAAATAATCTTACTCATTAGCAAGAATTCTAAAATTTTAAAAAATTAAAATGTTGAAGTAATTTGTATAGCTATCATACCATAGTAACAAATAGTGATGAATAAATAATAATAATTGTTGTGATATGTCAAGAGCTTTGTAATGTTGTGAACAACCAATAAAAAAAAAAAAGAATAAATAAATAAATAAATAAATAATAATACAAAAATGACGGTAATAATATTGAGCAATGCTGGAAGGGCCTTGTAGAACTGGTACCAGTTTCCACAGTTGACAAATACGTAAGATGAACTCCTTAAGTCTAACTGAATACTTTTGATCCAATGATCTTACTTTTTGGAATTTAATTCAAGGTAGTAACTGGAGATGAAAATATAGATTAATGTCCAAAGATGTTATCAGAATCTAATTCTATTAGTAAGAAAATGAAGATAATTTAATATTCTATACTATATAAGACTTGAAGAATCATATCAATGTTATAAAATAGCATGCTATATTCTTTTGTGGCAATATTGAATAGTTTTTAAAAATATTCATAAGGAGGAGTTCTTGTTATTTATTGTCTTGGGTGAATTTTAAATGTTGTTTATATAAGGGACATATTTGGTGTTTTCCCAATGCCAAGCCTGTACCATAAACTTAATAAGTGATTACTCAATTTTAGACAAGTTTTAAGTGATATTTTACAACTTGAGAAATGTCTACAGACTTGACTAAAAAAAATCAGAATTCAAAATACTATGCATGTAACAATTATCCTATGCAAAAAACACAAAACATGTATAAAGCAAGACTGGTAGGAAAGATTAAAATTTGAACAGTGGTTATCTCTGATTGGTGAGATTCTTAGAAATATTTGTTTACTTCTCCCTACTTTCTATACTTTCCAAATTTTCTAAAATTAACACAAACTACATTATAATCAAAGGGTTAAATTTATAAAAGCCCCTTTTTGTCTAAAAGAAGTGAACAAACTTGAACATAAATAGAAAGGAAGAAATAAAAGTCATATAAATAGAAAGGAAGAGCCCTTAGAAAATGTAAGTAGTTCGAAGATAGGATCATTCCACAAAGTAGATTTTTTCCTACCTGCAAAATTTGCCTCTTTTGTTGGAGATAAATAAAGTTTGAACTCTGAAAATTTATGGTTTTTGAAAGATAAAAACCAGAGACAAAGAGTTGTGCTGAATTAGGAGGCTAGGATGGTATTAGCTGGGAATCTTTATGGGTGAAATTTACCAACAATGGGCAGATGGAAACGGCCTAGCGTTTCCTTTTGCACTCTAAACTGGGTGAAGAAAACCTCCCTTTTCATACTTATCACAAGGTGAAATGACCACACACCTCCTCTCCCAGACTGCTGGAGAGACAAAGAAATGAGATGCAGGGACCACTTGCAGTCTTTAGAGGACTCAGGTTTTGAGGACTTAGTGACTCCACTCGAAGTTGCTGCCTACTTCTTCAACTGTTTCCTCTTCAGCCCCTCAATGAGGCATGCCGCTCTTTCTCAGATCTCAGAAATAAATTCTCCTCTATCACAGGAGTGGAGCAGACACAATTTTGTTCATTATAATCTCTAGCACCATAGGTAGGTTCAGGTGTTAGGTACATCTGCAGCTGTTAAAATTTGGTAGAATTATTTTAACAAAAAGAAAAGAAAGTTATTAGTACTGAATGAGAGACAAAATGAGTATGCAGAATGATAAATCACAATATATCACAACGTTTAAAACATCGTGGGGTGTGTTTTTAATTATATATCATGTGCATTCCTGACAAAAGATATTTGTTTTGACTAGGTATTTTGTATGAGAGATGAATCCTGCCTGCATTAGGAAATTTTTCTCAAGATGTTTGGGAAATGTTTCACCATGACTAGCCTCTTTCACTTTTACCCCAGTACCTGAGGTGACCTTGCCCTTTTGATGCCAGGTAAGCCACTGGGGAGCTAGGTGGAGCTCACCACTTACCAGATCAGCAAGGACCTCACTGTATTGAAAGTGCACTGGGAACACAGAAGCATGGGCTTTTCCTCATTCAATTTTCCCTATCTGGATCCCATTTTAACTCCACCTGACAGAGGTAGAGTGAAGTGAGAAGACAGAACCAGAATAGAAAGAGACAATGATCTCCTAGCAGTAAAATATCCTTTTTACAAATGTTACAAACAGATGACCATCTGGACGCATGACCTCAGGGTCTTGGAAGGAAATGATTGACTGGAAACAGCATCATGGCTTTGCAATGACTAGGCTCTCCCCCAGGCACAGGGAGATGATATGAAGAATCTGAGTCTTCTACAGCCTGACACACAAACAGAGTGTTGTATGAGGAAAGGATTTCACTTGAGCAAGGGACTTCAGTTAGCAGGACCACACATATTATGGGTTGGATCTGGAATGTCCCCCAAAGTCTCATATATTTAGAGGTGGGGGTTTGGAAAATAATTGGATCATTATTGACCTCATCAGTGGATTAAACCATTGTGGGATGAATGAACTACTGGGAAATGGGATCTAATTGTACGAAGTAGGTCACTGGTGGTATGCCCTGAAGGAATTTATCTTTCTCATCCCCGAAAGGTTGGCCTTCTATCCCTGCACCCCTATTGCTGTCTGCTTCTCTGTTTCTTGGCTGCCATAAACTTAACAGCTTTCCTCTACCATGCCCTTCTGCCATGTTGTTCTGCCTTACCTCAGGCCCAGGAGCAATGGAGCCAGCCAACTATACACTTGAACCTTGGAAACCATGAGCCAAAATAAACCTTTCCTCAAGTTGTTTGTGTCAGATTTTTTTGGCCACAGTAATGAAAAGCTGATTAACACACTGAGGGCCTGTCAGTTCTTGGCTTGTTGGTGTGTACATGTTATCCTAGAAAAGCCAGTAGGTCACACATGCTTTCTGAGCAGTCAGAGGGAGCAGCATTCTTCTGTCTTTTCAGAAAGAGAAATAAGTCTTGCTCTATGTATTGTGAAGGTACATCCAGCCCGATAAATGGTTTGTTTTTTGTTTTGGTTAGTATTGGGAAGGGTAAAAGTAACATCTTCCTCTCCTGAATTTGGAATTCAGTGAGGGAATGATGGAGTGAGTAGAGGTCACGTGTCAGTTCTACTCCTGACAGAGGAGGTTGTTTGACTGTAGCAACCAAGGATTCTCTCCTACTTTTCCCCTGATTGAAAATAATAGTATCATCCCAGGCAGGTGCCCAAGGTGCAGCATCAAGCAAACTGAAATGTGTGTGTGTGTGTGTGCGTGTGTGTGTGTGTGTGTGTGTGTGTGTGTGTGTGCTGTGATCAGGCTGCCTGAAAAAGAGGACTTAGAAAGGGTTGGTGGCCACAACGGCAGATGCTTTCTCACAGGTCCAACGGTATAGAGCTCCTCCCTCCCTGAGGAGTAAGCAAAGAATAGGGAGAGAGGCAAGGAGCTATACTCTCTCAAAAAATCCCTCTACAATGACAATAACAACAACAAAAAGCTGGAAAAATTGATGTGTTTTCTTAACAAAACCACAATGAGATGATCATCAAACTTCAGCAGATGGAACAGGATAAACTGGGTCCAGGTTCTATCAAGTGCTACACTAAAAAGTACTCCCTGAGTGTAAACTCTGCCTGGAATAGTCCTCTCTCCTGAATGCAGTTCTACAAAGGCTTAGGGTAAGCTCATAAAAATGTCTGGAATTGGATACACATATGGGCCAGTCACCTGCTTCTTTTTCCAAGATCCACAACAGTCCAGACACAGCAGAGAGAAAAGACACAATCTTGGTAAAAGTTACACAATTCCTAAGTGAGCCTGAGGAATTCCTGAACTGAAATAGAAACATCCCCTCATAAATGAATAAAGAAGACCACGGGTTTATATGTTAATCTTATGAATATAGCCCAGGTACGCAAGATTGGTTTATTCTGGATATTTGGTTCAAGTGAGGCTATAATCTGATAGGACAAGATTTGAACCACATATTGACCAAAGTATAGTCTTTGCATCTGGGAGTGGGCAGCCAGCCCTGCTCTGGCCACACCCTTCTTCCAAAGGTACTATTGTCTCTCTTCTTGGGCAGCTCTAATAAGCCTTCCTTTGAGCTGTTTGCTTTGCTGTATTTGCTTAGTGCCAGAAAAAGATAAATAGTCATCCATTTTAAATTCCAAACTCATTTCCGCAAACATTTGTTCTAAAGTCTCAAAAAGCTACTTGCAGTTAAAAACTGGACTTTCTAAAAAAAGCCTGTCAATTCAAATTTCTTGATGAATCCAGGCACTTAAAAGTCTCCATGAGTTCACTGGTGTGGCTTTCAACAACTCATCAGAACACATATATTTCTCTAATTGGCTCACTATTTACCCAAGAATTCATTCTGGATGGAATTATGGAGATACAGTTTCTAAATGTCCACTTTATTGTTAACTCTAATTCTACAGCTAAAAACTGACCTAGGAACCAATTATTGAGATAACTGGCAAGAAAATTAGCTGGAAATACAGCATAGTCAATGGTGACCTATTTATAAAATTCTTCCTCAAATGTCACACAACAACGTACCTTGCACATGTAGACTATTTTATAACTACAATTCAACACATACTTGTCATTTTTTTCTAATAGCCTTATCTTCAGCTTTTTCAAGTGAGGCAAAATTATATCTTAGAATTTTGGATAAATTAATTAAAATGATCTACAGAGATAATTTAGCCAGAAATAATTTAAAATTATATTTAAATTCTAAAACCTTCATGCAGAGTCTTTATTTCTTTTCATGACATTACCCCACATTGATTGACATCTCAGGATCTAAAATACAGTTTGATGTCTCATTCATTCATCCATTTTTTCTTTCATTCTCTTGTTCATTCACATTACATGCCAGAGTGGTTGTTTAGCAATGGAGACAATAAACTAAACTCTGGGTGAGACCAGAGCTAATGCCAGTGTGTGTGTCTTGCAGGACACTTAGTGCAAAGTGATGCACAGTATAATGCTCACAGTATATATGTATGAATGGGGGCTGGGGATTGGAAACATTATAGAAAACTTAATGCTTCAGATGCATTCTATAGTTAGCTAGGAGACAAGTGAACCACACACAAAATCATCAGGACAAATGTTTGGCCATGTGCAAAGCAATGGTTGCCTGAGGAGGCTACAGCTGGTAGTAAAATCAGCATGGCATGGTGAAATATGAGTGACAGGTGGCCTAGCAGCAAAGGCTGCTTTTAGGAAAGGGTGAAGACCTCAGATTCCAGGAGAAGGGCTGAAAACTCATTTCTTGGAGCAGATCCACAAAAGGAAGCTTTAATCAAAGAAGCGTGATTATTTTGAAAAGATTGCTCTAGTGGTAGAAAAACGGATGGCAACAGAGGAAAATGTGAGGGACAAATTGGGGACATCTACATCTGCAATGTGGATGAGAAATCCTTTGCAAGCCTGTGTTGATGCCATGGTGGGGGAAAAACTGTACTGCAGTCCAGGAAGCCTGGATAGGAAATTAGAAAGTAGTGGCAAAAACAAAACAAAATATCCTTTCTGAGGGCTTTCAAGACGCGTGGAAGTGAAAGAAAGGAGAAAGAGAGGGAGAAGGACAAAGAAGACAGAGAGAAAGGCAGAAAGATGTGACAAAACTGTGAAACTTATTAAGGCTATTTGTTTTTTGTTGTTTTATTGTTTTGTTTTGTTTTTATATTGGAGATATTTATGCAATGAAGCAAAGAGAATCTATGGTCTCTTTCTTCTTTCATTCTAACAAGTACCTAAACTCATGTCAAAAAAACACTTTATAAGTTGTTTTTTAGAGGGGATGCATGCTGGCAAAGAAACTTTCTGTATTTACAATAGTTTGTAGATCTAAAATGGTTGATTCTTATCATATTTAAAAAAGAGAGAGAGAAGAAGAGAAAAAACTGCACAGATAAATACATAAATTACTCCAATCAGCTGGTTCTCTCCTATGTCTGAAATGTAGAGACAGCCATGGATGTGATAGCCAAGCTGGACAGTCTTGAGGGACAAAGATGGTCAGTTCTCACTTGACAGGTCTACACTCAAGGAGAAAGCACAGTGTCTTGGGAAGAGCTCATTAGTTCACTGTAATGTCACCTTTAATTGGCATGCTTGCTTTTTATGTTAGCTATCTATCATGTTCCTTGTTTATTTATCAAAAGTCATTAGCAGTTAGAGGGAGATCTGTAAGTCACCCGTCAGCCTTCCATGGGGCTGGGGCAAGATTTAGAAGAGAAGACCAAGTGCCACGTGGAAACCTCCAAGGCCTTATCCTTACAGGTAATGGTGAAGAGTTTTAACACCATCACTGTAGTGTCATGAAACTGTCACATCATCGCTTTATTTGCTTCCCTACTATTCATGCAAATTTCACAGCACACTATTAACATCTTGTAGCTCAGTAAAAATATACCAAGGGAACAATGAGAAGTGGAAGTGGATTAGAATGCATCAATCTGACCTCAGAGATGATGTTCTGGAGCTGCCTCCACTAAATCCCAAAGAATTGACTATACTAGAACACGAGAGAGCCTCAACGTTCACTTAACCTCAAGAGACCCTGGTATACCAAGTCTACTGAAGAAACAACAGAACAAAGAATGGGATAATCACTTGTATTTCAAAGTTGTTCAAACCACAGCATCCCTTTATATAAAGAATGACAACAGTCAATTTGAAATATACATTTACTTACCAAAATTTTATATTCAAGTCAAACTGCTCAATAATATTGGGGGAGTATTGACCTGATTTTTTTCTTGCACAATTTCACACATTAGGTGAGGGAGGTGTGACAGCAAAGTGACTCAATTCAGCCAAGTGATTTCGGTTGAGATCCAAGCGCTGCCATTTATTACTGTGTAATGGAAGCCAGTTAGTCACTCTCTAAATCCCTCAGTAATATACCAGCTTCTTAGGGGTAAACACTAGGAGAGTCAATTAGGTAAAAACAAACAAACAAATAAAAAACACTTAGCACAGATTGTCATGTAGTAAACATTCAATAATTCTGGTGGTGTTAACCATGAAAGGTATGGCAGGATAGTGTTTTGGAGTATTTACCAATGTTTCATTTCCTACTAAATTTAGCTACATTATCTTCCATTCTCTGTCCTCTTTTTTTTTCTTCTCACTTTCTTGAAGCAGCAAAGGCATTCCAGGCTTCCTGCCTTCCAGGCATGATTGTTAAAAACAAAAATGCAAAGACATATCACATACCTTAATCCCTGGCCTTAGAGTTTCTAAAGTAGACATCCTGTATAAAATATTTGTAAGCCTACTTGTGGAAGTACACTGCTCTCCAGTTTTCTCCTCTAGCTTCAGATGAAAGGAGAACTCCCTGGGCAGTAAGGTGAAAACTAGAAAAGCAGAGATAATGTAGTCTGCTCCAGGCCATGGGATACACATTAGAAGTGGCTACATGGGGTGTTTAGGGTACAGGACCAGACAGTCACACAGAACCTCCTAAGAAAACCACCAGACTATTCTAGCTCATAAGTAGCTGAGAAGGGTCTGTGGAAGCCTTTTAGGGTGTCTTATGTACATTGATCTGCAACTCAAGACCACATAAGTACAAGGACAAGGTACAAGGATCTATCAAGGGATAATTGCCAGATCAGTAGGTTCCCAGAAACAGAACCCTCCTGTACGACCCTGTCTCCAATGTTGGGCATTAAGTAAGTGCCCTAAACAAAAAGGACATCAGAAAAAAGTGGGGGAGAAAATACTGACATGATCTAGCTCCTTCTGAATTTGACCAAGAATAAGCTGTAGCCTCCAGAAAGAATGAAGACATGAGACAAATGTTAAGTTCAGTTTTTAAACAACAATAATAATATAATAATGAAATTTTAATTTTGCAGCTTTGACCTTATAAGCTTCTTTCCAGTTATAAAAGAAATACTGAGCTGATTCCCAGGACTACTAAGGAAGAGGTTAGGTAGTTTAAGAAAGTGGGGGCTGTCAGGCTGCAGGCTAGGAAAATCAACTGCTATAGCTAGAAACGGGATCATGAAAGATGAAAACAGATATTCAGAATGTGGAATTCTTTGTGATAAAAATAATGAGTCTGCTTTTGCCTGTTTTTATTCCTTTAAGTTACAGATCATTCAACAGACTTAAAGAATATAATTCCAAATGCCAGTAGTTGCTTTAATCCCTCCCCTTTCCCTGCCAAACTCCTCCCTCCTTTTTACTTTTTCAGTATGAAGGAATCTGAAACTCAAACTCAATTTCATGTATCTTATATTCAGTTCTTTCCTTACCCCTTGCATCACAAGCCTCTGTGCTTCTGTAGCACCTGGCATATACTGCACATTCATCAACACTTATCACCACACTGATCACTAACATTTATTGGGGACTTACTTTGGACTAGACACTGTCATAAGCTCTATATATATACATCAATCAACTAATTCCCTCATTCTTTGGAGGTGGGTGCTCTGAAGAGCTCCTTTTTTTTTCAAGGAAGAATACCAGCAAAGGTAAACTGTGTCTCTCTCCTGGGGCCCTTGGGTTAGATCAGTGGACATGCAGGGGTTTTAAGTCCAGAGCCCTGCCTTTCAGAACCATGCTATTTACCCTTTCACTGGTACCTAGAACTCTAGGGAAATAGAGCTTCCTTTCTTTATTTTTGCCCAGTAACTTGAGCTCCTTCATTTATCTCTTCCTCAACAAATAGGTTTTGAGTGCTCTTTCTGTGCAGGATACTATTCTTCTTGGGAGGAAAGACCTCTTTTGTCAGGATGCTGACAATGCTGTGGGCCTTTGGTACATTCTGCATAAATGGGATCCTAATGTCTCTCTTCCAGACTCAGTCATTCTCAATTTCAGCTGCACACTGGCATCATCTCAGCATCTTTCTAAACCTACCGACATGGGTTTGGGATATAGCTCAGTTGTAGAGTGTGTGCTTTGCACATTCAAGCCCCTGGGTTCCATCTCCAGAACTGTAAATGAACATACTGACATACGGCACCATATCCAGAAATTATGATTTAATTGACCCCAGATATGTACTGGGCATTGTGATGGTTTCCGTCTCCCAGGAGTTGAAATTTCTGCTCTGGAACCTCTACTCTGGAAAATACTCGCAGAATGAAATATCCTTCTATAGCCACATGAAATTATTTCCTGAGATAGATTACTTCCTTATCTTATAAAATCTCACCCTTTAAAAAGAAAGATGGGCATAATATCACACTTCCAGAGAGGCAGGGGTGAGGATGAGGGCAGAATGAGAACATGAGACTTTTGTGGCTCCAGGCCTCGAAGACCAGTGTGACAGGTGGGAAGAACCAGAGCTGAAGGGGAGTGTCAGGAACTCATTTCCAGGGCTGGGAGGGAGGGAGGAAGAAATGTGTCTGTCAAGCACTCACCAGAGACCTTCAAGAGCAGCATACACCTTTGATTTATAGGGGAAACTGATGAAAGAAGACTTCTGCCCCCTTCCAACAACCAAGGTCCCTATGGAATACACAGTCGACCACCAGGTCTGTTTCCTGTCTCTCCCAGCCAAGCTCCTTTAGCTCTGGGCAGAAAGAGAGTTGTGAATTATTTGGGAATATGCTGAGAGTGTCCTGTCTGGGTGACAGGAGTCTCATAAATCATTCCTTTCTGTACTTGATCTCTCTTTCAAGTGGAGTAATGTCAACTCACTGAGGAATCTGATGCCCAGGAATCAACATGAAGGCATGATTTGGATGTGCAGAGCTGCAAGAAATTACGGCAAGGGAAATGGTAGAAGAACCAGCAAGAAGAAAAATGTAAAACAACACTAATAATAACAATAACTACAAATACTGCCAATTAGTCCACCTTCTAGTAATTTTTATCACCAGCTAACACGTAACTTATTTGTTTTTTGAAGCTCTCTCCTCACGTGAACATAGACTCCGTGATGACATGCATATGGCTTGCGCCTGCTATAACCCAAGGGCCTAGAATAGTATAATGTACACAAAATGCATAGAAAGTCACAATTAAATATTTGCTGAATTAATTAGGTACAATAAGACCGATCTGCCACACATTTAGCCTGCAGGAATTCATTTAATCCTTGTAATGATTCTGAAAGGTACACGGTACTGATGTAAATTATAAGTGAGGAAACAGAATCATATGGGTTATAAGAGTCCTCCAAGTTAATATGTAACCAAGTAAGTATTTCCATATGAACATTTTTTGCCACCAAATTCATGTTCTTTGTGCCACCCAATTCTATGTCCCAGTGAAAAAAAAAAAGGAATAAGAAGGTAACAGGAGGAGAAGAACGAGAATAAGGATAAGTTTATGGTGGAGATGGATGAGGAGGAGATGAAATAAAAGCATATAGAGGTCTGGGGATGTGGCTCAAGCGGTAACATAATCGCCTGGCATGCGCGGGGCACTGGGTTCAATCCTCAGCACTACATAAAAATAAAATAAAGATGTTGTGTTCACCAAAAAATGAAAAATAAAATAAATATTTTTTTAAAAATCTCTCTCTCTCTCTCTCTCTCTCTCTCTCTCTCTCTCTCTCTCTCTCTCTCTCTCTCTCTCTCTCTATCTCTAAAAAAAAAATCACATGGAAAAGGAAAGAGAATAATTAAAAAGTTCAATGTCAAAAGAAATGCTGATGCCTCTGGTGAAAGACGCACTCTCAGATAAAACAAATTGGTGAGTGACTCTGGGTCAATGCGCCTTATGCATTGTTTTATATAACAGTATTATTTTTTTGTATATGTGTTTTATATAGCACACACAAAAGCAGCTATACCTCATACATACTCTGGCACCTCTTTTAAAATTCCTAAAGAACTGACATTTGACAATACTTACAATACATATTCTGCTGCAGTATTTCATTATGTCCTGGAGTTGTAATAAGGCAAAACTGAATGATCCCACTTTGCAGATTTACAGGCTACAGTGATATTAAATTGTGCTTGGAGAGACCAGAGATAATCTAGGAATACTCACCAGCCAGGACTCAAGGGCCTGGGAGACAGACTGCTGCCCTTTCAAAAAGAAAGGCAATGGGAGCCTCAGAGGGCCACCAGAATTCACTGCAAAGCCCAGACCCTCAAGATTATATACACACATACACACACACAAGGTTAGACAAAGGTTAAATGACTTGACCAAAGGTTGAACAGGGGTCATACCTGGGTTAGCACAGAGTACCAAAAGATGCTTATTGTTATTCCAGAACTATGTGTTCTGGTTCTCCCTGACAAATGTGTTGTCTACTATGTTCTAAGGTTCATTAGCCACAGTTTAATTAGACATTGGCTTTTGGAAAAAAATTTGTACCCATTGTATCTATCTGTTCAGTCTAAAGTGGTACAGATGAAGAAAGGATTTAATCCTGGTATTAAATATTTCTAGAGATTAAATTACTAGTCAATGTAGTTTGCAATCAAGTGACTTCTGAAGGATAGTCATGGTTTTACCAGGAAGAAAGAGACACCTTTGGAGGTCCTGAGCAAGGACAGCTGTCAGGCACTGATGCTCTACAAAGAGGATGAGAAAACAAAAGGACACTCTTCCACTCAAGATAAGAAGAATTTCTCTTGTTTCGCCTCAAATGGACTTTTTTTCCAGGACACAGTGCTCTGAGTCATCACCAGGAAAACAAACCAACTGCTTGTGTGTTGCTTTCAAGAGTTCAGATCGTATCTACTATTGTGCCTTCTATCAGCCACACTGGGCAGAGAGAGAGCTGTGCCAGGTGCAGTTGACTAATAGAAATACTTTTTTCAGTACTGAGGATTACAGGGCTTGTTGCATGCTAGGCAAGTGCTCCATCACTGGGCTACACCCCCAGATAAAAGTATGTTAAAGTAAGAATGTAAATCTACATGAGGCTGCCATACAATGTTTTAGAGATGCAATAA
Source organism: Ictidomys tridecemlineatus (assembly GCF_052094955.1). NCBI lineage: Eukaryota > Metazoa > Chordata > Mammalia > Rodentia > Sciuridae > Ictidomys > Ictidomys tridecemlineatus. Next base: position 84,623,860 of record NC_135489.1, on the reverse strand, counting down.
TAATAATTCAACTAAAAAAGAAATAAATGTTAATTAATAGCACTAACCCACCCATGTACTAGAAACAACTACACAACTTAACCAATCAAGTCCCATGTTTGCAATTCTCTAAATATTTCCATGAAATTGTCATAGGTGCATCAAAATAGGTTTGAAATCATAATCTATAGAGTTTATATATCATATATGTATATATATGCACACATAGATGCATATACATTCATTTTCAAATTCTGTATCCATTCAACTATTACTTTTCTCAAAATAATAGAACTCTAAAAACATGCATTTAAAGAATTACCACAAGTAGTATATGTGTTGCTCAATTTAAGTTTTTATAGGTGTCCCCACATCTGGGACAATGGAACTTAATGTATTAAGATTGTATTATAATGCTAATTACCTCAATGGTAATGGAAACAAACAAACAACTAAAATAATCTTATCTTAATAAAAAGGTAGATATTGGCTAAAATGCTCTAAAAGCAAGTGAAGAATAGTAGTTAAGGGAAAATGACTCTGATTCTCCCTTGATAGATACTAGGTCAATTATTTTCTACACTGTTAAATGTAATTTTGATAGTATAAAAATGTAGTGATGGAATTTAAGAAGATCCCTCCCTGGAGAAGGACCCAAGTAATAAATTCTTGAAGAGATGATTCTCTGCAGAAGAGAGCTGATCTGGTAAACCTGGATCAGGGGAAGCTAGAGTGTTTACTGGGCTCAGGAACAGATGTTATCACTTTTGTGCAAATAAACTGAAACTGTGAAACAGGTACAAGGTGTGGACAGAAAGTGACTGAAAAACTGCTGGACCAGGAAAGGAGAGCCCCAGGAACTGGCCATCAAGACTCTGCTGTTTACCAGTAACATTAAAACCTAAAGATGGCTAATAACATCACATGAAGCTCACATTTGCAGAAAGTGAATCAGCTGATGAGTGGGAGAATGAAAAACTAAACATGCCCAGGAAGAATTTTTAAAAGATCATTTTTGGGACATGTGAAGTCTAGGGGAGGAGCCACATACACATATTCTCTGGTGGAGAATAAAGGTATGTTCTGCTTTATTTTATTATTGCTATTGTTAAGCCATCCAGGAAAACTCCGAGGTGTAATGAAATATTGCAGTCTGTGGTGTCCAAGAGGGTCACCACATATGGTTATCGGGTACTCAAAATACATGTGACTAAGGAGCTAAGTTGTTCACTTTAAATGATTTACATTCAAATTAAATGTAACTCACATCTAGTGACAATTGTATTGAGAAAGACAGATCTTAAAACTCAAGGACCAGCATAAGACTCAAGAAAGAAAACCATTCGCTTAGAAATTAATTTGGTCCAAACAAGATGTACTGAAATAATTATGAGAAGGGTCTAATCCTCCTAATATGTCTGATAGTGATGCCAATCCATGTCAATTTTAGTTTATCTAAAATGCTTTGTTCTCTTCAATAAAACTAAGACAAATAAATGTACCACTATTCCCCATAACCACAAATGATAAGCCACTAGTGAAACATGATAGCAGAATGCATTTGGATTCATGTACATAAATGGAGCACAATGCTTCATTTCTCTGGTTAGATGTACAGTCGCACCACATGTGCAGTCATACATATTCCTAGGGTAATGATGTTCATCTCCTTCCATCATTGTTCCTGCCCACATGTCCCCCTCCCTTTCCCTCCTGCCCCTTTGCCCAATAAAAATTCTTCCATCCCCCCCCTCATTATGAATCAGCATCCACTTATCAGAGAGAACATTCAACCTTTGGTTTTTTGGGATTGGCTTACTTCGCTTAGCATGATATTCTCCAACTCCATCCATTTACCTGAAAATGTCATAATTTTATTCTCTTTTAATCCTGAGTAATATGGAGCCATTGTGTATATATACCACAGTTTCTGTATCCATTCTTCTGTTGAAGGACATGTAGATTGGTTCCACAGTTTGGCTTTTGTGAATTGAGCTGCTATGAACACTAATGTGGCTGTGTCATTATAGATGCTGATTTTAAGTCCTTTAAGTATAGACCGAGGAGTGGTATAGCTGGGTCAAATGGTGGTTCCATCCCAAGTTTTTAAGGAATCTTCATTCTTAAACTGCATTTTAAATAGATCATTGTGTATGCAAAGAGCATTATCAATTCTGTGTGGTGGACCATGAGTATGCATGGTAAAGCTTGGCAAATGAGGGTAGGAGAATGTGTATGGGCAGTTACAGGACATAAAAGACTACTTTTTAAAACTTTAAATGAGAAATGATACAAGCCTAAATTAAATCACTAGTTCAGAACTTAAAGAAGTAAATGATTAGAAAATATTTAAGATTACAAATTTACTGTCCTCACTGACAACAGAGGTATGGGTGATTCATGGATGGAAGATTCATGGACAAATCTTAGTTTCTGATTTGAGTGACAGAATGAGATTATGATGTTATCAAGAGAGAAAGGGCTTATATATGAAGTAAGAAATGGGGAGATATTTGATGAGTTTCTTTTAATTATATTGAGTTTGAGGTTCCTGTATGAGATATTTCCATATACACATCTCAGGAGAGAGGCCTACACTAGGAATACAGATGTGGCAGTCATTGAGATAAAATGGCACTTGAAGTGATGCTAAAAGAGAAGAATTCTGAGGGAGGCTAAGTAAAACAATGGAATCTGGTCTGGGCCTGACCTCCCCTGGTAGTCTGCTGATCAGCAGGAGCAGTGCTGTGCCAGAGACTGGGCTCCAGCGGGTGTCTGCTGGTGGCAGGATGGACCTACGCCTACTGTGAGCCTGGCCAAGCTCACAGTGTGGGTGGATCCATTTTATACCTAGAAGACCCAAAAACTCCCAACAGAAAACTTCTGGAACTAGTAAATGAATTCAGCAATGTAGCAGAATATAAAACCAACACACATAAATAAAATGCATTTCTGTATATCAGGGACAAATCCTCAGAAAGGGAAACTACCCCATTTACAATAGCCTCAAAAAAAAAAAAAAAAAAAAAAAAAAAACCTTGAGAATCAATGAAAGCAGAGAAAAGTCTATATAATGAAAACTACAGAACCCTAAATAAAGAAATCAAAGAAGACCTTAGAAGACGAAAGCCTCTACCTTGCTCTTGGATTGGCAGAATTAATATTATCAAAATTACTGCACTACCAAAAGCACTATACATATTTAATGCAATTCTGATCAAAATCCCAATGACATTCCCCATCGAAATAGAAAAAGCAGTCATGAAATTTATCTGGAAAAATAAGAGACCCAGAATACCTAAAGCAATCCTTAGCAGGAAGAGTGAAGCAACTAGCATCACTATACCAGACCTTAAACTAAACTACAGAGCAATAGTAACAAAAACAATATGGTTTTGGCACCAAAACCGACTGGTAGACCAATGGTACAGAATAGAGGACACAGAGACTAACTCACAAAACTAAAATTATATTATATTACACAGAGGCACCAAAAATATGCATTGGAGAAAAGAACCTCTTCAACAAATGGGGCAAGGAAAACTAGAAAACCATATGCAACAAAATGAAATTAAAACTCTATCTCTTACCATGCACAAAACTTAACTCAAAATGGATCAAGGACCTAGGAATAAAACCAGAGACCCTACATATAATAGAAAAAAAAGTAAGCCCTAAACTCCATCATGTGGTATTAGGCCCCAACTTTCTTAATAAGACTTCTTTGGCTCAAGAATTAAAATAAATAATCAATAAATGGGATGGAATCAAACTAAAAAGTTTCTTCTCAGCAAAAGTAGCAATCTGTGAGGTGAAAAGAGAGCCTACATCTTGGGAGCAAATTTTTACCCCTCACACATCAGATAGAGCACAAATATATAGGGTATATAAAGAACTCAAAAAACTAAGCACCACAAAAACAAATAACCCAATCAACAAATGAGCCAAGGACCTAAACAGACACTTCTCAGAAGAGGATATAAAATCAATCAACAAATATATGAAAAAATGTTCAACATTGTTAGCAATTAAAGAAATGCAAATCAAAACTACTCTAAGAGTTCCTCTCACTCCAGTCAGAATGGCAGCTATTATGAAGACAAACAACAATAAGTATTGGCAAGGACGTGGGGGAAAAGGTACACTCATACACTGCTGGTGGGACTGCAAATTAGTGCAGCCAATATGAAAAGCATTATGGAGATTTCTTGGAAAATTGGGAATGGAACCACCATTTAACCCAGTTATCCCTCTCCTTGGTCTATACTCAAAGGATTTAAAAACAGAATACTACAGGGACACAGCCACATCAATGTTTATAGCAGCACAATTCACAATAGCTAAACCTAGATGCCCTTCAATAGATAAATGGATAAAAAAAGATGTGGCAATATGTACACAATGGAATACTACTCAGCAATAAAAGAGAATAAAATCATGGCATTTGCAAGTAAATGGATGGAGTTAGAGAACATAATGCTAAGTGAAGTTAGCCAATCCCAAAAAAACTAATGTTGAATGTTTTCTCTGATATAAGGAGGCTGATTCATAGTGGGGAAGGGATGGGGAGCATGGGAGGAATAGATAAACTCCAGATAGGGCAGAGAGGTGGTAGGGGAAGGGAGGGACAAAGGGTTAGAAATGATGTTGGAATGTGATGGACAGTATTTTCCAAAGTACATGTATAAAGATATGAATTGGTGTTAATATACTTTGTATACAACCAAGGATATGAAAAATTGTGCTCTATATGTGTAATAAGAACAGTAATCGTTTCTGCTGTCATATATAAATAAAAAATTAATAAAAAATAAAAACACACACAAAATTATTGTTAAGATAACAGAATTCTTAAAGCAGAAAATTAATATAGATGATGATTAAAAGAGAGACCTTGGCTAGAATCTATATAGAAGTATATTTTAAATCACAGGAGGTACATGACTCAGATAAACAATATAGTAGAGAGTGTGCTAGTCAGCTTTTCATCACTGGGACAAATACCTGATAAAAACACCCTATGGAAAAAGGATTTATTTTTGATTCATGGATTCAGATTTTTCAGTCCATGGTTCCAAGACAGAAACATCATGGTGGAAGATCATGATGAAGGAAAGCTTATCAGCTCATAGAAGTCAGAAAGCAGAGAGAGAGAGAAAGAAAGAAGGGGAGGGGCCAGGGCCAATGGCATATACCCAATGACCTACTTCCTCAAAGTATGTCCCACCTGCAAACAGTTTCTGTCACCTTCTGATAGTACACTAAACTATCAATGGATTAATCCAACCATAAGGCAAGAACCCTCATCTCACTTCTCCAAAGTTTCATCTCCGGACACAGCTATGCTGGAGCCCAACCCTTCAACCCATGAGTCTTTGGGAGACATATATCCAAACAATATCAAAGATCAAGAAGGTGAAATGATAATATATGAAGGAAGAAGAGATAACTGATGTATCAATAATCCACAGCAGATTAATGAGAAGAGGCTCATAAGAGAAAGTGTATGGTAAGAGATGCAACATCTGGAAGAAAGAATATGGGTATAGATAAAACTTTTGGGCATGTGTATGTGGTTGAGAAGAATTAGATCATTCTACTTACTGAGACTAAGGAGTGTCAAATGGAGAGTTCAAAAGATAAATGAAAGTCTGAAATGGGAATTTGAAGAATTCGAGAGAGATCTGGCCATAATAAAAGAAATAACTGTTGTGCTACCTTGAGGACCCAGCTGAGGCCAGAGGCCACAAATTATACTGTCACAAATCCAGAGTGTGTGATAATTTACTCAGCTGTGCTCAGCAGCTTAAGTATGGAACAGAAAATGTGACTGTCATGTTGGTCCTTTATGGTGAGTGTGGTAGGAGAACAAGGCTACAAAAAGAAGGAGGGAGATAGGCTGAAAAATACACGAGATGATCAACAACTGCATCAGAACTGAACAGGGAAAGAAATTAGTTGAGCAGAGGTGCATGAATTGGAGAAAAAGAAGAGCTTAAAATCTCTAAATTTTAAGACATGTTTTTTAGGATGGAGCACATAAGAGCCAAAAGCAAAGGAGAACATCACTATAATAACTTTTATTTCATAGTTTTAATGAATACTAGATAAAATCATCCAACTAAAGCACTTATCATAATTTGTGATACATGGTAAATATTCACTAAATGGTAAGAAACAAGCACATCTCCACAGTGGAGTTTCAGATTCTAAGGTTAAAAAAAAATTGTGATAGCCAGTCCCTTCTAAAATGTCCCTTCAACAATCCTTCCCTTCTTACATAAAATATTCCTGTGGTAAATCCTGACTGACTTGAGCATTTAACATAAGGTTTCAAAAGTCATGGTGTCTGACCCACAAACCTAAGTCATAAAAGGTGATCCAATTTCCTCTTTGCTACCTCGTGAATCATTAAAGCAACCAAAAAGACTGCACATTCTATCAATAGCCAGCACCCATTTGCCAGCCATATAAATGAGCCACCTAACAAGTGAGTGCTCCAGCCAACATTGTGGTTTCACATGCAGACATCATGACTGTATCTTCATAAGAAACACAAGCCTGAATACACCCATCTAATTCATTCTTGATTTCCTCACACACAGAAACTAATATGGGAGAATGAACACTTATTGCTTGGATCCACTAAGTATTGGGAGTAATTTACTACCAACAACAAACGCATAGTATAGAATTTGGTACCTAAAAAGGGGGCACTGTCAATAAGAAAGGGGACATGAGTGTAGAAAGGGTATTAAAATGAGTGAACTCCTGAAGATGTTCAAAGAAAGCTATTGGCTCTTGAAAAGGTCATGAGTGAGAGTTTAAAGAGAAGCAAAGAAAATGTTACAAGAGACAGACAGAAATGTGATTAAAATTATATGAGGCAGAAAGTTTAGTGTCACTGTTGCCTGCAAAAATATGACAAGTTCCAAATGAACCTAAAGAACTGTTTGATCTAGATAAAATTTGGGGTAGAGCATTGAAGAAACCACCTAAGTTTTTCATGTTGTTTATAATAAGATAAGGGAGATAGGGGAAGGATTATTACATATAAAGTACCTAGGTCTTACTAGTGTTGTACACTCCAAGATTCTCTAGGTAGCAAATGATGTTAAGATAAAAAACAAAAAAAAAAAAATCCGAGGGAAAAAATAAAAATAAAACCTATTGGGTAAAACTTAATACTAAAGATAAAACATAAGAGTATGGCTTCAGATTGATTCTTTTGTTGGGTTCCTTGAAGATATGAGAAAAATCTAGATTGGTATCTCACATAACCTTCCAGTGAAGGAATGGAGCTTCTGAGAAGCTTGAAAATATTGTTCTGTAGTAGAAGCCCAAGACAGATGGAGTCTTGTCTGGAATAAATTTTTTAATTCTTTTAACTCCAATAATATTTGCAGGAGGTCTAATCATTGTTTAAAAAATTCTATTGGTAGAAACCTTGCTATTGTTGTGCTACCTGGAGGACCCAGCTGAGGCCAGAGGCCACAACTTATATTGTCACAAATTCAGAGTATGTGAAAATTTACTCAGCTGTGGATTGAAAAGAACAGAGACAGTAAAAAAAATTAAAGACTTCTTACATCTGCACATAAGAAGGAAAAATAAAATGTTCAGCTGTAAAAGTAGACTATGTTGAATGGTAAATGAAAGATGAATGAGAAGGTACATTCAAAAGCCTAGAAACCAAAGTTGAATCACTGCCAATTGTTGCCAAGTTTTGATTCTGAATTGAGGAAATGTCATTGTTTATCTTGTTGGATTTCAAAATTGTTATGAACCAGTAACTTCTACATACATCCCTTTTTTTGAGTAGGCCAATCCATACTGATTATGCCATGTCTATTCAACCATTGTCTATTGCATTTTTGTAAGAATGTGTGTGCATGTGCATGTGTGTGTGTAATCACTGTTAATGATTCTTCTTTAGTTCCCAGTCCTTCTAATTGAGAGAATCTATATTTAAGATAATATACAAAAGGAAATACACCAGAGGAACATCATCATCACCTAGACCTAAGATAGATAATGAGATGCTGCGTTTCAAGTGCATGCTGAATAGAAACTTTTAAGTGCACTGTGAGGAGGTGAATGGAGCTTACATTTCAGAGAGACGTGAATCAGTAAGGACAGCAAGTGAAGTATGTTAACTAACTTCTAACATGCACCCAGCCATTTTTGCTTAGGTAATGATGCCCTTATGTAGAACTCCCCCCACACTGAATTATGTTTGATCAGTGTGTACAGTAGAATACAGAAGTGACAGTGTATAACTCTTGAGCCTATGCCATAAAATACAACAAAGTTTTCACCACAATCTGTCTGATCGATACCATGTTATGAGAACACTCAGCAGGCCTTATTGAGAGGATTACATATTAAAGAACTGAAGTCTCATACCAATAGCCAATACTAGTTTGCCAGTGTACAAATTAGAAGATCCTCCCCCCCCCATTTGAGCCTTTACAACTGCTACCTTGCCCAATATGTTGAGTAATACCACTTCAGAGTCGCAACTAGAAACATGCAGCTAAGTCACTCTGGACGCATGCCTGATCCACGGGAATTGACTGATATGATAATTGTTATTTTAAGATGCTAATTTTTAGAATACAACATATAGGAATATCAAACAAATATGAGTTCCAGATGATGAAATATTTTATGACTACAGAATATGAATGATGAAAATGAAATGGATTTTGTTCCTTGGAGTTGAAGAGAACATCTCAAAATCAAGTGGATGGATTATCTCTACCTGGACAGTGTTGCCTGCTGGAACATGAAAAAGACCTACAATACAAAACTGTACTTTATTAGTCTCAAAATTGTTCAGTGAGTAGGGGTAGGTGAGCTGGAAATAGGTCAAGGTCTATAAAAATGAAGAAAGAAGGCATAATATAACAATGTTAGGAAAAGATGGACCTCATCCCTCTTTGTTTTTATAATTATCAATGTTATGAATGTATTTTGTATACCATGGTATTCAATGTATTTGATCCCTTCAATTTTAGTTGTTTCACAAATGTAATAGCAATCATAAAGACAATGAGAATGAGAAATACACAATCTCAACTTTTTAGCACATCAAATATTCTTTAGATCTTATACATGCTGATATTTGTAAATAAGTGGCCTGAAGATGTAGTTTAGTCCAGGCCCTGAGTTAAAACTCCAGCACAACAAAAATAAATATGTAGCATGTAGCATGTAGTGTATATATGTGTGTGTGTGTGTGTGTGCGCGCAGGAATGATCATATAACTGGAGAATAAATTTATTATTTTCCTTTTTATTGATTTCTCTGCTATAATCATTTACATACTACTATTATGTACTTTGTATATTTTACTTAAAATAATTCCTTGAATAAATATAGAGTAATTTTCTTGGTCATTCTCATATTGCTGACTTTTACTTTTTCACCAATTAAAAATCATGCTGTATAGAGAGCTTCTGACTTTGAGTTATTTCTTAATGAAAATTTTTCTTGGGTGAAATTACTGGGTTAAAAAGACCCTGGGTCATTTTAAACAGGAAAAAAAAAAAAAAACACGTAAATTTATTCCTTTTTCTTTATTCTAGTCTAGACTTAGAATAAACTATAAACCACCCTAGGGATTAGCTAAAATGGGGAACAAGAAGGAAGTCAAACTTCAGGACATTACTATTTGCTGTCTCAGAGATAAAAGGTACAAATTGTGACATTTGTTGGATCAAAACCACTGGTGTCTTTCTATGCTTAGAATATACTTGAGAATTTTTCCAAAATCTCACTCTAGTAAACTGCCATATCTTCCATTTCCTCTCCCCTCATTTTATTGGTCAGTGTTAATCAGGCAGTCTGTACTTTGTAGAACACCTGATCAATCACCCTGGGCAAAATTATCAAAAACACATATCCTGATCATCAGGCAGGCATTGGGCCCCATTGTTGTGTTGCTCTCCTCATTGTAGAAAACAAGGCAGAGACTAAGAAGTTAAGCAGATTGCCTAGATCTGAATGATAAAAAGTTAGTGAAGCCTGGATCCAAACCACAACACTCATGTCTGTTCTTTTACACATTCCAAGTCAGTGGGATTTAGAGCCTTATAATCAGAGCTAATCTAAATAACTTGTTGATTCCTTTCTGAACTTCAGAGTTCTTTTCTTAAGTCAGATAGTTTAAATGTCTATTCATGTTAATTTTTTCCATCTTTCTTGTGAACATACTTTTAAGTGGTGGCATCTCTACTCCATATCTAGGAACTGAAAATTCAAAGTTCCCTAGAGTTACAGTTCACATATTGAAGTTCACATACTCCTTTGTCTAAAGGTTTAAGTGCCTTGACCCACAGCACAAGTACACACAAGTATATGGACCCACCTCTACTAGCGTAAACTTCTATTGTATTTTTCAAATTTGAGCTGAATAGAGAATACCTTTTGTTTGTTTGTTTTTTAGTACTGGGGATTGAACCCATCGATGTTTTACCACTGAGCTACATCCCTGTCTTTCTAAATTTTTTATTTTGAGATGAGGCTTCACTAAGTTGCTAAAGCTCAAACTTGTTATTCTGCTTTGGCCTCCTGAACTGCTGGGATTGCAGATGTGTGCCACCATGACCAGAGAGAATGCTAGTTGACTTATGAAAATAGCAACTTGAAGAGTAACACATACAAAGAAATATACAACCTGTCCTCCATAAGTCTCATAGATTCCTATGTTTGGACTTTGTTTTCTGCTATAGTTTGCATTCAAGAAAGTAGCTCCCTGCCTTTTATATACATTAAATTCTGAGTTTGTCATACTGTAGTTATTGACTACTTGTAATGTTTTAAAAATACCAGATGTATCCTTTATTAAAAGGATACATCTGGTATGTTTTGTAGTGTATTGACTATTTTACAGATGGATCAGCTAGTTTATATTAATTAAAACAAAACAAGCAAAAAAACATAGTGATTTGTGGTATGTTCAACAGTGCATAGGAAATTGTCACAAAGGTGAAAAATGTCCAGAATGGTTGCTAAAAAGGCAATTAAAATATGGTGTCTTTGGCATGGGTATTACTTGGAGCTAAAGACTATAGAGGAACAGCAGAATATAAAAAATAATAATAAAAAAATTAAAGAAATCTCTTAACCTCCCAGTTGCCTATAAGCAGGTTTAGACAATTACCCGAGTTAATTTTAGATTCTTATTGGCCGGACATGACTTCAAGCAGAGCTACATGGCAAATCTTGCTATTATCTTCTATTGATCTCCCCTATGGATATGCATCTTCCCATATCTATTGCCCCTTAGCCTAAATCTGTTTTCCTTCATCTTGTCAATTCTGTAAAAATTTATAGTTCTTTGTTAAAATACTACATAAGTCCAAGTTCTAATAATTCCATTGAGTCACTGTTTCTCCCAAACTGCATTTGCAAATAAAATTTTTATGTTTTTTCTTGTTAATCTGATTTTGCAGGACTTCATTCAACGAACCTAAGTGGGTAGAGGGAAATGTTTTTGCCTCCAATATACTAGAATTCTGGAACTAACTTCCCTAACAGTTGAAATACTGAAGATATAACTGACCACAGACCTGAAGCCATGAACTAAGTTGTTGCAGATGCACAAAATGCCATTGGGGCAGGGCACATACCAACCTATTAATTTCCTCCTGGAAAACCCCACCAGCTGATAGCCAGATAATAAGAATGTCATGCATTTCACAATAGCCAAGTTAAGAGAACAGCCTAGATGTTCATCAACAGAACAATGGATGAAAAAAAAAAGTATGTGTGTGTGTGTGTGTGTATGTGTGTGTGTGTGTGTGTGTGTGTGTAAAATGGAGTTTTATTTAGCTTATTAGTAAATTATTAGTGACGTAATAATTTTAAAGAACAAAATTATTATGTCACTTTCATTAAAATAAATGGAACTCGATAGCATTATGTTAACTGAAATAAAATAGATTTAGAAAGTCATATGTTTTCTCCCATATGTGGTAGTTAGAAAGGAAAAAAAAGGAAAAAGGAGTGGCATGGGCAATCTGATACAATTAGAATGGAGACTAATAGAGTAGAGGAAGGGGACCATGGGTAAGGAGAAGGAGAAGGAAAAGTGGAGGTAATGAGGAATTAAATTGATCAAATTATGTTATGTGCATATATGAATATGTCACAATGAATCTCAGTATTATGTATAATTATAATGCACCAATAAAAATTTAATTGAGAAAAAGATGTTATGCATTTGTGTATGCTGGCATGGGAAGACAGTTGTGTAGTAAGAAGATTGAAAAGGAATGATGAGAATAAAAGTTTTTGTCCATAATGTTTTCTGAATTCTTAAATGACGTTATTATTCAAGTGTACTAGAGCCCAAAGCAAACTTATCATCTTCATCATCATCATCATAATCATCATACTTAGTAATTTCTTTTAAGTCAAAATAAGTTGCCAGGCCCAATCAAAATCAAAGCTCTGTTATACCCTCTCAGCTTTGCTACTTAGTTTAGTACACCTTGGTCCCTTGATCTCTTTTCTGCTTCTTCAAATTACTTCAACAAATACAAATTAAGAGTGCAACCATGAATAAGATGGATTATTGATTTGATTTTTGTTTAATTTTCCCCCTTAAAAAATATCTTGGTTGGTGTTTGGGTATAATCTGTCACTCCTACATTTCCATAGGGCTTAGAAGATTCAGATGTGATGGAGACAAGCCTGTGCAGAGGAAAATATTCAGGAAAAGATGTGAACAGTTGAACACACTTATTTCTATCATCTGCATCTTTTTTACGGCAGCTTTATTTGTTTGGTTTTTAGAGATTTTTTTTAACTTGTTTTTATTAGTTATACATGACAGTAGAATGCATTTATGTACTTTGATATATCATACATTGATGGGCTATAATTTCTCATTTTTCTGAGTTTACATGTTGCAGAATCATATTGGTCCTAGAGTCACATATATACATACAGTAATAATGTCTGTTTCATTCTACCATCTTTCCTATCCCCACTGAAGAAGTGAAAAGAGCAGTAGTAGCTCTATGATGTATCTATTTACATGTTCATTTAATTAATGTCTGTTCCTCGCCTGCCCCTTGATGCCAGAACCTAGGGGAGGAGGACCAGGTAAGCTGGATTCCCTGTGTTATTCCCAGAGCCTCACTTTGTGTATGATACATCATAAATGTACACATTCTATTAGTTTATATTTGTTAAATGAATGAATTTGATATTAAATAAAAGCACTTGAATATGGGTAGAAAAAGCAGCCCCAAGTGTTAAGGTTTTCTGCCCTGAGACATTCTTCAATGTTTCTTCAGACTATTTCTGTACCATCTGCACTGGTAGGAAAGAAAGGCCCAGGGAGCTCTCTCAGTATAATTTATTATATTTATGTAGCACCTATCACCTTGTTACTGGATTTAGGTCAGTGATTCCCAAGGTTCATTTTGTAATATGGCAGAGTATCTCTGTGGGGCCATAACTGCTTAAAATAGTCTCAAAATAAAATTAACTTCACTCTACTTAACTTTAAAAAAAATAAACATGGTCCATAAAAAGGGGGGAATTACCAACACAAGAATACGATTTTCTCAACTACAAAATTTCCAGGGATGCTGGTCACCAGAGATCTGTGCTTTCCCAAAATAGTAATTGATTCGTTTATTCGTTTATTTCTTCAGTAAATATTTATTAATCATTTACTTTGTGCCAAACATCATATTAGGTACTTGAGATACAACAATGAGTGGAGCCCATTTCCTGCTTGAAAGTTCTTCATTTAAATGGCAGATTGCTGGGAAGACAATGGAACATAAAACCCAAAGATTCATATCCAACATCAACTGTGAGGCAATACCGGTAATAGAGAGTGAATTATTCTATGCATCTGACCTTTCCTTGGCATCTAATTTCCTCAAAATTAGCACTACCTCACGACGCAAGACACTTGAGCAAAACTTACCTTGTCTCCTATATTCACCTCTGTTCAAAGACACTAAGATTGAGGTAACCAGACTCAGTCCCATAGTCTGCCAAATAAGAACAAAGCTAAACATCCTCATCAGAAAACCAATTTTGTTACACAAATACCTGCTTTCTTCTAAGCACATCTAGCTAAAAATCTGATGCTTTATAATATAAAAAAGCACATGATCATTGGAGTCCTAAAGATATCAGTTCAAATCTAAGTCTGCCTCTTATGCACCCTGAGCTACATAGCTAGTTCTTTTCTCCCATAAAAAAAAAAGTAGTTCTAAGCTCTTGGCATTATTATGTGAATTAAATGAGAAAAACATGTAAGGCTCTTAAAACAGTTTCAAAGATAGCAAAGTTCAATAAATATTCTTTCATTCACAGAACAGTGTAAATCATTATATCATTATAATTTATAATTATATCCAAACAATGGCATAGTTCTAAATATATTTTAAGTTGCTCATTCATTTAAACACCATGACATTGCAATAACTAAAAACTGACATACTTTAGTGAATGATGTAAGATAATGTTTTGGTTCTCCATGCTGTGAATGTCTGGTCAATGATGTCAGAGCACCATCCACATAGTACAGACATAACAATGTTCTTACTAAGTTATTACACTTAGTAAGGTATGCATAAGAGGGGGCATAAGAGGCAGACCTAGCATTTTTGTGATCCTCCCCCAAAGTTCACATGGTGGAACACTACCCCTAAATAAATTGTATTATAAGGCAGGTTTTAGGGAAAATAATTAGGTTCAGGTAAGATCGTGAAGCTGGATTCCCTGTGAAGGAATATGAAGAAAAAAGAGGAAAGCATGTATTCTCTAAGCCATATGAGCAGAGCCAGAAGGTGGCTGTCTACAAACCAGGCAACATGTCTTCATTAAACATTGAATATGCCAAAACCTTGGACTTGGATTTCTGAGCCTCAAGAACTGGGGAAAATAAATCTGAGATTGAAATCACTTGATCTATGTTATTTTTGTTACTCAGCCTGAGCCAACTAAGACATTAGTAATGCAAAAACTATAATGATTCAATCATATATTTTACATAATATATGATACATATTTGTGCACTTTATATATAGGATGCATTTACTAAGTACATACATGCATATAGGTAATAACTCCCTCAAAATATTAATACATACTTTTGCAAAAATATATATTGAGGTACTTGTTTCCAACATTAATTCAAAACAGATTAGGTCAGTATTCCAGGTAAATTATAATATGACACAGTAAAGATTTTCTCTAAATTTTCCCTGTGTCTTCTGCTTTCTTCTCAACTTCTTATGTACTCCCAAGACAAAGGCAGTCATCAATATGATTGATCAGATGGTGGGGCCATGATCCGGTGCAAGGTTCCAGTGCATTAAAATGTCATGCACTTGAATGAACTTTCTTTTTTTTTTTTTTTCCTACTATATGTTCAGAAATTGGTAAGCTGAGCCAAGGCTTTTTCTTGGACTTTCCCTTTCTCTCTGTGTGATAATACTGGTTATTACTTCCAGTTACTGAACCATATGGCAAATGGCACATACTTGAGATTTAGGCTCAAAAGGAGGTAGGAAGCCCCATTAAGGACATGCACACCCCATTTCAACTCTACTAGATTTCTGCATTAGGATGTGTTGGGAGCTAGAACAGCCAACATTAAAGCAACACTTCCCACCCACCTGCCTCTATTCATCTCTTGACATCTCCCTCCTAAGTCAGCCAAGAAAGAGATTATGGGAAGGGCACCAGACCAGATCAAAGATAGAACAGCTTTCTGCCTGAAAACATTTTTAGAAACTGCACAAAATAATTAGTAAGATCATGGAATTTTTTTTCTTAAAACAATTTTTTTTCAAAAAGAAATGATCTTTCTTAAATCCTTGATCTAGTTGGAAGAACATAAGTACTTCTTTTTCTGGAACACAAAGGAAAAACTAAACTTATGTATTAGAATCCAGAATAAGATACAAATCAATCAAGCATGCTGGTCTAACATTTATCTGCACATTCCTCAGAATAGGGAACATCTTCTTGAGGTTAAATCCTAATTGCTTTCCACAGAGATTTCCTTTCATTCTTACATTAAAGAAGCCTTAAATGTTTCCCATCATAACACTGAAGTATTTACATAACATAAAGGGGAAAAAAGTACCAATACTTATTCCTACCTTGCAAAAAATTCAGCTCATGTTCCAGGAGACAAGAGGATATGTGACCATTTTGCTAGGCAGAAGGTCTTCACAACAGTGAAAATTTAAAACAGTGTATATGTTATAATGCTTTCTTTCAGTAATACACACCTGCTCTAATCACCTCATGTCACAAGATTCTTGAAGATTAACATCAACTTTGCTCTGGGTACCAAAGTCACATTTACCTATTCTCCCCACAGTTAGCATTCACTACATTTTTAAATGTGTTATGGTTTGTGCAGAGATAATAAAGAATAAACAAAAAATGTGGCAATAGAAAATGTTATGTTGCAACTCCTCTACTGATTTTTGGCAAATCACCCACCCTCTCTGCAGTTCAGAGTACTCCCAACCCATTCATGTCCTTTATTGTGCATGAAGACAATCCATGAATTATAGCCAGAGTTTTTCCTGAAATCACCAAGACTCCCCTATATTACTTGTGTTTCGTTGTTTTGTCTCCCTGCTTCAAAATCTTATGACTTCATTCTGATATCTACTTCCAGTTCCTTGAATTGGTTTGTCCTAGTTTTTAAACTCAGCTCACTCCTGAGAATTGTCTCTAACATTTGTCTTGGCTCATTTCAAACTCTCTCTCCACCTCTAGCCATGAGTAATGCCAGCCTGGTGGCCATGGGCAATAGTACAAAGTGTTGGGTGGAATGTCCCAATGCTAACTACTTAAGTAGATTCTCTTTTTGCCTGTTATTGAGAAAGCAATAAGTAGCAGAGGTGTGTAGGTGGCACACAGCAAGCATTGAGTGTCTGACGTTCATTGAACAACAGTCAGTCTGCATTGGGCACTGCTAGGGAGATCCACACAGAATACCCCACTAGGAAATCTATAGAGGTTGAAGAACCCAAGCCAATAAATAAACATGTGCAAATGAATACAGTACAAATGGAGCTAATAAGTGCTGAGGGGACACAGAAAATATAAAGAGAAATGATTCTCCAGAGAGTGGGAGCTATAAATACTCACTAGAGGCTACATTGGTGAAACACAGTCTGACCTAAAATTCATGAGCATGTTTACTGAAGTGAATGAGCTTATGTAAATATTCAATATATGGAAAAGCAGGCAGTTCATTGATAAATCACACCACTCCAGGAGAAATGTTCTCAAACACATCCACAGAATACACACATGTTGTTCTACCAGTTGTTTTACTCTGTAACAGGACCACACATACCTTCACACACACCATGCACTTCATGACTGTTGACTGCATTTTAGGGACCCTAACTGACTCACAGAGATAGGCAGCTGAAGATAGTTTCTCCAGAGTCAAACTCCTTTATGCCAAGGCCTGTGGAGCCATGGTCCAGCATGCCAGGCAATTCATTCCAACTTCCCAATAAGAGTTCATTTATAAGGCCATGCTCCATAAAATCCATCGCACTAGTCTTTGACGGAGATGAATTATAGTTTACAAATGATTAAAATATTGTTAATGATGATATCAAGATAATTGAGGCTCTGAAAGGGGAACTTTGAAAATGAGACATTACCAGGACCTCTGAAGTCTTAAGCACTTGTCAGTTCATGTTTTTAAAAAGCACATTAGTTTTATCCAGTATCCATATAACCTTTTTCCTCTCCCTTGCTCTGTTTCCCTGGCAACCATTTCAAAGTACTGCAAAAGGCCCTGCTGTCTTGAAAAAAGAACAGAAAAAAAAAGGACAATGGTCTTAGGCTT
The DNA here is from genome assembly GCF_052094955.1 of Ictidomys tridecemlineatus. Classification (NCBI taxonomy): domain Eukaryota; kingdom Metazoa; phylum Chordata; class Mammalia; order Rodentia; family Sciuridae; genus Ictidomys; species Ictidomys tridecemlineatus. The sequence continues at coordinate 84,606,012 of NC_135489.1, read as the reverse complement.
TCTCCCTTTCTTGAGGATTTTTCTCCATCTTCCCAACCACTTCCCTGGCTCTTGGAGGTTTCAGTCTCCAGAGCCATCTCACCTTCAGTGTGTGACTACAGGTAATTAAGGAGGTGGGTGTTAGGCCAGGTGGAAGCAACTTCTTTGAGATTGTGGTTAGACATTCAGGGTCAGCTGGGAGGCCTTGAAACTGGGCTGGAACAGTACTTAGCACAGAAACAGTGACAGAAACTTTCAGCAAGGCTCCTCCTGCTTTCAAACCTCCTATCTGAGAGAGAGGTGTGTGTGAAAGGCCGGGATACTGGCTGTCAGCTGCCACTCCAAGGAGCCCACCCAGGGATGACAGATGAGCAAGTGCTGTCCCAGGAATAGAGCTATGAGGAACCAGTAACAAAGGCACCTTCCTGTGCCCTGCCTGCCCAGTCTTTTCCAGTGATTTCTTTTTTTTCTTTTTTAATAACAGAAAATTTTATTAACCCATCCACCCTAACTTTCCTGGCTCCAGAAAACTTACAAGGAGAAATGCAATGTTTTACAGGATTCCCTATCATACTCAGGACAAAGCCTCAGTTAACAAAGGTCAAAACTAGAACTACAGGCTGATGCTAGACAGGCGTGCACCTGTAATCCCAGCCACCAAGGGGCTGAGGTAGGAGGATTACAAATTCAAGGCAAGCCTTGACCCTGTCTCAAAAATATAAAATAAAAATGACTGGGGATGTAGCTCAGTGGTAGAGCACTTGCCTGGCAAGTAATAGGTCCTGGAATCAATCCCCAATAATGCAAAAGACAAACAAAAAAAAACAAACTTGAGGCTCTCATTCACCATTCTGGATCAGTTCTGTTAAAGACTCCCTTTTAAGGAAGAAGGACAGATATGGACTCCCCTCTACCCATGTGCCAGAAACCATGCCAAAAGATTTATGCCAGTGATCTCTCAGAATGTCCCCCCAAAAATCTCCTCCCAAAAGCTCCATGACTAAATTCTATTCTCATTAGCATTTGGATTTACCTCTGCCCACCCACCTCCCATTGCTTACAGACTGTGTTGTTTGCCCCAGGTCCAATAACAGTTCAGGGTGGCCTTTAAACCTAGCTGTTTCTAACTTTTAAAATGCCATGGTGTTTCTGGGAGGGCTTGCTGCTTTCTTGGCATCCCCTGTAAGGGCTGAACTGAGAACAGCCAGAGGATAGGATTAGGAATTTCATGTAAAATAAATCTGGGTAAGTCTTTGTCACTCACTCACCCCAGGAAAATATATCCCCCAAAGAGGATCCTAGGGAACCTCCTTCTTACTGGTGTTATTGCAGTAATGTAGCCTCACAGAAATTGATTTTAGACAATATAGATGCATGAGTATATATTTGACACTCCGAGAAACAAACAGAAGAATGAGATACAGTGCTGGCCTTTCAGCTGGGGATGTAGCCCAGTGGAGGAGTACTGGTCTAGTAATGTGGATAAGGCCCTGAGTTCAATCCCCAGTAACACACACACACACACACACACACACACACACACACACACACACACAAAGGTACTGTTCCTCCAAAAAAAGGTGGCTTAAGGCTTTTGGTGACAAAAAAGGCCTTGGATATTCACAGAGCAGGTAGGATGAGTGCTCTACCACCCACTGACTATATCACCCTGAACAAATTCTCTGAGCTTCAGTTTTCTTATTTATAGAATGACAATGACATAAAGTCCCACCTCAAATTGATAGAAGCATTAAGTGAGATAATATGAACAAAGAACATGTGAGAAGATAATGGCAGACACTATTATTATTAGCTCATATTATAACTGTGGTCATAAGGTACAAAAGAAAGAAAAAATAGTAGAAAGTTCCACAGCTCAAAGTTCATTTTTAAGAATTTTCAGGAAAAAAAAAGATGAACTTGAGCAGACACTGAGTACAAACAGATAAAGGAACTGAGCTTGACTCTGGATTTTTAGAGGCAGGAAAGAAGACATGTGGGCTTTTAGGCAGCTGGGAAACACATAAATAAAGCTACAAAGTTGGGGAGAATTTTAGAGGAACCAATTTGGTCATCGAAGAGTGACAGGCTCTTCTGAGGAAAATGGAAACAGAAAAAGTTACAAGATGGGCCTGGTATGGGAGGCCTTAATGTTGTTACTTGTTCCCATAGATGAGACCAGATGTTATAGCCATTTGTCAGACAGGATCCCCATAGAGCATCCTTAGTAATTACCAATCTGTGGAAATCTCTTTCAGTCACATTAAACATTGGGACCAACCAGAGCTCACTAGAAGATGATGCAATTACAAGGAATCAACCCAGTGTATCTTCTTCATTTCTTAGATCTTTAACTCAGCAACTCAGGTGACACACAGAACATCAGAAGACAGAACTCCAAAATGGAGGGGAAGTTATAAAAAAAAATGAAAAGATAACTAGACCAAGCTAGTTGAGCTAGAGTCAAAGAGGTATTAGCTGTGTCAAGAAGAATCCGTTCTCTGAAGTAGATTTAAGAGAGGTTAATGAGGGCACCACATGCTGTCTTGGTGACTTGAAGATATTTTAATGGGTTTAGCAAGCAAGTGCTTCAAAGGGTTTGTGTCATCCTATACCAAACCCTTATCTTACTCCAACAGGTTCTTCTGTTTTAGTCATTTTATTATATATTCTTTTATCCTCCAGCAGCCTGTTTTGGAAAAAAAAAAAAAAGCAACAGTCGAAAGCAAAATTAAACCTGAGATTATTCAATACAGATTCTTTCAGTGAAGTTACATAACAAATTGGTCTTAGGAGGGGTACAATATTTCAGGGAATTGTTGAAACACTGACTAACACAAGGTTCTAGAGTTTGGCTGATTTTAGTTAGCCATGTTGATCCATTTGCAACCAACATCACGGAATCCTATCTCGTTCATCACTTATTCCTCTCTTCTATATGTTCACTCATTCACAAATATTTAGTAGATATCTGTTTACTATAAGGTTTTCTAGGGCAGGAGACACAGGGAAGACTGCAAGAAAGTATCCATATTCATGGCACTGATTTGGGAGAAACACATTAAAATATACTAAAAATAAATAAATAAAATTAAAGCACACCCTTATATTTTCTTCATAGCTGAGTTTGAACTGTGCTTATGGGAAACACAAATGAGTGTGGCTGAGGAAGGGTGAAAAACAGAATTAAAGAAAATCCATTAAGTGCTGCACCTGTACAGAGGGATCTACAGGGCCTGTGGTCCATTCTTAGGAATGTGTCCCCTGCTCTGACAAAAATGGAACACCATTGGAGGATTCTGAACAGAGAGGAATTACAAAAGCTTGTACTTTAACATGATGGTTCCTCTGCCCTACTGGGAGGGTATTATGAGTGGAAGCAAGAAAAATAAATAGGAGTTGACTATACACTCCAGGAGAAAGACTATGAGAACTAAGATCAGGGAGGTTGAGATGAAGAAACTAGTAAGTGAACAGATCTCCAATATATTTCAGAGGTAGATCCAGTAAGACTCATTGGTTGATTAAACATAGTTTATAGAATGAATGTTTGTTGACCCCTAAAAATTTTACATGTTGAATTTTGAACTCCCAAAGTGGTGTTGTTAAGATAAGAGGATTGTGGTGGAGCCCTCATGCCAGGGATCAGTGTCTTTATAAAAGGAACCTTACAGAGTACTGTTGCTCTCTTTCTACCATGTAAAGATTAAATGAGAAGATGGATGGTTATATGCAACTTGGGGAAGGGCATCACAAGATCCCAACCATGCTGGACCCTGATCTAAGTCTAAAATTCTCCTCCATAACTATAAGAAATAAATTTCTGTTGTTTATAAGTCATACCATTTGTGGTACGTTTTGTAACTACCTGAGCTGAAGAAAATAAGGTATATGATATAAAAGGAGAGCCAAAGACAGAATTAGGCTGGTTGGAGACTGCCAGAGGAGCAGGTTGTCACGGTGTTTGAGTGGGTGGTAAGGTACTGCAGTCTAAAGACCCAGGGGGTTAGCTTTTGATAAGTTAAGTTGGGAAAACCTGTTAGAGATTTAAACAGAGATGCCATGTAGATATTTGAACATGCAAGTCTGGATTTCAAGAGATATTTCAGGGCTGAATATATAAATATTCAGCATACAGATGGTATTAAACTCATGAAACTGGATGAGGTCATCTGGAGAGTCAGCAGAGATAGAAAAGCTGACGGAATCAGAACTGAGAAATCCAATGTTTCAGCATTAGAAAATTAAGATTTGGTGAAGGAAACCATTAGTTGAAAAAGCAAGGAGATGTGGTGGATGCCCCGTAGCCAGGGAAGTGGTAATTTTTAAGAAGCAGCAACAAAATCTGCTTAGACCACTGAGTTGGATTAGATGGAAGTCATAAATGGCATTGTCAAGGATAATTTTGGTTAAAAAAATAGGCATGTATTTAGGACTAAAGGTTTATGCTCCCCTTGCAAATATATATATATACACACACACACATGTATATAGGATCTCTAACTACCAAAGAGATAAGATTTAGACCTGGGACCTTTGTGAAGTAATTAGGTTTAGACAAGGACTTGAGAAGGGCCATCATGATAGAATTGGTGTCCTTGTAAATAAAGACACCATTTCCTCTCTTCCTATCTCTTCTCTTTCTCTCTCTCTTTCTCTATCCATTTCTATCTGTATCTCTGTTCCTGTATCTCTACCCTACTTCATGTAAGGACACAGTGAGTGGCCATCTCAAAGTCAGGAGGAAGTGTGCTTTCTAATGGGAACAATCCAATAGGAAAAAAAAAGATATTTATAAGATTTATGATTCAGAAAGAGATGCCAGGATCCAGAAGCTCAGCTTCAGATAAATTTGACTTCACCTTCCATTCCAAAGGAAAGGAAAGCAAAGTACTTGGGTTGATATGGTGTCAAAGACATGTGCATGCTTCTTGTGTGATGGCAGCCACATACTCAAGGAAATAGCAGCAGGTCAAGAATGAGAAGGGGAAGGAAAAATTGGAGATCTGAAAACCATTTTAACGTAATTTATTCACTTATTCATGCACACCTATTTGCCTAGCAAATATTTGAATTTCTGTGTGAATCCATGTGTAATATTTTAACAATAAAAGGATAATAATAGATGTTAAGATTTTGACAGTTATCTACCGTGGCAATATAGAAAAATTTTGTAAGGAAAAGTTTCACCCCACTCTCCTCTAAAAGACACCCCAGACCTGTCTTTGGGTATTATCACAGCATATTTTGTACAATTCTGAATACACAATTCATGTTCATTTGCTGGACAATATCATCTACTCAGTGTCTTTTAACAGTTCATAAATTGTTTAGAGGATAGAGCACCAAAAAAGAGGGGGATGTTCTTTAGAGCTGTCTTTTCACCTCTTCTCTTGGGGACTCATTCAGGTAAAGAGCAAATCTGATTATGATGCCTATTCTAGTTTGAGTCAAAAATTCAACCTGCATTGTGTCTTCCTTTAACTGAACACAGATCTTCCACTTTACCATATCCAGTCTCCTTTTATTCTTCATGGCTTCTGGCTATGTTTTGGGTTCACCTTCCGCATACCCTGGGTATGCAGCAGTGGAGTTATGATACCCTGGGTATCATAACTTCTATCATAGAAGTTACAGATTCTAGTCCTAAGATATCCACTAGTATTTAACGTTCAGTGACATCTTGTGATGCAGAAAGACACAGCTGTGGGTGAGGGGAGACAGGATCTGGAACACGGGCAGAAGTTCAGCCCATGATGAAAACCAAGTTTGCCATCCATTCCAAAAGTAAGGAAGCCCTCAGACATCCATTTGAAAAAGGGAAATACAGTGTTGATGAGAGTCAAAATTCATAGCTATACATATTTAGAGACTATTACCTTGAAATTTTATCAAATACCAGATTCATTGCCATTGTATTAGTGGACCAGAGGCCAAGGACCTGCCTATGGTAAAGGATAATTTACTGAGCATTTTTCTTCACATTTTTAAGGGGCTGGGTTCAGAAAGGTAATTAAAAATACATGATCTCATTTTATCTTCACTCCAAATTCAAGAAATAGAAATAATTAAACTGATTTTACAAATGAGAAGCCTGACACTCAGACAGGATGCAACTTGGGTAAAGTCAGGCAGCTATTAAGTACCAATGCTGGAATTCAACCAAGTTCTGTCTGTATCCAAGGCCCTCTGCTCTTAATCACAGCTTATTTTCTGAGTCTCTGAGCCCTTCACTGAACTATTTTGCAAGCTTTGTGTCTAAAATAAAAGTGCCTCTCAATACTTGAGTTGCTCAAGGAGAAAAGTCCACCATTTCAGTTTCTCAGCATATGTGCTTCCAACTATTAAAGGGGAGAAGCTAGGCTTCCCCAAAGAAAAGCCCAGTAACACTATCTATGCATTTCAGTAAGTGGGTTGGGAATTGGACTCATGGTCTAATCAACCCACACACGCACCGTATTTAACAGGCACAAATACTACAGAACAATACTTCTCTAGAGACTGGATGTTGGCAATGAACAAAAGGCTAAACAGCTGAACCAAGGACCCAAGAACACAAAAGCAGGCTTGAGTGTGATCAGGCATGATATGTGCATGGGGAGGAGTGTTTTTGTGCAGTTTGGGTGATAGATTGGTTGTGTTAATTAATTGTGATTTTGAAGTTTGTTTCTACTTCACACCAAGCGTTTCCTTAAAATAAGAAAAAGAAAAAGAGATACAAAACAAAAAGCCTAATCTAATATTCAACAAACATTCTGCACCCAAACAGCACATCTTTGTCTGAAACCTTAGTTCCAAGAACCACTTACAGGCTTTCATCACCACATTATAATATTAATCAAGACTCATAATGCAGAATGATTTGCATGCCAACAAATATATTTACACTGTAAATTGTTTGTTGGGAAGCCTTGGAGAGAAATGCAATTCATTGCCACAGAACTGAATAGTAAAGAAAAATCCCCTACTAAAATCAGGAGAAAATAAAGCATCTGTAGATGCAGATTCTCCAGAGCGTTGAGTAAGAGATTTGTTAGCATTCCTCCCAACTCCTTGCAAAGAATTTAGCTCCCAATGTTTCAAGAAAAATCAGTTTCACTGTAAGTGTAAGTTTTTCTCCTCTTACTGACATAAAATTGTGCTACAGCACAATTATAGCTTTCATAGGGAGAAAGGTAGATAGATTAATAGACAGACAGACAGACCTCCTTCCTGAGGCATACCTGAACAACTTAGGCCTCCCAATTGCACCTTGTTGAGTTCATCTTATAAAGACTGTGTCAAATTTATCCACTTCTCTTCATTCCTATAATTACCACTACAGTCATCACTACCAATCATCTCCTTCCAGGACTATTGCAATGGTAGCCTTCTGGTTCTCTGCATCCACTCTTGACATTTGGTTCCAATGGAATCATTTACATCACCCAAATGCAGTTAGGGTGATATGAGCTTGTATGATAAACTGCACAGTTACTCTTCTCACAGGGTTCTTCATGATCTGGCCACTCCAGTCTGCTACTTGCCGCTCTCCTCCTCTCTCTCTGACCTTCTAATAGCACCTCATAGAGATGACACTCTTTCCCTGGCTCCCAGCCTATCTCACGGATCCTATTGATACACTCTCTCAGTATTCTACTTCAATTTCAGAGCACTTATTATAGTGAGCAATTAAATAATCATTTTTAATTCATTTAATTTAAAGTCTATCTTGCTCATTCTGATTCATTTCCATAATATATTCCTGAATTATAAGAGATGCAAAGTCTAAGAACAATATACTAGGAAAGTACTGTTGAAAATATAACTGTCCTCATTCATTCTCTCCTATGGCCAATATAAATTTAGTGCACATTATCTCTAAGTATAGCTACCTGGTTATCTAGACAGATGCATACATATATACCTACATAGCCATACACATACCTATATATCTATATGGATAAGATAAAATAACAGATGCAAAGAAGGTGGGAGAAACAGAGAAACAAAGAAGAGGAAGAAACAGAGACTTTTTTAAAATCTACCTAAGTGCAATGATGGCATACACAGGTACTGAGTCTCAATGGAGGTAAAATTCATTTTGGAGTTGTGATCAGTGGAAATTTCCTATGGAGGAAGTGGACCTAAAAGGAGCACTAAAAACATCTATTGCTTGACCAGCACACCCCAAGATCTCTACTGCACCAAAATATATCACAGGAATTATGGGGAAAATAAAATAATCCTTTAATTTCCAGGTGCTTTTGATTTTGTATTTACATTTGTCTTCCTGAGTTGTACCATTGTGCCCATTGATTTTAATTGTATTTCTTAGCAGGCAAAGAAAGGCCATGATGTTAAGTGGAAAGAAGACTTGCTTGGATTCAAAACCTAACCTTTACACAGTCATTCAACAAACAGTCATGCATTTAACTTTGATCCTGTGCATGTGCTGAGGGATCACTGAGAGATGGCTGTTGTAAGCTGGTAAACACAGAGCCGGGAGAATATCAGCCCTTCAGTCATAGTGAAGGGATGCTTCCTGGAAATACAAAGGCTAATAAGGGATTACTTTGAGGGACTTAATGGATTAGGGAAAACAGACTAAAGAAATGGGTGTAATGATGCATAAGGTGCAGTGCAGAGTTCTACCAAGATGGAGGGTGAGGGACTATGATATTGTTGAAGGGGCAGACTCAGATGACTTTAAAATTCATGTGACCAGGAGCTAAGACTGGAATGTGAGTGGCTTTCAGAGTGGTGCAAGGAAGTGTGATGTGCTGGAGAAAAGAGAGATCTTCACAAAGTCATAGGGATCTGTGTGGCTAGATTCTGAAAAGCAAGTATTTCAACAAGGGCATGGAACTGAAGCTCCACAGAGTTCTTGGGTGGGTAGGTGGGAGAAAAAGAAGCATGCTGGAGAAGTTGAGGTGGATAAGAGGGCTTGGCTGACTCTGTACCCTACTTGAGTGTCTGGAAGTTTTTTCCTGTCGACAACAGGCAACTTTGGAAAAGTTTTCATTAAAATATCAAGTGCACAGGAAATTAGAGACCAGTCAGGCATGGTGGCACTTGTCTGTAATCCCAGCTACTTGGAAGGCTGAAGCAAAAGGATAACAAGATCAAGGACATCCTGGGCAACTTAGTGAGACCCTGTCTCAAAATAAAACATAAAAAGGATTGGTGATGTACCTCAGTGGTTAAGTGACCCTGGATTTACAGAAAAGTAAGAAAGAGAAAATTGGAGACCAATATAAGCTTGAACCATAGGAAATTGCTTTTTTTTTAAGTTAAAAATGATCTCATATTTGCATTTTCCTATTGTTCAACCTAAGTGTAATGGATACTTGTACACCATAATGTGGATTTGGAAATTTCTGATATTTTGTCATATTTTCTTCATCCTTTTAACTGAAATATTTTAAAGTAAGTTATAGCAAGTATGTCATTTCACCCATAAATATTTAGGATGCACATTTTAAAATTTGATGTTTCTACAGAAACACAATATGTTTATGTGCTTAATATAATCAAAATATAGCCATCCTTATCACCTGATAGTTAGTCAATATTTAAATTTCTCCAGTTACACAAATGTACATTTCACACCTGCTTTATTCAAACCTGGAACTCATTAAGAACCATAGATTTTACTTTGTCATTACATTCCTCAAGTAAAAGAATACCCTACAATATTGTTTTTTGGCAAAGCATTTGGAGTAGCTGTTTTATCTCTGAAATAAGGATTTAATATATTTTAAGAAATAGAATTACTTGAACAAGTAATAGATTCATCCCTGAAGAAAAGAATTATATGTAGTAACAATCTACTCATTTTTCAGTTACAGAAACTGAAGTATGGAATGGTTACGTGACTGATCCTAGATTTGTTAGTTATATGTCAGTATTTTCAAAGTCTTTTACAGTTGAAAAACACAAACAATAAAACATAGTATAGATTTGTTATTGTCAAGTTACAGTCTCCCACACGTCTCCAAAGCACAGAAATACCATGAACAATGCTCCCCTCTAACATTGTGGCTTGGCCTTGGCTTGGCTGTGCCATAGAGCAAGTGGCTAAAAGCAGGCAGTCTGTCCATCTGCTAGGTCAATACAAAAAGCACCATGTCCCTAATCTAAGCAGTTAATTGAGAAGCCATCCCTCTGTCCTCAGAATCCTGTAAATGGGTTATAAGAAACCATGCTTGGGTAAGATAAGTGTTAGAATATAAAGGTGCTCCAGACGTGATCTGTGACTTACTTGTCCCTGTGACCAGGGTAGCAACAGCTCTGTGGTTCAAGCATTGGTTTCATGACTCAATTACAATTAGTACTAATATTACAATAAGTACTTGAGTACTAGTAGTCGTATCCTAAATATCTCTATACATGCATATGATAAAGTGTAATTTATAAATTGAACTCAATAAAGATTAACAACAGCAGGGTGTAGTGACCCACATTTGTAATCCCAGCAACTCAGGAGGCTAAGGCAGAAGGATTACAAGTTTGAGGCCAGCCTCACAACATAGTGAGGCCCTAAGCAACTTAGTGAGATCCTATCTCAAAATAAAAAATAAAAAGGCTGCAGGGTGTTGCTTAGTGGTTAAATGCCCCTGAGTTCAAGCTCTGGTACAAAAAAAAAATAGATTAACAACAAAACTTATGATGAAATTCTATAATAATAACAACACACTGTAACAATGCTTGCACATTAGAATGATTATTCAGTAAAATAAATGTTACTTGAAGACAAGCACAGTAATCCTGTGATGAATAATGGGCAGGTAGCATATACAGCATGAATACACTGGACAAAGGATGATTAATGTCTCAAGTGGGACAGAATTTCATCACACTACTCAGGACAATGCACAATATATGGCTTAAGATGGTTTATTTCTGGAATTTTCACTTAAGAGTTTCATACCATTGTTGACCTTAGTTAACTGAAACTACAAAAAGCAAAAATCACAGATGTGTGTAGGAGTGGGGGGCATTCTACTGAATACTCATAAGAGTGAATGTACTTTCCTATCTAGTTTTTGAAATAATCTGATGTTAATGATATTAAAACTCTGAGAAGAATCATTATAATAAGAGCACAAAAAAAGTAATTACACTGCAAGAAATAATTGAGACACTTTGAATGAAATGTTAGTATTTTTGAATGTTAAATTACCTGGGTTTCTTGGAGGCCAAGACAAAAAGAGACATGCAATGAACATATAATTTCTCCAACTTATACTTCCTTTCATTAAAAATGTTAGTATCATGGTAATCACCACCTTCATCACTTATCATCATCATCACCATCATCATCATCATGATTATCATCCTCATTGTCCTCTATCATCATTACCATCACTACCCACCACCATCATCATTATTACCATGGCACCATCAGGTCTGTGTTAGTAAGCTTTTTGTAGCTCTGAACAAAATACCTACCAACAACAACTTAAGAGAAAAGATTTATTTTGGCTCATGGTTTCAGAGATTCAATCCATGGTCAGTTGATTCTGATGTAGAAACATCAGAGTGGAAGGCTATGGCAGAGTAAAGGTTCTCAGCTCATGGCAGCCAGGAAGCAGAGAAAGAAGAAGGGACCAGGGACAGATATACTCCACAAGGCTGCCCCCTGACAGTGACCCACTTCCTTCAGCCATGCTTCATCTATCTACAATTTCCACCACCTCCAACCAGTCCATACAAATTATTATCCCACAAAATGGATTAATCCACTGGTAAGATCAGACCCCTAATAATCCAATCCATCTTCTAAAAGTTTAACCTCTTGGACATTGCTGCATTGCCTAACATACAAATTTCTAGGGGAACACTCCAGATCCAAATCATAACAAGGTACAGCTATGTTTCACACTTAGTAGTAAGGAAAGAACCTACGAAGTTCACTCACTTACTTTACAAACCTGTGCTCTTTGGGTTAAGTACATGGTATTATGCCTAACAGTATGAAAAATGAAATGATGGACATATATATGAAGTAAATGAAAAACAAAACTACACCTCTTAGATAAGATGTGTTGGCAATCAAACAAATAATTTCTATATTACTTAAAATAACTCCAATTTACAGAATACCCTACTAAAAACCATAACTTGTTCAAAATCTTCAGACCTATTCCTTAATTTAATCTATACAATAGCACTATGAATGCAGAATTTAAGAGCCAGAATACTTAGACAATTTCCAGAGTTAATTGGTGGAGTTGGGAATACACTTACATTTGCCTAACGTGCAAAGTGATGCTCTTTCTATTACACTCTATAACTTCCTGGGATCACAATGCTCTTTGGGGATGTATCTCAGTGGCTTTCCTAGCATAGGCAAGGCCTTGGGTTCCATCCCTAAAACCACAGAAAAACAATTTCCTTTTAAGTTACATGTTCAGGAAAATTAGATAAGTTCACCTCTAGGGAAATCTTTTAGTGATGCATATAATGACCATATTTGATGGCATGACTTGTAAACATCTCAACGGAGCTACTGATTAGTACAGAATAAGAGAGGGAAAGAAGAAAAGCTGGCAGAAATCATGTTACTACAACATCTCAGGTTTTCAGATGAGAGTCTTGCAGCCTGCACTGGTCATGTCAACACCATGCTGCCTAGCTAAGTGAAAGGGCTGTCACTCCCCATGATTTAGTCACCCTGCTCTTACTGAGCCATTCCTCACCTTCTCTCATTTCTCATCCTATCACAAGGACAATGCAATTGGTTTCCAATATGAAAACCCAATGTTAAATAAATCAGCCTGTGAATAAAAAACAACTACTTCTAATCCCAGAAAACTTGCTTTGGCTGGTGATCACCAATGCTCCAGAGCTCTAAAACTCAAAGAGATGATGGCACTGTTATAAGGAAATTAAAGTGAATATTTTGAGATGTTCTTTAAACTGTTGGATGACTGATTAGTGGGAGGCATTGATCTTTCAGCACAGAAATGCTCAGAAGAGGGAAGAGGGAAATAATCAGAAAGTGAAAGAAATCCCTCTTGTCAGCTTTGCTTTGGTTTTATGTGCTGAATGAGGAGTCCTTATTCATATATCTTGGTCAGAACCAGCTGGACACTGGAGACAGGGATAAGATGATGTTTTATATTTGGTACCTCCTGCCTTGAGGCAGGTCCACCCACTCATTGCTTTCTTAACCTAACATGCACATGCTCATTCTGGGCATGATTTCCTATTGGATTACTTTGCCCTACCTGCAGGAGACAGGTCTCCCTTGAGACCAGCAACATCAGGGACTGACCACATGCCTCTGCAGACAGAACACCTAGGTACAGACATTGCTTTCTACAATGAGCCATATGATATGGCTTAATATCCAGGGGTCAGTCTCCCCATCTATAAAACAGGGCTTTTAATATCTACTTTGTAAGATTATTGTGAGGATTAATCCTTATAAGACATGAAAAGTTCTTGTCATAAAATCCACAAATACTAAGTGATTTAGGAGAATTTTATATTTTCTCATTTTACCCTGTTTCCATAGAGGACTCCCATTCCATTTAGCAGAAGAAAACAGGAATGGACAAAAACATCTTTTCACTCTTTTCCAACCTCTTACTCACTCCTAATGAAGAAGCAGTAACTTCACTGGTTGGTGAGAATCTGTCTTTACTGGGGCCACATTTAAAGGTAATGGAGTTTAATAGTGACCTTGTATGTTCCCCTTGCCCCACCAAATTCACATCCTAGCAAGGTGGCAGTTCTGCTCTATCAGGGCTTCTTCAAGGCCAGCAGAGCTGGCACATGGCCTCACACCTGCTTTCCTACCCTGGTGTGAAACCTCCTTGACTTTCAGTCTTGTTTTTTTCTCACTGAATTTGATGGGACACAACCCTCTGTTCAGATGGCTGGTGTGAGCACCTGGCTCCTACTGATTTCTCCCCAGGGAAGGCCACAAGATCTAGCTCCCATGGAGGTAACATCTTCTAAAAGTGATGCCAGGAACTGTGGGCTTCAGGATAATAAATGTCCACATTCTTGTTTCTGCTCTTAGTTTCCAAAGGACTTCAGCGGGAAGGATGATACAAGTAAAAACTAAATGAAATGCTGCGCATGGTGGCTCATGACTATCTCAGTGGCTCCGAAAGCTGAGGCAGGAGGATCACAGGTTCAAAGCCAGCCTCAGCAGCAACTTAGTGAGGCTGTCTGTCTCAAAAAAAAAAAAAAAAGAAAAGAAAAGAAAAGAAAAAAAGGTCTGGTGGTGATATGCCTCAGTGGTTAAGCACCCTTGAGTTCAATCCCCGGTACCAAAATTAAAAAAAAAAAAATCGTTAATCAGAACATAGTGAGAATAGCCTGTGGTATAATTCCAAATGTTACATATGTTAATAATTACTATTATTAATAATATTAATTGTAATTAACACATCACTCATAAGTATAATAGTAAACACAATAATTATAATTGTGGTTAGTATCTAATAATAATATTTTTGTTATACAAAACATTCCTTAGGGGAAGATACTACCAGGAGCTTTTGACCTTTAATGTGAAATTTCTAAATTTGTGACAACATAGACCACAAGCTCTGAGAATTAATAGTAGTTATTAATCCCTTCTGATAAGATTGCTCTTTGTATTTCCTGACATGGACAGACAGTTATTCTGTTCCTCTCTGAAACTTTTTGCTTCTTAGCTAGCAAAAGAACCCAAACCTGGAGTTGAAAACGTTTCTAGGCTTACAGAGAAGCAAAGTCCAAATTTTCAGCAATCTATTTTATCAATGAGTAACCTGAGTTCAAAGATGGGACAGCAACAGAGATTAAAATATTCTAGAAATAAATTTTTTAAAAAAAGACATATCTTATATCTGCCTACTTCTACTTTCCAGGCACAATGATATCCCAGTAACAAAAATCACATGTGGCACTCTGACCTTTGTTTCTAAATGCCACACCCTACCCAAGAAAACCAAGACTCCTTGAAGGAATGCTTGACTTTTGGACTGGGCAAGAGAAAGCAGAAGGTGAATTTAAAACATCCTGTTTCAGAAAGAAAGGAAGTGCTTACAGAATGATGAAAAAACATATATAAAGGAAACAGGGAACAGCTGGGTGGGACACCAACTGACCAAATGTAGGACCAATGAACATCTAAATAAGTAACTCAAATGATTGTAACCCACCGAATAAAATTTCAGAAGCATGTTGGAAAACTGAAAAATCTTTCTTACAGAAACAAAATACCTAATGATGTATAAGGGATGATAAGTCAGAAAAAAAAAAATCACCATTTCATCATCATACCAGTAACAATTAACCTAGGCAGGAATTGTCAATGGATGTTAAAACAAAAATTGGATGAAGACAAGTTATTTACACTGTCTCAAAATATTTTGTCAGAGATTATTCATTTCAATAGACAAAACAGTAACATTAAAGTGGAGTACCCTGGTGACAGCAACCTACCCAAGCAATAAATATTAACATCACCAATTATGAGGCAAACCAGTTTCACATGACACTTAAAATGACATATCAAGAAAGACACATCATATGTACAGTATTCCTGCAGCAAAACAAGTCCAGGCATAAGGACATATCAGAAGACCTTGTTCCCTGTAGCCTCACATTAAAGAAGGGGCTGATATTTTTGGGACCCTTTTATAAGGGCACTAATCCATCAGCAAAGGCTTCATCAGCATGAAAACAAAATTTCCCAAAGGCCCCACCTCCTTATACTCCCACATTGAGGATTATAGTTTCAATATATAAATGTTGGGAAAAGTCAAACATTCAGAAAATAGGAGGGAAATTCTACCAAAAAAAATGTCAATATCCTGAAAAAAAAAAAAGGCTGAGACTTAAGAAAAATGAAAAACAAATGGACTGTGTGCTCTCTTACCAGATCCTGGATGGAAAATAAAAATGCCATAAAGGTCATTGGTATGAAAGTTGAAAAATGTCTAATAATAACCTTGCACTAAATGATAACGTGGTATCACTGTTAAATATCACTATTTTTATAACCATAAGAAAATAAACTGTTTTTAGAAAATGCATACTGTAGTGCTGAGGAAACTGGGCCTGAGGTCTTCAGTTGACTCTGCAATAGCCGGAAAAATACTGTGCATGTACATACATTACCTGTGTCTGCCCATCTGCCTACCCATAGAAAGCATGAGAAAACAAATGTGACACACGATAAGAGTAGGACAATCTTTTAGTGTCTGTTTTTTTTTTTTTTTTTGCTACTCTTAGGAATAGCTTATAGAAATATCCTAAGTTCAAAAGGAGCTTATATGTGTAGATTATAGTTACCAGAGCAACCACACATATTAGTTAGTATGTTTCATCTCTCTAAATGAGTCTTGGGTGGTTTTCCAGTGTGTGCTCACATAGGCTAGTTAGTCATACCTTCTCATTGTACACATAAATAAACTGAAGCTCAGAGAAGCTATGTCATTTTGTCTGAGATCAATAGCTAATATTAGCACATGAACCTGAGCCCACATTAAGTATACCTTAAAAGCTCTCTTAGCTAATTTCTGCTTAACTGTATTTGACTGACATGCTGCATTAATGGGTATTGTCCATTCTTTCTCTTGGTCATATAGTCTGCAGTCCATAGCATGCTGAGTTCCTTTTTTAAAAAAAAACTAATGAGTTTCTCTCTGGTTTACCAGGCACTAAGGTATTTAATATTTGAGCCACATGCTTACCAAGAGTTGGTTTCATCTTCTCCCAAACCTATTCTTAAGAGGTTTACTTATATAAGTAAGTTATATGATTTACCTGAGTCCCTCATAAACTGATACAACATGAGCATGAAAGGAGAACAGCTGCGTCCATAAAAACTAACCTGAATGTTTTGGAAAGATTCAATAAAACAAGCTGGGAAAAGAAAAAAGACAGAAATTAATTAGATACAGAAAATAATGCAGCATAGAGGAGAAAAATTGTTAAAAATCTAGAAGTATTTTGTACTCAGATTTCTTCACAATAAGAACCTTCATGCTTGTCTGTAAAGAAATCCACAATAGAAAACATGGGTGGTGACTTCTGAATATTGTCTGTTCAAAAAGATACCAAGTCCTCATCAGCAGATTCACTCCCACAGAGGATTTGTGCCACACATCAAATGAAGGTGCATGCATATGTGCTGGTTTATTTGCAATGCTTTTCCGTCGGTGGTTAAGAATCACTACTGTATGTAGCTCTTTTATCCTGTTTTAAGAACCTCCTTGTTGTATTTGAGACTATAAAAGGAGTTCTATTATACTTATTTTTAAACTATCCCCAATTCCCTGCAACTCCATTCTCCTAGGGTTACATTACATAACAGCACTAGACACCATCTATGATTCAGACTTGGGGAAGGACATCCTCCAAATTCTCTGTATTTATATATAATGTTATCAACTCATTTTTGGCACAGTATTTAGTGATCCATTTAAATTTTCCCCTTGCCTGCAGACCACTGAACTATCCATTCTCCAAATTTCAGTACAACTAAAGCAAGATAGGAAGCACTGTGGTTCCTGCAATCTAGTGGTCTGCTAATTAAAAGAATGTAATTACAGAGATATATATGGAGTCCTCTCATCCTTTGACCTGGGAAATAATTAATGTGTGTTCCTTCTATTTTTTAAGCATTTGGGGGATCTGCATAATCATCATATATTTACTTTGTTTTGGTCTGACCTAGAAACTTACAAAATGCCAAGAAGAAACTGAAGCATTTTGAAATAAAAACAAGAAACACCTTTGTACACCTTCTTTCCCATGAATGTCTGCCTAAATAAAAGAAGAAAAACACAGTACACACCTTTTGCAGTGGACATCAGTCTGGCTTAAGGAGTCAACAGGCTTTCCAGATGATGGTCCCTAAATTTTGCACTTGTGTGTGCTACATTTGTATCACTGTGATCAAATACCTGATAAGAACAACATAGAGGAAGAAGTTTATTTGGGACCCTACTTTCAGAGGTTTAAGTCCATGGTCAGCCATGGTAGAGAAAATTTACTCAGCTCATGGTAGACAAGAAGTAAAGAGAGAGAGAGAGAGAGAGAGAGAGACAGAGACAGAAAGGGAGAAAGAGAAAGGAGAGAAGCTAAAGACAAGATACAGTCCTCAAGGTCATGCCCTCAGTGACCCATTTATTCCAACCATGCTCCTCCTGCCTATAATTAACACACAGTAGCTGATTTAAATTATTAATCCATCAAATGGATTAATCCACTGATGAGGTTACAGCTCTTGTAACCCATTCTTTTCTCCTCTGAACATTACTGCATTACTCAATACATGAACTTTTTTATGTGTGGCATGGGCTTCATATCCAAATCATAACTGAAGTATTGCCCCATGCAAGGCCATGGGGTTGATGGAAGCAGACAGTGGTGGGAGGAAGCAAAGAAGAAAGTAAGGTGCTGGTAAAAGCAGCATTTTATTTGATAAAATTGTAAAGAGCAGCTTGTACTGTGGAGAAAGAATCTCCAAGTAATAAATGTCAGGCTTATGAACAATTGAGTCTCTCTATTCCTGAATGAAATTGCTCTATAAGGTCAGCACCATAAGTGCTCCCTCTGGTGAGGAGGCTGCTCTGCTGAGTAGGTTTGTGGCAGCCTCTGTAGCATTGTGAATGAGGAGGAGGAGGATGTGGGGGTGTCAGTATTGTATATTATGTTACTGGAGTATGCTGAATATGAGTATGCTGAGTATTTTACTGAAATATGCTGCGTTGTTTTAAAAAGATGACATATTCAGGCATCATCCTAAAAAATGCATGTAACTGGAGCCACTGTATGTGATCATTTAATGCTAAAACTATACCTACTCAACAAGACAAAATAGCCTCCAGATTTTTCGTTCCATAGCTGGAACTCACTCCTCAATTAATCAGAGAATTTTCATTTCAACATCTACTCCAAACCCTCAAAGTAGATGCTCCTATTTGGTGTTAAAATTAAGGTACACTCACTCATACATTGCTGGTGAGACGGCAAATTGGTGCAACTGCTATGGAAAGTAGTATGGAGATTCCTCAGAAAATTGGGAATGAAAACACCATTTGACCCAGCTATGCCACTCCTTGGTTTATTCCCAAAGGACTTAAAAATCAGCAAACTATAGTGATAAATCCACAACAATGTTTATACCAGCTCAATTCATAATAGCTAGACTATGAAACCAACCTAGGTGTTGAATGAATAAAGAAAATGTGGTATATATATCCAAAGGAATATTTCTCAGCTTTAAAGAAGAGTAAACTCATGGCATTTTCCAGTAAATAGTTGGATTCGGAGAATATCATGCTAAGAGAAATAAACCAATCTCACAAAACCAGAGGATGAATGTTTTCTCTAATATGCAGATACTAGTTGACAATAAGGAGGGGAGCACTAGGGAAGAATAATGTTACCTTAGATTAGGTAGAGGGAATAGGATGTGAGGATAGGAAAGACAATAGAATGAAACAGACATTATTACTGTATGTATATGTGTGACTGCATGACCAATAGATTCTATAACATGCACACTCAGAAAAGTGAGAAATTATAATCCATCTATGTATGATATATCAAAGTACATAAACGCATTCTACTGTCAGGTATAATTAATAAACAAATAAAAAAATTAAATAGTATAACAAAGCAACAGAAATCCTCAACATCCAAAGGGAAGAACAGGCCTGAATAAAAGCAGGCAAGTGTGTGTGTTTGTGTGTGAATATGCATAGCCCAAGACTGGTTTTGACAGGTAAAGGTTAAAGTGTTATATCTCCTCTTCTTATATTTGTATGCTAGGATCAAACAGAACTTTCATCTCATTGCTTCATCATATACAGAGAAAGAAGATGGTGGAATATGGATTATGAACATTTAAACATTCCAGAGTATTGAAGCCCAGTAACTGAAACATAACAGCTTATCTTCAAATGCTATTCTGAAGACATTTGCAAAACTGGGGAGGCCAGAACAAGGTCTCAACTCCAAGCAGCACTTGTGTTAATGAGTATGTATATGTCTGGGAAAGGAAAGGAAATGGTAGCAATTCCTGGTGATTTCAGAGCAAAATCTTTCTGATTTGATTTTGGGGGTAATATTACAGACAGAAAAACAGTCTAGAATTTCAGCTTCTATTTTAAAACATTATTCAGAAGTCAACAATTACTTGTTGAATATTTACTGTTTCAAACATGATCTTAGATGGTAGGAATACTTTAGTACAAAATGGATATGAATTACTGCCCCATGGAATTTGAAGATAAGATGAATGTATTTAGCCTTGTTCTACTCTTGCTAAAAAGAAAGCAAGAATTTGAAGTCAGTTAGCTTCAAGCTGAAGTAACTGCTTTCATAACAGGAAGAAATGAAGAAAGGATAGAAGGAAGGAAGGAAGGAAGGAAGGAAGGAAGGAAGGAAGGAAGGAAGGAAGGAAGGAAGAGGAAAGAGAAGAAGGGAGGAAGGGAGGGCTACCAGGGAGGAAGGAAAGAGTGTTAGCTTTCCATCACTTTGACCAAAACACCTAGCATAAACAAATTAAAGGAGGGAAGGTTTAGTTTGGCTCATAGTTTCAGTCTATGGTTGGCCGCTTCATTGCTTTGAGCCTGAGGCAAGGCAGACAATCCTGGTGGGAGGTCCTGGAGTAGGAAAGTTGGTAAACTCATTGCAGCCAGAAGGAACTGGGGTGAGAGGGCAGGGAGAGAGAGAAAAGAGAGTGCTCAGCAGAAGATAAACTCAGGGTGTGCCTTCATTGGCCTACTTCCTCCAACTAAGTTCTGTCTCTCAGTATCCAATTCTACCACCAGTTTAATAGATTAATTCACTGATGTGATCAGAGCCCTCATGACCCAATCTCTTCCTAAAAGCCCTACCTCAGAACACATGAGACTTTGGGAAATGTTCCAGGTCCAAAGTACAAAAGATGGAGAGAGAGAGAGAGAGAGAGAGAGAGAGAGAGAGAGAGAGAGAGAGAGAGAGAGAGAGAGAGAGAGAGAGAGAGAAGAATAGAAAAAGAATAAGAAGAAGGAGAAGGAAGGCTGGCAAACAAAACATAGATAATTAAATCTGTCTCTACCCTGGCAAGTGATCTGTCCCCAACTTCCCCATACTGGCATTGAGGTTTACTTGCTTTCCAGCATGCAGAGCTAACAGTACAATTGGTTTTTCTGCCAGGGTAGCTGAGTCAGAGGTGTCTAAGCCACATGCTTTAAGGTTGAGAAAACACCTTCCCTGTGTCTTTGTAAGCAAAGGCTCTCTCTATATCTTCATTGCACTGTTCAATGCTGTGGCCATTTTGAATTAAGTTCCAGAGGACTTTGGTAGAAGCAGTGGCAGCTGGAATTAAACAAGTTACTGCAGAAAGAAGCCTGTGATACAATTTAGTGCAAGAAGAAGTTGAAGAAGGGGGCACTTGGGGGGTTCAGTGACTGACACAATAGGAAACAGAGATGATGAGCAATCCTGTGAGTTGATTTGTATTTCCTAGGGTTACTGCAGCAGAGCCTTGATAGACCATATGGTCTGGCCTTGACCCTTAAATCTCTGCATGCCCTCAGAGCAGCATCCCTCACTGTGGCTCGCTTCCACTTCTTGTTATTCTTGGCACTAGGAGTTCTGATCACAGGGTGGTTCAATATCATAATCCAAAGAATTAGATAGAAACCATCTGGAAGAGCAACCAACTTTAACCTTGAGGGCTATTTGAAAATAACCTTCATCCACGGAGCCCTGTGTTCACATGGAAAAAGAGGTTATTTAGAGCATATTTCAAAAATCATCAGGGTCTTGGGAGCCATCCACCTCAGAAGAGACCAATATTTAACCAAGAGAGCTTTGATATCTATAGAATGCATTTTTCCCTATCTGCTTAGTGCCAAGTTTCCAGTTATGTGCACAATGGGGATGCAATAAACAGGGCCAAGAAGGTAACAAAACTCACTGCAGGATGCTAAGGAACAGAAAGCCGAAAAGCCACGCCTGTAATAAATCAATTAGCCGATTATTCAATAGAGGAAATGCAGCTAAATATACCAATGGTTCTTTCTATGGACTCAGAAGGCAAAAAAAAAAAAAAAAAAAGGAATAGCTGAGGAACTGGAGATGAGCAATTTACCCTTTTAGTATTATTATTTTTTTAATTCAGATGCTCTCTAGATTTACCACTGAAGTTTTCACTGAACATGTTAATATCTACATAAGCTTGTATGGCAACTTTCATGTACCCAGCATTCTCAGCATATGTCCTATTCCCAATAAATCTGTGAAACTTCATCAGTTAACAATAACAAAGCAGAAATATAATTCTCCATAAAGCCACAGAGAAAGTAAATGAAAATACATAGAATATAAACTCAGAGTTCTGTTTTATGGTTCTCTGACTTAACTGTGGCAGGCAGTGATTCTTCACAAGAAACTGTTTCTTGTCAAGGTGACTCTTCAGAAAAGGGTTTTGTGCTCTTAGGGAAAAAAAAAAAAAGGTTGCATCTCATGTCTATTTAACACTGCATGAGATAGGCGCTAGTGTTGCCTCTTCTTCTAAATGAAGCATAACTGCTCAGCTAGGCAGGATGCCGGAGCAGCTCAGGAGTGAGCCAGGAATAGTGCCTCTGTTCTTTGGATTCAGGCCAAGCAGCCCAGAGCCCAGAATTCTTCCTTGGGTACCACCATTGTAGGGTTGCCATTTTCCACAACACCAACTCTTAAGTTCAAAACCTTGCTCCTATCTGCATTTCTGGGAGATGACATAATGGGGAAGATAAGATACCTGGATAAACTCCCCTTTCCTACCCCCTGATATAGCAAAAGAAGGAACAAATTACTAGCCACTACTATTTTTTGCCAAAATCCTCCTGGAGAATAGTAAGGACCTTATTATCAAAGGGCTAAGATTAAAATCTGTATCCTAATTATAAACAGATTGGAAAATGCATGCAAAAAGAACACTCCACAATACGGTACATAGCATGTTATGATGATTAAGAGTGAGATCTGTATTAGGAAAGAGAACCCGTTCTTTCTGAAAATTTGGTAGGGCCCTACCTTAGAACACAAGGGTCCTAGTGAAAACAATATGCTTGCCAGGGACGGGACCAACTACTGTTGCTTATAGGTACATTTGTGTGACTATAAGGAAGGATGCCTATTCATCCAGGATGTCAAAGCCAGGTGTCTAGGAGCAAGGCTGCACAATGGCATGTGTGTGGTGGCTCTGGGTCCTGGGAGATAGAGCAGCTGAGTAGGCTAACTTTATGTCCCGTTTACCTTCTTCCTACCCCTGAGCAATTAGAACACATTTACTTCTCTCTGGTTTATATAGTAAGATTATCAATGATATTTTACAGAGAATTATTCCACTTTTAAATAAAAACATTGAAGGCCACTGTGAGAAATAGTGGTTGCTCTACATTTCAAAATGACCCCTGAGGGATCAGAATTAACTAAATTGCAAAAGATATATGCATAACCTGGGAAGAGACTCTGGACTCAAAGTTAGAGTGTGATCAAAACTCAGCTTAGTTCCCCTTTAGTCACTTAATTCCCATCTTGTCTTGAAGACCTGACACACATTGGAGAAGCACTGTTTGGAGCTGTGGTATCAGAGCTGTTGTTCTCTTGCTCTGTCTGATAGAAGATAAGAATTCAGGCACAGAAACAAATCACATAACAGCACAAGGAAGGTAGAACTGACTGGCAGGGAGGGGCTGAGACCCAGGGAGGGCCAGAGCGACAGACAGACAGCAACAGAGGCACCCTGAGAGGTGACATATGATGACACATCCTCTTTTCTCAGCCTGCAGCTCCCTTCTAGGAAGGAGGCCAACATAAATTCTTCCACTCAGCAGTGCCTAGATAGACCCGAAAGAAAACAAAAAGGGGATTAATCTCAGCATTGCAGGTGCCCCTCAGCCACTCTGCTAATACCCGCCTTCCAGGGAGGGTTTGATTTGAGGAGGACTTTGCCAGGAGCTGAAATACCAACTGCAGACTCCCCCCTCCTCCCCACACATTTCATTTTATTTCTATCAAGCCGAGCTTCTGATTGCCTCACTCTGGAAGGTTGGCAGCGGTACATTAACCTGCCGGATCGTGGTGAGCGACGTGGGCTGCCAACGTGGCTATCAAAGGGCCTCTTCTGTATTTGCTGGTTCCTGGAGATGCTGACAAAAAGCAGCAATAGAAAAACTTCAGCTTCATGGTGGCATTTTCTTGCCTCATAATTAACCTTCACATTGGTAAACATGCAGTGAGGTTTGAGTCGAAACCATTCTCCACCCCGATACTAGAAGCTTCTTCAGTTCTGAAAATGGGCACAGCACACAGTTCATAGGGGACTAATATCTTCTATCCACTCTCCTTCTTGGATGGGATGAAGCTCAATTCTCTTCTATGTTTCCTTTCTTCTAGATGTTATCAAATGCTCTGGCTTTTAAATTTTTATTGCCTCTCTTCTGTTCTCTTCTGTGCATATGTGCTGCAAAGGGTTAAGTGATCCGCTGAGCCTCAACACACTTAGAAATAACTCCATCAATCACCATGGGTGTGCTGAAAGGGGAGATTATTGCCCATGCACATTTTAATTGAGTTTATAAAGAGAAAGGAAAAAAAAAAGGCTCAGAACTTAGCATCCACTAGTCTGTAGTCGCAGTAGAATAGCAAGAATTTGGCTTTCAAAGATTTCTGTTCCAAAATTTTGTCCTTACAACACAGCTTGCCTGAATGGACCTTGGGTCATGCTGTCACATTTTACCTATAGTGGGGCTCATTTTAAACAGACTACTCTGCATGTTAAGCTTCACCAGGGCCCATTCCAAATGAAGCACCTGTTAGAAAGTTACCTCACACATACAAATGCAGTACTGATTAGGTTAAAAATATGCAGCTACTTGCTTCCTCTCTACTTCTCTGATCCACACACTGAAATAATTTCCACTTATTAAGTCTATTAAGTTTTTACTAATGTTTAGAGATAGGGTCTCACTGAGTTGCTTACGGCATTCTATCTGCTTAAGAGCACTATGTTACCTCATCAGGTAACCATACACTAACCTCAGTATGGACTATTCACTGTATAGGCAGTGACCATTAAGAATGGGCAATGTTACATATAAATGATGAGGTGGGAAAGTAGGCTTAGTGCCTCATGCCTGTAATCCCAGCAGCTCAGGAGTCTGAGGCAGGAGGGTCACAATTTCAAAGCCAGCCTCAGCAAGTAAGTGAGGTCCTAAGTAACTTAGCAAGACCCTGTATCCAAACAAAACATAAAAAGAACTGGAGATATTGCTCAGTAGTTAAGCACTCCTGAGTTCAATACCTGGAACCAGAATAAATAAATAAATAGATAGATAAATAGATGGAACATCAAGGTAAACATTCAAAAGTGTATCTCTTTCTTGGGTTTTTCCTCTTATCATTAACATCCACCCCAAGCCTTTACGTTCTTCAAGCTCTGTGTGTAGACTGGAGTTAAGATTCACCACTTATAACCTCAAAAAGTAGGGAGATTACAAATGCAAATTTATTGTGCAAGCATGGTACACAAAATTTCAGCTGACAAAGTTTGACTTCCAAGCTACAGAATGAATTGGCTCTTTTTTTCTGAGATCATCTTCATGGCCTCACCATGTTCTTCCCAGTCCTATTTCTACAGAAGTCTGTGTGTCCCTCTAAACATGGATCATTGTTTTCTGTTGCTCTGGGACTATGAACATCATCAGGGCTGAGCATATAATAGGTGATTTTTTTTTTTTTTTTGTCCTGGGGGTTTAAGCCAGGGATGCTCAACAACTGAGCCACATTCCCAGCCCTTTTTTGTATTTTGTTTAGAGACAGGGTCTGACTGAGTTGCTTAGGGCCTTGATAAATTACTGCGGCTGGCTTTTAACTTGTGATCCTCCTGCCTCAGCCTCCCAAACTGCTGGGATTACAGGCATGTGCCACATGTCTGGCGTGATTAATATATACTTATCAAATAATACAAATAAGATCACATTGATTGATTGCACAGTATTTTTTATTAATTCCTTGAATACCACTTAATCCAATTTACTTTGGAATATTTTTTCCCCAATCCAGCCTTACAAGTATGTATTCTGGGCATAAGTGAGCATCCAGGAAGGATTGCTATTGGAAAGAAGAGAGTGGTTGTTTTTCTGCATTCAATTGTTCTAATTCATGGATGATCTGAGCATATTACTAAATATTAATTGAATCAGATGACTTACTAAGTACCTAGGCAGCATCTTTCTGGATGCTAAATTCCCAGCTAAGCCTAGAAAGCACATCAATGACTACTGTAGCTGGGGCACAAGAGTTAAAGAGCTGATTGAAGGCTATCAGAGCTACTTGAAGTTGGAGTTTTGCTTGATGACATTGAAGGTTTGCTTGCTTATTGGGTTTGATTATTTGCATTGCGTGATTATAAGGTATATTGCTCTCAGAATTGATGTGATGTGTTGTGATTGCAACAGCTTTTTGTTATGTGACCTGATAACTGATTGGTTCAAGTGAATTTCTCTGCAGAATTCTGTATCCATTTTCCTCCCATAACTACCAAATGCACACCTTAGAACTGATTGAGAGAAACAAGGACAAACTGCACATATGTAACACCCATCACCCAAGTCTCCCTGGCAGTATGAGATAGGATTATTACTCCAGGAACAGACCAGCAGTCAAGTATCACTGCAGAGTCTCCTCTATGTGTGGGTGGCAACATATTGCCATTGAGATTTCTGTCCCAATTAATGCAGCTGCTTCTTAGTTGACAATCATTACAGTGCCACAGATGCTGGACCTGTAGAGTCTCACAGAGTACAAATGGGTTCCTTGGCCTCTTTCAAAGAATGGCACATGTGACTCCATGGAGACATAAGATCTGGGACACTGTACCACAGGGTAGAAATATTGCCTACCACATTTAGCCACAGAACACTGCAAAATACCAAATAACAATATAAAAGACAGGAGGGGAGATGTGATTGGGTTGCATCCTCTTTTAGGAATATTTCTGTATGTTATTTAATATTTTATGGCATAGCTACAGGAAGCATGCCTTAAGCATTCATGTATAGACACCTATATAACAAATCCTGGTGGTAAGTATATCCATTCATTTCACAAAGATTGTATGGCTTAGAAAGTTTACTTAATTTGGTTGCCATGTGCAGCGCCACTCTGAGCAACTGGGGAGGCCAAGTCAGAATGATCACAAGTTCAAGATTGGCCTTGGCAATTTAGTGAGACCCTGTCTTAAGGAAAAGAAAAAGAACTTGGATATAGCTCAGTGACAAAGTATTCTTGTGTTCAATAACCAGTAGCAAGAGAAAAAAAAAGGACAACAAAAAATGTAAAAAATAAACCTTACCATAATTTGGTAAATACAAAACAGTTATGGAGCCATAGGTATGTCCCAGGTCTGTGAGAGCAGCAATAGCTGTGCTCTTTGAGTTCTGGAGAATTTCACCAACATCCAGAGGGATCCTCTCATTAGCCCCATTATCATCAAAGGCATGTAAGATGCAGAAAAGCAATCTAACAGATTGCACAATAATTAGCTGCCAAGTTGGAACACTTATTATTTACAATTATTATTATTAGAAAACAATTATTATTTGCATCCTAAGAAAAAAGCACCATCTGTTGAGAACTCAGTCAAAAACTGTCCATTCTAGAAACTTCCATCAATTCTACTCAGGTGCCTACGCTTCCCTCAGTCTGTGTCAGGGTTGTTTGACTCAGGGGGTAGACTCTCAGAAAGATCCAGTAAGAGTACTGCACAAAGTAGTCTTCATAAACATAATTTCTTGATATCCAGAAAGATGATGCCTGAATTGAAAATAGAATGCAGTAAAACCAGTGGGTCTTTCACCTGAGAGGATTTGGGACTCCCAGGAGGACATCATCATCCAGTAACACACGTGCTCAATGCCTGGGTGTAATATTAATATGTGAACTTTGCCACTGTTCATTCGCCCAGCCCATGCTTTCTACTGATTTTTATACTATGTTGCATAATTAATCTGTCAACATCCTGTGACAGGGTATAAATATTAATAATATGATCATGCAATTAGCTGTTTTCTTTAAAATTCAGTGCCAAGGAGATAAATCGGCCATTTAATCTTGCTAGATTCCAAAAAGGGGAGGAAGGAGTGGGAGAGGAGGTGGAGACAGGAAGAAGAGGGAGTAGAGGGGGTGGTGAGCTAATTGACAAGGGAGCTTTTTTATTTGAATCTGGTCTCACACTTGTACTTTCAGATGGATGTTTAAAAGCAGACCACTTTGAAACTAGCATCCTTCTTTTATTCCAGTGTAATGAGATAAACCTTTTTTCTCTACTTTTCTCTGTACTCAAGGGAAGGAAATCTCTGGTCTCTCCATCTGGCATTCCTCATCTCTGGATCCGCATGAACAATAGTAAATTCCAGGGGAGACCTAAGCCAACCATCCCCTTTGTTTCCTGAAAGAAGAGAGGTTTATGTTCTCCTGGAAGGCTGACCAACAATAATTTAGAAGATCCACAGGGCAGCAGCAGCATTGAAATGCAGATGTGATTAGATAAACCAGGGAGAGAATGCATGTTGTGTCATTATAGCTTTACATAAAGTGTCTTTTCCCATTTGGCTTGCCAAGTGTTCTTTGCATTAATCAAATAGCCCTAAAAACTTACAGTTCCTAAGAACTCTACAGAATTGGGCTTCCAGCATCACTGTGCTACCCTAGGCTACCACACTGGCTGAAGCATTTGGCCCTTTTTTCTCTTGCCACTCTACATATGCATTTATTCAACCAAGAATATTTCTTGATCATGTATTTGGCAGTTAGTACCATACCAAGAGACATAGAACATTAAAAAAAAAAGAAGAAGAAAAGAATCACATGCAAATCATGACTTCAAGGAACATAAAGTTTAGTATTAAGATAAATATGAATAACAGCAACTATTAGAAAAATTACTAGTAAAGCAAGAAAAATTCTAAAGCATTTTACATCCTTTTTTCTATAGAATTTTGCAGTCTTGTTCTGATAATCATATTTTTGTTGTACCTTTTATTTATTTGTGCATTTTACTACCACTGCAATTCTTTCTCAAAGGCACCATGAGCAAATAAGAATGTGTAAATGAAAACAGAAATGGACAATTCAAGATCATACAATTTTACCAAATTATTTCACAGGTGATAAAAATCAAGGCCCAGGAAATTAAATGAGTTGCACACACTCCTCACTCACAACAGAGGCAAAATTCAATACAGGCATCAACACTCTAAATTTATTGCTTCCAGTGCAAACATACTTTTGGATAAAAATATAAATAAAATAATTTAATTCTAATATATGATTAATTATATTGAGTTGCATTTAAGTTGTGTATTTCTTTAAGTTAAAATGAGCCATGATAAAAGTCCCATTGAAAGAATCTGAGGACACTCTCCCTATAATATTCTTACATATTTGAGGATGGTATTGACTTTCCCTCACTTTTACTCAAGGTCCATTTATTAGCTTCTGGGGGTCCCTGCATTCCCTAAGTTGTGTTCATATTTAAATGGTTAGTTTTATAGGCTTATTTGAGGGGGGAGAAGAAATTGGGAAACGCTTCAGAGTTTTTATCATATTCTCCAAGTTATGGGTGATGATAGAGAGATGATAGATAGATAGATAGATAGATAGATAGATAGATAGATAGATAGATAGATAGATAGATAGATAGTAAGGAAGGAAAAGAGAGGAAAGAGACTGCTTGCAGGTTTGTAGCAAGCTGGGAGAGACCTGGAGGCCACCCAGGCTTTTCTACTGGAGCATTCAGCCTGAATGTGTGGTCCCTGACTGACACAGAATGCTAATGAGGCCAGAACTCCAATCTGTGTATTACAAATAGGAACCAATGGCAGATCCTGCCATCAGCTCTCCATCATTTTGTTTTACAGGGTACAGAAATGAAAGGGTTGCTTTAGATTAAAAGATTTATTTAATGGTCTGATTAATTCATTCCAAACAGACCAAAGCTGTTCTGTGATTCTCCTTTTGCTCTTAACCTTTCCAGTTTGTTTTCATGCAGGCTGACTTTCCTTTCTTCTTCTTTTATTTATTTATTTATTTATTTATTTATTTATTTATTTATTAATGTTTGTACTTTATTATTCAGTAACTGCTACTATAAATCTGGTGTAGATCATGTGGACTCTGAGTATGTGAGGGTGTGAGAGAGAGAGAGACAGAGAATGTGTGTATGTGTGTGCGCACTCACGCGCACGCATGCATCCCAGAAGAAGAGTCCAAAGGTTTCTTAAATTCAAACTTGTCATCATAATGCTCATCAAAACACATTATTAGGCCTTAAACAATCACTGCAGAGCTCACTACAATAAAAGAGCATGCGCCTGTCCTGACCTTCTGTACTGTGGACATGAGTCCAATTGCTTGCTGCAGTGTGCAACATTAATTAATGGTATAGATCTCTGGCCCACATTGTGCATAAGACACTGAGGGATTTGCTGGCTCTAATGAATGTGAGGGGTTGTAAGAAGGATCAGCAGGTGTCAACAGTAGGAGGACCAAGCACAGAAGCTTTTTGATGGAACATTCAAGGGCTGTTTCCTTAGTATATTAACAGTGAGTTGTTTGTCTCTCTTTCAGATTTTTTTTTCCTTTCTTTTTTGGCTAAATACCCTATTCATATCCTTTCCAAGTTTGATATCTGGGGAAATGGCTATAACCATTGCTTGATGCTATGAGATTTTTGGCAGTCAATAATAGGAAAAATTTAGATAAAAATCACTATTTAGCTTCTGTAAATTCATTAGTCTACAGATGCAAATGGAATCATGACAGATCTGAGAGTTACCAGAATATAAGAGGTAGAGATATTTTATGAAAACTGATAAGCTGTTGAGGATCACATGTATGTGGAAGGTTGCTAGTCCACAAGTCCACGTAAGTAAGTGTGTGTTTGGCAATATTTTGGTGTTTCCCACACTTTGGCAAATGTGAGAGGGTCTAGGCTATTTCATGTATATGCTTTTAGAAAATCAATAACTAATTAATTGCAAATAACTTAGTCATAGAAGGACAATGAAGAGTATATCTAGTTTATGAATTTTAAATTTTTGACTAAAGGGATTTATAAACAAAGACTCATGGGGAAAAGTTACCTATACAGCACAATTGTAAAAAATATTGTGCAGCATGTCAACTTTATTTATCTATTATTTACATTTCCACACTTATTTCTTTATGTTCAGTCCCTCTCCAGAAAGGCTTAAGGGAGTTCATCAGAAACTAACTATTAGTAAGGACTATTTTTAGAAGTTAACATCAAAATAGTACACATGAAAAGCAGGGGAAGAAACTGTGGTGGTTAATTTCATGTGTCAACCTGACTGGGCCTTAGAGTGTCCAGATATTTGGTCAAGCATTATTTCAGATGTGTCTATAAGAGTGCTTTATTTATTTTGAGTTAACATTTGAATCAGTCGACTATGTAAACCAGATTGCCTTCAACTGAAAATCTCAATAAAACAAACAAACAAAAAACAAGGAAGAGAGAACCTATACCTAATTCTATGAGCTAGGCCTTGCTCTTTTCTCACTGTGACTTCCAATTACAAAACCAGGTCTTTCTATTTCTCCACCTGCAAGACTTCAGACTGAAAATAAAACATCAATTCTCCTTGGTCTCCAAATCTCCCACTGTAGGCACTGAGAATTCTAAGCCTCCATAATCATATGAGACAATTATTATAATCATATGTGTATGTGTTCACAAATGCGTACATATATATTTGTCGCTTATTATCCTATCGGTTCTTTTACTCTAGAGAACCCTGACTAAACCAGATGGGTGTGAGCCAGAACAGTGATTATCAGTTTTCCAAACATAATATAGGAAGTCTACATGACAGAGAAGGAATTCAAACACCTTTTTGAAACCATGAAAAAATAATACTGAGATTAAATAAACTTTTATGTCAGACCTCAGTAGAAATTTAATAACCCTAGTTATCACAGATTCACAATTAAATGGTGTCTTCTATTAGATGGTGTCTTCTATGAACTTAAATTATAGATATGTACTGTAATAAATTATATATATATATAATTTCTCCATGTGTATCTTGAAATAAGCTATTTTTACTCTTTTGTAATATATTATACACCCATATGTGGATTTTTTTTTCAGAGAAGGAGCACCCAGAATAATTAAGTCATTCAATCCAGAGAGAGCTGTCATGTCTTTAGTTTCATCTGCAGCATATCTATACTATTCTAAGTCTCTGCAAATTTTTGAATTGGAAGTTTCATTTTTTCCCTCATCAGAACCTTGGGATGCTGTCTGGAAGAGACAGTGGTGACAAATTGACTCATTTAATAAAAAGAAGTGAATGAAGTGAGGGGGAGGAAATAAATGTGCTGAGACTTAAGAGCTGCAGGTGTGTCTCCTTATGGAGCCATCACTCACTACTCACAGATGCCGACCGGGTTTCCATGGAGACAGCTGGGCATGCAGGCACTCAGGCCAGTCTATCGCCCCTAGCATAGCATCTGCATACTTACCAATAGAGATGGATTATGCAAATGAGGGCCAACTTTTCTGTGGTGCTCATAGGTTCAATTTTCTTCTTTGCTGCAGACTAGAGGTTTCTTAATAAAGTGAATGCTCAGCAATGAGAGTAGCCTACGCCACAGAATGCTAATTCTGGAAAGGCATTTAATTATACTAAGATATGACCTCACTTATACATGAGATCATGGTTCTGGCTTTTCCACTCTTTTTGTTTATTTTATTTGTCTTTCTTTTTTATTACTGATAAAATTTGAGAGCTATAAATTACAAATGTCTTGTCAAGTTCTTCCTTAACTTCTGAGAAGAATAAATGTTTTCTCTTGAATATTTCTTCCCTTAATTTTGGGTAAAAATACTATCTCATCTCTTTACAATAGGTAGATTGATGCAAAGACTCAAAGGACTAATGTTATTGTTTACTATATGTATATAAATATACACATTTATTATATAAATTTTTGTGCATTTACTTTGTATCTATATATGTGTATAGACAGGTTGTATATTTATTACTTTCAAAGAGACATAAGAGCTTCTCAGGGTAGAGTAGAAATCTAATTTCTGCTTTTGAATTTTCTTTTATTTCACTGTGTGAACTTGAAAAGGTCAACTGACCTCTTTGGATCCCAATTTATTCATTTAATTCAAACATTTTGGAATAAACACATCAACATCTTTCATTTCTAAAAGTTTTAAAGTCCCTACTTTCTTATGTGAGACAAGCAAGAGCAAAATGCTCCAGGTGGAGCACTCAAAGCTTACTGGTTACAGTATGAAAGCCAATTACTAAACCTGGTCTTATTTGTCTTCGTGATGTCGGGAGTCATAAATTTTCCAAGTAACATACCTCTTTACTATTTCAGCATATCAAAGCTTTACCTTAGTGGAGTCAAGTTATATGAATAAAAGACTAATGCCCCAAAGGCAATAAATACAACACAAGAGGCCAGATTTAAATGCCACCTCATAACAATTCCACAGTGTATCATTACCCTGAAACAATTAACTCTGGGTTTTCCTAGGTGGCTTGTTTCTTGCCAAATTTGACTCCTAAGCAACTTAATCTCTATCAACTAACAGATTTTGAAATTTTGTTTTTACCTGAAGTCTCCATGAACACAGTTCAATCACAAAATTATCCTTAGCAAATATTTAAATACAGTCATCGCTCAGTAACTCTGTATCCATGGAAGAGTGGTGTAGAACCTCTCAAACAATTCATGGATTCTCAAATCCCTTATATAAAATGGTGTAGGATTTGCATATATAACCTATGCACATCCCCCCCGTATACTTTAAATCATCTCTAGATTACTTACAATGACCAATAAAATGTAAATACTATGTATATAATTGTTATATTGCATTAAGAAATAAAGGCAAGAAAATCTGTATACTTCAGTAAACACATTTTTTGAAATATTTTTGATCTATTGTTTGTTGATTCTGTGACCATAGAATCCAATACATATACAGAGGCATTTGATACATTCTAAGCAAAAAATATAAGGAGAAAAATAAAAGTCTAATACTCCCCAAAGACATTAGTAAAACATTACCTAATAGTGTGTTCTCTTGTATCTTCTAATTTATCACCTCTCCCCCTACTTTAAAAACATAGAATTATTAGCTAAATTTATTAAAAAGTCTAAATGAGACTAAGTAAAACCTAACTCCAAATCCAGTGGAGAAAGAAACAGTATGCATTAAAATAAGGTCTGAAATCAATTTGATTCGAAATACTTATTCATTTAACAACTACTATGGGAATATGTTTTTTAAAAATCAATGCAATATTATAAGTTTTGTTAAAATATTTATAACTTAAAGCAATTTCTAAGTCCAGGTTTTAGTCACTCTGATTTAAGGATCACAGAGACATAATTAGCCAAATTCATTTGATACTGTTATGGTTTGGATGTGAGGTGCCCCCCAAAAGCTCACGTGTGAGACAATGCAAGACAATTCAGAGTAAAAATGACTGGGTTGTGAGTCTTAACCCAATCCTGATTGAGATTAACTGGCTGGTGATGGAAGTGGTAGGGTGTGGCTGGAAGAGGTGGGACTTGGGGACATGGCATTGGGGTATCTATTTTGTATCTACAGAGTGGTGTCTCTCTCTGCTTCCTGTTCGTCATGTGATCTACTTCCTGATGTTCTGCCTCCCGTGGAGCCCTGAGAAATGGAGCCAGCCTTCTATGGACTAAGACTTCTGAAACTGTGAGCCCCCAAATAAACTCTTACTCCTCTATAATTGTGCCGTTTGGGTCCTTTCGTGACAGCAGCGAAAAAGTTGACTAAAACAGGTACTAATTACTAATATAATAGGAAACAATATGGAACAGGCCAACAGACCATATGCAAAAATAAAACTTACTCACAATTGCAACAACATTCTTATGAAAACATCCCATTATCTATAGTAATCAGCCAGGAAATCCAAGTGCTGTAAATCAGACTTGGATTAAGTATGATCACTATTGCTATCGACAATCCAAAAATTTAAACAATAATCATGGAGACCATCAGCCCAACATGGTCAAGAGGTCAGGACTTAATTCATAATGAACAGCTCCCCTAACCTTTATTCCCAGTTCTAATTCAGGGACTAACTAGCAGAGAGCCAAATATATACACTTAACCAATCACATATGATGACCCTCTTCTAATGAGACCTGTCTACAGCTTCCCTCTATGGAAACAACCTCCTCTTGGGGCCCAACAGAAGCCTTCACTTCTTATACCACAAAGTTTCCCCAATTTTCTGCCTGCCAAAACGCAACTGATGGTGGCTGACCCTATTGCTCCAGAAAGATCTAAGTAAACAGGGGTGGCTTATTCTCATTTGATTTGACCTGTGTTTATTTCTACAGTGATAAATATTTTTGTTTGTTTTATTTTAAGTAGGCTATGAACTATTCTTAGCATCATGTTTGTGCAATTTAATTACCTAGGCAATTTCTTCTTACATTGCACCAAAAGAACCTGAAGTTGAGTCCACAGGGCATTTTCACAAATAAGAATGACAATGGTGAATACCAAGACAAAGATCAACCCATTCAATATGCATCACAGCTCTTTGCTTTGAATAACTAATTTACTTCTCAGAACAGTCCTATGAGACAGGGCTGTGTTAGCTCTATTTAACACAGGAGGGATGGAGTGGCCAAACCTAGGCTCACGCTCACCAGCTCCTGTAAGTGACCATTACAACATTCCAAACAGCGCACTGCTTCTGTATCTGTGTTTTGTGTCCATATACCCAATTTAATGATGCTTGTAAAATAAGACGAGATGCCTGGTGAAAGAGAAGTTTTGCAAAAAGTTTTCCATAAAGTAATAGCAAATATTTGTTTTCTTCATTTAATCGAGAAAATTTAGGGAAAAAAAGTGGAAAACAGATACAATGTAATGTTTTCTATTAAGTGTAAAACAGCAACCACAGTCATCTATAGAATACAAAATATTTTTAAGTGATCAAAAAGTAAATTTTTGCCAATATTCTAGAATTCTTCTGTCTATAGCAGAATTACAGAATTACATGGAGCCTTTGTAGCATGCACATGACTAAACCTTACCCCAGACCTCTAAGGTTTAGACTTCTCCTGAAAAATATGAGGCAGGCAGGTATATCTTAAAAGAAATCTCTGTAGATAATTCTGATCTTGTGGAGAAAAAAAAAAAAAAAACCCTAGATTGAGAGATCTCAACCTAGAGATGAGGAACTCAGATCTAAATTGTCTAAACAGACAGATGATCATATACATGGTACAGTGAAATGATCAAATTTTTGTTGTTGTTGTTGTTGTTCTGGGGATTGAACCTATTGCTGAACTACATCTCCAGCACTTTTTATTTTTTATTTTGAGACAAGGTCATGTGACTAGCCTCAAATTTCTAATCCTCCTGACTCAGCCTTCTAATTTGCTGGGATTACAAGCATGCACCACTGATCAACTGACATTAAAAAAAATCATATAAGGAATTTATGAATTTGCCCAAACACAGAACCCAGGCTTGAATTTCGACTGTTTTATAGAGCTGAATATGGAGTATGCATTCTCTGCTTAACTGGACAAGAAGAGAGGATGTATGTAAACACTGGAAACAGCATCAGAAGTTCTCTTTACTCACACCCCATCCCTCTTCATCTCACAATTCATCCTAATTTAGCTCCAACTGCTCTCCTTACAGACCAGCAGGGCTTGTAGAGTTTTCTCTTTATTGGATTTTTTTTCCCTGGCTTTGAAAGCTTTCACTATGTGGTTGTCGTGGAAGGGAAGAGTAATGAAAATTGTCATTAATGAAAGTAAATACTGTTCATTACTTCAGCTGTAACTCATCGAAAAACTAAAATGACTTTATAATTAAAGTGCTAGCCAAAATTAGGCATTAGAGTATAATAATTAATTTAAAATTGCACACAATGGTACAAATCTAAGGTAATAACTAAAATGAAAAGGAAGGGGGAATGATATTAACATCATAGATATCTTTTGGATAACTCAAATAAAGTAAGCAATTTCACTGTCACTTCTAAGGAAAATGAATAGCTTTGATTCTGACATCTGGCATTTCCCAGTGTGGTTCCCCTTACCTTTTCTTATCCACCTGGCAGGTAAAGATAATAACATTTACCTTTTGTGCTCCACGGGAATATTAATATTTTAGAAGGACTTAGAGATCACTATGAAAAAGACTCATTAGGGAAAATAAAATTATTATGATATAAGTTTAGGTTCCTATAATTTGTGGACTTAGGTTGTGCCATGTAGGGTTTTTTTTTTTTTTATCTTGTCATCAGAGGCTAGCATAGTAGGCACTGAAGCAATGTCTGCTGAACTGAATATAGTTCACATCTTACATAAAGAATGATTAATTATCATTCTTCAAAATTAATTTCCCACCACTTAGAGATACACAGAGAAACCAGGAGTTGGGATTGATGGGAGAGGAAGCAGGCAGCATAAAGAACAGAAAAGTTCAAGTCTAGACTAGTCTAGACCATAGCCTCAGGGAGTTACACACTCACCTGGGGACATGCAAACTCAGACTGGGCCACATGCCAGAATTTCAGAATCAGTAGGTTGAAGGTAAGGCCCAGGAATTAGTATTTCTGACAAATGTTTAAGTAATTCTGATGCTGCCTCTCTGAGGACCAGACTTTGAGAATCAGTGATTTCGGCTGAAATAAAACTCCAAACTTTCCTGTTAACTGAGGACATGCACTCTGGCTTCCACTATGCTATAAATAGATTGTACCCCAAATTTAATATGCACATTAGTGACAAAAATTCTAACGTTCAATTCAAGTCATACTGTGTGCTACTTCTTTGAACCTACATTTCTTTATCATAAGCAAAAATATGCATCTAGTTAATGAATGGACACATCAAAGAATTGTTCTTTTTACTAATTAAGTCTTCAGTTGTTAAACAAAAAGCACTTTGTGAATATACAAATAATTCAGTTTTTACTATTTGAGGACAAATCATACATCTTTGTTCCATTTTCTCATCTGTGATATGGGAACAATAGTCCTTGCTTGGCTATCCAATACAGCCATTGTGAGAAATGTATCAGCTTATGTTAACAAAGAATTCTTGAATATTGTAAACTGGTTTATAAACTTGGTATACTTATTGAAACTTACTGAATGAATATAATGTGTTGTATATACTCTCAATAACATTTTTATATGCCTATGTATGAGAAACTGATGTGACTCCATTTTTGAGAAACCAGCCTCTACCTCAGGGCAAAGCCTGTCCGAGGAAGGGAGTGTGGCCCTTGTCCTTGGAAAACCCCACAGAGCACTCCTAGGTATATACCCACCCTGCTGAGTTGTTTGTCTGCAAATAAAAGGAGATATCTGTGGCACCAGGTGTCCCTGACTCAGGCTAGGTGAGGACCCATAGCAACTGCCTAGCAACCACCAATCAGCATGAGACAGGGAAAATACCTGGGATGCCAGATGACCCTCCCAGTAGTTTATGGTGGTTGATAACATGTTGAGAAACCATGTAGTTCAGCAGGTATTCCACTTGTGGCTTAAATGAATCAGTTCAAACGAATCTCCCTCTTGTACTAACCAACCACCCCTACCCAACTTGTTCCCGCCAGTGAATGTGCTAATCAATGTTAAGAGTTGTTGTTTGATTCTCCCATGGTGTGTGATGATTTGCTAAAAGATTCTATGATGTATGTAAAGTCCCTGCCTTCCCCAAAGAGGGTATAAAACTGCTGCAAACCCTAGGCTTGGGGCCTCTCAGCATCACCAGTTGCTGTGTGCATGGAGGACTGAGCTAGCTCGCAATAAACGCCTCTGTGCTGCTTACATCAATCTTGGTCTCTGGTGGTCTTTTGGGGGTCCTGAACTTGAGCATATCATGTACAGATAATAATAAAAAAGATATCTCTCTTTAACACAGCAGTGTTTTCAATTCCTTAATATTCAAGTATTTTAGAACTTAGTGTTGAGCCCTCTTCTCTTTTGATTATGCCCAAGCCTGCCCAATCAAAACTCATTGCTAAAAATATATTTCTTTGGATAAAAAATTTTTTTTGTGCTCCTGATCTGTATGTCCAAAAAGCTCTTCAATCCTGAACTCTTGCTCTTTTCCCTAAAACCCTACCTTCCTCCTTCCTAGTTTAACTATTTATTCAGTTAATCTTGCCAGAAAAAAAAATGGAAATCTTCCTTGACATCTCTCTAACCCTCAACCTCACATTCAATTCATCATCAAGTCTATTGACTCTGCCTCCCAAATATATTTATAATCTATTCACTTCTCTCCTGTCCTTTCACTGCCACCTAGATCTAGGATAACAGTAGCTGTATCCAGGACTAGTAACAAACAAACAAACAAACAGCTCTCCAATTCAGTAGCTACTCACTTCTCCTCTTTACCTGATAAACCTATTCTTTCAAATTCACCCCTAGGCAGAAGATACTGAAATCTCTTTGAATGGCCAGTATCATCACCATCATCATCATCATTATCATCATCATGATAAATAACACAGAACTTTCTATAAACAGGCATTTAACTCAAACCATTTTTTCCTATTAACTTATGGAACAACATTATAGATGCTCTATCATCTCACGTTTTTTGAGAAGAACTGAAGCACAGAGAGTTTGATTAACTTGCCCACAGTTATGCAACTTGTACACACAAAGCTGCAATGCAAACCAGGCAACCTGACAGGGTCCATCCCTGTTATGTATTCTATACCATCTCACATGTCCCTGAAATGTCACTGCTTAGATTATACCCATAATGGCTTCCTATTCTTTTTAGGATAAAAGCTATTGTCTTTACCAGGAGTTTAGGTGCTTTCTACAACCTGGCCTTGCCACTGAAATTCACCTAGCTTCACCTTCTGACTCGTTCATTCACATGCCACCAGCCAACTATGCTAGCTTTATTCCTTCATGGAAAGATGTCAGGTACTCTTCTCCTTTGGGAACTTTGAAGATGCCATTCCAGCAGCCTGAATCTCATCCCTTGGGAGAGGCTTTCTCTGACCCTACAAATCTAAATTAAGCTCTTGTCTTGTCATGTTTATTTATATGCTGTCTTTGATAGCACTCAACATATATATATATGTATTTATTCTATTGTTTATTTCCGATCTGGCTCCAGGAGGGCAGGGACCGAGTTTCTCTTGTTCACCACTGTCTAGGCAACCTCATACTGAGAGTACAATATGAATAAAAATATGAATATCTTTACAGAAAACAATAATAAAGAAAGATATTTTTAAAAAATAAGCTGCAAATCTGGTGAAAGGAAAGGTGATGGATACTTAGAAAAAAAGAACTGAAAATGAGAAGAAGTGGAGTTTACAAGGAATCAATCATGTTGGATTAGATAAAAGATGAAGAAAATGGAATTTGACACTGACCTCCACTTAAGGCCTAGGAAAAGAGATTACATGAACTATTTCTGGAAAAATGGACCAAAAGAATCGTCCCATGGAGCAGTGTGGGTTTGATCCTGGAGGTTGTACTTGAATACCTAAGCAAAATATAATCCTTCCCATGGGGAGGGAAAGTGGAAAGAGCACCAAATAGCCATGAGGGAATGAGGTAAAAGCAAAATACAGAGAAATAAACCTTAATTTACTTTCTGTACTATTCAATGCAAGGCTTCCTACAACAGACACCCTTAAAAACCAGTGCCAGCATGTATCTCTGATCTGACTGAGCCATTATTTAGCTAAAGGCACAGTGCTGTCCAGTGAGGAAAAGGAGTTCTCAAATCTCCCATCTATACACTGCCTTAGTGAAGTTGCATTGGGCCACAGTGACCTCCCACAGGTTGTTACTTCTGAAAAATTAAGCAAGGTGTCTCAGATATTATGGTTTGGGTATAGTCTGAGTGACCATTATGAGTCTATTATGAATAAAAGCTTGTTCCCCTGGTAGTAGTCTTGGGAAGTGCCATGGAATCTAGGGGAAGTGCTTGGGCCATTAATGGCATGACCACTGGAAGTAGATCTTCAGAGAGGGTTTTTAGAAAAGTCAAAATCTGTCCTCTCCAGTTTTCTCTCTGGTCCAATTACTGATAGAATCTCTTGCATGCTCCTGCATGTGCTGCCCCCCCCATGACTTAGACCATCTGTAGCCCTCCCAGAATTGAGTTATTGAAAGCGTCATGCCTTAGAACCTCCAAAACTGTGAGCTAAATAAACTTCTCTTTTGAAATTAGTTGTCTCAGGTATTTCATTGTAGTAACTCAAAGCTGCCTATAACTCGGGACTTGCCAGGAATTAAGACCATAGTGTTCAAACTTCTTCATAAAGATGGAGAATAGGAAAAAAATATCAATGGAACTTCGTAGAATAACAAATGTGTTTACTTTGGCTTACTTGTTACTTTAGAACTCAGTAACTGAGCAGTGAAGTGGTCATTGCACATACCAGTCTTCCAGTAGGATGACTGTCACTGATAGCTTTACTTGAAATGGTTTGGCAGCAACTCTCAGGAAAAGGCTCACTGTTGCAATAGATGCTAGGAAAGCTCTGTTTATGCCTCTCCAATCAGAAATGTGCATACATGCACCTACCTGCCAGGTAGCCATGAGATGCATGAGGACCAACACGTATAGCTGGCTGGAGCATATCCCTTCCAATCCCTGTGGTTATGCTGGAGAGTGAAAAAAAAATACTATTCATCACAGAAACCACCCTGAAAACTGGGTGAGAAAGAGAAGAGACTTTGTATTTGCTACAAGGACATAATGGAAAAAACCCTAAAACAATAACTATAGTTATTGTTTCAGAATAGTAATTTGTATATAAATAGAAGCAGCAGTGACAACAGTAAGATCATTATTACCCCCTTATGCTTACCTGGCATAACATAGTTTTCAAAAACTATCATGTTATTGGATTGATTGTGAGGAGTGGTAGAGTCCCCATCAGAAGCTGAGATCCTGGTTCCCATAGGTCCTGAGCCATCTGCAGCACAGTTGATATAGAGTGCAATAGACTTGTCCAAAATCACACCATTGCAACTCCAGAAGACTGCTGCCATACATTCTTTGGGCAACTCATCTGAGACTGTCCCTATTCCTCCAGGTTATATCATCTACACCCACATTGAGTTTGTATTAAATGATCTTCTCTCCTGCTGAAGTCTGTTGCCCTGGAGGGCAGGCAATAGGTGTGTTCAGTGTTTGATGATTGTGATTAGTGTTATCACATGATTGGCACCCATTTTTGTGAAAAAAAAAAAAAAAGGGAATGCATAAGCAAATGAACCATAAATAAATGGCAGGTTGTTTGATTATGAGCCCAGATATCTCAATGTCTCTACATAAAAGAAACCCTTTCCCTTGGAACTGTTTTATTTGGTCATAAAAGCCAGAT
Source organism: Ictidomys tridecemlineatus (assembly GCF_052094955.1). Classification (NCBI taxonomy): domain Eukaryota; kingdom Metazoa; phylum Chordata; class Mammalia; order Rodentia; family Sciuridae; genus Ictidomys; species Ictidomys tridecemlineatus. The sequence continues at coordinate 84,563,621 of NC_135489.1, read as the reverse complement.
AGTGAGAAGCCCCTTTATTTCTTTTCTCTTTTGTTTTCTTTAAAATGGGACTTTGTGGCTATTGCCTAATCCACCTTTACAACATAAAATCCCAGGGCATTGTCTTGTGTAGAGAGACAATTACTGCTCCCTGTCATCTGTGATAGAGTTAGCTATTTCACCTGCTTGATCCTCACATCCAGAAACAAAGGAGAGAGAGAAAAAGAGAGAGAGAGAGGGGAAGAGAGAGAGAGAGAGAGAGAGAGAGAGAGAGATAGATATGCAGGAGTGTATTGAGTACAGAGAATTAAAACATACTTTGACCTATTTGTTGTAAACACTTCATTATATTGAGAACTTTAACAGTCTCTTTCAAAGCCAACTTAATTTTGAAGGAGAAGTGATGGATTTGAAGATTGATGTCATTAGTGCTTTTAGGAAACTCCTTCCTAACTTTGGTGGCTGACTGCCCCTCCCCCACCAGCTGCCTATTTTCCTGACAAAGATTGTGGGCATTAGTACAAGCTTTTATTCCTTTGGCTGGGATGTTTCCCTAGGTTTTCAATAACATCATGTTTTTGCAGGTCATGAGAGGTCTGGAAGAAGAGCAAGCCAGGGTGGAAGGGTGCAGAAAGTGCAGAGGGAGGGATTAGCAGCTGCACAAATGCCACCCCCCTGTAGCAGGATCCAGTCCAGGTGAATGAAGTGGAAAGCCTGCCTTCCAGAGCTCCATGTGTCACATTCAGCTGAGTGAAAGGCTGGCTCCAGCAACCCTTGCCTGTCAATTGTGTTTGTCTCCAGTCCATGGAATTTTCATTATTCATTATTCGCTGGGCTTAGGCAGCATAGGAGCAGCCGCTTCTGTCTAATCCCCCCCTGATAATGTATTTCTGATAAGCATGATGGAGCCAGTGCTCCTGACAGGATTCACATTTCCAGCGGGATAAAGTGCCATTTACATGAAGCAGGCTCTGTGAATTCAGATCAGGAAGATAAGGGCAGGCAGTGGACTCAGAGCCACTTCTCACTGGGATTATAGACTGGGGCTTGGGGGTGCTTCCAGCTCCATCACCCCCCAACATACCCAGAGGATCAGCCCATGGGCCACTCTGAGTGTTGGCATGAGGGGACTGTCAGGGATTTTCTGCCCTGACTCAATGCCCTACACTTGAGAACTCTGTCATAGGACAGTGACAAGAATTAGATTTGAAGTTCTCAGTTGCCTTTATTTTTTATCCTAGGATGGCATACCTCTTCATTTCATTAAATGGATTGAGTATTCTGATAGACTGGGCAAAGAGGTTGGCTGTATAGACAGAGAAGAGCTACAAGAATCAAGAACAAAGAACAAAAAGCAGGTTGGTTGTTTCAAAATTACTTTGCTTTTAGATGGGAAAAGGGTGACAGAACAACAGAAAAATACTGATTGGTAAACATCAGATTACCTCAACTTAGTTTTTTTAAGGATTAAAGAACTAAAGGCTGAAAGGATTAAAGCAGAGGGATTAATTTTCATGTTGTATAGTCAATTTCGTCAATTTGTCAATTTGCCTCTCTCATTCTCCTGATTTCTTGATAGGTTAGATAATAATTCTGTTTCAGTTTGCAAGGGACATTAGCATGAGTGACTCCATTTTGACTTTTGGGATGCTCTGTTGAGACTTAGTACAAGAATCTAGTCCAAAGCAATAGCCCCTGCAATTTTTAATTAACATCCCTAATAGGTGGAAGCAGCTACAAAGTCATTCTAAATCGGAGGGGAATGAATATGTTGTTTTTTCCTCAGGGCCAAAATCCATCCAAAGAAATCACAGTCTTGCCGGCACAGTGGCTCATACCTGTAATCCCAGTGACTCAGGAGGCTGAAGCAGAAGGATCACAATTTCAAAGCCAGCATCAGCAACTTAGTGAGACCCTGTTCCAAAATAAAAAAAATAAAAATGGGCTGGGAATTTGGCTCAGTGGTTGAATGACCCTGGGTTTTAACCCTGGTTAAAAAAAAAAAAAATCAGAAAGTCTTTCATAATTTGTAATTTTGCATATGCATATATATATTTACATGAATTCCTTATAGTTATGGTTTAGATATTAGGTGAAAGGAAAGCAAGGAGAGACAGGCAAGTGAGAAATGAAAGACAGAGACCAGGCAGAGATACACAGGAGAGTTTTTTTTTTTTTTTTTTTTTTTTGTCAGGTTGACAAATAAAGGCAATCCCTTTATAGGAGAGAAAGGCAACAGGTAGGGTGTGGCTGGGAGGTAGGTAGATAAGGACATGCCCTTGGGCTTTATATTTTGTCCCTGGAAAAGGTAACTCTCTCTGCCTCCTGGGTGCCATGACCCTTCCTGGTTTTCTCCACCAGGCACTTCTGCCATGATGTTTTACCTCCAGCCCTGAGAAATGGAGCCAGTTGTCTATGGACTGAGGCCTCTGAAACTGCAAGCCCCCAGATAAACTTATCTTCCTCTAAAGTTGTTCTTGTCAGGTCTTTTGGTGGCACTCCAAGGTAGGAACCTCATGCCAAAGCAAATGCCTGGTGTATCTTGACTATTCGACATCATTTGTGAAAGGAACAGGATTAGCACTGGTCAAGGGAATCCAATCAATTCAAATTACTTGGGAGTGTTAAATGCTCTTTGGGGCATACAACATATTCTTTATATTTTTATAACTTAGACATAGTCTGAAAATCAATCATTTTGAAGGTCTTGATCAATTGTCAGCCTACCAGTGAAAGCACACACTCATGATCCAGGGTCCTACATATTTCTCTGTCCTCCCATCTCTCCAGTCACATCCCTATACTTGGCTAGGTATTCCTTATCTTCCATTGAATTCATGCTAATAGAGTTTCATGTAGGTTAACAAAGGGGACACATTCTGAGAACTGCATCTTTAGGTGATTTTGTCATTGTGCCAACATCACAGGATGTACTTTACACAAACCTAGATGGCAAATGTCAATCAATTTGTCTTCCTGATGCAACAAAGAGATAGAGGAAACTAGACACACATGAGGTTGTTGCCAGTATAGTACAGTGCACTATTCTACCGCAAACTTTTTATATATATATGTAAGAATATCATCCAAAATAATAATTAAAAGTGTAGTAAATAACCAGTAAAAGAGTTGTTAATTGTCAATTATTGTGTGCTGTACATAATTGTGTGTACTATACTACAATATGACTAGCAGTATAGTAGGCTACACTGATAACCCCATAAACACATTATATAATGTATTGCACTACAACCTTACATCAGCAGGTGACAGGAATTTTCCACTATATTTTAATGTTATGGAATCACCATCATATTCATAGTTCTTTATTGACTGGTATGTGGCACAAGACAGTAATTTGTTATTTCAATCTACAGGCCTCAGATATCACCCTTCAAACTCTGCCTTCTACAACCTCTATACCTTCCAGGTGGCACAGGGGCCTGGTTGCATCTGGAGCTGCTTTATGCTCCGTGGTGGCTCCCTGTGCTCTCAAGTGAAGACAGCTACTGAACTAAGCCACGTAAGGCCCTCAGGCAGAACCAATTCCCACTCGGACCATACCTTCCGTCTCCAGTTAATATAATGTTTTTATTGTTGCTGTTGTTTTGTTTTGTTTTATTGCCTTAACAAGAACTATATAAAGAATGACAACATTTGGAGTTCCCTATGTCCACTGTGCAGCTTCCAAGCACACATTGTTGTTGTCCCCTCTTGTATATTGCTAGTCCCAGTTCCCTCATGTTACCAGGAAAACTTCTTCTCAACGTGGACACTGCAGCTGAATTACTGTCTCATTCCTATGCTCCCATAATACATTGAGCATGTTTCACCCTGGCTCTTCTCACATTTTATTCTAATGTTCTCAAGAATCTGTTTCTGTTATGAGAACTCAATACTACATATTCTTAACATCTTCAGGGCCCAGAGCAAGAGCTCAAATAGAGGCCCGGCTTCCAGACAGATCTAAAAATGTAAAATTTAAAAATCAAGATGATAAATCACTTATTAAAGTATCATTTTTGATGTTTTTACCTTGATAAATAAATTCCTTCATCATGATTTACAAACCCAGGTTCAAATTTAGAGTCCTTGGATTCCCTAGGGTTCTTCATAGGAATGCAGTCATACAAGGTAAACGGTCCTGATTTCTGGCTCTCCTCTAATCTGTCCTGTCCCCTGGATTCATCTAGTTCATGAAGGGCCTGGTGTGAGACTGCTCTACCCACTATCCCTGCAAATAGCCATCTCTTGTGCCTGGAGGTCACACAGCAAGTCTTAGTAGCATGACCTTAGGGAAGAGGCTGAGTCCATGGAATAGAGTTGGGAATGGTTCTAAAATGTAATTTGGTGATCTCAGACACAGAGTATTTTATAAAAAAAAAAGATGCCATAGGCTTCAGGTGATCATTTCCCATAGTTCTATGTTGCCCTACTTCCAAGAGATATATAACACAAGGATTCCAGAGTGTGGTGTCCAAGGTGTGCATCCTTCTTTCCTAGGCCAGGAAAACACTATACTAATCTCTATCTAACCAACTGCTAGCACCCAAGAAGAGCTCAATAATGATTGGATTAATAGCCAAATGAAAGAATGAAGAAATCATTATTTGAAAGCACATAGGAAGTTGTACCATGCTGGATACAAATAGGTAAAGCAAAGTATATCTTTACCATTTAAGTATGACGATGGGGCTCTGAGTTTGAAAAAAAAAATGTGCATTTCAACATTATAACAGAAATTGCCTGTTTAGTCAGAGAGATAAATATTTCATACAATTAGGAGTTAGCTCAATTTTGCTTTAAGGTGATAAAAAAAAAGACATAATGGGAAGAACGTTGACTATAAAGTTAGGCTTAATTCTTATAGATCTTGGTTTCTTTACCTGCTTGGTAGGAATTACAGTATTATACTTTTAAAACCTAAGCAAAACATCTTGCTCTAGATGTGGAAGGTATATATTGTTTTCCTCTTTTCATTTTCTAAACCTTGAAGAACTATTTTATTAGTAGCCAACAGTATGACTAGCAGAGTAGCTACTCTGCTGTTCATTAAAATTCAATAAACTAAAGAATAACAAATGATAAGAGACCTATGGTTAAGCAACATGGTAAACTCAGGTAATAGAGTTATTTTATCTTTCTGCAGACACATAAAAATATCTAGTAAAAGTATAATAAGGCCAAAATAATTAAATATCCATTTGATTACAAAGGAGAAAGATAAAGAATCACCTAGTACTAGGGAACTCAGCATTATATTTCATGGACACTGGGGGCAGCCAGGAGGGCCTCTAACCTGGATATGGAGTCTCTGGGGCTGGAAGATGAGGTTTTGGCATCCATGAAAACACAGATATGGTCATCCATATAAAATAGGAAACAAAACTAAGACCCTTTCATGAAGTCACCGCTCTCAGACATCTGTCAGTGCAATGGAGGTTGAAGAGGGGGCTCTACTTATTAACCCAGAGAAGGAGACTCTGAGTCACATTATCTGAAAAATCACATCCTTAAAAACATAAGTCATATGTGGACAGAGCATTGGAAATTACATGATGCAAAAATCTCCTCCCATCTATGTACTTGGATATACGTTGCAAAATATGTTCTAGGTGACAGTTATAGCCTAGGGAATACTGACTTGAAACTTCAGCTCCTATCCATATAGCTCAGTATCTCCCTGCTGTCTCTGGTCTATTCCATTCTGCATTAAGTGAGCTATGGATTTTTATATATGTTCTTTATGAAGCTGAGAAAATTCCTTTCTATTATGATTTGTTAGGGGTTTCTATCATAAAGAAGTGTAGGATTTTGTCAAACCTTTCTTTAGTGTCAATTAAATAATTATGTGGTTTTTCTCCATAATTCCATTATTCTATTAATAAGTAGATTACATTAATTGATTTTAAGATGGTAAAATTTGCATTCTTGTGATAGGTCCTATTTAGTTGTGGTATACATGATAATCCTTTTTATATATCACTGTGCTTAGTTTGCTTGTATTGTTTTGAAGATTTTTAAATTTATACTCACAAGAGTTTTTTGTAGTTTTCTTTAATATGAGGCCTTTGGTTTTAGTATCACAGTACAATGATATCATAAAGTGAGTTGAAAAAAATACTTCCTGATCTTCATTTTCTTTTTTAAGTTTGTAAAGAATTGGTGTTTATTTCTTTTTAATTATTTTATAGAATTAATACGTGAAGCCATTTGGACCTAGACTTTTCTCTGAATAGTTTTTGTTTTGTTTTCTCATTATAAATTAATTTACTTTTTACTGGTCTACTCAGTTGTTTAGTTTCATCTTGAGTCAATTTTAGAAGTATGAATCTTTCTGGCAATTTTTCCATTTAATCTAAGTTATAGGTTTTATGGATTTTCAGTTGTTCTTTATATTCTGTTATAATTCCTTCTGTCTGTTAAGCGTCATTAGTAATGTATCCTCTTTGATTTCTAATTGTAGTAATTTGAAACTCCTCTCTTTTTCCTCTTGATATTTCTAGATAAAAGTTTGTCAGTTTAGCTAATTTTTTTAAAGAATCAACCAGTAGTTCTGTTTTAGAAAAGTTTTTGACATAGACTTTCACTTAATTATTTTTAAACCAGAACTGAGGAAGATCTCAAGACTCAAAGTTGGTGAGAACATTAAGAGTTCAGCAGATCTCTCTCACACTATGTGCAGAATGAGCAGTAACTAATTCCCGTCACACGTGTGCATGCATGTCACAGGCAAAGAACACAGATCTGCACATGACGCAAGCAGAGGCCATCAAAACACACACTCTACACAACGCTCAGATGGGGTCTGTAGTTGGCTGTGACCTCTTCTGGCAACTGTCAGTCACAGGTAACTATCTTTCACTCTTGACCAAGAAGAACTAACAGAGCAATAGAAATGATATTGGTCCAAATAAACAGATGCCTCAGGGAAATGAAAACCACAGTGTACCTCTTTCCACATGATTCTTGCCATGGTGCCTTTGCACAAGCTGTCCCCAGTCCCAAGTTATACACCAAGCCCAATCAAACTTGCTAGGGTCCCAAACCTCCCAAGCTGCATCCTTTCCAATGCATCACATTCAGCTTGGTGCGGTCCCTCCATCCCTGGGTTCACCCAGAACCTCCTGCAGAATCCAGATGAAGCACCTGGTGGTGGTGCTGGGTAGCTGTAGGTACCAGATCCACACACCAGCTTCCTAGCTATTTGGTGTTAATCATGTGCCAGCCGTGCAAACAAGGGGACAGGTCCTGCACAAAATTGATCTGTCTACCTTGTTCTGGTCTACAGGCGTCCTTTTAATTTGTATGTATTTAGATGTTTCTGAGGATACTCGGTACAGGGTAGTTGCATAATACAAAGATGTTAAAGGATAGACACAGGTATAGACTGATACTATCTTCCATACTGTCACACAGGTTCAACTGCAAATGAGAAAGTAACTTCTCCCTTTGTCTCCTCAATATTTTAAACCTTTAAAATGTGATTACACTTATATAATCTCCTAGCAAGGCTTGGAACACAGAATACATGTAAAAATGCCTTTATATACTGAGAAGCAAAGGCAAAGAAAAATGTAGCTGCAACTCATGACTAACAGCAAAACAACATGGAATATAAATCAATAATGAATAATTGACTTGATCTAACAATCATCAGTTGACTGAAGGAAATGACTAAAGAAAACACATTTTAATGTTAAGGAAAGCACTTCAAATTTACCAATAAACAGAAGACACTTCACTTTAAGTAGTACGTATAAAATAACATGATATTATGTCTTATTATAAACATTTTAAGGTACTAGAATATGAGCACAGCAGGCACTCTATTCTGAAAATAATTTTATAAAGTAGATAATATCTTATGTCCTTAGATGTCTAAACTAGCTATGTAAGGATAGAGCCAGCAATTGTGACCTGTATATTAGAAGAGGGGGAAAAATGTATTTTATCTACCTGACATTAATATTATGTCATTTTGATACTTATACAATGTAATGAAGTTAAAAATTGAAAAGGCTATACATGCCCAAGTAGATAGATAATTGGTTGATTGATAGATAGAGATTTCTCATATTAATCTGTGAAAGAAGCCAGTACCAACTTCTCACTTCCTTATCTCTTCTCCCAAATGAACTTGGCCATCATGGAGGTGGACAGAGGGAGAAGATAGAGCATGAGGAGGCACAAGAGAGACAGTGGGAACTGGGGACTGAAACCCTTTTCCAAAACCATAATAAATTATATGAAAGACTAAACATAAAAGTCTTCTTTTGGCCTCAAGATTTCCGGAGTGAATCAGATTATGTGGCCAAAACAAACAGTCATCCATAACAGAAACTTGCACCAATATGGTGCGTTTTCTTCTTCATGCTCCAAATGAACCATTTGGAAGATGAGGCTCAATGTTTCCATCAGGTCCCCAGGCCGGGGAAGCTCCCCTTCAAGTTTCCCTACCTGCAGAGAAAAGAAAAGTCTTCCCAACCAAAGCACACCCTCCAGCTTCAAGCTCCCACCTAAAGGTAATAGCACTCTTTATACTCGTTTGAATTCCATTTCTCTTAAGCTAGGGTGACAGGCAAGCCCAAAATAGGAGAGATAGCAAGTTCAAGGCTACCACAGGAGTGGAAGTGGAGAGTCAAATATCTCTTGAAATATAGTGACTACTGCTCAGATCACCAATGATTTCGGGGCACACTAGGTTTAGGGGGAAAAAATGGGGGTGGTAGGAAGGTCCATTTTTTTATAATTTTTAAAATTTTTTTGTTGTTGTTGTTGATAGACCCTTATTTATTTATATATGGTGCTGAGAATTGAACCCAGTGCCTCACATATGCCAGGCAGTTGCACTACCACTGAGCCCCAGCCCCAGCCCCAGAATGCTTTTTACCTGGCCACACCATCTCACGAGCTCTAGACCTGTAGTGCTTAACAGATGAGGAACAGAGGAGTCAATCATCTTTGCTTATGAAAAGACGTTTTATAGGAGATGTGCAATGGAGGTGGTTGGGGAGAAGCAATTTGCATAATCATCAAGAAATCCACACCTAGGGCTGTTGGCAGAGCTCAGTGGTAGAGTACTTGCCTGGCACATTGGAAGATCTACGATCTAGCTCAAGGAAGGGAAGGGAAGAGAACTATAATAGGAAAACCGAAAGAAGATGATCATACCTAGATCCAGGCTGCCACTAACACAAACATCAAGCCATTCTTACATATTTAACAAAGCAGCAATCACCGAAAGTATAGACATTCCATTTTTAAGTTCTGGAAGATGTGGAGAAATGGCCAGGGTGACCCCAAGCTTCCTGTCAAGCACTTTTATGGGGGTGGGAGGGTCAGGTGAAAGGACAAATGCACTTTCTAATGATTCTCCAGTGACCTGGATTAATTGGCAGTAACCTCCATAACAACCTCCATATCATTACCATGTCAGATCCACTTAGCATCACCGTGGGCCAGTCCCCCGTGCTTCCAGAACTTCTGCGGATCTGAATTGATATTCTGTATATGCAAAGCACCATGGGAGACAGTAGACCCTTTGACAGAGGGGATCAATGTCTTTAGCAAATACAAACTAAATTTCCAGAAGGGAAACAAAGAAGCTTTCCCCCAGCTAAATCGTGCAAAATCAATAAAAAATAAACTTAAAAAAAAGAGTTTTATTTCAGATATTTATTACATCATTTCAAACCATGGGGATAGTTTTTAATTCTAACTATGGTTAAAGATTTCTGAGCATTCACTATATGCCAACCCCACTGCATGCATGATTTCTGTGACTGTTATAAAATTCTTATTATTAGCTTCATTTTATTACCAAGATCATGGCAAGTGATAGATCTGAGATCAAATATTGGTCTTACACTAGGCTCATGATGTTTCTTTAACTACCCTACAATACTGTCTCCTATTTCATACCTAGAATCTAATAACTGACACCCAATGTAGCTTTTTTCAATACTATGGTACACATTACAAAATTACCAAAATGATAGGTATCCAACACTTACATTTCTATTTTTACCCTGCATATATTCTAGTTTTACTGGGACATCACCAAAAAAAAAACTGATCTCTCTTAGATTATAAATCCCCATATGCATTTTTCAATATTTTTACTATTCGGTGTGCAATATGAACAGTCTCAACACCTGAAGCATTGACCTTACCAACCTTTAAAATAAAAGCTAGGAGGATGATAAGCCTTTTTGATTTGTCTTCATTGGTGATTCTGAAAAGCACTGAGATATATTGATGTACTGCAGTTTAAACCAATTCAGACCAATAACTTGGAACGTGTGTCCAGCCTGAGGTAAGTTGACTCGCACGTCTTCGCCATCCTGGCCTTTCTCACCAGTTCACCCTCATAGCAGACACAGGAATCAGGGTTAAAAGCAGTTTCCCTGTTCTCTGCAAGTTTCCCTGTTCTCTGCTACCCATTCTGCCCCACCCACATCCAAAGGATGATTCTGGACCCCATGTGGCTAAACCAACAGGCGCTGGCTTGCATGGGTTGTTAAACCTAAGGAATCCAGTTGAACCTTGAATGGTTTTATCAACATGACAAGCAGGTAGTTAAAGGTTGTGGTTAAACTCATGTATCATGGTTTCTTGGCTGTGGAGAAATTACATTCCATGAGACTACAAATCTTTACATGGAATCAGCTTGTAGCTATGGTTTTTCCTGCTGCAAGGAGAGCCGTCTTCAATGTAAATTTTAGTTTTCTTCCACATAATTCCCTACTTGAGCAAGCCCATGGTAGAAACCTCGGTGGGGTTTATGGGTAAAGGCTGCCTACTCTTTCATGAAGCAAAATCTTAACACCCACAGAAGTAAACGAATAAAAATGCAACCTGGTTTCTCAGGCAGAATTAACAAGTTCATCTATAAATATGTCAAGTCTTTTCTGCAAAAAAAGCCTGTAAAATGTGTTAAACTAACTCAACAGGAGACTGGTTTGCAAAAATTATTCAAGGTCTCTGAATCAAATCTCATAATTAGCAACCAATTTTTCTCCTTCATTGTATCACTGATATTTATCATTGGGGCATTTGCTGGACAGATATTTCTAAAAAACATAAATATTTCTCTGTTATCAATTCCTCTATACATTGTGAATCTACATATACTCTACCTGCATGAAGAACAGGTACTTTACCTTAAGAGCTAACCCTACCAAATAAAAATACTACAAATAGCCATAATAATCTCTCAAAAGTTTTCTCTTGCTTGTGTTAAAATAAAATTAATTTCATTTTTTAAAATTACAGACATCATACACCAAATATTCCTGCCATGATTAAGTTCTACTCGCTCCTCTGCACTGGAAAAAATAATTTCACTCACCAAAAACTTCTCTGCAACTGATTCATTAACTCTGCCTTCATCAATTTCCCAATGCAACCAACTTTGGGATAAAAAGTACATGTAAAGTGCATGCCTATAATTCCAGCTCCTTGGAAGGCTAAGGCAGGAGGGTGGCAGGTTTGAGGTTGGCCTCAGCAACTTAACAAGACCTTGTCTCAAAAAATAAAGAAAGAAAGAACTAGGGCTGTAACTCAGTGGTAGAATGTCCCTGGGTTCAACCCCCAGTACTGGGGGGGGAAATAACAAAAGCCATATAATGGGTTGGGGTGGATGGTGGTAAATACCCTTAGAGACTGAAAGCTCTCAGGAATTCTTAACTAGGGATTGTAGCACAAGGACTAAGGGATGCTATCCTGAACAGCATCAGAGAATGGACGGCTCCCTTCCCCTTCACTATCCACAGAAGCAAAAACATATTCTCAAGCACCCTTAGGCTTGGAAAATTCCATCTCAAAACCAATATTCCTTTCCTGTGACTCCTTCTATGGGGAAGGTCTGAAGAGGCTGTGACTGAGAAAAGTCTCCTACTGTGTGTGGCTGGAAGAGCAATATATCTGACTCAAAGGGTAAAAAGGTTGCTACCCTAAGGACCAGCAACTACTTTTGCACCAAAAATATCGTGTTCATGGCCATGTGAAAATAGTCTCACACTGGAAAATTCCTCTTTGCTTCAGTTGGCAAGGAAATCTCTGGATAATGAGAATGTTCACAAATATAATGCTCTCAAAGATGTCCCTCCTTTCCTTCAAGTGTCTGATTTATATCTCTTGTCCATTTGGTTTTTCTAAACAAGAAGGATCCCTGTGAAGACAGAATTTCTTTTTTTTTTTCTTTTCCCCTTCCCCTTTTCTACAGAAGATTGGTGTTCTGCATTCACAACCAGGACTGGCTCTGGATGCTTCCACTAGTGAGCTATTGTAAAGAAAGTTCAGGGGCAATGCTGACTTGTGAGTCTTCCTTAATGAAAAAGTTAAATCTAAACTCAGGGATGAGAAAGAAAATAATTCTCTTAACATCAAACTGAGGTTTCTCTGGGGCCAGAATTATCTTCAGGCCAGAATTATCTTCAGGCCAGCTTCTACTTTTTCCATTTATAACATGAAAGCCAATCTCTCTATTTCACATTTGGGAATGTGGGAGGAAAGTCAAGAGGTGAAACAATAAGAAACAGGCCATGAAGTCAAAGAAACAGAACTGAAGGGACAAGAATTTGGCCTTGCAGAAGCTATTCCACAAACAAAAGTCAGTGAGCAAAGTCATAATGTTTCCAGAAAGAACATAAGAGATTCCCTTCTTGGCTCTGCCTCTCCATTTTAAGTACTTAGGCAAGTTGCTTCACCTCTCTGGACCACAGTTACCTAAACCCAGGGAGATGAAGGAGTAAGACCCAGACTAAGGTATGTTCCAGAGGCAGTCCAGTTACAGGGTCACAGCCCTGCACTGACTAGGTAGCACCTGCCCAGTTCAACTTACAAAATCTCCAAGTGACTGTTTACTCCTCTGGACAATGTAGAAAATCTCAGCCCGATTTTCTAGAAGAATGTTTGCTGTCGCTGTCATGGTTAAATGTGTCATTGCTCATACAGCTGTTCATGAATCTCCCTCACAGCTCATGACTTACTGCTCTTCATACCTCCTTAACCTGTCTATCCTTCTCCTAACCCTTCTCCTCTTTATTGTACCCTTCGGGTCATCCTAGCTTTCCCTCATTGCCTTTATAATTCATAGCATGTCACTTATCATTTTAGCCCCAGTTTTCTGGCATGCAACTGGGAAGCAAAAAGCCTACCCATGATCCAAGATGACATCATGTAAAACAATTCTTCTGTCAACCTAGGTAGGTCACACAGACAAGAACTGGTCACAGCGAGTATGATTTTTGTTGTTGTTGCTATTATTTACTGTCAGAAATGTCGACAAAGTAGCAGCTAACAATATTTAGAACAAACGGACACCGAAATGAAGATTGCATACATACAGTCATGGTGGTGCATACCTGTAATCCTAGTGGCTATTGATGCCGAGACAGGAGGATCTCGAGTTCAAAGCCAGCCTCAGCAATGGCAAGGTGATAAGCAACTCAGTGAAACCCTGTCTCTAAATAAAATACAAAATAGAACTTGGGATGTGGTTCAGTGGTCGAGTACCCCTGAGTTCAATCCTTGGTACCCAAAATTAAAATTAAACTTAAAAGCCTGATTAAGGATAGCAGTATTTGAAATACTTGGTATCGGGATCAGAATAATGCCATAAATATTCCCAGAGAATCAAAGCATACCAAGTTTAATAAAGGTGTTAGAGGTAACAAGTACTTAAGTTCTCTAGAGTGTCCAAGGGACCTCAAGAAATTCCACTCACATACACTTTTCCATCACAATAACAGATAGTGCAAAAAAAAAAAAAAAAAAACCCAGATCCACTGAAGATGAATATCAAGCCTGTTATCTGAACAATCCCCAGTGGTCAGGAGCCTCACTACTGAACTGTAAAATCTTCTTTTCCATTTTGATGACCACAGTGATTCAAGACCAATAAATAAGTGTTTGATCACTTATAGCCCCAAGGACCAAAGGAACACAGGAATGAAAAATAAAAATGGAGTGTTTTCTACCAGGATGGGTGATTTTATATGTCAACTTGACTGGGCCCTGGGGTACCCAGGTATTTGGTTTAAATAGTATGTGTCAAGGTGTTTCTGGATGAGATAGAATTTGAACTGGTGGCTGAATAAAGCAAATGTAGGTAGGCATTGTCCGAATTCCTAATGTCCAGAATTAAACAAAAAGGTAGAGAAAGGAAAAATTCACCTTCTCTCTACCTGAGTGAACTGAGACATTGGTCTTCTTGGGACTTCAAATTCAGATAAGAACTTACAAAGGGCTCTCAGATACGTTCACTTTGAGGATGGCAGATTGTGTGACTTCTCAGCTCCATAATCACATGAGACAATTCCCTACAGACCTAGTATCCCTTAGCCAAACTGTGTGGGAACAGATGTGTTTAAGATTTTTGAATTTTTTTCTTTTTCAAACTCCGGAATATTTGCAAGTACATAATTAGGTATCTTAGGGATGAAACCCAAGTCCTAACATAGAATCCATTTCTGCCTTATTGAGACCTTGCACACATAGCCTGAAGGTAATTTTATGTTATATCCTTAATAATTTTCTTACATAAAGCAATATCATGGTGTGGAATTTTCCACTTGGGGTACCATATCAATGTCCAAAATTTTGAAGCATTTCAAATTTTGGATTTTTTGATCAGGGTTTCTTAACCTGAACAATAAATTTCTTTGCTAATTTTGTTTCTCTGGCTAATGTAGCTGCTAAGATCTCAAGTGAATGAGTCATCATTTCATACTTTTTAATTGGTCACACTAAACATTATTTCTTAATCTGTTCTTTTGCCTTATTACTAAAATACCATGATACATTAAAAATATGAATCAGCATTTCCTTAAAATGTATTATTCACATTTTCTCAATTATATAATTTTCTCAATTTGCAGTAGCTGGAATCAAAATCCAAATAAGATTCATGCATGATGATAAATCGATGTGTTCTTCAATCTCTTAACCCAAAAGTCCCCTTTTTATCTTCTTATACCCTGGTGTTTTGTGAAGGTTCCCATGTTCAGGATTTTGCCAGTTTGCTTAATTGCCTGCCCATCCTATCAAGAAACATGTTACCATTTTGTTTTCTGTTAATTGGTAAGATTCAGAAGCTGGATCAGACCATGCACATTTTGTTGGCAGAACTATTTAACAGATAATGTTGAAGATTTCTATCAGGAAATATGTAAGATCCATATATATTTCCCTAGTGGTGACACTAGTGACTCTTAATGATTTTTGCCATAATAGTTACAAAACTATGTAGCTTTCAGTACTACCTCTCCCCAGTTCACTGAAAAGTCCATGATGATTAGCTGCTACTAATCCCTAAAAAACTCACATGGAGGGGCTGGGGCTTAGTGGTAGAGCATGTGCCTAGCATGTGTGAAGCACTGGGTTTGATCCTCAGCACCACATAAAAATAAGTAAAACAAAGGTGTTATATCCATCTACAACTAAAAAAAAAATGAATATTTAAAATAAATTAACATAGAAATAAAATTTCTTGATTGCTGGTATATTCATAATCACCTGCCTGATTTATATTGCAGATCAGCTTGGACCATTATGAAATTCATGCCCATATTTTCGTCCTTGCTCATCCTAAATTGATATTGCATTGTCCTTGTTTTTTGGGGTATTACAACACTGTCAAAAAAATTCATCACAATTCAGTTTCCTTTCCTGATAAATAGTCTTTTTTCCCATGATGCTCAGAGGATTTGCTTGTTTTTGCCTTTTGTTAATGATCCATCCCTCCACTATACTGTCTCAGAAGTGATATGAGATGATTTTCTGAGGAATACAATAAACCTTTCCATGTAGATTTCAAGGACTTTTATTTCAGCTGGGGGCAGTAATCCCAGTGACTCAGGAGGCTAAGGTAGGAGGATTTGAAGTTCTAGGCCAGTCTTAGCAACTTATCAAGAACCTAAACAACTTAGTGAAACTCTATCTCAAAATAAAAAATAAAAAGGGCTAGGTACCCTGATAGTGCCAACTATCTTGTGGGGCTATCAGTGGTTTAGCACCCTTGGGTTCAAACCCCCCTCCCAGAAAAAGACTTTTATGCCAATCAGGTTTTCTTAGGGTATTATTATAATTATTTCTTGTTTATTTTCAAGTTTTTTCTTTTGAAGAGTCTTATTGCACCTATTTTCTCTTTGATTATTAAAATAATCCATCATAATTGGGTGTGGTGGCATAGACCTATAAGGGCGCTCACCTAGCACATGTGAGGTACTGGGTTCACTCTTCAGCACTCCATAAAAAATAGTAAATAAAAATGTTATTAAAAAAGAATAAAAATAAAATGGTTGGGATGTAGCTCACTTATGCAGTGTATATACCATCAAAATTAGAGAGACAGGGAGAGGAAACAGAAAAAGGAAATTATACCTGTTTGCTCTACTGTTCTTTTCTTTTTCGGGGATATGGGGTGCAGACTGAACCCAGGGGTGGTCTACCCCTGGGCAACATTCCAGATCTTTTAGTTTTTTGAGACAGGGTCTTACCAAGTTGCTGAGGCTGGTCTCAGATTCTCTCCTGCCTCAGCCTCCTGAGTCACAGGGACTACAGATATAAGCTACTGAACCAGTTCCTTGACTTTTCTTGTAGTAGTGCTACTGTTGGAATCTAAATTGTCCCCAATAGGCCCATGTATTAAAGACCCGGCCCCCATCTTGACACTATCCGGAGGCAGTGAGGCCTTAGAACATCTGGAGGCTCATCCTCAAAGACAATAATGAGACCCCAACCCCTTCCTATCTCCTTGTTTCAGTTCAGGCCAGCACAAAATGAGAAGCTTGCCCCACTAAAGTGGGCTCTACCACAGGTCCCCAAACAATGAAGCCAACAACCCACAGACTAAACCTCTAAAACTGTGCACCAGAATGCACCATGCCTCTTTATATGCTGATTATCTCAAGTATTTTTTAATATTTATTTTTTAGTTGTAGTTGGACACAATACCTTTTTATTTTACTTATCTATTTATTTATATGTGGTGCTGAGGATCAAATCCACAATACCTTTTTATTTATCTATCTATCTATCTATCTATCTATCTATCTATCTATCTATCTATTTGTGGTGCTGAGGATCAAACCCAGGGCCTCTCCCATGCTAGGTGAACGCTCCATGGCTGAATCACAACCTCCAGCCCCCAATCTCAAGTATTTTATTATTGTAATGGAAAAATTACTAACGCAATTACCACTTGTGTTTACTTCCTTTTGTGATTTTTTTTTTCAAGTTTACTCTTCACTTTCTAAAATTGTTTTCTTTTATTTCTCTGCCTTGCCTGAATTCGAACTTTTTTTTTTTTTTTTTTTTTGTCTCTTCACTTCTCTAAGACTAATATATCAGGGAAGTAGTTTCCAACTCTAAGAGACTGTTTCTTTATAGGAGCTTTGTTGGGGGTCCAATTAGAATCCTTTTCTTTTGTTCAAGGTAATGTAAAACAACATTGCAAAACAACTGCTGAACATGCAAACATCTACATCTGCATTTTCATTATTTTCACAAAATGATTCTAACACCTGTGACCTTCTGCTTTCACAAATGTCTCAACACCCTTCTTGACAGAACCCTCCCTTCCCTGGACCCTGAGCCTCCATCTAAAGGTTCAGCTGGGCTTCAACTCTCAACAGTTCCTACTGGGTGGGGTGTTTTGCCTCAGAAGGGAAATTCAGTTTGTTAGTTTAGAAATGGGGGAAGCCTGGCATCAGCAAACCTTGCTGTATACCACAGTCTCCTTGCCCTGATCCAGGAACTTAGCATTCTGTGGAACCATTCCCAGTCTCAGATAAACATTCCATATGGGCACACCACACTTTCCCATGGGTGCCTGTAATCTGCAGCTGATCTGGGGGTGCAGGTCTTCTGTCTCTTCCCTCCAGGGATAATTCCACACAGTCCCATAGCTGTCTGTGATTTATCCCATCCACATGTACTGTGAGATGAACAGAGATACCTCATAACCCAGATTTAAAAAATTTTTTAAATATGTCTTTAGTTGTAGATGGACCTTTATTTTATTTATTTATATGTGGTGCTGAGAATCAAACCCAGTGCCTCACACTTGCTAGGCAAGTGCTCTCCCATTGACCCACCACCCCATCCCCTCATGACCTAGTTGTATTGCAGATATGTTTGTGATTTTATAATTTAGCTTCCCTAGTTGTTTCAATTATTTTTTTTAATGGAGGAATTTGAGATTGAAAAACTGTCACCAGGGCTCTTCTCTTTTCAGAAAACACTGACAACTCAAATTATAATGTTTCTCAAGACAAAACAATCAACTAAACATTTCATTTTTCTTAGAACTATTTAAAGGTACATTAAAAAATGTCTCAACTGCCTCCAAAAGGCAAAAAAAGAAAAAAAACCACTACCTACCAATGTTTTCTGTGAAATTGTTCAAGAGCTTATTCCATAAAAAAAAAAAAAAAAATGTTAGTGACTGAAATAAAAGCATTACTTTGAAATAAAAGCATTACTTTTATTTCACATTATCAATAGCTGTTTGTAAATATATCCCCAAATAGACACATAAGGAAATTGATCACTGAAAACACTAACTACAACAAGCTTCTTACCATTAAATTTAAATATCTCTACTCCAAAAGCTGCATTTCAATGAGAATTTACAAGTGAATCTGTTCTTCCAGCACCACCACCTAAACTTCAAATCTGGTCACTGGTCCCCTCATCCTCAACCTGTCATCATCTCTCATTAGAATTACCAAAGAAACAACCCTCCACATCCCTCTTCAAACCATCTTCAAAAACTGTATAAGCAATCTGAATACATGAATTCATAGGGCAATTTCTGTGGGGAGAAGTTTTCCAAGGAGTTGTTGGCCCTCAAAACCTTCAGAACCGGGAAAGCTCAAATGTTCAGTGAATGACCAATGGAGTCTGCCATTTGTTCTGCATTGTGGATTCTGCTCAGGAATGTCAACCTACCAAAGCAGCCTGTCAACCTTCCTTCTCTGAACAGAGTAGCCTTGTTATTTAAACGTGACCTCAATGTGCTCTCCACACAGATGTGGAAACTTGGCAAAGATGATCTTGAAGTCTCCTTAGAGACTTCACCAACAAGCTTAAAAGAGATGTTCAGCCATCCACAAGGACACTCATGGGTTCTGCTCTTGACAGAATATCTTCAGGGGTTCCAGGTGGCCAGTCGTCATCTGGATCTTAGGACATAAAACAGCCTAACTTGAAATAAAAATGAATAGGATGAAAAGGCCCCTGTACAATTTCCAAAGACTAATTAGGCTTCTATAACAAATCACAATCCTGACCAGCTTTGTTCACTCCTGCATCTCCAGTGCCTATACCAGTGCCCAGCATGGACCGGCAGGAGCTTTATAAATATGTATTGGATGGCTGCATGAACCTCCTTTAACCTAATAAATTGT
The DNA here is from genome assembly GCF_052094955.1 of Ictidomys tridecemlineatus. Lineage (NCBI taxonomy): Eukaryota > Metazoa > Chordata > Mammalia > Rodentia > Sciuridae > Ictidomys > Ictidomys tridecemlineatus. The sequence goes on along the minus strand of NC_135489.1, from coordinate 84,544,224 downwards.
TACTGTATCTTTCATCTTTCTCAGTAATAACTGCAACCACAGAGCAATATGGTTCTCCAAAAGCACTTGCAATAAAGAATAGATAAACTACTTTTGCTCAGTAAAACAAGGAAGGCCCATGATCTGGGTCCCAACAATCTTGCCATGATATAAGCTTGTATTCTCTGATTAGCTCAAATGAGAGGTGACACAGGGAAATGGTTATCCCCATCATAATGTATTCCATCTCCAAGATTGCACTAGAAACAGGGTGGCAGCCCATAGAGACAGAAAAATGAAACAATGAGATTTCTTTTAATACTAAACAAAACTAAATCTGGGAAAGAAGTAGCCATTATCTGCCTAATGAGCAGGCGGGTCATAGAATCGGAATCTGAGGCCGACCTGCAGAGGGGAAAATGGACCGCATTGAAAGCCAGGCAGATGTGACTTTAAATCCTGTCTCTACCACTGGCTAGTCTAAGCCTCAGCGTCTTTATTTACATTATAAAACTATAAATTGCTAGTTCCCTAACAGTTGCCACCAGGGGTAAATGAGATCAGATATGCTAAGCACTCTTGTTATGTACCTGACAGAGAAGAGCCATGGAACAAAACACATTTTCCCAAGCCCTTCCAGAAGAAAATTAATTTTCCACTCACTCTAGATGAAAAAAAAGAAGAAGAAAAAAGTGAGACATGGGTAGAAAGCAATAGACACACCCTACAGGGGCATCCACATTTTTCTATATACTTTTTTCATGTTGCTTATGGATGAGACACCCGAGGTATCTAAACCCAACTTTCTAGAATTGTGAGCAACCTTCTCTGTGACTCACATTTCCCTGGGGTCTGAGGGGACCTCAATAGCAGTTCTGAAGTTACAAACAAAGAAAAACTCAAGTGGTGCTAGGGCTGAGGCTCAGTGGTAGAATGCTTGCCTAGCATGTGTGAGGCCTTGGGTTCGACCCTCAGCACTTCATATAAATCAATCAATCAATCAGCACTTCATATAAATCAATCAATCAATCGATTGCAAGCAGAAACTGTGTGTTTATTAGAGACACTGTACACCAGCAAGGTCATATACCAACAATGCAAATGACCATTACACTTATGTCTCCTGGTAGATTTCATATAAGCTGTCTGGGGTCAAAGCAGTCAAAGCCCATCCCTCAGTTTGATAATTTATTTACAAGTTTTATTGAACAGTTACTGAGCAGGTGCTCTTAACCAAGAAGATACGGGGTCTGGTTCAAATACTGCTCCTCCACTTTCAACAGGTCCTTAAACTTACTGCACTTGGATGTCATTGCTTTAAATATAGTATCTGATGTTTCTTTAAGAACTGAAGTAATACGGGCTGGGGCTGGAGCTCAGTGACAATGTGAGAGGCATTGGCTTTGATCCTCAGCACCACATAAAAAAGTAAATAAAATAAAGGCATTCTGTCCATCTATAGCTATAAAAAATTTTTTTAAAAGTAATACATGAAGAGGGCGTGTTTTAGCAACATATAAATGGAACATACAGAACCTTCCTTGAAACATGGACTTTGCTTCTTTTGCCACATGAGAAAAGTAATAACTGTTTCATCTTAGGTCTACTAGGCTAAATCAAACAAGATGTTTCATGGGAGGAACCAGGAACATACTACGCATTCAATAAATGCCTACTATTGGTGCTGGAAGTACAACCCAGTCAAATACTGCGTGATAAAAATGCATGCTCAGTATATACAGAGCCCTGGGTTTGATTCTCAGCACCAAACCCCCTCCCCAAAATAAAATAAAAATAAATAAATAGCTACTATTACTATGACTATAACTACCATGATTATAGGCATCCAGAACTCTTCATACCAGGATAGCTAAAAAACAAAACAAAACAAAAAACCAAACCAAAACAAAACAAAACAAAAACCAACGTAAACCCTTCCACACATAGAAAAACACAAATAAGACTTTACTTCTTGGGCTGGGGTTGTGGCTCAGTGGTAGAGCGCTCGCCTATCATTTGTGAGGCCCTGGGTTTGATCCTCAGCACCACATATAAGTAAATAAAGATATTGTGTCCAACTAAAAAATAAAAATTAAAGAAAAAGATTTTTACTTCTTAAATTCCATAGTGTCTCTGTAGCCTCAGACCCTATCCTTTACCAGGAAGTGGAGACAAACACAAAATCCCATACTAGAAAAAAATTCCCTATTCCACCTCACTCAACTGTCCAAGTACCTCCACACACTGGTCTTTGTTGAACAGTAATTGGCGGAAACCTGTCACCATAAATCACAGGGGCAGCTCTACAGATCCTACAGGCAATTATGCACATTTAAGTGAATCCAGGATCCTAAACCAGTAGGTCCACATTAAATATTCGTCAAACCAGCAAAACAGCTGTTCACAGCATCCTTGTCCACCTGGGTGTCCTCCAACACTTCCCGTGCTCCTTGCACATCTTTGAAGGAACTCACAGATGAACCAATATGGAGAGAGTGGGAATGAGGAAAACCCTGAGAGCGCTTGTACTTCTTTAAAAATTTGGATGCAGGCTGGTGATGAAGTTCAGTGGTGGGGCACTTGCCTTGCATGCAAGAGGCCCTTGGTTCTACCCCTAGTATTTCAAAGAAAACAAACAAAACCCACAAAGACCCAGGAACATTTAGCTAATCTTGCCATCCCCTCAAAATCTCTACTTTGAAAAGAAGCTTGAACTATCTGAATCCTATGAAAATGTAATGACAAGTCTGAATTTAAATTGGTATACATAGGCACCCCATATCTATTCAGAAAGAGCCACAGGCTCCACTATGGAAAGCAACTAAGTCGGGCACTAGGAGGCAACATGAAATTTAGTAACAAATCTGAGCTTCAACTGGTGAGTTTTCATTGTACTGCTGAAAGGTACATATCCGTTTTGAATAATCTTCAACCTGTGTAAAAGACTATTAGGTATAAAAGAAAAATTGGCCATGCCCTGAAAAGATGGAGAATAAATATTTGCTGAACGGCTGGCCGACGGATTGACAAAGGGTAGGAGATGCATGAGTGCCAGCAATTATTGCTCAATTACCCCCGAGACAATAAATCTAAAATCATGGTTTTGACATGCTGAAAACAACAAACTGCAGCTACCAGAAAGAAGGTGCCAGAAAATCTGTTCTTTGTAGCAAGGATGTGCTATATCAGGTAACAAGTATCTCTTCATTGGGCAAACCCACACATCTATCTGCAAACCTGTTATATCCTAGCAATTTTCCCTCCTGAGATGCTGAAGACAGGTCTATGGTTCCACCCCCCCCCCCCCGCCACGTCCTCAAGCACATTTGGTAATAAAAGCCTTTTTTGAAGATGGGCCAACTAATAAATTAAATTATTTCTGTTTACCACAACTAATGGAGAGAAAGCACAGAGCTCAAGATGAACAATAATCGAAACCGTTAGATCTGATTTGTAACCTAATGATATTCTCGTACTGGCACAGGAACAAAAACAAAACCCAAGCTATAATAACAGGCAAGGTGTGCTGTCAGCACTATTGAAGGAGTTTTTTTATATTTTAAGCCTGTGGGAATTTGGAAAAGGTCCATGGCACCATTTTCTCCCTTACCTGACTGACACGGCTGATTACACCTTTAAATTAACAGTAATGATATACATTGCCTTTGTTAATCAGAATATGAAAGCACAAGTTGTGGTTTTATTTTAAAATAAAAGAAGATGATCACTGAATACTAAGCACAGGCATGATTGACAATCAGTAGTGGTCCAGTGGAGGGTGGGCTCTGTGACCCTAGACACGATGGATTCATTTCTCACGTCACTGCCCATTCTGGCTCCTCTCCGTCTTCTGGCTGAAGAACAGATAGAAGAGTCAGCTTGCCTGCTGTCTAGGTCAGATTTCTGCTGGGATAATGCAGTGTGGACAAAATGAATGGGCAAAGAAAAAAACAACACTGGTAGTGGACAAAAAGCGACATTTATTTCTTGCTCGCTAGTATTTGGATACGCTGGGGTGATTGACAGCTGTGCTACAGGCTGGGTCCTGGAAATTCCACATCTCTCTCATTCTGGGACCACCAGCTACCAGGGACCCTAAGTCATGGTCTTCTCATGGCAGGTAGCAGAAGCAGAGAGGCTGAGTCAAGCCAAGAAAGCACGTTGGAGCTCTCCCTTCATATGCCTTCCACAACTTTCCACTGACTAAAGAGAATCACAGAACCCAGTCCAAGGTCAACAGGGCAGGAAAATGTCCTCAGTAGGCCTAGGTGAGAGGAATGGCACAGTCATCCAATAAGGGAATGAATCATAATAGGACTATCCCTGAGTGTCAAATCTACCCACCAGGTTCAGCACACCTTGGCTTCCAAATTCCACCTAACCTACCCTCCTCTAATACTCACCCATGCTTCACCACAGGTAGGCTAAGGAGGAGATGATTCTTGCAGATGATTCATGCAGGGGAGATGATTCTTTGGCGGGCAGGTGGCCAATCAGACACTCATTCTCCCTGCTGTGTCACCTTGATAGTGGAAAGTTAAGTAAAGCCCAACAGCCGCCCTCTTTGCAGTATCTTCTTGCGGATGGAGATCTCCATTTGTCCTTGAATTTGCTTACATTAAATTATAAGAAATGCTTGGTTCGTCCTGATTCGTTTTAGCTGGTCTCTGTTACTCTCTCATCAAAGGTCCAGCGAAAGCAACTGAATTTCTGCTTGGAGAAGGAGACAGGAACGGGGCCAGGAAGTGGGGTGGGCAGCCAAACCCAAGAACCTGCCTTCTAGTGGCTTTGCATCATCTACAAACTGCTGCTTTTACTGAGATCATATTAGGGAAATTATTTCCTTAGGCTTGTTATTCCTTTCTTATTCATTTTTCTATAATCTTTCATTAGTTGGGATTTTGACAACCGTCCAAGTGAATGATAGTCAGAATAATACTTCTAGACCTGTGCTCTGCTCCTAAATTACTCCTACCTGTGGATCTCTTCCTCCACCATATCCAACCTGCACCTGAACTCACTGTGAGCCTACAAGCCAAAGGCCCCAGCTTCCCACACAGATGTCTTCCCTTCCTCCTCTCTGAGCCAATTGGATGGATTTTCTGATCTTCTGCAATCCCTGTAAAGTACACTCCCACATGTCTCTGGTTGCTTGGCCACAGCCAAGAGCCATATGAAGTGGACACAGAGCTCATGACCAGCTACAGAGGCTCATCAGGATACTCCTTGGCATCCCTGTGCACCTATCAGATGAGCACGGATCCAATCCGTGGAAAGGAGGTGTGGGGGGAGAACATGGTCCCTTCTTGCTGTTCCCAGAGGATGTAACCTTAAAATCACCAGAGAGCATAGTCTCATTGTCTACACACCCCATCTAAGAGCTTCCTTGGATCTCAAGTCCTAATGAGTAAAATCTCAGTATTAAAATGTTTTCATTGCCTGGTCCACTCTTTTATTTCTAGTCCTATATCTTCTCTTCCCCATCATAGAAACAAAGAGTAATGACATTAATGTCTTTTCAACCTTACAGTGTGCCAAATATCCTGCTGAGCACATCACATATGATATTCACCTGGTGCTTCTGCCCCTCGGGGGTCTTCATCATAACCACCATTTTTCAGAAATTTATAAGAAAAGACTAGTTTCTCTCCCTATCAAGCCCCATGTTTTTCCGCCATTGTTTGCAGGGTACTTTCTGTGTGTCAGATACTGTCACATCATATCATTTCCTCTTCCCGTTTCTTCCTCTAGTGACCCCAGCCCCTTCCCCTTCTAACTTCAGCTTGAAAAGAAAGTCCTTCCTTGGGGGATAAATGTCTCCCCTGAAGAGTCAGCAAAAGGCCACCAGCAGTCACATCGCCTTTGGGGACAATGCAATCATTTTTCTGTTCTATTCTGAGAGCCTGTCATCCTGCCTACCAGCACTAGGGTATATAATTCCACCTTATCCCAAATTTGACACTGCAAGACAATAGCTGCTGTCCATTTGCATTGTAACCCCCCAAACCCCCGCCCACGATGATAATGTGACACCACAGTTATGGAGCCTTTGCCAAATGGAAATAATGAGCTAACGCTTTACACGTGCTTCCATTGATTCCTACAATAACTCTATGGATTCCACTTAACCCATTCAGCTCGTAAAAAAACAAAGTGTGGCAAGGTTAAAGTCACCTGCTCCACATCACACCCCTCCCTCATAGGAAGCAAACACAGATTCAAAGCCAACAGAACCAGGAGAGAGAATGGAACATTCTAAAATAGTATATTACACCTTGGTCTTCATCAACAAAGACACAAAAGGTCTAGACATTAAAGCACTTGGATCAAGAGGCTCCATTAGGAGTGGACCCAAGTCTTAAAGCCCTTTTCACTGCAAGATTTGAACAACAGGCTTGGTTTTAAGAATAGCCTTCACAGTGGTTCTCTTGCCAAGTTCCATGTGGGAGGGAAGGAAAGGGAGGAGTTTAATTCAGTATTATCTAGGCCAGAGGATCTGTGCCCAATGTACTATATGTTCCAAAGACTTCAAGCCTCACTTGATATCTATGTTTTGTAACAAGGATCGTCTGTCCTATATAATAAAATCTGCTGTAAGGGCCAATATTGCATCATAAAATTTAAATGGCTCAAGGAAATTGATTCCTACTTGGATGGGTTATGATGAGGTGGACAACCTATTTTAGGATTCCCAAAATGGACCAAGTTCCCATGAGAATTATCTTTCTTAGTGGGTACTGAGGATTGAACTCAGGGGTGCTCGACCACTGAGCCAAATCCCCAGGCCTATTTTGTATTTTTTTAGATAGAGACAATGTCTCACTGAGTTGCTTAGCACCTTGCTTTTGCTGAGACTGGCTCTGAACTCATGATCCTCCTGCCTCAGCCTCCCAACACACTGGGATTACAGGTGTGCACCACCACACCTGGCAAAAATTAGCCTGATATGTCGTGACCCCTCGCCGGCAAAGGAAAGGAAACATGACACAGGATTCTTCTTTCAGCAGTTTACTCAGGACCTTTGAATCATGATGAGAAAACAGGAACAAGCAAGGAAAGAGCGCGAGCTGTCGGTCTGCCCTAGCTTAAGTACCCAGCCTCGCCAATGAACTAGCACCACGTGGAAAAGTCTAATAGGTACAGCGCAGCGGAAGCAGGCCAGAGCCCAGCCCCACAGCCTTACAAGAAGTTGTTGTTTACTTCTAACAACTCTAACCGCTAAGTCATCAGAAGCAGGAGGCCAGCGCCATTTTCAGGGTGCGGTCGCCGGCTCCCAACACTAATAGATGAAAAAAAAAAGGTAGAGGTGTCCAAGTTAGAATAAAGGTAGAAGCCACTTACAAAGCTCCCCAGAGGTTTCTGGTGAGATGGAAGATTTGAGAACCAGTCCATTCCAGTTCATACCACACCTTAACAGTGACTCTAAAACACATCCATTTATAAATAACCCAACAAATAAACAACAAGAATAACAAATCCAATAGAGATTCTCAGAATTTTTAGCTTCTCCATCCAAAACTACCACTGATTTAAGTGAAGTAGTTTATTTTTATTTGGATTGACATGAATCGAATCACAAAAGCAATATGAGATTTAACTGCAATTACACATCCCACGTCCCAATGAAGGGGTTTACCTGGGGGCTGAATTGGTGACAACCTTGAACACAGACTTTGCTACCTTTTAGTTTTAAGCTAAACCCCCTCTTCCGGAAATGCCACCATCTGGCAACCTGGGACCACTTGGATTTTTCTTTCCCATTTTCAGGAAGAGTAGACTTGAGATTTTCTTTAAGAGGCAATTTATTATGAATATACATGATGGCTCTTGACTTCGTGGCACATTTTGAAGAGCAAAAGGAAGAAAAAAAAAGCCATATAAGCCACCACTTGATTCTAGAAAGCACTCCTGATAGTGGCATTTCATAACCTTGGCACTATTAACAACTTGGTGAAGATTATTCTCTGCTGGGAGGACAATTCTCAACACTGAAGGATGTTTAGTGGCATCCTGAACCTTGGTCTAGTATACTGCTGGCTTCAGTCCAGTTATAATAACCAAAACTGTCTCCACGCATTGCCAAATGTCCCCACAAGGGTAACAATCACTCCTAAGGCAATAAAGCACTGCTTTTGGACAAAGAAAATAGCCCCTTAAAAATGACTAAGTTTGGCCCTGATGATGTTGTAAGGAAGAATGTTGCCAATCTGTCCTGCCTCTCTGGGTTTCTGTCACCTGTCTTCCCATCACCACCACCAACAAGAAATACAACAGACTTTTAAGAATCCGTCAAACTCTTCATAATGTCTTAACATAAAATGTGTGCATTTGCAGAGGGGAAAGGAGACTGGCATCTATACATCAGGAAAGGGGAAAATCTGGGCTTCAAAACCGCTGTTTTGGCAAATGTCTAATGCTATGAGACTTATTTTTAAAGGAGGGGTGGAGGGCAAAGAAACGGAAGAAAATCAAAGTATGTTTATAATATCTTTTCATGGTTTTGACATATAAATGAAGGGTTTTTGTGTGTCTTTCCTTTTCTTTTGGGGAGAGAGAAAAGGGGGGGAAAGTCAGCACATCCTGCAGTAAAAATAAAAAATGAGCATATGAACAAGTAAAGCTAACCATCAGCACTTTTATGCTATCCTTAAACAAAAAGACACTGATGAGACAGATTTATTTTAACCCCTTGGCAGGAGAGGTTGCCAAATACAGTCTATTGCAAAGTACCATTGGGATAAAGAGGGTTCCAATTCCATTTGGGAGATATAAAAGCAAACCAAGTCTGGCATCTTTAAAGCTAAGACCTAAAATTACCTTCCCTTTCCTGGGAAATTGGACTACTCAGGTGACATAGCTCACATTCCAGGAAGACGATATTAACTAGTTCTCACCCTTTACCCCAAGTTGCCCCTCAAGTGAGCACCTTTCCAATAAGAGAAGGAAATCCTGCATTTTATGTCTTTATTTATTAGCCTCAAATACCAATAGAGACCTGAGATTAATCCAAAAGAACATTTGGTAGTGAGTTGACCCTGTGCAATTAACACTGCTCCCTTACATGTCTGTGTGAGTTGCTAGAAGACCCAAGGAAGGACAGCAAATAGGTAAACTTACAGAAAGTCTATCGTGGGAATTTTAACTTTTCCCTCCCCAGGGAAATTGGAATTTTCCTTTGCTTTGAACATGCATTTTCCAGTCCACGAAGGAACCTTGCGTGGTTTGCACGAAGCATTTTTCCAGAATTTCCCACTGAACCGTAAATCAACTCCAAGGGAAAGATAGTGATTAATACAACAAATGGATCTTGCTGTGGTAGATTTTTCATACCTGACAGCTATGTCCTAGAGGAAGCACAAAAGACCCTGGGTCTGCAACTTTTAACTTTTCAAATGCTTGGTGATTGTTCTAACAGGCCCAGAAGAGCCAAGAAAAATAGGTAATTTTAAATCTCTTGAAGAAGAAACAAGTTAGAGCCCCAGAAATCTGGTATATGGAGGTTTTTCACCCAGTGGGAGAGGCGGGCTGATCTCCAGACACTCACAACCCAGCACTGGAGTGGGGTAAACCAACATCATTCCACAAGAATAAAAATAAAATTAAAAAAAGACATCATTTGGGAGAAAATTAATGTATGTAATAAAACACAAATAGGAGTTTAAAGCCAATAGAAGTTAAAGTAACTCAGAGTAATGATTCAGGCCCAATCTCTATAAACCATATTGTCCAACAGAGTGGGCTCCTCGCCACTGTGACCACTTAAACACTCAACCCGTGGCATAGTCAGAATTGAAGAAAATCAAAGTATGTTTATAATATCTTTTCATGGTTTTGACATATAAATGAAGGGTTTTTGTGTGTCTTTCCTTTTCTTTTGGGGAGAGAGAAGAGGGGGGGAAAGTCAGTACATCCTGCAGATGTCTTTATTCTGAATTTTCAAACACTCAAGCAGGAAAAAGAGAACTACAACTTCTTGACGATAGTTTCATTGATGGCAGGCTAGATTGATAATCAGGACATAATGGGTTGAAGAAAACACTACTTCATTTCACCTGTTTCTTTTCACTTCCTAAGTGTGACCTCTAGAAAATTTTAAAATACATTCGTGACTCACACTGATGGCTCAAAGAATGTAGCTATTAAAAAGCAATGTTCCAGAACAGGAGTCAGCAATCTCCTCTAAGCATCTGACAAAAAACCAAATTTTAACCTTTTTCTGGAACTATGGTGCCAAAGCAGCCACGGATAAGGCACCAATGAATGGGCGTGGCTGGTTTCCAATCATGGTTTATTTGCAAAAGGGATTGAAAGCTAAACTTGGCCTTTGTGCCCTCATTTGCTGACCTGGGGTCTACCAGCACTTTCCTACAAAGAGGAAGATGGACATACCAGGGATCCATGGTCTGAATGTGGCTGGCAACTACACTTTTGTATCCAGCTTGGGTTCTGGACAAATCTACATGAGAAAAGCCTTTGGACTGGGCATTAGTGTTTCTGGTCCCCAGAGTGCCTGTCACTCACAAAACTAAGTGGTCTTCCAAGCAATGGCCATGTGTGATGGTTCAAAACCAGATGGTCTGGGCTGGGGATGTGGCTCAAGAGGTAGCGCACTCGCCTGGCATGCCTGCGGCCCGGGTTCGATCCTCAGCACCACATACAAAGAAAGATGTTGTGTCTGCCGAGAACTAAAGAATAAATATTTTAAAAAATTCTCTCTCTCTCTCTCTCTCTCTCTCTCTCTCTCTCTCTCTCTCTCTCTCTCTCTCACACACACACACACACACACACACATACTCTCTCTCTTTAAAAAAAAATCCAGATGGTCTGTCAAAGTTGGGTATTGACAGCTTGGTCCCCAAAGCAACAGGGTTTCAAGGTGGTCATTTGGGGAAGAGATTAAATCAAAGGGGTTCTGACCTCATCAGTGGAAAGATTCATATTTGATGGTATTTGGGGAGATAGAGAAAAATGGTAAATGGCGAAGAAAATAGATCACTGAGGTCATGCCCTTAGGGACAATGCCTTTTCTCCCCAGTATCTTTCTGTCTCTCTCTCTCCCTCTGCTTCCTGGCCACCATGAGGTGCTCTATGGAACCCTTCTGTCATGATGTCTGCCTCATCACTGGTCCAAAACAATGAAGTCAGCCAACCACGAAGTGAATACCCTGAAAACCATGAGCCCTAATAAATCTTTCCTCCTCCAAGTAATTTTTCTCAGGTATTTGTTCAAATGACAGAAAACTAAGTGATACACCCTGTGCCTGCCTTAGCATTTCTGCTGTAGAGCTGGTAGGACAGAAAGAGGCATCCCAAGGTGACAAGCAGTCGGGAAATCTGATCGTGGACATTCCTATCAGGGACTGAGAAAGATGTTGGCCAGACAGTTTATGCTCCAAAGGAAATCAAATTTGAGAAGAAAAGGAGGAGCCTCATTAATGATTATAACTGGAGAACACACTTCAACAACGATGAGTCCAATGATACTATTGATAAAAGAAATAAAATCTGCAATAAATATATTGGTCAAGCTTCCCCAAAACACCGACATCAACAATGAAGGAAACTGCAGATGATATTTTCTTTATAGCACACTAAATAAATACAAAAAAAAAAAAAAACCCTTCCTCTAACACATCCATCAGGGATAGACTCCCAAAACAACCAAGCAATAAACACCATGGTTACATTCCCAGCATTCATTTCACCTTCTCTTTCCTCATCTTTGGAAGCTTTATTTTAGCATCCCTGGGCCACAATCCTGATTTTAGTCTAGGCAGTCATACTTTCTTTGTCTGAATCATGGACTGATGATTAAAAGAAAAAAAAAAAAAAAAGAACCCAGGCAGGGGAAGGAGCACTGTGCATATTGGAGCTCACTGTATTTTTAAAACTACTTTTATATTTTACTGATAATTGCTATAAAGTTTTTTAAAAAGATATTTTCAGGTTCCACCCAGACTGGAGGGTTGTACCACAAACCTCACCCTGAAGATGGCCAGCTACACCAAAACAGCGCCATGGCACCATAATTCCCTCTGACACACTGAGACCCCAGGGCTCCCAAGAAAGTTCTTCCTTCCAAACAAAACACAGCAACATGCACATCAGGAAGCAGAGCCAGAGTTAAAATGGTGTTTGTACTATCGACAGCAAAGCCCTGAACAGAAAGAAGACAGGGACCCTAACAGTCGTGGGGTGCTGAATCCTACCAAGAGGAAGACCAGGCCAAAGTTAAGTCTTTTGCTGTATTGTTGAAACCAACTGCACCTATTGCTGGTGTCAGACATTGATTATTCTAGAACCATCCCCCTCGTCTCCTAACTCCCCTCCCCTGCTCCACCCTTCAGCTCTCTATGTATATGTGTGAAAAAAAAAATAAGATGATACACAAGCACACACTTTAGGGTCTCTATCTGGAAGGTATATGTGGATACCCTGCCTGTGTCCTTTGTGGGTCCCTCAGTGTGTTGTATCGACCCCTGGGGGATAATCATGAAAATGTGTGTGTGCTTTTGAAGCAAATTTAAGCAGTCAGAAGCCATTTCCCTCCACAGGAGCGTTCCCCTGAGCTGCTGGGACATCTGTTTCCCAGAAGCATCTGGTTACACACTTTTCCCTTCACCAGGAAGTCACTTCCCAGAGGAAAGCTGGAGCAAGAGGGCCTGAGGCTGGGCCTCACCCCAGGAACACAGCAAACAAAGCTTTTCCCATGGATTCTGCTTCCTAGCAGGCTTCTCCCTCCTAAAGGACCTGTGCACAGAGTTTGGTGGCCACTCCACTCACTCTTCTTCCTCCACTCCTGTTACCCTAGCAAAACTCAGCCTGAAACACTAATCCCAAGAGAGGAATAAGAACACCATCTAACTCACAGGGAATGTTAGGCCCTGGAGGCAACCCATCCAGAGCCAGCATCAACCTCTGAACCATCAAAGATATGCAGAAGCATCCTTAAGAATGTTCCTCCGTCCTTATAGCCACTAGTCTTCTAAGAGGAACTTTTTAATTTCTATCAGTGCTCAGGGCAGCTTTGACCCACAGCATCTTCTTGGTTTCTATTGGGAAATTGGTTCTCCAGCCAGGTATCAGTGGTCTTTAACTCACTTGGAATACCCACCATCTTTAAAAAACTGGTTCAATTGGAAAACAAATTAATTGAGAACCAGTAGGACATCCACCCAAGCCGCAGGCCAATTCATTTTGTTACATAAGCTCAATATTAATAAGCAGTTCTAATTTGACAGGGAGGGGCCTAAGCACAGTGCCATAGATTATTCCTAGACTATTATTTTACTGTTCACTATGTCTTTTTATTAGATCCCTATTAACAGAGGAGGAAACTGAGGCCCAGAGAGGTGAACTAACTTCTTGAGATACATAGGTGGATAGGTTAAAATCTAATTTGGCTTCTGAAGCCACCCATGCCACTCCAGCATGCCAGGTTCCACATTCAGGCTCTGTGAATTCAAAGCCATCCTCAGCAACTTAGTGAGGCTCTAAGCAACTCAGTGAGACCCTGTCTCTAAATAAAATATAGTAAAAAAAAAAAAAAAAAAAGAGCTGGAGATGTGGCTCAGTGGTTAAGTTCCCCTGGGTTCAATCCCTAGTACAGGGGGGGAAAAGTCCCTGAATGGCTAGAGGGGACGTAAGAAACCCTCAAAGTTGTTGGGCCTCATAGTAAAGGGAATGGAAGGCACCATCAGTCAAAATCCCATGATGCTTCTGGTTTGGTCTGTGGACCACTTCACCCTCTAGTTGCTACTGAAACATTAAAGCAGATCATTTAATTCACTAGTCAAGTCTGTTCCTCAAACTCTTGAGTCATCTGACCAGCTGTTTTGATCCAAGAACTATGGGAAGACCCTTAGAAATGAAAACACCTCCATCAACCATCCCTGCCAAAGCAAAAGTGAAAAGGAAACAATTCAAATCATATAGAGATTTAAAATGGAAAGGAGAAAAAAAAAAACCCAGCAGCTGAAATACCACTTGAATGCCCTAGTGTGTTGGTAATAAACAGGCTTATTAAAGCCAAGTGACATTGAAAAAATTTATTTCATTCTGGGAAATGTTTTATATACAAGTCTCAAAGAGCAATGAGTTGTAGACAATTTTGATGGACACGACACTGAAAAATTCATGCCTGATATTATTTTCAATATCCAAAGAGTCTTTCTTAATCTACCAAAAGAATTAACTAGATATCATTTTAGATCATATTTTGCAACATTTTGCAGGGAGGGAGTGTATCTGGGGGATCAAATGTTGAGCTAGTATTTTAGTATTTCTGTTACACTTGTGTCCACTACCTTCCATAACCTTCTGCAGTGGAAGTGAAATTTTCTTTTCTACATCACAGCCAAAAAAAACTTTTTTTGGGGAAAAAAAAAAAACCTACCATATGTGGGCATAGATAGTCTTTATGGGAAAAGTGTATTCCTGTAAGAGATAATTAATACAATTATCTCCATTAAAATGCAGACATGTATTCTAAGAAGGGACAAAATTATGTGCCCATAACTGTTCCAAGAGAATGACTGCATGATAGGATTCAGTAGGAAGACTCAAAATCACTGCTTTCCTTTATCTTATGCTGGGAAGGAAGTGCTACTGATTCTTTGTTCTGATAGCTCTCTCTCTTATTCTTTCTCCCTCCTTCCTTACATCCCTTCCTTCCTTTCCTCATTCTTCTCTTTTTAACACTGGAAATTGGAGCTAATGCCTAATTAATCCAGGAGTGGAATGTAAGGCATTCTCCTGCCCTGCATCTTCCTCCAGATTTTTCTTTTTCTTATTCTTTTTTCTTTTTTTCCCCCTGGTAAGGGTTATTATGCTGGGGATTGAACCCAGGGGCACTTTACAACTGAGCTACATCTCAGTGCTTTTTATTTGGAGACAGGGATTTGCAAAGTGACCCAGGCTGGCCCCAAACCTGCAAATGTCCTGCCTCAGCCTGGCAAGTCACCGAGATTACAGGTGTGCCTCGCCATGTCCCAAGGCACTAATGATCCTAACATGGGCCTACAACCTCAGTGCTTGGCAGCATGATCTTTCTGGACACCAGGCTCCAATAAGCAGCTATCAATCAACAGCACCCAAAATGAAACCTATTTCCCTTGCCCGAAACCCAAAGCCCTGATTTATAGAGGATACAGGGAGGTAAAATGACTAGAGGTTAGTGCCAGCCCTAGACCTGAAAGAGCCTCGCCTCGGGGACCAGGCCCAAGCTCCTCCTCCGTGGGAAGGTGTCCTTCTTTCTCCGGGCAAGGTCTGCACCTACATTTTTTCTCCTTTATTCCAAAATAAAATGATAACATCTAGCCTCACCCATACCTCGCCTGCCACCATTACCTTATCCCAAGAATTCAGCCTTTGCCCCAAGTTCCATAATGTTTAAACATATGAAATATAAAACAATTCCTAAACATGATGAAATGAAAACTACCTTCTGGATTTCAAAGTATTATCCAAAAAAATCAGCAACAAGAAAATGTGCTCAATCCTTGAAGACGCCGAGGACACTGATGACCCCAGGGAGCACCCTTTCTGTACTTCCAAGATGCAGGCAATCTTGGCCCCTGGGGGGAGGAAGATCTCTCGCCTGCTCCCTGGGTCTAAGAACCTGACAGTACCTGGCAGTGTGTGACATGCAAGTTTTCACACAGTCCCTCCATGGGCTTCTTCGAGCTGATCAAGTTGGATCCCAAAACTAACTCCTTCCCCTGGGAGAAGAGAGATGTAGACAGTGGTTTCCTAACTACATATGGAATAAGATAGCAATTGATGTTCATGCTCTAAATGGTTTTGGGAACTAAGTACCCACCACCATCCACCATCCTGTTTTGGGTTATGCCCTAAGATGGACAAATTCCTTGCTGCAGTATCGGAGGAGGAGGAGGAGGAGGAGGAGGAGGAGGAGGAGGAGGAGGAGGAGAAAGCAGAGGGAAGATGCTCACAGGGCCAAAAGATCTGGGCACAAAGTGCCAAGGAGCCATCCCCTGTTGCCCACACTGTCCTCTGGTTCTAGATCACCCTCTGGACCTGCACTGAGTGCTATGCAAGATTTCATCTCTTCCAGGCAGCTTGGACCTCCAGGAACCAAGCTCTGCCATTCCAGACTCCTGCCTAGGCAACTACTAGCTCCATTGTAGGCAAAATTCAAGGACTCCTATTTAATAACCCCAAGGTCAGAGTCATTATTTATCACAGTGCCTTGTTCTGAGTCATGTAGAAGAAAAAGTGTCGGTGATCTTTGCTCTAGAATGGGTTTCTATCACCTTCTTTCTGCAGGGTACTCAGGAAACCTACCAGCAATTACCAAGTGTAGACTACAGGAAAGACACGCCTACCCTGGGCCTCCTGGGTCCTCTGTTCCTTTAATCTTGCTCAAGACTTAGCATTTGAGGAAGGCTCCTTTGTCTCCCACACACATTACTTCCTGCTTATAAGCTATGAGGATGTCCCCTCTAGTCATCAAATTTAATGTGGTGATTATTAAAGGGAATTTGCTAATATTAATGTCCACTTTCAACATGAGGGCCTGAGCTACAAATTTCTCCTCATTTTGGCGGGTAGAGAAATGGGCTTAGGATGAAATCTGAATAAAGTGAAGGAGAGATCTGCTATTTTTCAATTATTTAATATATCATGTAAGACAGAGGTAGTGAAGCATTACTCGCCCAAAGATATGATTACACTCAACTCTGTAATGAACTTTGACTGTCCAGAGGCCCCCTCATATCAGAGGCAAGGTAACAAACACCTAAAGTTCCATGGTGGAACAGTAATCAATAGCTTCAAAAATAACAGCAGCTGGTTATTTACTCACCACTTACCAGCCGGGAATGGGCATTCTGTCATTTAACCTCTCAACGTAGGTAGATGCAATTCCTGTCTGCATTTAATGAAATAATGCAGATGCATCATCTTGATATTCACAGCCTGGACTCTTACAAAGCCCTTCACCAGGGGTCAAGCCCATAAGCGATGAGCATGGACCATGGAGACTGCAGTTCCAATTCCATTACAAACGAGCCCTGTGGTCCTAGGAAAGCTGCTAACTACTCTGAGCCTCAGTCCTCTTGTCTGAAAAATGGGAACATCATAGGGATGGACACCCAGAGCTGAGAGAAAGTCTAGATAAGACATTGGGACAGGATCAGCAATAAATGCTAAGTGTTCAATTAATCTGTTCATTAATACCAGCTGAAAGAACAAACAAGGCTTGTTGTCGGAGAAAATGCCTGTTTATGGAGGAATAGCTCTGCATATTTATAGAGCGGGGGTGGTTTGACAGTTATGACAGTTTAACGGTTGAAAGGTTTGACAGTTGGCATGGGGTGCTTTCTGATTGGTGGATAAGGATCATGTGAGCCAGCAGGGCTAGTCTGATTGGTGGGTAAGGGTCATGTGAGCCAGCAGGGCTAGTCTGATTGTTGGGTAAGGCTCATGTGAGCCAGCAGGGCTCACATGAGCCTGATTGGTGGGTAAGGATCATGTGAGCCAGCAGGGCTTACTATTGGACGGCTCTTCTGGGGGGAGGGGGGGATTAGGAAGTTAGTATTTGGAGCCCACGACTCCCAACACACTGCTGCTATTGCTGCTGCTAAGTGCGATGGGACATTCCCAGTCAACATTTCAATACCAACAATACCAAAATGATGGCCATGCCATTCCAAATGCCACCACTGACAAAATGTGAACCAGAAATTATGGAGTATAACTCACACACACAGAGCCTTCTCATTCTCATATACAAGGCAGAGTCTATTCCAAAGTAAAATCCCACCATTGGAAACCAATTCAGAACCAGGTGTGGTGGTGCACCCCTGTGATCCCAGCAACTCGGTAGGACTGAGGCAGGAGGATCAAGAGTTCAAAGCCAGCCTCAGCAGTTTAGTGAGGCCCTAAGCAACTCAGTGAGACCCTGTCTCTAAATAAAATATTAAAAAGGGCTGGGGATGTGGCTCAGTGGTTAAGTACCCCTGGGTTTAATCCCTGGTACCAAAAAAAAATAATAATAAAAATTAAAAATTAAATTCAGAGAATTAAAATGCTCATTTCTAGACATCTAGTGGCTCAACAAAAACTGTCACCATAACCTGGAGCGTTCATTCCATCTTCAGAGCACACAACCTGTAGATGATGGTTAAAATGCATAAGGGAATGTTCCATGTTTTAAAGACGTTTGCATATTCCACTTGTAAGCAGCAATCTGGTCTGGTATAAGCAATGCATGCTAACACTGATGGCTTATATTTCAATTTTCTTTACACTAAAACAACAAAATATTGAAACAGTTAACATCTGCTCAAAGACCTAAGAAATGAAAGATTCCTGAAGGCATAGGCGGTGTTTTGACGGAGGGAAAAAGAAGTCAAATTACACAGGGGCCAGATTTCTAAAAGCCTGACCTATCATGGCAGAAGAGGAGAGCCAAATGCCAGGAAATGTATGGAGGGAAAACTACAACCGTAAACAATCTGAGAATATTTGAAAGAACAGATGGCAATGGGAAAATAAAGACAAGGAGGATTTTTTAAAAATAATAGTCATCCTAACTCATCCTTTAAAGGACACCCAAATACAGGCCATAATAACTAATCATGATAAATGCTATTAGGATTTTTATAAAGCAAAATCGGGGGCGAGATGGGAAAACGGGAAAGTGGTGGAAAAGATGGGATTTAGATAAAAGTATCAATGCAAAAGGATCTTCAGGGCTGAAACGATGGGGCAGCTGAGCCAACTGAACAGAGAGGTGAGCCTCCAGCTACAGGCAGATTCACCAAACCTGTAGCCTCACCCACTAACAGGAATATCACCTCCTGCACAGCAAAATCAGTTTGCTCCAACAAGATCCGGTGGAAACAACCTCAACATGCCACGGAAAAACAGCAGCTCAGCTGGAACAGAATAACTGAGGCCGCGATGTTTATTTCTGTGTGGTGGGGAGAAACAGAACAGCTGATCCCCTGTTTCTTTTTCACAACCTAACCCATCTTGGAATTAATTTTGCTCTTCATAGCTAAAAGAAGACAGGCAAGGGGTGGTAGGAGGAACCAGGGATTGGCGGATGAGGTGGCATTGACTTCAAGCAGACAACATCCTGAAGTCTGTATCCAGACTCCTGTTATTGTGTAGGTGAAGGCTTGAGTTAGTTAAGAGTGTTCTGTTTTTTGTATCAGCAGTGTTTTGTACCCACTTCCCCAGGATATTACTTCTCTTTTGAGTAAAACAAACATGTCAAAAGTATACATAAGGGGGACTCAGTGAAATAAAAGTCCATCAACAACTAAAAAGAATTTTTTAAAAAGTATACATAAGGGAAAAAAATAATTGATCAATTTAAACATTTTAAGTGTTTAAAGTAAAAGGCTTCAGGTACAGCTGGTGTCACCATAGCTCAGGTCCCTTTTGTGCCTTTTTTAGGCTAATATGCTGCCTTCACAAAGCCATACTCTTCTTTGGCTGAGAAATAAAATATTTTAATAAATTTAATAAATAAATTTATTTAAATAAATAAATTTAATAAATTCTTTAAATAAAATTTTTTAATTTTTTTAGTTATAGATGGACACAATAACTTTATTTTATTCATTTATTTTTATGTGCTGCTGAAAATCAAACCCAGTGCCTTACACAGGCAAGTACTCTACCACTGAGCCACCACCCCAGTCTGAGAAATAAATTCTTAAGAAGATACATGCTCTGTTTAAGGGGAGTAGCAAACTAAGAGAAGATACTCATTAGCCTTACCAAGGCACATGACCCGTCTTGAAACCATGCCTGTTACTCCAAAAAAACCCATGTCGAATACCCATTTGTGAGAGAACAGACGAGGCACGTGGTCGGCTCCTGTTCTGGTCACTATAATAGACAGCCCTCCCTGGGCTGTGGAGGGTAAGGACCAGCAAGGAACCTGAGAGGTTGTAGGAGGGCCCAACAAAGAAACGTCCTGACACGCTCAATATTCACAACCATGCAGTGGATCTTATACTTGCTGTGCAACCCCAAAGCACTTAAAGTTACAAAATCATTAACAAAACCTAAGCCATGAGATGAGATTTATACAAAGAATCCGCAACACCTAAAATTCATTTTAACCAAGAATATTCTTGCTAATATACAATAGGTCAAAAAAATCTGAATGTACATATACTTTATCTTACTGATTTTCATAGATGTATCAATAAATCAACCAACTACCCATGACAGAAATGTATGACTTATTCAGACATATGTTCCTAGATAATTCATGAATAAAGAACATACCACACTTTTTCCCTATTTCAATTATAATTTAGCAACAAGCATGACAACCATTAATTATTGTGTTAGCCTAAAAGGCCAAAAAAAAAAAAAAAAGATTGAGAGCCATGATGATACCAACTCAGCCCCTGGAGCCAGTTATACCTGAAGCCTGATACTTTAAATACCTCTGAAAACAAAAGAATGCCTTAAAAAAAAGTCACATTCAGCACAGAGATTTATAATGTACAGAACACTCATTCAGTATTAAAAATAATTTTGTTGCAAATAGAGCGGGCTTGGGAACCTAAAACTGTTACAAATACCTCACCAATCTTGACCTCAAACAGGGGATCTAAGTCACAGGATCATAGGATCCTTTCTGTTCCTAAAGTAACTTGGAGATGTGACACCAAAGGCTGGAACACCACGTCTCTGGGAACCCATCATTGCAAATGGGAGATATTCCCCCGCCTCCATGGGAAATCTAAGAAACAACTCTTTCTAAATACTCAAGCCAAATGTTGACTCTGTCTTTCCTGAAAGCCCACTGAGAAACAATGGTTTCTGGCTTCCCAAACCTGTCCTCGAAGTTTTGAGATCTACCAGCTGAAGACCAATTATGTGTAAACATACGTGGAGAAGTCAAGTCAAATAAAAAAAAAAAATGACACCACACTTCTCTGCTGTTCCTTAATAACTTAGCAACATGAAAACAATTGATTAGACTATCTTTTTAAATGGATGGCCAAAGTCTTATCTTAACACAGTAAAAGGAGAAAAATGAACTGATTTATAATTCATTTTATTTGAGTGTGTGTGTGGTGCTCGGGATCGAACCCAGGGCCTTGCATACACTAGGTAAGTGCTCTAGCATTGAGCTATGTCCCCAGGCCCTCTGATCCATATTAATCAAGGATATCCTTGGTGATAAACAATAATTCAAAAGGTCTGATTTTACATATAATTTATCTTATTGATTTTTAAAGGTAGATCAACAAATCAATCACCAATCTATGAGAGAGTGAAATGATTGATTCAGATGTACTTTTCTAGATGAAATAATTAAATCATGATGTGACTACATAATGTTATGAAAAATTTATAGCCCCCCCCCAAATATTCAAAAACCAAAGAATTTTAGAGATGAAAAGGGAGTGACTTTTTGCCACTGGCATATGGGGTTTGGGTAATGTTATGCTGTGAACCAAGGGCAACGTAAATAGCTGTAAAGGTTCTGCTCCAGCACTTTGGCGAGCATGTAAGGAAAGTTATAATCTTATATATAAACTTAGTTAAAAGCAAAAGAATGTGTTACCTATGAAGGTCAGCAAACCACCCACAGCAACAATGTCCTCCACAAAGGTTAGTTTTTGGTTTTGTTTGTTTGTTTGTACTGGGGACTGAACCCAGTGCTGCTTTATAAGTGAGCCACATCCTCAGCCCCTTTTGATTTTGAGACAGGGTCTTGATAAATTGCTGAGGCTGGCCTCAAACTTCCAATCCTCCTGCCTCAGCCTCTAGGCCTGTACCACTTTACCTGGCTCATGATGGTTCTATAATTTAGCTCTACAAAGTTCTAAGAAATTCAATACTGATGTTTTCAATAAAAGAACACAGTTTCAGTATTGTCACCAAGTTTGATTTTATTCCAAACCACTGGACTAAAACACTTTTTGTTCAAGTGCAAATTTAGAATGAATAGGTGACTGAGACAGTTACGAAGATGAGATGGCTCTTCTATGTACCTCATGCTTGATTAAGGAGGGGACAAAAAAGGGGAAGAAACAAAGGCAATGACCTCAAGAGTCCACCAGCAAGCAGTGTATCCAGAAATTTTAGCAGGTAAGGATTTTCTAAATTATGAGAAATGCAATAAACACATCAGGAGCCAGGAAGCGCCAATCATGGGGAAAGGCATCATCTATTAGAAGAAGCAAGGAAACAAAACCCACTGGGCATGCTCACCCTGATGGTAGCTAGAAGCTGGAAATGAAATCTTTTATAATACAATGTACAGGGCTCGACCAGGGTAGACATGCCAGATGCAAACACTCCCTCCAAGAACAAAATCTACTCCCCTGAGGTTAGAGGACTAGGATTTTGAGCATTATCTTTATCCCATCTACCTAACAATAGAAGCTTAAAATAAGGGTAAACTCACTTGAAAGAAAGGACATCCATGATTTTCTGCACATAAACTTGTATTATCATAATCTAAACAATGAGAATTTCTCAGCTTTTTGCCCATTCAAATAAAATACTTAACTCCAATATATACTCATAATGACCTTCAGGGGTACTGGGTCATAGAAAGAAACAAAGAAAAACACTTTTCTATAAAAAGTATTGAATGCAAAGTACAGAGGAACGTCATGAGGGTATTTGGCGGAGGGGGGGGTCACCATTGTTTCAAAAACCTTGTATGCTTAACTATTACAGCAATGATAATCTGTTTAACCACGCGTTGCACTTCTATGTTGGTCCCCACAACTAGTATGAGGTTCTGCAAGGTGAGAGAATCAGTCATAGTCACCTTTGTATTCTAAGAAACCAAGCCTATGAGTACTCAAGTTATAAGTTTTTTTTTTAAATTAAGTGTAATATCAAACTTGAGAGGCCTAAGCAGACTGAAAAAGAACACTGATTAAGGCCCCAAATGAGAATGTGCCAGTCAGGACATGGAATAAGCCTTCGCAAGAACAACCTTCACCTAACAAAGAGGTCAGTCAACTATAGCCCATGGCCCAAGTCCAGCCCTGTGTCTGTGATTCTAAATAAAGTTTTATTAGAACCTGGCCTAAACCAATCAATTCAGAATTGCCTATGGCTGCTTTCATGGGGCAGAGTTTCAGAGATGCAGGAAACCAGAAATATTTGCCACCTTGCCCTTTTCCGAAAAAATTTGTGCTTCCTGATCTAGAACAAACTGCAGTTAAAATTCCAGTGGTCTATGAACTTGCAATAAGAAAGAATTAGTCTTTATCTTCAATAAGACCTATTTGAGGTTATTGAAGATAAGGACTAATTTTTCTTATGGCAATTAGCATTTCTTAAGATTATGAATGTAGAAACAGGCAAAGTACTACTACTAGCAGTACTTGAGAATTTGTCCTCATTTGACATTACTTTACAGTTACAACAGGAATCTCAAAATATCACAGGTGCTCATGATGACTTCAATGTGGGGCTAGTTGTTAGCCCGGCTACTGAATCTTGTAGTGTGTTAATAAAACATTTATGTATTGTCAGTCACAAACTTTAAATGTTTGGATAACAATCTCAATATAATTAGTTCCCTCTGTAATCCCATGTATTCTAGTTGATACAGTTAAAAAATATTTATAATAAATCTAATAATCCTAAGGGTCTGGACTTCTTTCTGGTAGCTAGCAGTGAAGTGTATCTCCTTGCCTTAATACTCACAAGGCCCCAAGTGGAGCACGCTGAAGCTGGAAATTGCAAGTCTGAACCATCAGGGTAAATCATTGTGACAGCTGGGTGGGGACACAAGGTTACCAACATGCTAATCCTGAAGATGGAAGAAGAACCAAGGAACAGGCAGCTCTCAAACTTGGAGCCTCTGTCTTGGATAGTTTGCACATCAGTCTTTTGCTCAAGATTAACTCACAATCTCCCTTAAATTGGGATGTATCTTCAAAAACAAAAGAACAGTCATGGAGACGCCTTCGTTAGGGAATAGGTGGCCCCATTTTGAAAATTTTAACGGAACATCACCAGATACAGAGAATGATCATGAAAGCCGTAGTGACCATGAGTGCCTGGCTAAGAAGGTAATTCTCTTAATGAAGGGAAACAGCTTTACAGCCCATCAAGTCAATAAATTGGACTTTTAAGAAGTTTCTAAAAACAAATTGACTTTAACAACTCCAGGGGAACTATTGAGATATAATGTTCGCTGTACTGAAATTACAGGCTTTCAGGAAATCAGGAATGGACATTAAAGTGCAGAACGGGCAAAGAGGGATGTTGAAGGTTCACGAGGTCAGTGATGGGAGTCAGAGGAGCCTTCTAGAAGGGCCTAATCAAGCACATTGTACTGATGGAGCTCCTGTTTGTGTTGCTCAGGAGCTTCTGAGGTCACAGCCCACCAAAAATGGAACAGGAAGGACATCACTTGGGATCTAACTTTTCAACACCCACATGATGATCCAGTCACCGAAACTAATCACAGGGAAGTTTTTCCAGCAGGGACAATGTAATTTTGACAAAGCTGCCTTAGATGCATTCAGAAAAAAAATCAGAAAAGCAACTGAGAGAATAATTCAGTGATTCTAAGTATGGTGTTTTTCATTTTGCTGGACCCTTTCCAAAGTAATTTTCCTTAACTTTAACCATCCTTGGAAAACACAAATGAACACTAAGAGGCCACCAGAAATTATTCAATGCTATATTTCCTTCTTTCCCAATCACCTTACTGGGAGGGGGGAGTGAGGGGACATGGGTGAGCTCAACTTATTTAAGTCCCAAGTTTTCTTTTTTTTTTTGAATATTTATCTTTTAGTCTTAAGTGGACACAACATCTTTATTTTACATTTATGTGGAGCTGAGGATTGAACTCAGTGCCTAAAGCATGCGAGGTGAGCACTCTTCGCTGAGCCACAACCCCAGCCCCACCAAGTACTCAATTCTATGAATGTTTCAAAGAAATTGACATGAATGTTTTAAATAGGTTGGAAATCACAATCTAGAGGTTGTATTATTAATCTATCAATTAATATTTTATTATAATTTTGTGATTAATTAGCATACAATGTTAAATATTATATATTATGTTTAAGTTTTTAGTGTGTTTTGCCTTTGGGGTAATGGGAAAAAATGTGCTAAAAGGTCAACTCCACAAGGTATTTGTTTCTTAGGTTAAAGATCAATCTCTCCAGCTGGTCATGGTGGCACATGCCTGTTATCCCAGTGGCTAGGGAGGTGGAGGCAGGAGGTTTTGAGTTCAAAGGCAGCCTCAGATATTTAGCAAGCTCCTAAGCAACCCAGCAAGAGACTGTCTCTAAATAAAATATGAAAAAGGGCTGAGCTCATGATTAAGCACCCTTGGGTTCAATCCCAGTAAAACCTCCCACCAATATTATATATATATATATATATATATACACACACACACACACACACACACACACACACACACACACACACACACAATTAATCTTTCAAACAAAGGATCCAGATTCTTACAAAGGAAAATATTAGAGATTCTTTTAGCCTATTTTATAAAGCACACTTGAAGAAGCATATTAGATCACTATTTCCCCCTTGAAATAGTGGGCTATGTTAAAAATTCTAAGTGCACTTAGATTATCAGGGAGGCCCGCAGTGAGACATGAACAATCAAGGTATAATTCAGAAAGGATTCAAACACATCTGTTTTGTCCCTGTCTTTTAAGCACAGTTGCATTGAATACAGCTTCTATTCCCAGCAGGACATTTCAAAGACACAATCCTAATTTTCTTCAGTTTTTAGCATATTCTAAATCTACATGATCTAATCAGACAGAGAATAATTATTTTAAAATATATTAGTCCCAAAACTTGATAGACATATGTCATCTCTGGTGTTTAAAAATAAAATCATGAGACATGAGACTAAAAATAGAAGGACACCAAAGGTAAAAGGGGGCCTTTTTTGTTCCCTCCCCCAAATAAGATGTTCTTGACACTCCCAGTGACATGCATTCTGCTTTGGAATCTACTGCTTTCCTCCCTTCCTACGTGTCTCTCCAACCACCCTTGAATTCCTACAATCATTATAATAACCAGCCTAGTTGGTTGAGAATTTCTCTCAAAGCCCTCTAAAGACAAAGAGCCATAAGTGTGACTGATAAGGAAAGACTTCTCTCTACAGCCCTTGGTACCAGGTCAGCTCACAGCCGGGCAGTGGACTCAGATCTTTTAGCTGTGATCAAGCCATGCCATAAAGCAAACCCACACCATAATTTGTGTTCTTTTTTTCCCATTAAAAGATAGAAACAGTCAAGCCAAGGGGTGGGGGGGGGAGCAGAATGAGATTTTCAGGAGCTCAAATGAGAAGTGCCAATTGCCCAAGGCAAATCATCTTTTCATTTCTGATCCACCACCGTGACACACACATCTGATACCACCTACTCCACCCACCTCACATCATGGGGTACGATGTGGATTGCTTTAAAAATCCCACAGTGAAGGGTAAGGAAAAAGCCAGAGGCACATATGACTTTTAGAGAACTTACGTATGACATTTACTTAAGGTGGCATATATTTATAATTTCAGTGGCTGTCACTTTCAGTTTTCAGGGGGCTATGCAAAAAGTCAGATTGGGGAGAAGGGTTGGTTACTTTCAGATCCGGGGAAAGGACAGGATTAAAGAAAGGGAGGTATGGGGTGAAAGTGGCAATGCTTCCCTGAAGTATATCCTATGTATACGCATATGAGTGTGTGTGTGTGTCTGTCCATCTGTCCATCTGTTCATCTCTAAGGCAAACTGTTCATTGAAGTATTGTTCTCACGATTCTATGTATATGTTCAATCCGGTTTTCAAGGTTTCTTAAAAATTTTCCATCACGGTTAATGTGTCTATGGATCTAAAGACCCCATATTCTGAGAGGAGTCCACAGGGACCTTCATGATGTCAATTCAATATTCAATCTCTTATACTTCCTATTTTTTTTTTCTCCCCTGAAGATATCTATTGATCAAACAGGCACTATCCTTTGAACCCAGGTCTACACCAGCAAAATAGAGCAAGACGAATACAAATTATAAAGCTAATTTAACACCAAAAAATTGACTGCTACCAGAAACACACGGCTAATGAAGGTCTACGGATGTGAGAAGGACTTTAATTAGCCTGAATTATCTGGAGAATTACATTGATTTTTGCTAAAGTGGATCCATTCTTAATTGGTAAAGCTAATTATATAAAAATATATCTCTTCTACAATATTCTAGATTTTTCGAATCAGAGTTTTCAGTTCAATTTTTTTCCAGGTAAGCGCTACATTCCACACTTAATTTTACATTTGTATAAACAAAAACCCCTGATGTGGACCGACTTGGAAAAAAAAAAAGTAGTATATCTCCTGAATTGTCCTTCCTGTAATTGCAACCTTCTAAAACCAAATACACCAGAGGTTAATGTGCAGAACCCATACTTAATTCATAAACATGGGTTGGAAAAATGGGTTCGTGGTTGGCGATGAGAAGCAGGGCCTTGGAAATTTCCTTAACATTCCTGCATGTAATTAGCCTCCTTTTCTCTCCCCTTAGCTATTTATAAATGCATAAATATACCTGCGCTCTATGTAACGATGGCAAACAGTGACAACATATTGATATACAGTGCCACTTTGTAGTTGGAAATGAATATTTCATTAGCTGAGTTATCACGGCTGGGTGACGACCTTCAACTCTCTAATTTTAAATTCATCCGTTTTCAGACTATTAAGCCGTTCTTGAGCATACCATAGAAATTATAGATGTAGAGGTAAATTTGCAAGATAATTTTTAATTCCCAAAAAGGTCAAGGATATGCATACTAAATTCTCGAGAAGAATTGTATCGCGTAATGAGAGCAAATGGATCATTTTGATTGTTAATGATATTTGCTTCTACACGTGAAGATGGAAAAGCAAAAGACACAGATCATGGTCACTGAATGAAATTATCGGGCCCCTAATTACGTAGTACCATGCACAAGAAACTTAAAAGCCAACAACCACCTAGAAGTAGCACATGCCTCAGGAGGATTTAGAGAGAATCAGCTGCCAGCATCTAACTCAGCCTCAATGTCCTCAATCTCAGTACTGCTTCCAGGAACAAACCCCAGGATTCCCAAGGTTAAAAACAGGTCTCTACAGAATCAAAAATGTATTTACATATTATCATAGACATTAAGAAAAACATTATCTTTTCAAAAAATATGGAAGAAAGAAAAAAAATTGTTGATTGACAGGTGCTTCTTGCCTGATCCAGCTCTGCCTAATCTTATCCCAGGCCCCATGGTGCAGTGCTGCTGGTCAGATCACCTGCTGGGAATGGAATGGGAGTGTGGCTCCACTCACCCCATCCACTAAAGTCCTATTTAAAACATCCAAGCCAGTTTGGGGCTCACCAGATACTCTTTTGACTATACTGGATGCATTTCCCTGTCCCTAGATTTCCCTCAGTGAGTTCCTCTTGCCTGTTCAGCTCCTTAGTACCCAGGAGACTGCTTGGCACAAAGTGGATAAGTAATAAGTATATATACATTAAAAAATAAATTACAAAGGAAAATAAAACCATACTCATGCAATTATTACCTGGGAAGACAGAGCAGATGCTGAATAGACCCCTCAGTTTTAAAGATCACATCAGCCAAGAAAGATTTGAGCTGTTCACCAAAATTCTTCTTTGCACACCTCACACTTTTATTTCAACAAATGATGACAAGACTCACTTGGTTCTTGTCTTTCATACAAACTATGTTTTGCCACAGGTAGATTCATCAGGTGGGCTTGACAATTCATATTCAGTTTACGGACAGATTTAACACATGATTCAACCAATGAATAGAGCATTGTCTTCATCTATTATTAAATTAGCACTGATAGGTTCATCAAATTACCTCAGCGACACCCTGGAAAACTAAGAGCACCTAAGATTGAGGAGCTGCTGAATGAGATAGGTTCATTTGAGTACCCTAACACAAGTTTGCATTTGTTGGGGAGGGTGGGACAGGGGGAAGGGGGATGGGGGTATTCTTGGGAACTGCTCTACCACCAAGCAACATCCACAGCCCTTTTTTTATTTTGAGACAGGGTCTCACTAGGTTGCCCAAGCTGGCCTCAAACTTGCAGTCCTCTTGCCATAGTCTCTCAAGTCCCTGGGATTACAGACACATATTACCATGCCTGGCTTAACACAAGCTTTAATGAAAGCCAAGGAAAGATGGAAATAAGAAGTGGCTCAGTTCTGAATTATACTGGAACTCTACAGTGGTGTTTCCCAATGTCATGCATGGTGAGCCAAAATAAAATACTTTGCTTAGGGCTGGGATGACGCTCATTCAGTGAGGTGCTGCTGACCATCATGGGCTCAGCAGAAGCTCTGACAAATTAAAATCATGTTTATTAAGAAATTGAGGAGGGCTGGGGTTGTGGCTCAGTGGTAGGGTGCTCATCTAGCCCGTGTGAGGCCTTGGATTCAATCCTCAGCACCATGGATGGATGGATGGATGGATGGATGGATGGATGGATGGATAGATAGACAGACAGATAGATAAATAGATAGAGGTGTTGTGTCCAACTACAACTAAATAATAAATGTTAAAAAAAGAAATAGAGGAAAATGACTAATTACATAATGTACTCAGTTCATTCAGTAATCGACATAATAGTTGAACTGAAAATCAACTGTTATCTATAGTAGGAATTAGTGTTATGCTTGATAAGAAGCAATACAAAGATCATGAATGAAAATTTTGTTGAGCGGAGGACTCGCTCAGGATACATAGAGGGATGGAAATTATTTCAAAATCACCGATCCACACAACATAGAGTATTCCCCATGAGTTTCAAAAAAATAGATTAGAAATAATCATCGATCAGACAGTCATCAAACTGGAGTTAGAGTTTTTATCTATCATTATAGTTTTAGAAAAATTGACTAAATGTTCATATCCCATCATCCTTCAGTGTTTCATCTGCAGAGAGCATATAACTAAAATCATTTTATATGGAACAATTCCTGATTCATTAGCTCTTCTGCTGCTAAGGTTTATGAACTTGGTGAATAGGATGGGAGCTTAGGAATCCATACTGAATTCCACACCAGGTACAGTCATGGGGCATTCTTCCTCCTACGAGATCTCCATGAGCCTTTCCTACCCAAGTCCTTTTCAAATCCATGGGATCCCCTCAACATTTCACCAGATACTCCACGCTATCTGAAATTAGCTAACATAACTAAGGAGACCCAAGTCAGAACGACATAATTATAAAACTTCCTCCCCATTCCCTTGGAGAGCATGTTCAGGGACAGCTCTAAGCTAATCCGTGTTTGGTTAACAAAATCCCATTAACTTCTAATATCACTTCATCAAGTAGACCACCCTCTACAATAAAAAGGATGGACACAGGCTCACATTTTAATTCCAAAGATTTTTTCTCTTCATATTTAAAGCTAATTGGCAGGAGTGCCTCAGAATTAAGTTTTTCAAAGAGTTAATGAACTGAAAACAAATTCTGAGATCACAGATGCAAATTCTACTGTCTCACGGGGCCAGGCAGATAGCATGAATGGCATACTTCAAAATATTCCTGAGCAGAAGGGACTGGGTAGGAGGAATTGAGGACATGCAGAAATGTACTCCCTGTTGTTCGACTGTGTGATTTTTATCTCCTTTATGAAAAGGTGCACGGTGATTTTTTGACACGAGATATTAATATTGAGCTTTTAAATTAACATTCTCATTTTTTTTAAATGTGGGAAACTAATTCTAAAACATGAAACACTCTCACACAAAATATTTGCAGAGCAAATGCAGCCCACAATTCAAGACAATTCCAGTTTAACAGTAATGATTTAGTTCCATGCATAAATTCACAACGGCTTCCTTAAGCATTCTCAAAATTTTCACTGAGCTTCTGAGTATCCACCTGTCCTCAACCCAAGAGTCAAAATATTTTTCCACCTTCATAAAAGGTCCTGTCACAAAACAAAGGGTGATCATCAATACCTAGAGGTGCTGATTAAATGACTGATTTGAAGCCACTTGTCACCACTTGATTATACCGTGGCTGTCCTAGTCAGAGAAACACACTTAGGCTTCACATGTGACTTCCAAGGCTCTCAATAAAGCTTTGTGGACCATGAAGCTGTTGAATCAACTTTTCTTGAGGTAGAGCACCTTAGGCAGGATTCCACCCCCCACAACATGGTCTGAAACAAAGATTCAAGTACCAGTACCTGATTATGAGATGACCCAGAAAACAATAGGGGTGGGTTAGATAAGGTAGGAGTTCCAGTCAACTTTTTTATCTCCGTGACCAACACACCAGATGAGAACAACTTAAAGGGAAAAGTTTATTTGGGCTCAAGGTTCCAGAGGACTCAGGGCATAGAGAACCCACTCCATTGCTCTGGGCACTGGTGAAACAGAACACCATGGTGGGAGGGGCCATCAGAAGAAGACTCTTCAGCTCATGGAAGAATGGGGAAGCAGAATGGTAACACAGGGAAGACACAGGGTTCTGGGGCACACCTCTAAGGGACCCATCTCCTCCAACCATGCCCCAACTTCCTATCCTTACCATTTATATATTCAAACTAGGGTGAACAGATTAGATTAGAGCCCTCACCAATCCATCATCCTACCCCTGAACATTTCTGCATCAACACAAGAATTTTGGAGAGCACCTCTAATCCAATCCACAATAGTAGGCAAATGAGTGATTTCCAACTCTGATCAATTACTGGTTCAAAGTTGTTGTCCAAGGGACATGGATCTCCCCAGCCCTCCTAAACTAAAAAAGGTAGGTTCCTATTTTATCCAGAAAACTCAAAGACAGAACAGATCAGCATGCACAAGAAAGATAGTGAAATGAAAAGATGGGTAAGGAAGTAACAGAATATATGCTATGTGGACTTTGGGTATACCCTAGTGACCATGAGCAAGGGCTAAAAAAAGAGAAGTCCCCATGCCTAATGCCAGAAGGTTTGATGGGACGTCTCCTCTCGGAGCTGGATCATGCATATGTACAAAAGAATATTTATATAACCTCCATTTCTCAATCTCGACCTACCTTTTCAATGGCCAAAGAGTTGCAAAAATAGACTCATCCTTGGGAGATATTTTAGTCTCAGCTCTCCTGGGATAAGTAAACCATGATGTACAGTGCCAAGCATCAGGCCTCCAGCCCCCAACACCGGCAATGTGTAATTAGGAAGGCAATTGGAAGCAATCACACTCTTCTGGCCAATTACTGCCTCTCACAGGGAGGCTCACTCTTAAAATTAGACCTGGAGTCAAAACCTACTTGTGCAGCATTATCTCCTCCACTTTTGTCTTTCCAAGGATTCATCAGATGTTCCCCCCAGCATACTTAGCTTCAAGCACTCCCAGGAGTGTGTAGCACTCTGCAGTTTCCTAATGGATTTTAAACTATGGCCAAAATGAGGGTACCTCAAAATAGCAATGTGACTAACCCTAAGAAGTGGTCAGTAACTTCTCAGATGAAGTAGAACATTACAAACTTTCCTCCCTTAGAATGAGTTGCCCGTGTGTGCAAACATCCTTGATAGGAATGCAAACTCTGGTCCTTACCTTGAATAACTCTTTATCAACTTTGGAATTTTCTTCCCTCCAAGGTCCTCTGCAAGACCTAGGTCTTTCCTTCTTCCTCCTCTCCCTTCTCAGATATCATCTTCCACTATTCCTCTCTACTTCATCACACTTCAGCCTCCCTGGTCTTCAATCAAATGCTGGAACACATCATGTGCTTTCCCAAAAAGTTTTAGCGATGGCCGCAGTGGTGGCAATTGTCAATTAGCTTTTTGGGGAAACCCTGAATAATTAATAGCATTTGGCTGAGAGTCACAGAACTGGGAAAGTCATGAACTTCGGAGCTCTGTCTTTTATAGGAGACTTTCTTCAGAACCAAGATGAGGAGAACAGGTCACTTAATTGCCACCTGCCATATTTCACAAACCTATAGCTAATGACCTCCCCCACCACGGCCAAAACTTTATACTTGCCATCCCCTCTGCATGGAATTCTTTTCCCTTAATTGATCACGTGACTGTGGGTCATCATCTAAAACTAGTTCCCAGTGCTGCCACCTATCACAGACCCATTCATTTCCTTTATGGCTAGAATACAGGAGTTTTATCCATTGATGCATTTGTTAGGGTTTAGATATGAGGTGTCCCCCAAAAGCTCACTTGAGTGAAAAGATTATATTTTGAGAGCTTCAGCCTTATCAGTGGATTAATCCACTCATCTGGATTAACTGAGTGGTAACTATACAAGCAGGTAGGGTGTAACTGAACAAATAAGGTCACTGGGTTTAGATGTTTGTACTGAGCTCAGGGTTTATAATTTTGTCCCTGATGAGTGGAGCTCTCTTTTCTTCCTGGTGGCTATGGGCTGAGCCACTTTCCCCTCCATGCAATTCCACCATGATGCTCTGCCTCACCTTGGAGCAAGAACATTGGAGTCAGCCAACCATAGACTGAACCTCTGAAATTGTGAGCCAAAATAAACTTTTCCATCTCTAAGTTGTTCTTGTAAGGTCTTTACGTCACAGTGACTCAAAGCTGACAGTGTTCCGATAGTTTCTTTGCCTGACTGCCTCACTGAGATGTGTGTCATGTCAGCAGGGACCAAATGGTTCACATTCTCCAGTACAGCCGAGGTGCTAATGAGCAGGCCAGTAAGCATTTGCTATAGAAATAAGTAAATGAAAATTTCCTTTGTAAGTTGGATGTGACAGGTATTGCACTAGACACTGGAGATCCAACTATAACATCGTTGGAACTCTGCATATTTAGAAGTATTTGGCTGAGAGTCAAATCCTGCACTAATAGGATTTTAGGTATTTGTACTGGGCAAAGTATTAGCAATTCAATGCTCTTTTACAGGAGACTTTCTTCCAAACAAACAGGTAACTGGATTGCCACTTGCCATGTTTCATAAACCTATAGCTAATGACTTTGCCACCATGGCCAGTAAACTGTATTCACTGTTCTCTGTGAAGACCTCCTTGACCTGTCCTGTCATGGCCTGAGTTCCAAGGTTTGCGCCACAAAGAATCCTTGGCTTTAAACCAGTCTCTTCTATGTCTCCCAAACTGCCTGTCCATCCTGACAGCACTACATTTACTGTCCAACATTAAGGAGTGATAAAATCTTGGCAGTCCCTCTACAGTACTGTGAATATGTCTCCAGTCCTGGAATGAACCAATGCTTCTCAGTATCCCTAGGGCTTAGAAAATGGATTGCCACCTAACAGGTGTTTCATAAAGATTACTGAAATAAAGCAGGAAAAGATCAAGATCGAAAAAGCTTACTCCTCTGCCTTCACTAACACGGTAGCCACTAGCAGCATGTGGGTATTTAAAGTTAATTAAATGAAAGTAGATTCAGTTCCTCAGCTACACTAGCCATATTAAATGTGCTTGATGATTATATGTGCCCAGTGGCTACGGTGTTAGCATAGAATGGAACATTTCCTTCATGAAAGAGAATTCTATTGGACCAGTGTTGGTATGGATCTTTATACAATGAACCCACAAGTAAACACTTTATTAGTTATTGACGTAGAAGAGCTGTTATTTCTAACATTCCACAGAGATACTTAAAAATGTTTCAAACATATATTGAGGAACTTTTCTATGTGCTGCACCAGATTAGGCCCAGCAGAGATTCCAAGGAGTAAGACCTTGACCCTCAAGAATTTCACAAACCAGCTGGGTGTGGTGACACATGCCTGGATTCCCAGGGATTTAGGAGGCTGAGGCAGGAGGACTGCAAATTCCATGCCATCATTAGAAGCACAAAGAGATGCTGTCTTAAAAAAAATAAAAAGGAACAGGAATGTAGCTCGGTGGCTAAGTGCTCCAGGTTCAATCCCCAGTATTTAAAATATAGAATTTCTCACACCTATATGCAAAGCACCATACACCAGTCAAAAGTCACCAACAATTCAGTACAAAACCAGTTCCTAAGCTATGAGGACAAGCAATTATTAAATCAAAATGGAGAATGGAGTGAAACTTAAAATTCTAGCAACATTCAGGCAAGGAAACAGTTTTTGAGATACTCCTTGAAGATAGAGAGGATTTTAACAGAAAATAAGAAGCCATCCAAGATTCAAAAAGTCTATATAAGTTAAGATTCAGCTGCAGGAAAAAGAAAAAAAATCAAGAATGTTCAAGAGACAAATATTTTTCATCCTCAAGTATGAAGTACAAGAGAAACTGTGGCAAAATAGGAGGTTACAGTTCATTGCAACCAGGCAGTCTCCAACAGGCTCTGGTTAAAGGATAGAATTTCTTGTGCAGGAAACTGGTTTCTGTATTACTCAGCTTTTTGTCACTTGTGACCAAAATACCTAAAACAAGAACAACTGAGCAGAGGAAAAGTTTATTTGGGGTACACACTCACAGAGGTTCATTCCATGATTGGCCAACTTCATAGCTCTGGGCCCAAGGGGAGGAAGAGCATCTTGGCTGAGGGAAGCAGTGGGAAAAAAGCTTTCAGCTCCTGGCAGCCAGGAAACAGAAAATAGAATCCCCAAGACCATGGCACCAGTGACCTGCTTCCTCTAACCATGCCCCCGTCTGCCTATAGTTACCACCCAGTAATGTACTCAAATCAGTCAATCAAATGGATTAATCCAATGATTAGATTACAGCTCTCATAATCTAATCCTTTCACCTCTAAGCACTCTTGCATTTCATAACATGAGCTTTTGGGGAGACATCTCACACCCAAACCATAACAGATACTAGCCTGTAAATTCCTAGGACAGAAGGTATCTCCCTAGTTCAGTATGGATTGTAACCTCTCCACTTAAATTTTCTGAGCCTGAGGAACTGGACTCTCAAAAAATTTAAGAGCAAGACACAAACTGATTCATAAATATGAAGGGTTTCCTTTGGATTTCTGAATATGCCTGGCAATGAAGGGGGAAACACCTGTGTTGATAACGATCTGTTCAAGGAAATTAAATTGAAAATCCCAGTAATAATGAGAACTTGGGGTGAAAAAATCATCCAACCTTTTAATGAAGCAAAATCCAGTGTGTAGCTCACATCCCTGCCAAGAAAGCACTGGCAGGAGACTTTGGGGTTGGCCAGCAATACCAATCCCTGAGCAAATTGTGACCTTGAGGCTCTACATCACTCCACATGATGCAGACTGGGGGATAAAATCTGAAGATATGAAGTTGTCAGCCCAACCTAATCCACAGATGGTATCGGAACCTCGAATTCTCAGCCTATAACTTTAGTGTCTCTCATGGACAGCAATGAGCTATGATGTGAAGCTATTTTTAAGATGGTTGAGCATTTGATAAGACTATTTTTACTATCCACTAAAGGATAAAAAGTGAGATTTCTATTCTGAGGAACATATTTTTCAGGCAACATTATTTTAGCACTACTAAAGACACAAGACTCGTCATCAGCAGGGAAGGCAGGCCACGGTGCTTTGCAAGGTTTGCTAGCATCTTGCAAGTTTGAAAATGTTGAAAGAACATTAAGAAATAAAATGTCACAGGATCACAAACTAATCAACCATGTTAACTGGGAGTGGGGAACACCATTCTTCTGCTGGCGTTGAAACTAGAGAAGGCCCAAGAAAGGGGTTTAATTTGGAATTGTACAGAGTGGACATTGACTAAAGAATAGATGCTCCATTTTGAGGACAAGTTTGATATTATGCAATCCCTGGGTCACTTGGCCACCCATTTTAACCTTGTTTCAACCAAAAACCCTTTTAGGGCTCTGTTTTCTTAATAAATTGAGAAGCAACTCAACAGCCACCTGTGGGTGGGGAGTGAGGCAGAGAAACCAGCCAGCAAGCATCCTTCACTTCCCTCTGCCTGTGAGTACAGAGCCAGAAAACACATCTTTTATGCTGACTCTATTATAATTGACAACGATTTTAACACTGCCTAATTATAAAACAATGATTTTAACTTTGAATCTCCCAGGAGAGTAGTCAAGATATATCCAGCCTTATAATCGGAAAATAAGGCAGAAATGACCAGATTTGCATTGAATCCAGGCTGCCAGCATCCCAGAGCCTGTCCGTCCTCAGGTGTCACTCTGGAATTCATAACCCATCTGGACTCTTATGTGATAGTTCCAGTCCTCGCTATCACATTACTTAGGTAGAAGCCAAATGTTTAAGTGCCAGTGAAGAAGCTCTAAATGGAGTATTAATACAATCATCAGCAAAAGTGATTAGCCAAAGCACATAAACACTTAACCACACAACCTGAGCCCAGGTACACTTTCCCAACACACTGGCAAGATGAGCATGAATGTCTCATACTTCAGGGATTCCTAGGAACCAAACTCATTTGCACTTGACCTTTGAGTTTTTTAAACTTGGGATTGAAAGCCAGGGTACTCTATCACTGAGTCACATTCCCGGTCTTTTTTTTTTTTTTTTTTTTTTTAATATTTTATATAGAGAAAGTTCCTCAGGGCCTCGCTAAGTTGCTGAGGCTGGCTTTGAACTTGAGAACCTTTTGCCTCGGCTTCCTGAGATACTGGGATTACAGGCCTGTGCCACTGTGCCCAGCTCAAGTTATTTTTCTGGCTTTCGATTTGGCTTTTATAAAACCTTCCTTCTCAAACTAATTTTTTTTCCCCTAAGCACACATTATGTGCTAGGCCCTTCTAAATGCTCTCAGCCAAAGTAGCGATAGTTGGGCAGGTTTCTTAATTCTATGAGTCTTAATTTCCACATCTTTGTCTTAAGAATGCCGGAAGTTATTAAAAGACATTATTCACCTCAAATACATTTACACAAATCCATAAATTATTTATCCAATAACTGTCTTTGATCCCAAAAGCCTCTCATTTTACTCAAATGGTATTGTATTTTTTCAAATCCACAGCATCCCTAGAACTTTCTACCACTTCTACCCCCATCGAACTGAAGTCTTTTATTACCTTGCTTTCACTGGTCATGAGTTATATATTTATCTTTCCTCTTGCTCCCTTGTTTCCTTCAGTTCAAGTAAAAAAATGTTTTTCAAAAAGATGAACAACATATAAGACACGCAACAAACCAGAAGATCTCTTCCAATTCTCGAATTTTCTCTCTTGTAAAAACCCTATCTCCTATCTCTCTAGTTAATTAGTTAATTGTTACTACAAAGTCTTTGTCAGTTTCTTCTGAAAAATTTCCATGGCTGACTACATCTGTCAGATACCCTTCTGAAGAGTTTATGGGGTACAACCAAGTGCCTCAAAGACAAACCTCCCAGCCCTCTAACCTATGTACACCAGCCTCGCTCCTCTTTTTTATAAGACACACACCTGTGTGTTTTGATTTTAAACTCGGCACACCAACATGTGATATTTAAAATGTTACCTTTTCCTATAAAAGCAATTCCTTCATGGTTGATCAATTCTCCCATTTTTAGTCTAATATTAGTTGTACCATTCATTCATTCCTCCCATTCTCTGATGGAGAAAATCATCAAATCCGAAAAGCCCAATACTGAATGGCAGGGGAGAAAGCAACACGTTTTAATGCAGGAATCTCATTTTGACCATTTCTCCATCAATGTCAATCAATCAAACAATAAATAAATAAATAAATAAATAAAGTGTGTGAGAGTGCACACTGCATAGTTTTGGAAATATCCAAGAATTATGTACAATTAAATGTCTATCAAGAGGAAATATTCAGAGTTATTTTTTTTCAAAAGGATTGTTTTATGTATTGACTCAGATGACTACAGATTCTATGGATATGAGAATGATGCTATCAAAGAACAAATAAGAAGGAAGGAAGGAATGGAGGGAGGGAGGGAGGGAGGGAGGGAGGGAGCATGCTCTGTGGTATGCATGAGCCAAGATTAGAATGGCTATCCCAAGAAGGCAGGATGAGAGAAGGGGATGGCCAATTTCATCAACCATTATTCCACTGATTAATTCACTAAATGAAGCATGTTATTTATAAAATATAAAGAAATGTAAATCCAGCATCTCAGGAGACTAAGGCAGGAGGATTGCGAGTTCAAAGCCAGCCTCAGCAATGGCAAGACCCTAAGCAACTCAGTGAGACCCTGTCTCTAAATAAAATACAAAATAGGGTTGGAGATGGGGCTCAGTGGTCCAGTGCCCCTGAGTTCAATCCCTGGTACCCCCTCCCCCCCAAAAGGGGGAAAAATTAAAGATTTAAGAATCAGGCATTATGCAAAAGAAGTGATGTAATATTTGTAATTCACTTTGATAATCCTATCACTAATGATGGGCAGCAATAAAACAGAAGCTTTCCCCAATTCCCACAAAACACTCCAGATGTGCTTAATGGATTCTGATGGAGGAAACACTTCTCTCCTCTTTACTTATCTCCCTCGCCCTCTTTCAATTGTGTAATCTTCAGGCAAATCCTGGTTCTGCCCTGATGGGTCCTGGTGAGAAGCTGGAAAGAGGGAACTTCAAGATGGTTCAGAGGCCATCACAACCCCCCACTTGCTCAAGCTGCCTCCAGTTTACTGGGGTTCAGAAGGAGAATTACTCTAAAGAAAGACAGCGCAATGAAACCCATTAAACGAGAGAGGAAATACAAGATGTGGAGGCATAATAATTATTTTTGGTATTGGCTGTATATCTCAACTCTGCAGCAATTAAACTGTAAAAACAAGTTATGAGGATGCCAAAGGATTCTAGTGATGAGCCTAAGCATGTTAATGATCTTTAAATGTGAGTTAACACACAGACAGAAGTCACATGGAATGCTCAGCTTGTACGGTTTAAAGGAAACTCAAAGAACTACTGAAATATAAAATTAATGCACATTTTTTACTCTTGTCAGAGATTTTTTTTTTAAACGACAAAAATATAAGGACCTAAAGAGAAAGCTCTCAAGTTTCTGCAGCCCCTTGTTTCTGTCCCATTAGAAGCCAGAATAAACATAAGCTGCACAAAGAGCAAGAGGTTTGGCAGATTTTTCTGACCTCAACTCCACATTACGGAAACTAAAAGCTTCGTTATGGGAAACTGCCAAAGCTTCATTATAATGCATTGTATTTTCTTTGTTCTTTTCTTTTTCTTTTATTTTTAAAGGCATTGCTTAGTGTAAAACAGGTAAGAGTTCAATTTCTTTTCATTGAATTCAACTCTCCCCACCTGCCAAACTCTCCCAAATGAAAAATGTCCAGAAGAATCAGAAGCAACCATAGCAATGGCAAGATGGAGCCAAGCTAGGATACAATCTGGGGCCAGAGGAAGGCAGATTTTATCTGCACCAGAGGGAGACAAAGGGAGAAAACAGAAATTGTGCCAGACATCATTTTAGACCCAGCACACCAAAAAGATTCTAAGTAAAGATTATTGACAGAGGGCACCCCTAGCCATGCCCAGGTGGGGAGGGGGTAGCACCCCTTGGCAGACAAAGAAGAGTTTGTAGTGAAGGGGTGAGGGAAGCTTTCCTTGTGCCCTGAAACAGCTAACTTTTGATTGCATTAAGATAGGAATGTGAGCCAGTCATGTTGGCCCATCCCTGTAATCCCAGCAGCTCAGGAGGGTGAGGGAGGAGAATCTGGAGCTCAAAGCCAGCCTCAGCAACTTGGTGAGGCTGTAACAAACTCATTGAGACCCTGTCTCTAAAAAAAATTACAAAAGCAGGGCTGAGGATGTAGCTTAGTGTTTAAGTTCCCCTGGGTTCAATCCCCAGTACAAAAAAGAGAGAAAGAGAGAGATAAAAGAGATAGATAAGAATTTGAAAATAAGTTTAAGAGCTCTTAAGTTATAATTCCAGATAAAATTGTAACCCAGACAAATGCAATTTCCATTTTTAAGAGTAAATCTCCAGTCACAGTTCATTTCCAACTCTTTATGGAGAAGCCACTCCTCCCGATATTAGAGATAATCTGAAAGAACAGATTAAATGTGGGAGGCAG
Organism: Ictidomys tridecemlineatus; assembly: GCF_052094955.1. NCBI lineage: Eukaryota > Metazoa > Chordata > Mammalia > Rodentia > Sciuridae > Ictidomys > Ictidomys tridecemlineatus. Next base: position 84,503,362 of record NC_135489.1, on the reverse strand, counting down.
GGAACATTTATGCAAAATTAAGAAAATCATTCAATTTAAAAGCCCCAATCTCCACAAAAAACAAATGTATGTATACACACACAAACACACACACACACACACACACACACACACACACATAGCTGGATATCATATACACACGTGTATATATACATGCATATTCTGCCGTCTAACATACTCAAATAGTTTAAAAAAACAGGATTGTAATGTTAATATCAATTATATTGTAATATTATATTGTAATATTAATTATATTGTAATATTAACTATATTGTGATATTAATTATATTGTAATATTAATATTAGATTTCTTCCATAAATGGGAAGAAATTCTGTCAACTACAATCCTGCTAACATAGCCAATGTCGAAAAACAAATCCACTCACTCATCCCACAATATTAAACTCAAACAATAATTACACAGACTGACACCTCTGACCTGAAAGTCATTTTCCATCTAAACTATAATCAACCTCACCCAAGCTTCCAAGGGCTGAATAGCACAAATTAAAGGGAAATAAAAACCAACCTACCTCATTTGCTGTGACAAATGATAAGAAAGGGTTAAAATTGGCCCACATGTAATAAGAGCTTTTTACAATTATCTCCAAAAACTTGGGAGGTCAAACATCATGGCCACATTGACCAGTTAGAAATTCTACACTATCCTGTGTCATTGTTACCCCTTAGCATTTCATACCTGTGATTCTCCGCCAAGAGGGATTCTGCCCCCACCTCTCTGGGGGACATGGGGCAACAGACACACTTTTCCCAACGGAGGAAAGTGCTACTCTTCACAGTCACAAAGAATGAAAAGACAAATTAGAGAATCACATTACCGTATTCTTCCTCTACAAATAATCTGCAAGTCTATTTCTTCCCTAGGAAAATTAAATTTCCAAACTTAATCTTCCTTGGGACCCTCACCACTAAGAGCCAATCACACATGGTCTAGCTTCACTAAAGTCTTTAATTTCTTGTTATCAGAAATTCAACTGAGTGGGGGGGGGTGAATTATTCCTTTCAGCTAGTCATTTGGGGCAATGATTTTATGATCCTCAAAATCAATATGAAATAAAACTCTCATACATCATCACTATCTTAAGGAAGAGAATACATAAAAATATGTCCATAAATTTGAATATAGTCATTTCGAGTAAATGTTTTCATTTATAGTGATTTAAACACAGATTTTCATCACATTAAACTAAACAGCATCCCACCCCCCAAGGAATTCTTTAATATACAAATGCTCCATTTCAAACAAATAAAAGAGGAAAACATTTCTGATGTACACTGGCATAGTCTTGCCTATAGCTTCTTTATGCTAAGTGTGGGAATCACTGGAAACTCATCTTTTCAGACTGAAATTTCCTGGTCACCACACTCCTCAAGGGTAGGACAATTTTGAGCTGTTGGGAATTCACTAATGAAAACAGACATTGACCCAGCTCAGGAGAATCAACCTCTTACCTCCCACCTGCTGCACACTTGAACACACACACACACAACACACACACATTTTCTTCTTTCTTTCCTTTTTTTTTTAATATTTTTTTAGTTGTCAATGGACCTTTATGTGGTGCTGAGAATTGAACCCAGTGACACACACATGCTAGGCAAGCACTTTACCACTGAGCTACAACCCCAGCCCTCCTTTCTTTCTTAAAAGAATGTCTAAGTGCACAGTGAAGGAGAGCATCAAATTCTGTATGAGGAGTACAGATAAAGGCCTCCAATAAAGAAAGCAGCATTAGTGTCTTTATTCAGCATTTCCCCATCTTCCTCGGTCACCTTCCTTCCATGAAAGGCCTGTTAACAGCCAACTCCACTAATCTTTCAGGTGCAGACCTGGGGAAATCACCCTGAGCAACCAACCACCTGTACCCAGCCTGTTGCCAGAAACTTCCACATAGAATCAGTAGTGCAGGGCGGGTCATCAGAGAAGGACTCAATTCTGCACTAATGATATCTGTTTTGTATAGAGGACTCTCCTCCCGGAGACGAATGCCAAGAAACCAATGAAATTATTGAAATCTAGGTGGCTCAACAGTTAAAATGACTGTAAAAGTCTCCCAATGTCTGAAATTAATTCCTATCATAAATGTCCCTACCAAAAGAAGACATACATCACACCTGTGAGTTGCAGAGATATAAATTCATGATCAGTTGTGATAAATGGTGAGACTGGTGGCTTTTTTGATGAATAACTCTCTGTCTCAATCAAATTCCAAGACCATAAACATGGATTCTAATAACTGTATTTATGACTACTATTTTACAGACAAAAATCTAAAATCAATTAATATATTTCTAATTATTATATTGCCTGTCCTGACACATAAATCAATTCTTTTCTGTAATGAGAAGAGAAATAAAGTGTCAAATATTCCTTTTTACTCCCATGTGAAGCATTCCACAATACACTAAAGTGTCTTTGAACAGTGAAAATGTGTGTGTGTTCCACTTTTTCTATCAAAGCTTTACCTAATTATAAATAGAATACCTAAGTATCATGTATTTAATACTAAAGAACACTACAAATGCTCTTAATATTTTGTAAAGCATTCTACAAATGGCAGAACTCGTTGGAAGCCAACGTAAGGAAAATTATTTACATAGGAATCTTATACATTTTAGAATCATCTGTGTGAGGAGAATTTAAAAAAAAATAATTTAGTACAAGAAAATCACCACGTATTTAAATAAGCAAAAAGGAAATATAAGCAAAATAAAATAACATGAGATAGCTCTCAGACCACTAAAAAATTAACATTTAAGAAATGAAGTGTGGTGATTCTTTTTGCTCTGAAATAGAAAGCTTTAATAATCTTTGGCTATTTTATTAGCATTTAAATTAAAAAATGTTTTTATATACTAATGATGTTGAACACTACAGTTTTGATAAGCAAGTGTTTTCCTCTTAGCAGAGGTGAAGGACAGTGCTGGGGGTTGAACCCGGGTCCTCATACATGCTAGGCAAGAACTCTACCACAGAGCCACAAACCCAGCCACCATCTTTCCTTTTGAAAATGCAGTCTTTACTTCTGTCAGAGAAATGGGATATCCCAAAGCTACCCCTTTTCTATATAGATGGAGACCTGGAAAATGCAATATCAATCAGGGATTTTAGACTCAAAATCTAAAGGAGAAACTTAAAAGTAAAAATGTCTCCAAAAAATGAAGTCTCCTTAACAGTATCGACTGCACAAACTAAATTATCCCATAATTTTTGGATTGGGAAAAAATCCAGAGCAGGAGAAAGATGCATCTCCTATAACCTTCATCATCAATTTTCCAGATTTCAGCTTTTAACTGCAGGAACAGAGAGAGCTAGAATAACACATCTACATACAATTTAAGATGACATGTCAATCCTTGGGCATAATACTATTCTTCCAATTAAGTATGTGTATTTCTGTGTGTGTGTGTGTGTGTGTGTGTGTATATATATTTCTGGGTGGCCCTGGTATATGAATGATCTTATACATTGTCAAGCTCTTGGAAATAGATAGACCTATGGGTCTATCTATTAACAGCATGATAAACATATTTGGTCTTGGTATGTTTGACCTTCAGTGGCTATCACTGATAATAAAATCTCACTTTCAGAAGAAAAGAGACTCTGAGCTTCCAGGAACAGTGACCAGATGAATCCATCTTTAAAATCATACATGTACAAGAGGGCTGGCAATGATGACCAATCTGCACTGTGGAAAGTTAAGGCACTAGAAAAGGAAGAGATAAACAGACTTGCCTTTAAACCCCAGCAAGATGTAATTTTGGTCTAACCTGGACACAAAGTTGAAAACTTGATTTTGAGAGGAATCTGTGGCCATTACTACATTTATGGAACTCATCAAATATTAAGGTGGTGGCACATGACCAAAAAAAAAATGATCTGTCAATCACCATTTATAGCTTTATTTCCCAATGCACCCCCTTTGTCAAAGACATCCTTTAAGAAGTGCTATTCCTCTCGAAATCCTGAAGTGACTTGTCACGGTTTACCACTGGATGACTATAAATTATCTCATGGTACTGCAACGAAATGGTCAGCTGATTCTTCAGGGTCCTTCATGGTTAGTGATACTAAAATGGATATTATTTTCTAACAGCCTCTTAGATCAAAGAGTTGGTACATGAGTAGTCATCAGGGATCTCAAAAATAACACAACAATGATAAAAGCAATCTCACCACTACCATCCTTTGTCACCTCCACGTGACAGGAGATGAAGGATTCTCATGGTGATCAGAAGTGTGATTCATGCCATGATGGTTTCATGCAGTGACTTTTGCAATATTCAGCTTATCAACTTTCCATTTGGATTCTCCATTCTCCAGAGACTGGACTGAATCCCAGGCCACTCACTTGCTACTGTAATGCATCAGCCCTCCTGTACAATATAGTCTGCTCTGCTCTTGCTACACACCTCTCACTCAAAGAAAAATCTGGGTCAATAACTGGTTAGTCAATGTTTAACTCTCACAACATCATGATGACCAAGTGCACAGAAGGGATGAATTCTGGTGAGCTTCTAGACCAGGATTCCTCAACCCTGGGACTCTAGGCATTTGAGACCACATAATTCTTTCGAATAAGGACCATTCTATGAATCTCAAGATGGTGAATAGGATTTTGTGCCTCTACCACAAAATAACTGTTACCTATTCAGTCACTCCCAATTGTCACAACCAAAAAAATAAATAAAAAACAATATTTTCAGGGGCCGGCCTCAATAAAGCATGACTGTAATTCCAGTAACTCAGGAGGCTTAGGCAAAAAAATTGCAAGTTCAAGTCATCCTCAGCAACTTGGTGAGACCCTGTCTCAAAGTGTAAAATATAAAGGACTGGCAGTTTATCTGTGTGGCAAGAGACCCCTGGGTTCAATCCCCAGTATGCACCCCCACACACACAAAAAAAAGTTTGTTACCAGAGGGGATAAAATAGTCCCTAATTGAGAACTACTTCTCTAGCACAAAAGAAAACTTTTTGCTCAATCAAACTCCAGAGACAGAGGGTTCCAGAATGAGGCCTAACTAAACTTAAATTTAATCTTTCCAAGGTCACAGTGTCTGTCCCTCTTCCCTTAGCCTGGGATGCCCACCCCATGGGATGCATAAGAGGGCTCAGTCCCTCATTACATTTAGGTCTTTGCTCTCATTAGAGAGATCTCTCCAGGTTACAAGAGCACCTTGCTGGCCTCTGCCAGTCTCTATAGCATGACCTGACTTACTTCAAGCACTATGTGAGGAGACTGCAAATTAATTTTGTGTATTTTTCAATGTCCATCTCCACCAGGTAGAAATGGAATTCATGTTATGTTCTCTGTTGCCATCTCGTGTTTAGAACTCAGCTGGCCACCTGGCCAGTGCTTCATAATACTTTCTCAGTGAATGACTCAATGAATGAAGATGGGTAAGAGAAACTGCCATCCCCCAAAACACCCTACTTCCTCTTAAGTTGCTGATTTATTTAGCCCAAGATGGAGAACCTTGGTGACAATGATGCACAGGAGCTATAATTTAGCCTCACTTCTTGAGTCCCACAAAGGGGGGGTGGGGGGTCAACATGGGCCACCCTGATCTTAGAAGTTTGCATACTTGGGGCATTTTGCAAGCTTTTCGGGAAGATCACAAAGCAACATCTGGACCTCATGCTTTCCATTGAACAGAATGTCCTACTCCCCAAATTCAGTCTTGGTGATTGGGAAGGTAGAGTGGACAGTTGGTGGGAGGTTTCTCACTTGCTCCCCAAGAAGCCACTTTCCCTTCCTCAAAAAGAGCACAGCTCCGGGGATTGATAGGAACATCAATTTAGACAGAGTGCCAGGGAGTGGTGACCCGTGCCTGAAGCCCCAGCTACTCACAAGGTTGTAGCAGAACAGGCTGGACAACATAAAGAGAACCGTCTCAAAAAAGAAAAAACAAGAAACAGCACACCAGCCCAGTGCCTGGGACTGAGTCAGTGCTCAGTAACTGTTCACCTACTGGCTCCTCTGTAATTTCTACATCCTCTGAACGGCACTGTCCAACAGAACTTTCTGCAAGGATGAAAACATTCTACACCTGGGCTGGGCAGGCGGGTAGCCACTTGAAATGTGCCCAGTGTGACTGGGGAACTGGATTTTAAATTTCATTTCACTTTAATTAGTTTAAATTTCGATAGTAACTTATATGACCCCTGGCTACATAAGTAGGCAGAGAAACTTGAACAGTATAAAGCACTCCAAATTCAGAGATTTGATTTAAATTATTTGCAATGAGGAGGTCGGCCTTCTGAAATCAAATTTCTATTTCTAAAGTAAACAAGCTTCTTTATTTATAACTTCCTTCATTCTGAAACCCAGTTGGGTTGCCTAACATTAAAGACCTGGAAAAGTTGCCAAGTGTATCAGCAACCAGAGGGTATTTATCCAATAGCCATTTACTCTGACTTTGGAGTTAAGTCCTGACCAGCCTAAGCCAGTCATGCTAATCTCCTTCTTCTTGACAGAAACTGGTATAGTTAGCCTGAGCAGGTGATCTGGGTCTGGCCAATGGGTTGACTCCACAGGGGGCAGAGTGCTTATTACTTGCTTTTAAATTAAAACCAAGAAAGAGACACTTTTCTATCACTGGACTTGATAAGTCACCTACTTAACTTCTAGAACTCCTAAAGCCAAGTGATCCTAAAGACCAAGCATATCTGCGAAAGCAGGGCCAAGTATCCAGAAGACGACAGTGTACCTTACAGGATAAAGAGGTGGCCCAGAGTTTCCTGGTGACATGTGAGATAACAAAGGGCCTTGTTAAGCCATATCTGTCAGGGTTATTTTTTCAGAACCTGCTCTTGGAAATGACTTCTGTGAGATTTTAGGAGAAAAAAAAAAAAATCCTGGTCCTGTTGCCAGCGACAGTGTACTCAAGTGACAAAAGGGAAGTGGAACCTCAACTAGTTCTTTCTGGCACAGCAGGTGAGCGGCCCAATTGGCTGTGAGTGTGGAAACTTCCTCTTCACACCCTAGTGGATGGTGTGAACAAGGGCAATCTGTACATGAAGAGCCTGTTATAAGACAGCTCATTAGGAGGTGGTGTAAGAACATAAAAGCCACAGGATCTTCAAAAAGTGTCAAAACCACTCCGCAAGAGGAGAGTGGGGACTATGTACTTAACAACAGTGAGAAAAGAGTACCCCCCATTAGCACCGTGAGCTGCAGAAGCAGAAACAAGCCCCAAAATGGCTTTGCTCATCCTTAACAGATGTGAGTTGAGCAGCTCAGCAGAGGTTTGTGTTTCATTTCCCTGCTAAAAATTTCTCAATAGCCAATCGATATTGATTGTACTAATGGCACATACACCCTGCTCAAAGGAAGAACAACATCCTGACGTTTGGAACTACAGGAAGGGATGGGACAGAGAAAAGAGCCAGTGATAACCAGCAGAGCTACTAAATTGTACCTCTGGGAGAAGCAAAGTTTCACACAGCTTCCAAAGGAGCTTATTTTTTCCTCCCAGGGAATGGCCTGCAAACTGGGAGAATGTGAAGCAACATGTACAAGAAACCTGTATCCAGGGCCTGCCCAACTTCCTGGACAATCTCAAGCCCAGTCGTGGAGGACAAGGTTGGAAACATATCCAGGACCCTCAACCTATTGCTCGCTGAAATTCCCTCCATCATGACATGCAAGGATGACATTTAGAACATTTGAGGAACCAGAGGTTTGGGGTGGGTGGTGGGGATGCCTGTGGGGGTCCACTACAGCACCCTGAGGAGACCCCCACCATAGAGGAAGCAGTTTTCTTGAGCAGTGGCAGAGCAGCAATTCAGAGGGGAGGGGGTCACATGTAAACTGTTAAGATTTGTAACTATTCCCTATTTACACATACTAGAGCCAGGACTTACAATGAGCTGTGGTTTCTGAATCAGAATACTAAATATTTTCCTTAATTTGTAAACCAATTCAAGGAATCTCCATACCCTTTGTATTTTTTTATATTGCAAACCAGTTGGATTGCATGGCAGGAAACAGGTGGCTTTCCCAAGTCCTTCCAGGATGCTGAGAAGACTTTCCACAGAAGAAAACCTATGCCTACCCAACTAGAATACCAGCTGCACAACTGTTTAGATAGATGTTGTCTTTAAAATGGCCTACTTTTAATAAAGTCTTAACTAGACTTTAATAGGAAACAGAGCACACCCAAAATGGAAAACTAGCAGGGCTTGCTAAATAGAAGGAGTACCAGGAAATGATGCAATGCACATGGTCAAGCTTTCACATACTCTCCCTGCTAAAGACTCTGAGCCAGTCCAATTGCTTTTTGGTGGAAAGAGATATTAGCAAATAATCACAAGGTGCTAAAGATGTATCCCTACCAGAGTTTCTCTTTGATTAAAAATCCATACAAGAAGAAATGACTGTATCACCTTTATTATGTCAAATCCTTGTAGCACAATAGTCACATCCAATGTTAAAGTTAGTGAAAATACATGGTAGAGAGGTATTAATGAAAAGTGAGTATTCCAAAAGTTACTACCAAGTATTTCACAAAAAGGGAAGATTCTAAACTATGTGCATACTACTGTTGAGTTTTTTTTTTTTATCTATAGGTCTTTGTTACGTAATAGGAAATGGGGTTTAAAGTAAAAGAAACATTTCTGTTTTAACAGCATGAAAATTAACCCAAATATACAAGTCTGAAGGCTGCTGATCTCAAATAGGTTTGGTCATAAAAGAGTACCACCGTATGAGAGGTAAAGGTGAGGATCATTTTAGAATCAGTCAACAAACCCCTGGAGCATAGCACTGTCACTCAAAGAAGACTCCAGGTGCTATGGTTTTGATCTTGAACACCCCAAAAGGCTGATGTATTAAAGGCTTGGTCACTAACATGTGACATTGCTGTAAGCAGGTAAAACCTTTAAAAGAAGAGGGTCTAAGGGCTGGGAATACAGCTCTGTGGTAGAGTGCTTGCCTAGCAAATTTAAGGCCTTGGGTTTGATCATCACCAAAAGACAGATGGATGGATGGATGGATGGATGAATGGATGGATGGATGGATCTATTGGGAAGAAGTTGGGATCTATTGGGAAGAAGTTATCTCATTAAGGGAGTGCCAATGAATGAAATACTAGACCCTCTCGATAGCTTCCCAGCTACTATGAGGTAAGCAATTTCCTTTACCACTCACCACCACCAAGATGCAATGTCTACTCATGGGCCCAGAACAACAGAGGAATCTCTGAAACTATGCACCAAATTAACCTTTCTCCTTGTAAGTTGATTGGCTTGGGCCTTTTGTCACAGTAACAGATAACTGACTAACTCAACAGATGAACAGACCACGTAAGACACATTTTTAATCCCAGTAACTTAACCTTGTGATTGAATTAGTTTCTGCATTGAAATAGAAGAAAAAAATTTATGCATACATTAGATGCTTAAATCCAGCTACATTCTAGCAATATTAAAAGTTCACAATCCAGTAAAAAAGCTCCCCCATAATTTTATTTATTTTGTTTAGTCGTGGCAGTACTAGGCAAGAACTCACCCTGAGCCACATTCTCAGGCCCCTTCCATTGTATTTGAGACAAGGTCTCTAAGTTGCTAAGGCTGGCCACAGACTTGGGAACCTACTATCTCAGCCTCCCAAGTTTCTGGGATTAAAAACGTGTGTCACTATGGCTGGCCCTCCCTTAACTTGTTACACTACCACCAAAACTACCTTGCCAGGAAAAGTAGGAAGACTTCAACTTAATAATTTCAACAAGGACCAACAAAGTGGTACCCAGCATGACACATACCAATGATATTTTATTTGTCAAAAGAAAATTCTACAAAAGGTAGCTTAACAATATCTGGAGGGAAAGACAAAATTTTCCTTTGTTTTATATCAGCAGAAAGTGGGCTTTGTGAACCAAATCAGATACAATAAACGAGTACATTTTGTCAGGTTACAAAGTAAGACCTGCAGCCTTTAAGGACATCACACAGCATTTGGGAATCTGTTAGGCACGTAGTGGGCCAGGTATACTTTCCCTCCCAACATTTAAATTAATCACATCCTCCCGCCCGCCACACTTCCTCCAGGCCTCTCCCAAAGAACTCAGTTTCAAAGATGAGAGAAAAATCATCATTTCAAATTTACAACCAGGAAAAAAAAAAGAAAGATGTTTGACTTTGATCCATCACAGATATGAAAAATATATACTTAGATATAACTCTCTGTGTGCCTTCTGTAGATCCACTAAACTTATAGATTAATGAATATAAGGATTTATGTAATGTCAAAGTAAATATTGACCTTATCTCTGCCTGGGTCAATATTTACTGCTTTGCCCAATAAATCTCCATGTTCATTTTCACACTGAGTCAATATCAGTTCATTAATTTCTGCATGGTTTGTATCAGCATTTTATAAAATTTGAATTGCCAGTGAAAACATCCACCTTAAAAAAAAAAAAAACTAGATACAGCCAATTAAAGAGAGAAAAAGGCTTTTGCTTTCCCTCTGGCTTCCCTCTTAAGCTGGGCACAGGGGCGCACACCTGTAATCCCAGGGGCTTGGGAGGCAGAAGGACTGACAATTCAAAGCTAGCCCTAACCCTAAGAAAGGTCCTCTGCAATTAAGTGAGATCCTTTTACAAAATAAAAACATTTTAAAAGGCCTGGGGATGTGGCTCAGAAGATAAGTGCCTCTGGGTTCAATCCCTGGTACCCCCCCAAAAAATTATATGCATTTTACACACACAAATACATGGGGGCTGGGGTTGTAGCTCAGTGGTAGAGTGCTTGCCTAGCATGTGTGAGGCACTGGATTCGATCCTCAACACCACATATAAATAAATGTTTTGTGTCCATGTACAACTAAAAATTTTTTCACTATAAATACATACTTTATTTTACATATTAATAAAATGAAATATATTATGTATTTTTTAAATAATATATATAAGTTTCCATATTATGGATATATTGGTAATAAGAAACTTGATTCTTGATATACTTTCATAAAGTATTGAACAATTTTAGAAATAAGAATGTAAAGATGCAATACATCTCACTTCTCAGTAATACCCCCACAATTAACTTTGGTGGCCAGTCTCCAAAATTCTCGACTGTATTCATGAACAGGACCATTTTATCCATATTATCTTAACTCCTCCTCTAGCTCGACCTATTTTGTTTTGGTGGCTGTTAGGTAAGTGTTTCACCATAAGAATGTACTATAAGTACCCAAATCCCTCCTGATGGTCATTTAGATTGCTCAACACAGTGCCACTTGGGGACATGCACAAGTGTATCTAAAATATAAGTCCCTAAAAGCAGAAGCGCTGGAGGAAAGACTATCAACATTTAATTTTTTCACAGATGTTACAAAAAAGCCCTCCAAAAAGGCTTCATCAAAATTCTCAGCCTTCCATTCGCTGGTGTTTCAAAAGCCCCATTACCACTGCATCATCACAGGCGCAAAGCCCTTGATACCAATGCCACATTGGACAATAGTTCGTCCTCCTACCTATCAGCATCCGTGAACTTTACAAACACTTATGAAACTAGCTCCAGGAGTAGCAAGGATTCAAATACAGCTTGGGAGAAGGAAGGGAAAAAATACCTGAGCTGAGAAAACAACTTCTATCAAATGGTAAGGAAAAAAAAAAGGCAAAGTGGCCCAGTACTGAGACAAGATCAAGGTCCCCAAAGCCAATGTTGGCACATTTTTCTTCCTGTATATACTGAAAGCCCTGATGAATATGGGACCATGTAGTTTTTTTGACTCATTCTTTTTATCCCTATTAACACAGATTGAACACAAAAGAAGAAGAATACCAACAGGAAGACAGTTTGTCCTACAATGTGTTCCCTAGTTTGAGGGCCTCCTACCCCCAAAACATGGAGATAGGAACACGGATCGAGGAAGATTAATTACAGACAAAGATAGTACTCAAAAAATGACGAGACTCAAGAACACAGGATGGGCAGAACACTACAACGCATCTTAATTGGTTCAAGTCCAAACTGTACAACTATCCCACTCTCCTGTTCCCTTTCACTCATTTTAAATTAAATGCAGTACCATCTTCAGTCACCCTCAGGGATTAGGCTAGACAATTCCTTTTACTTTCTCTTTCACGTACAAGCAAAAATAAATCCCCATGGGATATGATTAGTTCTCAACATTCTTCTTCTCACACTTTTCCTTCCTACAACCAATCCTCAAATGGTGTTCTTACCCCAAAGCAACAGTTGTCCATGAAATCCATTCATAACTCCCTAATACCTCTGGAAAGAAATTCTAGGTCCCTGGAATACTGCAACCCTCTCCATATCCCAAATCCAATATTCTGCATTAATCCCTGAACTTTCCTTGGCCTGCTACATGCTCTGGATATACTAAGCTACTTCCAGTTCCCTTGTCACCATCTGAGCGTTTCAGGTCTCAAAGGCCAGTGAGCCTCCTTATCCACCCTTAAAGGTAGAGATTTGCAGAAGCAATTCTGCAAAGTAGCTGCTCTGGTACCTCCTGTGATAGCACACCTGGCAGAGAATAAGCAGTTAACAAGCATGACAAACAAGTGACTCTGACTTACAAAGTGTCATCGGATTAATATGGACGTGGAAAGAAGATGGAAAGTAACATATAAAGGAGACTCGGGAAAGATGGATCAAGGAGGGCCAAGATAGCTTTGGGGCTGGGATGGTCAAGAGTGAATGCAAGGCTGATGTCTACCCAGGGATGTGGCTCCATTGGAGCAGAGATGTCTACTGCAAAGAAGAGAAGCTCTCCAGGGAATGATTCCCTTAAGAGACTTCGTAGGAGGCTTTAGGAGCGGTGCAAATAATCTGACAATATTAACATTAAACCTTCCATTCTTCTAGTGACAAAGGCAGACATCTGCAGGCATGCATATTTTGATTTACCCTACACAGACCTTCTTAAAAATAGGTATGTAAATGAAATTTTAAGGAATTTTAATTATATCTTTAAGTTCACCAGGGGAGCTTGTTACTCAAAGGAATCCAACAGGGAAAGCTTTTGAGAATCACCCTCTATTGTATCAGAAGCTCATGGCAGGACCTCCCACCCTCCCCCCCAGAGTGAGTGCCTCAGCACAGACTGTCAAGATCTTCATCCATCTGTCCATCCCTCTGTCCATTTGAAAATTATGCCCCAAATATCCACAAAAGGAGATGTTCTGACACAGCAGGAGAAGCCAGGTATCCTAAACTATAACCATGGTCCTCAAAGATTCTACATTTAGAAGGAGCAATAACACACACACTTGCATCTTGCTACAAAACAAGATGTTCACATGAACACATAGTGGGGTGGCATATAATTGATAGGCTGGGTGCAAGCCAAAAATTATACCACGTGCTGGCATACATCAAATCCTCCAAGTCATCCCATCAAGTGTGTCCATTTATTTCCCAATGACAGCTGAGCAAGTCATCCACCCCAGGACCATGCATGTCCCCTGGTTTAGGAAGGAATGCCTCTTAGGCCACTTGAACTTCATCTAACCCCAATGCCAGAACTTTTGCAAAGAGTTGTGGTCAATACATGCTTCAATTTTGGATTCTTCTAATGATGACTTGATTAAGTTTCTATTTTATTTTATTTATTTTTATTTCTTGGTACTAGAGATTGAGCCAAGGGGTGCTCTACCCCTGAGATACATCCCCAGCCCTTTCTAATTTTTTTCTTTTTGAAACAGGAACTTGCTAAGTTACCAAGACTGGTCTCAAACATGCCTCAGCCTCCCAAGTTGCTGGGATTACAGGCCTGCACCACCACACCTGCCTGACTTTATAGTTCTTTAAACACAGAAGGAACATGTGATGTAGAGTATTAAAGATATGGGGGGAAATGGGGTGGCAGAGACCACACCTGTTTTTCTCTAAGTATCTGAGGGAGAAGAGAGAAAACTGCTTTATAAAAATGCCTTGAATTTCCAGTTGGCTTGTCCCAGATTTGTTTCTCATTCCTCTTTCCGGCAACAGTGATGTACCCAACATGTGTTACTTTTCGTGTAATAATCACAGAAGTTCTGGGAAAACTCCAAAAATTCATGAGCTGTCATCACTTCAAGTCACAGAGAAAAAGTATCTACATCTTAGCTAGGTAAAACAAACAGAAGAGAAATTGTTTTAATATTCCCATTGAGATATGTTTTTAAACTATTGTATTTTTTCCTGATGTCATTCTATATGAAATATATTAAAGGATCATTCCCTTTGATTCCCCCTCTGTGTTAGCATGTAAAAAAAGAAATCCAAGGACACATAAATCAATCTTGAAATTATACTCCTATTACTAAGAGTTAACAATAATATCTTCTTATCTACCTGATGGATGATTTTTTTCTCCCACTGAGCTGATATTATGATCTCTTTGTACAGGAGACTAAATTAAGAACCACAAAGGTGACCCATATAGATGACCATGACAGAACTGAACAGGTTCTGCCATCCAGAGTCCCCTCTGCTAAAGTTGCAGGTGATCACAAAGGAATACTTGGATAAGACTATGAAAGCAAAGTTTTTTTTGACATTTCAAAGATAAGTAGATGTCTCCATTATCTAAAGTGACACAGGGGAAATGAAATAGCTAGGCTCGTCCTAAAGTGAGAAGTGAAGTGTTATCCCAATATTAACGAACTATGGGTGATATGGAAGATGTCCCAAAACCAAGCCATCCACGATCAGAATCTCATGCAATTATCTGTCAGGTCTGGGAGGGATGTCATCAGAATAACAGAGTCCACATCAATCAAGCTTCACTCCACACAAAGGTGACTTAAGGAGCAGAACACTGTAACCCAAACCAGGCAACACCACTGGTCATCTTGACCCAGTCCCCAAAACACCACCCTCTTCACTGGCCTTCCCTGCTCCCAAGTCCATCCCAACAGAAGGATCACCAGAATCCACTGAGAATTCTGTGGAAAAGGCTCAACACAAATGGGGAAACTGAGGCTGCTAGCAATTAGGTGTCCTTCCAAAATCCTAATTGATAAAAACTGAGATTCCCCAAATTCCAACTAGACAATTCTTGTGAATAACAGCTGAATGAATCTTGGGTACTAGCTCTCAGTATTACCCAGTAATTGACCCACTGTCAATCACGACTGCCCAAAGAGAATTCAATGAACAACTTCAACAGCAGCCAAGTCGTGTAACAGTGTCAGCAATAGGTACTTAATGATAATGTTAAACTCAACCCCACAACAACCCTATGAGGGAAGTCCTGTTAATTGTTCCCCATTTCACAGATGGGAAAACTGAGGCATCGAGCAACTACATGTACTTGCAGAATCTTAACTGATAAAACCGTGGTCTCTCTATATGAATACAAAATTTATACTCTCAAGGCTGGGATATAACTCAGTTGGAAGAACACTTGCCTACCATAGACAAAGCCCTGGATTCAATCCCCAGCATCACCAACCAACCAACCAACCAATGAACCAAACCATACTCTCACACACCACACCCCCATAGCCACCCAAGACAGTATCGTAGGAGAAACCAAATGAAATCAGAGAATAAGACAGGAAAATAAAGTATGGACCATTAATCCAACCTTTCAGAATGGCCTGCTCCAGCATAGCTAAATTTAAGAACATTTCCCCAAGCAAAGAGCCTGACTTCATTTGTCAGTCTTATTTGCCAAGCAACATTTATACCTTGAAATTCACATGTGCAACTATTAATCCTACATCAGGGTGTGCTATAGTTCTAAGGTGTTGAACTGCCAAAAAATAACAGGCTCCAACTCTTCCTGCACTTTCTTTATTGGCCAAGTTTCTCTGATGGACCCCACATCTTCCTGATGTGAAAATCAGTACCATCATCACTTTGGCATGTGACAACCACTGGAACCGTGGAATTCTCAGCAAGCACCATCTCACCCATGATGATCGCATACACGTTAAGCATCCCTGACTCAAAAATCTAAACATCTCCATGACCCAAAACTGAGAACCAACATGATGCAAGAAGTAAAAATTCCATAATGACCTTGTGACATAGCCCAGTCAAAACACGGACACAGTAAAAATGTCCTATAAAATCAGCCTCAAGCTGTCTATATAAGGTTCATATGAAACAAATGAATTTCATGCTCAGTCCTGGTTCTCAATTCCAAGACATTTTATTTTATATATGCAAATATTGCAAAACCTGAAATCACCAGGCATGTTGGCGCTCTCCTATAATCCCAGTAGTTTGGGAGGCTGAAGCAGGAGGATCGCGAATTCAAAGCGAGCTTCAGCAAAAGCAAGGTGCTAAGCAACTCAGCAGGACCCTGTCTCTAAATAAAATACAAAAATGGGCTGGGGATGTGGCTCAGTGGTTGAGTGTTGCTGACCTGGTAAACTGTCCCCCCCAAAAAAAACCCTGAAATACTCCCAAGCATTTTCGATAAGGATATATGGATATCAATCTGTACCATTATCTGATATCTGTCTCACTCTCCTTATTTTCTCTATTACACCTAACAAACTAGTTCATAGCCTCTGAAGGATTCCTCAAATCACTCTCCTAATCTGAATTTCAGAGAGAAAATATCAATTAAAACAAGAGTTGACAAGCGGTGGCCTGTGAACCCTATCTAACCAGAAACCCGTTTTTGCACAGCCTGTGAAGAAGGAATGCTTTATTGTAGTTCTAAATGCTTGGGTGGAAAAGTTGAAAGAACAGGACTTCTTGACACAGACAAATTCTACAAAACTCAAATTCATAAAGTTTTATCTGAACACAGCCCTGTACTCTCTGTGGCTGCTCCGACCCCATAACAGCCAATCTGAGTAGCTGAAACTGAGACCACGTGACCCGAAAAGTCCAAGATGTGTCTTTTCAGAAAAAGTGTGCCAGTGCCTCAACTTACGCCACTGGCAGACGAGGTACCCACATCCAGACACCATGCATTCCATGGGGACCAGACAGAGGCTGTTTAAGCCCACCCAAGGAAGGACATCCCAAAGATAACATTGCTTATGTCCATTCTTAACTGAATAACGAGAGAAGTTTGAGGCCTTTCCTTTCTTTGCCTCAATGGCAACTGGAGATGCTGATGGGATATAACTTCCAATTTCCTGAGTAACAGCATTATCATTCTAAATTAACGAACTGTAAATAGCCGGCCACTTTACACTTCTTCCTGACTGATATCAGAGCCAAAAAGAACAAAATGATAAATTTTCTTTGGGTTTCTTGGCATGAAGCTATATTATATATATATATATATATATATGTAATTTTGGCCTTCATCTCCCAATTTCCTTCATTTATCAGAAATGGTGACAAAAAGGCTCTAATTAGATAATTCTAATCACAAAGAACTGGATGTGATGGAAGACTTCAGAATCACTATCTGCTAGGAGCAAAACAAAACAGATAGGCTTTTCTCCGTGTAGGGGCAGGAGATTTATCAATAGACAAAAGGATGAAAAAAGCCAATAGATAAGGTGTAATTAAAGATCAGACCTATACATTTTACACTGACACAAATTTAACAGGATTTGCAGGCGGAAATTCAGAATTTAAAACCAGAGCATTCACGACAAAAGGAGAGCTTTCGGCTCTATATACAACAACATTGCATAATGCATAGATTTATTATTAAGACTAATACTCTATGACTTTCAGCTCCTTCATATAAGCAATCCAAATTTTTCAGTGTTAAAGTAATTTCCAAAGTGGTCTATCTTCCTCAAGTATTCTTTCTTAATTAGGTATAATCCATTTTCCATATATTTTTGAGCTTTGCAATCTCTTTATGAAATCACAATCCACCAGTCACATTTTGGTTAACTGTGGGGACCCTGCTGCAAAAATGTTTCCATATGGTATATCTCTATTCCTCCCAACTTAAAATGAAAGAAAATTATTTCCAATATAATTGTCAACACAGCTGCAACAAGGATCTCTCATTTCAATGGTTCAAAGGCTAATAGTCAAAATATAAATGAAAACTACTGCAGTCTATGGAACTACAATAAATTCCACAAACAAGACTGATTCTAAAATAAAAATAAAGCATTTCTCCACTTAGTTTTAGATATCTAATGCTTTGTAATACTTAGCAGAAGTTTAAGCAGCTGAAGACCAGCCTTACAATTTGTGATCTCTGAAAAACATAGCCACCAAAGAAACAGAAAAGAAAATGTGCATCTTCAGGAAAGTCACAAGTTAGGTACAATAACTCATGAATGAGTTCAGAAATAAATGCAAATTGAGGGAGAAAACCAGTAGGAGAGATTAACAACCTTGAGAAAAACAGGTTTGAAGATTTTCAACTTCACTAGTAGTGAACTATAAAAGGGTGCAATAAAGAGAACTTAGGTGTGAACGTGATACAAGCAGGATTTTGAGCCAGACTTGACCAGATGCCTATAGTGCCAATCCCAACAGCGTGACTTACCCGAGTAGGCCCAGTATGGATCCCCTGAAGCCTTGCGTCTGCGGATCTGCACTGAGCTGCCGTGTCTGCTGTCATGCAGGGTCCCGACGTAGCCTTCCGTCAACGCTGCAAGTGGGAGAGGAGACCCACAGTGAGACAAAGTCATCACCCCACCACATACACACAGGGGGTCTCATGAACAGATCGAGGAGACTTCAGAGAAGCAAAGACCTTGGATAATCCACAGATTATCATGACTACTGCTCATATAACAACAGCTTACCATGAGCCCTTCACTTTGTAGCAAAAGCACAGGACATTAACTCCTTTGTATGCACTATTTTTTTTTTTTTTTTTTTTTTTGGTCTGCAAAACACCATCATGCAATAGAACAAACAATGAGCCAACTGAAGTTTCAAGAAGTGGTTGTAACTGTCACTGGCCAAAGGTCAGATAAATAGTAGAACTGGAATCTATGACTTTGGTTCTACTTACATCAATAAGCCCAGGTCCCCTGGCCTATGTGATCGTCACAGAGCTGGGGCTCATTCTACTTGTTTTATAAGTAGAGGAAAAAACTCAGAAACACATACTGGTACCAGGACCCATAGGTAAGCATGCAGACAAGGATATCATGGCCTATGCCACCCAAAGAAACCACAGTGTGACAGGAGAATGACTCCCATGGTGAATACCCATGTTCCACACCCTTGGGCCCACAAATAGTCACCTGCAATACTGAGCCCCCGAAACAAGAAGCCCCCGCAAAAATCTCAGAAAAGAAACACCACTTAATGATGTATTTTTCGGAAAACTCGAAATGAATTCGATCCGTCAAGCAAAAGCAAAAATATTCAACCCCATTATGAAGAGTTCCCATCTGCCTGCTCCCGAGTTCAAAGACCCTTCTCCCAGCCTCTTCATGGATGCAAATTTCTCTTGTTGTGAATCCACACCTGAATGCACTGATATATTAGATGAGAAATATCACAGGTGCCCGGAATCCAAAATGAAACAGAATTATACTCCAACAATACCCACCACCTGATGATGTTAATATTAAAATCCACCCAAACAAAATCAAGTGCTTTGCAAAAGTAAAAGAAAATGGGGAGAGGAACTGTATATTCAATTTAAGATGAAGAGAGCCACGGGAAAGCACAATACATTTTCCATTCCAAATTCATCAATAATAATAATATTATGATGTAGCTTTGATGAGGATGTGACAGACTGGAACAGAAAAATCAGGAAAAAGAAGTACTTTGTGCTTCCACTTCAAGTGCACAGACAAGCTTTAACACAAGTAATGCCTGAGCAGAGAGATTCTGTAGAGTATGAGCCCTTTAGAGGAAAGGGGGAATCTGATTTGCCGCAGGCCAGATGCCTGAAGCAAAATAACCGGGGGGGGGGGGGGGGGGGGGGGGGGGGGGGGTGGGTGGTGACAAACAACTTGTGTAGATTGATACAGCAGGAGTGGACAACAGAGGTATTTATACATTTTGCACAGCTTATCTTAATTAGCATAAACTAGATACATCAGTCAACCAATAAGGAATCTCCACACTTAATGGCTGCTTTTGTTACTTCTCAAACCACTCCCTCTGGCATTTTGCCAGGCACCATCCAGACTTGTTTACGAACTCTAACATTTTTCTGGCAAACTACCAGGTGTTATTTTGACTTGTTTACAGACCTTAACATTGATTAACCCCAAAACATAACCAAACAGTAGACCTAGTATCCCCATATTTATTCACTGGTCCTGATTAAATTACTACCCATCCATAAACTACAATGAAGGCTTAGGTACCCATCAGCCAATGTATCCTGCGATTCTAGAGATGTACCCTTCAGAGCCCCAGAAAGTTGGCCATTTTGAGCTTCTAGAGGTCAAAAGTTAAGTTTCTCACATTCTAGCCCCCTAATCCATAAACCCTCCACAAAATAAAACTGAATTATTAATCATTAGGATTATTTATGTTCTTTGCATATGGGAAACTTTTTTATTTGCCTATTTTCTCTGCTTTAAGTAAGTTCTGTCAATTAACTCTTTCTTGTTGTGTCCACACAAAAGGAGTAAAAATGACTGATTATACAATGCTTTTTAAATGCCTGTAAAGAAATGACATTTTGTAAGTGGCCCTGGATTTAGACTGAGGCCAAGAGACCACACCAACATGTAAGTTTAACCACAGTAACTGAGCTTTGGCTGGGTGTAGAAGCACCTGCAGCCAATTAATATTAGATTGCAAACAATTAGTGGGTAACCAGCCAACCAGATGACTGACTAAGCTGTAGCCTGTTAAGTTCTTGTTTTTCCTGTCTCACCTTCATTTCCCTAGTCGAATCACATGTTGGTTGGAGTTCTCAGAACCCACTCAATCCACAAATCATTTTTGGTTTTGTTCAAATAAACTCTGCTAAATTCAATTGACCTAAGGACGTTCCTTTTAACACAACACAGTAGAAATTTACTACACAGTCTCCTCATTTGCAATAATAAACCTAAGTGGGTATTACAGATTGGACAGCCACTCCCTGTCATCCCCAATCTTGCCAGCTCTAGCATAGACTTTGTTTGGTTTCAGCCTGTCAATCACTGTTCCCACTGATGCATCCTGGCCTAGGGATATCAGCCAATCAGAGGTTATTCTTTCCTTCTAGAGGTGTTATAACATTAGCCCAGAGCCTTGAGAGAGTGGCCAAGGATCAAGAAAGGTATCAACAGAGGAGATAAAAAATGGAACCAAGTCAGAGGAGGCAAACCTATAGATGAACTCTCTTGATAATGTCTATGACCTGGACAAAGGCAATTTAAAACCAGCCCTATCTGTGGCTTTATAGCTTCATGAACCAATTACCTGTTCAAGTGTCTTTTTCTCTTTCTCACATGCAAAAGATACCCCAGTGAGACCCACAGTGTCTTGTAAACAGTTGCTTCAACTTCTGATTGCCAATTTCTCCATTCATAAAGGGCCATTTTTAGAATAGTGGTTTGAACTGCTTTTAACCAAAAAAGCCAGGTGTGGTGGCTGAAACAGAAGGATCCCAGGTTCAACACCAGCCTCATCAAATTAGCAAGGTCCTAAGCAACTTAGCAAGACCCTGTATCAAATTTTTTAAAAATATTTTTTAAAAGGGCTGTGGATGCAACTCAGTGTTGAGCACTCCTGGGTTCAATCCCTTATATCAAAAGGGGAGGGGGAAAAAACACAAAATTATACCCTGGAATTTGGATTTAATTGGTCTGGGGTGGAGCTAAGACACCAGTTTGGGGTGTTGCTATGTAGCTCAGGCTAGCCCCAAACTCCTGCCTCAGTCTTCTGGGTAGCTGGGGCTGTGAGAATGAAAAACTGCTTCTGCCTCTGTGTGATTCTGCATTGAAGCCAGAGATAAAAACCAGCAAATGTCCCAAGGGAGCTGGGCCTAAGGTCACCCTTATCTTTGACATTCCCAACTCTTGTCCTCAAGGTCTGTAACTTCACAGCCAAAGGCTTCACACTGTTGCAGGGTTGGCAGAGTACAGGGGAGCTGGCCTGCTGCAGAACTGACCAAAACATGGCTCCAAACTGAGCAAGAACAGAGTTCTAACCTGAAAGCTCACAAACAAACCAGGTGGGAAATTAAGGAAGGAATGGGGTGTTCTGCAAGGATATTAATTCCTCCCCATGCTCTGATGGAACTCAGACTCATAATCCCCACTACCTCCAATTCCCAGAACCTCTGGGATCATCAGGGTAGTGCAAGGCACACAGAGACTGCCAGGAAGGTCTCGTATTGGAGGAGCATCAGTGCTGCCCAGTGGCAGGTCCACAGCTGAATCAGGTGAGCCCACATCTCCAGGCCCCTTGCTTAGATCAGGACCTGTATCCCAATAGCCTTGAAGAAGTTTGCATCGGGGCCATCAGGTTTGAGGTCCCACCCTTAACCAGCTCCCAAAGCAAACTAAATTATTAATGCAAAAGCAAATCCACAAAGATATATACAGTTGAAGAAACAGAGAAGTTGACACCATAAGATCCTCCCCTATGCACTCAATACCCGTAATGAGCAGTCACCTTCCAAGTGACATAGGGAACATGGATCTGAGCTGAGCAACAGAAACTGCCCGTCTAAAGATGGGTCTCTTGGGACAAAACAGGAGCTGCGGTAATGTCAAACACAGCCCAGCTGACAAGTAGTAACAGAGGAGCTGAGGGCCACCCCAAGGGAGATGGGTCCCCCTTGTCTTGCTCACTCTCCCTCAAAGTACTGAAGTACAAGGTGTGTTTCACATAACCAGGGCAGCTTGGGCAGGAAAACTTGCTTCTGAAAGCCATATTCCATGGGTTCTGAAGGACTCAAGGGACCCAGGAAAAGCGCATGTGTTTCCTGAACTACTGCCAAAACACCCCCAGAATGAAGCTCCCCCACATACTGTGTGTTCATGAATAGTGAGTGAATGAATGAATGACAGAAAAGTCCAAGGCGACTACTCTGGCAGGCAGAGGATGTAACAGTATGTGTATGTGTATGTGTATGTGTGTGCATACATAACAAAAACGCCACCTTCTCCTTCAGAAAGATCTGAAGCAGGAACAATCCTGACTACCTAATAAGCAAACCCTCAGGGAGGCCATGCAGAAAGGAACAGTGTAGCCAAAGACTCTATCACTTGGCACCAGATTTGTTTTGTTCAACACATAAATTATTCATTAAAGGTGTCTATATTTAGTTTTCCCTTTTATTACATCTGTCAGTAATGTGTGATTCCTTACCCCAACCCCCAATAAAAACATCATCATGTATTACTGGATTGCTGCATAAATAAAAACAAAATTTTAAGCTCTCTCCTCAATGCACTTCAGTTAATAATAACGTGATTCTAAAAAAAAATAACAATTTTCTAGAAACTATTATTTGAAAAGCAGTCAAAATGTATATAGAGTATCTTAAACAACTTCATATTGTATTGGCAAGGAACAGAAGATTTGCAAATAGAAACAGTCTGTGGTTCCCAAGTAAAGCTACAGAGTCAGCACACCAAATTCAATCAATTTTAATACTCTTTGTACCCTCCTAAGCTCAAACAGCCAATGGATGGCAATGATATGGTATGGCTATGAATCATGCTATTGCTTTTCAATATCTTCTGTGCAGAAAAATAAATTATGCAAATGCATGCCTTTACGAATCCTTACCTTAATGTGAAATTGCATAGTTGCTTATTTCAGCAACTTAATTACACAATTAATAATGGAGCATGCTTATGAAAATATGTAGCTTCACTTCAGAACAGAAAATAAGCGTAAATCTGCCTATGGTTATCATGGGAGAGAGGACTGGGTTATGCAAACATGTTATTCGACCAGGTTCTACAGCACCAAACCACTATGGTTTATGGAGCTAAATTCATTTGTCAAAGGAAGGCCCAGGAGGACTTTTTATCATATTATAACATTGCAACCTACTGGAAGAACAGTTATATATGGAGACGTATACACAGCTGTATATCTCTTCAAAGTGGTCAATTCTAGTATTATTTGTGCCCCACCCCCACCCCACCACACACACACACCCTTGGTGAGGTGACAAACCAGAGCATAAGGAATTTTGAACTTAAAGTTGTCTTTGAGGATTGAATCATGTGCAGGGAAGATTCTAGCCACTCCCATCCTCCAGGAGAATCTGGGTCTCTCAATTCCAACAAGATGAAAGGGGAGATTTCAAAACCAATAGTATTAACTAGCCAGGGATGCTTACATCTCCCTCAGCAAGAGGAATCTTAAGTCAACCTGGTTGCTAGGCAGAGAGTTAAATGAGTGACAGGTATTTTCATCAGGGAGTTTTCAGAAACTCCATCTCCTCTCAGAACTTCTACGGAGCCTACCTCATTTCCAGCTTGAAGCGAAAAAGATAAAAATGTTTCCAGCCCCAAAGGCCCAATCCTTTCCTATAAAAATATCCTCAGAGTTACCTACTACTGAAGATATCAACGCAACTGCTTCCTATGTGCATGATGTAATTTCCCACAGCTACCGGACATAGTATATAAGAATAAAAGTTTTTATTCTGGGAATATTAAAGCAGATGTGTAACCCATCTGCCTAAACTGGATCTTCAGGAGAATTCTGTGTAGTCAGTGTTCTCAGTGTTTCACAGATATTTTGACTTGGGGGTGGGTGGGTTAGGGGGGACTTCAAGCTGTGTTAACTCTTTGATATTTTTCAGGGAACATTTTTCCATCTAAGAGCCTTGCCCCTTTGGGAATATTAAATAATGTTCTTGACATACAGTTCTTAGGTTTTCCCATCAGAAAGAAGAAAGAATCACTGAGTCCAGATTAGATTATAATAAAGTCACTACATGGGGGTGGAAAATGTTTTTCTTCCATAACGGAAATTAGAGAGTACAATTCCCTACTTTGTTCTGACAAAGGCGGTCCATTTCTACATGCATTTGTATATGGGAATGGGAATAGAAGTCCAAGATGTCCACCAAGAAAAGAAGACAAGAGGCCACCAAAGATTTCAAAAGAACCACTCACAGTAGTCCTTTATCATCCCGGACAGACCCACAACGTCCACTTGATCTCTGTTGTCTTGGTCTTCCTTGGGGAAAAGTGGGCCCACGGCACAGGTTATACATGGGTGAAGGCAGATAATCAGAACATCCCAAAGTTCCTTCTACAACCTGACTGGTCATCTTGGGCCCAAAGCCAACTACAGCAATAATACATAAAGTTATTTCCACTTCACCCCATAGCCACTTCTAGATCATTCCACGGGATAAAGAGCTGGGCAGAATAATCCAACTCCCAGAAACCAAACCGGAAAACAGCAGAACACAGAAATGTTGAGGCCCCTGTGCCAGAATGTAGAATTACTTAGGATGATGGACAGGTCACACTCACATCAGGAGTTTTCTTTCTTCCTCCAGAGTCACTGCCAAAAACGAGCGCACTAAAAATAAGCAATAGGCACTCTCATTTTCGAGTCCGGAATACAGATTTTCAGAATGGCAAACAAGTAGTGAAGCAGGCTGTTTATATCTATTATAACTGCTCATACAACAAACAAATTAAAAATCCCTCAAGGACGGCAAAATCTGCATTCAAGCACAATTTTCTCCAAATTTTTAAAGAGCATTTAAGAACATGAAATCCCACACAATAGTCTGAAATGAATATATCTTTATCTTTTTTGTGCCTACAATAGGCAAAAGGATCAAATTATAGTTAAAAGTAATTAAATATTCCAATCAGCCTCTCATTTCCTTTTGTGCCTGTGTTTCAATTAATTGTGTTAAAAACGTACTTGGTGAGTGTCCCAAATAGTAGGATCAAGAATTGGGTTCTTCTACAACTACTGCATTACAAACGGTCCTCCTAGCTGTTTGTGATACTGAGTTAACCTCAAATACAATAGATAATATTACAGTAGATTGCCAATTTTATCATATTCAAATGTCTCTATTGTCTCAACTAAGAAAATTTTTTCATCATCTAAAGTGATAAAGAGATCTAATTTAGAGCCATGATTTCTTTCTTTCTTTTTTGTTTTGTTTTTAAGATAAGTAAAATGAATTACTAAAACTCAGAGGCAAGGGGAAAAGGAATCAGACAGCAATGTTGTATCCCAAGGAGCAAAAGAAACACAAACTTCCCTTGTAAAAATGAGTTGTCAGATGGGAGAGCAAAATACTGAGTTTCTCTTGTGAGTTTATTAAAAAATAATGTAGACCCAAAAAGGTAGAACCCATTTTTTAAAGAAATAAGAACTAAAAAGGGACCCCTCCCCCATAAAAGAAAAATATATCCCTCTGCTATTAACTCTCATAGTTTAAAAATTTATGAAATTAAACACACACAAACACACACACACACATTTCCAACAGGTCTAGAAAAAGCACAATTAGAAAATTGATTTATAATGAATGGGCTCATTATATATTTGTAAAGAAACTGAAAATATCTTTCTTTCATAGAGAAAAAATCTTTAAAAAGAAAAAAAAATATGCCCCCAGTTTCTAAAAACTGTATAACATTGCATAGAAATATAACAACCCCATCGAGCATAGTGGCACTCACCTGTAATCCAAGGGACCAGGGCATCTGAGGCAGGAGGATTGCCAAGTTTAAGGCCAGCCTCAACCAGTTAGCAAGGACCTATACAACTTAAAACACCTAGTCTCAAAATTTTAAAAAGTCTGTGACTGTAGTTTGTGGTAAAGTGCCCTTGGTTTCAACTGAGTATTCTAAGTAGGTAGGTAGGTAGGTAGGTAGATAGACACACAGACAGACCCACACAGAGACAGTCTGTTTTTATCCTGTGATTTGAAATGAATCAAGTCTCTTGATTCTGTTATTTATCCACAAATTGAAGCATGTTCATGGAGAGCATTGTGGAAATGTCCCGGGCTGTGGATAGGTACATCCAGTTTGACAACTGCAGCATCTCTTTCAACATCTGAAAAACGTGGGGGATCTAGCCCAGAGATTGCATGGCCACCATACTGAACCTACCCATGCACCAGATGTTTTATCCTCTGTGTGTGTGTGTGTGTATGTGTATAAGCAGGTAGAATTTCCAAAGTAGGAAAAGGCAGGGGAGAAACCGAATGTCATCTTTGGGAATTTTCTTTTTTTTGTGAGTGTGTATGGGGTGGGGGTGCTGGGGATGGAACCCAGGAGCACCTAACCACTAGCCACATTCCCAGCCCTTTTTATGTTCTTGATTTTTTGAGTCAGGGTCTCCCAAATTTGCTTAGGGCCTAAGTTGCTATGGCTAGCCTTGAACTTGCAATCTTCCTGGCTCAGCCTCCCCAGTCGCTGGGATTACAGGCATGCATCATCAAGCCCAGTTTGTCTTCTATTTTTTAACAGGAGATCTGGACCTTATTCCCAATTAGCAACAAAATGCTACATGAATTTTCTCCGTAGAGAAGAGCCAAGAATTTCCAACTGGCTCCTATCTCCACCCAGTCCCAGTTGATCAATTATATTTCTTAAATAGTCTACCTATGGCCCTCTAAGCATGCCCCTGTGGCCTGGCACAATCGTGATTTATTTAGTAAGTCAATTACTGCTCATGGGTTGAGTACTGTTAAAAGTATAATCAATACACCGGCTCATGTAATTCTTCCAATAATCCTAGTTTACGTACAACATTCGGAAAAGATATGTTACTTACAGACTGTAGATATTACTCTACAGACTGTAGAGTTAACACTATTACAATCTTTTTAAATTTACTTTTTATTTGTGTGTGTGTGTGTGTGTGTGTGTGTGTGTGTGTGTGTGTGTGTTGCTGGGGATGGAACCCAGGGCCTCACACATGATAAGCAAGTGTTCCACCACTGAGCCACACCTCTGGCCTCTTACAGATATTGGTCACAAAACTGAATTTTTCACATTCACAAAAAGTCTTTTGAGTTAATAGCTACTCCACTTGCTCAAAGGTAAATAACATCACAAGTAAGTTCCTACATAAGCCTCAGACAACTAAAAAATATAAGAATTTCAAAAGAAGGAAGCTGTCTAGACAACTCCTCACACCAAAGGGAATTGTCAAAGATAAAAAAGCAAATTACCAATACTAGAAGGAAAAAAATTAAAAGGAATGATTTTTTTCTACCATGTTGTTGAGGATCTCCAATTACAACTAGGCAAACATTGGTTATTGGTTATTGGTCTACCAAAAAAAAAAAAAAAAAAGCCACTTCCATACCAAGTGGAAATACATATTGTTAAAACTTGGGGAAGGAATACAAAAGTGATATATGGATTAACAAATTCTCATCTTTCATATTCTTTTGCATAAAATGTGTAACTGACTACCGGGTATATTTTTTTTATTCTTAAGAAATGAACATTAGGGGGCTGGGGATGTGGCTCAAGCGGTAGCGCGCTCGCCTAGCATGCGTGCGGCCCGGGTTCAATTCTCAGCAGCACCACATACCAACAAAGATGTTGTGTTCGTCAAGAACTAAGAAAAAATAAATAAATGTTAAAATTTAAAAAAAAGAAAGAAATGAACATTAATTTGAGCATTTTATAGAGTCCAGTCAACACATATACACACACACATTTTATGTGAAATATTGAAATGCAATCAGTATTTTTTAAAAGGACAAAGAGTAGACAAATCCTACTTAAAAGTGGCTGGGCAACCATTTGCTTACCTCACCACATCCACCAACTTGACCAAAATACAACATCACCAAGCAGGTGATTCACAGCTCCAGAACTCGGAGCAGGTAAGTGCAATGGTTTGGAAAATGTCCCCCGAATTTCATGTTTTGGAGCCGTAAGACCCCGATCTATTCATTAGTGGTATTCGGAGCTGGGAAGTAGCACCTGTGGGAAGTGACTGGGTCAGGAGGCTCTACCATCATGGACAGATTAACTCATTAACGGGTTAGGGAGGAGTGACTTTATTATAAAAGCCAGTTGTGTCTGGCACACTTGCTCTGTGTCTTACCACATGAGGCCCTTCCACCGTGTTACAAATCAAGGTGACCCTCACCAGATGCCAGGGCCATGTCTTTGAGCTTTCCAGCCTCCACTAAGTAAGTTAAATAAACTTCTATTCTTTATAAACCACCCAGTCTGTGGTATTAAGTTATAGCAACAGAAAACAAAGACAGTAACTTTCACAATAACACAAATATCTACAGAGATAATCCCCAACCATGGTAAATTGTAGGTAAAAGCCCAGGCCCTACATTTGAGGATCAAATACAGAAGGCACTCCATACATCCATCTAATCAATTTTGAGACCTGTGACCTCCAGGGCTAGGTTGGAGACATTCTCTAAATTCTGTCTGGCCAGTCATTCAGGAGACTGACTATTCCCCAGACATATGGATGACTGGTCAACAAGTTTCTATTCTCCCTCCACACTTAGTTAAAGAGAGTTTCTGTGGAGTCTGGGATCTCTCCATGGTAGTATGCTACTGTATGGAGCGTCTATCCATATCTACTTACACACCCTCCTGCCTGCCCTCTAGGGCCTTAACTTATAAACCTGGTGAACAGAATGCAAAAATGGAATGAAACAAATGGCACAGGTGGGGGAGGAATATAATTGGAGAGAATGATCAGGGAAGGAGATGTTTTAGTGGAGGGCACAGGCAGGGAGGGAGGGTGGACTGGGGAACAGCCTACATAAGGATGTAAAAACGGAGTAAAATGTGGCCTAAGGAGGCTGGTCTGGTGGAAGCTTCTCAGCTGGGGAGCTAGTAGGGGGAAATAGAGGAAGAAGAAGGGCAGGATCCCCCAGGACCTCAGGGGAGACTGGGGAGCTCAATGGTGGCAGCCAATGTGGTCTCATGTATCATATCCTTCAAAACAGCTGTATTGAGATATAATGGGTTTTAGTGTAATTATGGAGTTGTGCAACCATTACCATAATCTAATTTTAGAGCATTTTTACCCATGTATGCTTTTAAAACATGACTCTGAAGTGCAGGGAACATATTGGAGGAAAGCTGGTGGGAGTCAAAGCTAAAGCTGATCTCCCTAGCCCCCTGGGAAGAGGGGGGTCAGGACAGAAAACTCACTAAGTGTGTTCTTGCACTTGTGCACAGCAAGTCGGAGACATTCTCCCAGAAGCTAAATGTTGGAGAGCAAACATTTTACCCTAATATGTACATTTTCTGTTGTTTTCTACGGACATCACTTTGACCATTTTCACTTGAATTAAGAACCATCTAGAAATGAGTTCCCAGGTGCAGTGGCACGTGCCTATAATCCCAGTGAGTCAGGAGGCTGAGTCAAGAGGATCACAAGTTCAAAGATGAGCTTGTGCAACTTGGCAAGACCCTAGGCTGTAGCTCTGCGGTACAGCATCCCTCGGTTCAGTTCTCCAGAAGGGGTGAGGGGTTGCTTATGCAATAGCAATTTAAAAGATAGCAGTTATGAGAGTCAAAGCAGATACAATTATTTACAAATACAATAAGGAAAAGAAAGAAGCAAGAATGATCTTTCTCACTATATTCTGTCAGAGCTACCTACTGCATAAAACTACATATCTGCAAGATCATGTAAAAAAATAATGATGATAATAAGCGCCTGTCTGTATGATCCTTGGAAAGGAACTGATTTGCTGTATTTCAGAGGGACCCTAGAGGGAGATATTTTAAAAACCCATTTTATGTTTAAGCAGGAATGAAAGCATGGCCTCAATCCCAGCTCTCCCAGAAATGGCTCTGGAGAAGAAGAAAACAAAAAGTCTCCCACAGTAGTGGTGAGCAACTGGAACAGAAGGCAACTTAGACAAAGGCCAATTGATAAATGAAATCAAAGGTAATTCATCTCTACACAATGATGAAGATTTGTCTTTAGCAACTGTTGAAGATTATCTATAATCATGCAAATACACCCAGGGATAAACATGCTAGGCACTGATAGGGAGATAAATGACCAAAGAGGCTGCTTCCTCCTTCCTTTGGAGTCCCTCTGGAGGATTCTCTGCCTCCTGAAACCCTGAAAAACAGGCCAGAGGATGGCCTTCTTTGATTCAATGCCTGACACCTGTCGCTGGCGTTTAAAAGAAAAATAATAATAACCCAGGGAACTGGGTTAGTATTGCCCAGGCAACCACGTTATTGCTACTAGCCAGAATATCCCAGGGCTACAAGTTCATTTTTTGTTATCTCCATTTTTATTAAGTGTTAGATTTGCTTCCATTCCAGCAAGAATGAGGTGGGCTTTGTTCTCTTCAATTGCAGCAAAGAAATCCTCAGAAGAAATATCTTGCATTTTTTTTTTGCTTTGCTTGAAGAGGAGTTATTATCTTGAAATAACACAATACAAGTCTCGAGGAAAATAATTTAAGAGGGCTATTACGATCATAAATAAAATGATTTAATTAAAAAATCCTAACCACATAAAAATTTTCACCAGATCACATCAAGATGGCTAAAGCACTTATCTCTAAATCTATTTAGATAGCTCTAAAAGCAATTTCTTAAATAATTATAAGGGGGGATGGAAATTCTTCATTTTTAGAAAAAGGGCTATTACACCAAACGTCCTTTTCCTGATGAAGAAAGGGCAGCAATTAAATAAGCAAGGTTTGTTCTTTCTCCTTCCCTGGTTCTGCTTCTTCTAAAATCTTCTCAGGCTCGGACCAATTACATTACAAGACCCATCAAGAGTCAAATGGAAAAGCCGTTTTATGACTTTAGAAAGTTCGACTCCAAAATTGAAAGTTTCAGTTCAATATTACTTACAAAGGTCTATTCAACAGATGGGCTCTTAAATATCACCTCTGCATAATCGGCAAGGGAGTATTAAGTGAAGAGCCAGGGAGGTACTAGAAGCAAAAGAAACCCTGGGGTTGTTCTTTCCTGCTGTTGTGTTCAAAGTTTGGTTAATCCATCCTTTGTTGTTTAACACAATGGAACCCAAAACTGGAGAAAACCTTCTGCTGATTTTAGATCTTGTAGAGGCCCTGGATGATATCTGAGGTTTATTCTGGAATTAGTGCTATAGAAAAAGCAAGAAAAAGAAAACACAGTGGGAGAAATGTATTGGGGAACTTTTATTTTTTAAAGGTGATACTCTAACCAGGAAGTTCTTATTAAAATAATCCACCCAAAATGAAGAGATACTCAATTCCAGCATAAAACAGTGGAAGGAACAGAGAAATGGGATTGAAGATACTGGGCCAGAAGGAAGGTTTTTTTAACATATGTTTGGGGAAGAAATACAGATTTTTTTTTTTTAAACTCCATCTCAATGTCAAAGAAGTATATCTATTCCTAAAATTTCTCTTGCATACACTGCTTAAATTTCTAAAATTAATAAAGATGCCAGGAACAAATAAGATTTCTTTTGCAATTACTGTGGAACAGGAGGGACAGTGCTAGGATTCCTTTAACTAAATGACCTCAGGCTGACATCAGCAGAATGTCACTCCCAGGTTCAAAACCTGGCAAACACAGGTCAAAGTGGTGCCCACTTGTGATTCCAGCAGCTCTGGAGGCTGAGGCAGGAGGATTAGAGTTCAAAGACAGCCTCAGCAATGTAGGAGGCCCTAGGCAATTTAGCAAGACCTTGTCTTAAAATAAATATAAAAAAGGCTGGGGATGAGGCTCAGTGGTTAAGTGCCCCTGGGTTCAATCCGAAGTACCAAAAAAAAAAAAAAAAAGAAAAAGGCAACCAAGATCTAAGTCCCTTGCCAGAGCACTTTGTATGCAAAAGGAATTCAAACCCAGATACTATACTGATAGAGAAAAGAAAATAAATCTCCACTGATGCTCCACTATGAATGGTATAGATCTAGGGATTTTTTTTCAAATAAACATACACAAAGACCTAAACACAAAATTCCAAAACAACATATTCAGACCAAATGTAACAAAGTGACCTTTAAACCAGAAAGCTCCTGGATGATACTAATGTGACATATTCTGTCTCAAGGATTCCACTAAGGCACTTAGATGCCCAACCCTATGTCCCAGAAGAAACAGAATGTGCTTTTGATCATCCTTTTAAGTGATTTCACACAGTAAAGTCTCTCTAGTTGCACCAAAAGATACTTTAATAAAAGTGATAATTCCTGCAAATTATTACAAGGCACACAAAGAGAATTCTAACACCACAACTGACACAGGAGGCATGACAATATAAAATAACTGCAGAGAACACAAGACTCAGGAAGGGAATATTCCACACTGGTAGATGTTCACACAGTCACTGAGACCTGGAGATGAGAGGAGTCTCTAGTACCCCATCATCCCACACAGAACCCCTGGCCACAAGGGCTTAAGAAAACACGCGAAACTAAGCAAGGAAAGGAGGCGAAATGTCCCTACAAAGTTTCATTTTGATTATATGTTAAAGTGGTATTTTGGAGATATATATATACTGGATCACATAAAATAAATTATTAATTTCATCTGTTTCTTTTTACTTTTTTATGACTGCTGCAAGGAAAGTTAAAAGCAGCTGGTGGTGGTAGCACTATAATCCCAGAAGCTTAGAAGGCTGAGGCAGGAGGATCCCAAGTTCAAAGCCAGCCTCAGTAACCTAGTGAGACCCGGCCCCAAAATTTTTAAAAAAAGGTGGTGGGGGGTGTGGCTCAGTGGTTGAGCATCCCTGGGTTCAATCCCTACTATAAAAATAAAAAATAAAGAAAGAAAAGAAAAGTTAAACACATCTGTGCAGCTTGTTCACATTAGGTTTCTATTGGAAAGCACTAGAAAAAAAGTTAGGAAAGCAGTGGAAGAAAGAAACCACCCTTTCCTAATCTAATGTGTCTAAAAACCTGTTGCTCTAATTCCTGGAGTGGCACCAGGGAAGCCAGCTAGCAATGCCACAGGTTGGTGACATACTTGCTACTTGTGTTTCTGCCCTAGAAAACAGCTCTTTTGTCAAACTCTTTCTTTCCACTTACTCTATTTCCACAAATTAGGAGAACTCAATTTCTGCTCTTTTGCTATTTAAGAGACTGTGAATTCATAAGAGTGGGAAGAATTTTATGTAGCCAAATGGTCCCTGGTCTATCACTGGGTTAGCATCTGAAACGTAAGGGTTATAAATCCATCAGGAGCTCTATAGGTCTTGAAGAATACGGGAACAATAGGAAAGGTTTCTGTAGTTTTTCAGAGGGAGCCAAGTTAAGGGGGCACACAGTAAATAAAAAATTCCAATTTAGATATTACTATTTCCTTCCCCCACACATACATTTTTTTTGGGGGGGGGGCACCAGGGATGGAACCCAGAGGCACTTAACCCTGAAGCCCATCCCCATCCCTTTTTATGTTTTATTTTGAGACAGATTCTCACTACATTGCTTAGTCCTCAGTAAGTTTCGGAGGCTGTCTTTGAACTCATGTTTCTCCTGCCTCAGCCTCCAAGTTGCTGGGATTACTGGCACACACCACCATGCCAGTACTACACACTACTATTTCTCAAAAGCATAACCAAACAGATCGATATGTCCAACCCAGAAATATAGTGCTCCAAGCAATGACCATGAGCACCTCCCAGGTAACATGATTTTTAGGATCTTTACCCTAAATTTTAAACTTACTTTCTCCATTATGTGATATGCAAACACAAGCAAAAAAAAAAAAGAAGATTTGTTTTTTAACCCAGGGGTGTTCTACCACTGAGCAACGTCCCATCCACTTTTTACTTTTTGCTTTGAGAGAGAGTCCCACTAAATTTCCCAGGCCTTCTGGACCCTGCGATCCTCCTGGCTCAGCCTCCCAAGTGATTGGAATTATAGGTGTGACAGGTGTGCATCACCAGCC
Source organism: Ictidomys tridecemlineatus (assembly GCF_052094955.1). Taxonomy (NCBI): domain Eukaryota; kingdom Metazoa; phylum Chordata; class Mammalia; order Rodentia; family Sciuridae; genus Ictidomys; species Ictidomys tridecemlineatus. The sequence continues at coordinate 84,468,724 of NC_135489.1, read as the reverse complement.
CTGGCCACAGCAAACCTTCTAATAAGACCAAGCATTTCTGGGGGGTGCCCAATTCACACATGACTGCACATCTCATTTTCAACTTTATACCTTTATGTCTCGTTCTCAGAGAAAGTTCTTATGGGCACAGAGTCCCAAATACCCAAATGACTAGTATAAAGTGCTACTGGCAGCTAGGTGCAATGGTGCACCCCTGTAATCACACCTACTCGGGAGGCTGAAGCAGAAGGATCCCAAGTTCAAGGTCAGTCTCGGCAACGTAGCAAGAACCAGAATAGAAATAAAATTTCTCTTGAGGCTCCAGAGTACATTTTCTAACAAACTTCTGATCGGACACAAGTAGTCCACAAACCACATTCCAAGCAATATTCATTGGCTCAAGTCATTGACAATGTAGGGAAGACAAAGAAAGGGAAAATCTTTGAAAATATTTTTTAATAAGCCCTGTTATATGACTTGTTTGCCGAAAGCCTGGAGATTAAAAAAAAAAAAAGTTTGTCTCTGCCTTTCTTCTTGGTCTGGGTTTTGAAGGTCACAGAATTCGCAGCAGATGTGGCCTGGTTTGAACTATAAAGGTCTGCATGACTAATAACAGTTAGTGTAAAAATACAACAGCTAGGACACTGTGGCATCAACAGTTGGCAGGCTTCCGCCCAGCAGAACGGACTGGCTCTGCCACAACAGATGGCATCCCCCGCGGGCAGGCTACCCAGGGGTGGCACCAGCTACTCAGATGTCACTCTGTGATGGTCTCAATCCCATTCTGCAAAAGAAATCACCGCAAACCTCAGGAAGACCCTGGCAAACATATCTAAGGAACAAAGCAAGATGCACTATCATTTTTCTGGAGCAAATGAAATAGTGAATCATTATTTGCTGGCAACACTCTTGGGGCGGTGGAACTGATCAATAATCATATTATCACACATCTAGTCATTTCCATGATAAGCACTTTTTTTAAGAGCATTTATTGCTTTTTCTGATTATAAAAGCAATAAATATTCATGATAGGAGCACATTAGGCAAAGTACATTAATGAGCAGAGTACATTAAATAGACAAGAGTACATAAAAAGCATAAACGAGAAAATAAAAATAACCATAAACACTGTTCTGATTTGGGTGCATTCCCCTCCTCTATTCCAATAATCAATAGTCTCATTTGTTAAATGCATGGCAAACTGTCCAAAAATGAGTCTGTGCCAACCTTTATAACCCACCCCCCATGGAAGGATGTGTAAGAGTAAAGCTCATTTCCATAAAAACATGTGGCTTTCACAGCTCTGTACCTTTTAGACATGTTAGATAATGGTGGGTTCTTTCCTCCACCTTTTTTTCCCCCTAGTACTCTCCAAAGAAATTAACATGATTGAGTCACATAGATGCTTTTAACTTTCCTAGTAACAGTCATCCAAAACTTAAAAAAAATTAAAAATAAAAAAACAGTGGGACTAACTTTCACCACTAATGGGACAGAGGATTCTGCCCAAATTCACATCCTTGTCTCCACAGCAGGATACTGGGGAAATGACTCTTACAGTCACTCAAGGTCTGACATGATCTGAGTTAAATAATGTATGTTTCTTTTTGTTGAATCGACCCAGAGCAGATGGAGCAAGCTCAAGCCAACTACAGGGCACCCACAAACCTGGCACATTTTTTATGTCTATCAGTTGTCCACATTTACACAGGGGAAAGAACACATGAGAATTCATACGAAGCCTCATTGAGTCTTCATAGGGAGCCATTCTGCAACACAAGGTGACAACCGCCTCAAATGCCCCAGGGGTGGGCCACCTTCCCATTCTCCTTCCCTATCACCCTGCATGCAAGATTCTCTGCCCAAAGGGGACTCCAGTTATCAGCAGTTGTCCCCTCCCCTGCTGACTTCTGCCAATCCTCTGAGTAATCTAGAGTATACATCCATGCTCCTTTAGAGATCAAAATAACAGGCCAGAGCTCTCAGAGATGATCATAACTGAAAGCTTTCTCTGTCTAAGCAGGACTTTTAATACTAATTTTAATCCTTTAATCCTCACGTTATCCCTTCAAAATAAGCACCAGTGCCGGGCCCATCTTAGGCAATTTGGAGAGACGGGCTGGGTCACAGAGGTCGTGGGTGGCAGAGGCATGTCCACACAAGGCTGAGCCCAAGATGGCAAAGACCCTGAGGGATGTTTCTAGAATTCAGTCTTCTCCAGTAGCCCAGTCTTGGGTACCAGCACTCTCAGCAACTAGGAGGGGCATAAAGTACTCATGAAGATGAACAAAGTGATGAAGCCTGAGACTGAACTTGCTAAGTGTCAACAGAGAAGGAGAAAAAAAATTCACAAATGGGTCAGCTCCATGATTGGACAGACTTTCACCCTGCAGACAGGTAGACCAGCCTTCAGTACCAGCCAAAGGCAAACGGTGAAGTCGGTCAAATCCAGACATTCGCTATTGCCTTGAAGCTTCACAAACCGCTGATGGGGGTGGGGGGGTGTCCCAAAATTGGAAATAACATAAAGAGAATAAAGCATGCCCTTTCAATGCCATTTGGGTCAGAACTGTACAAGCTTACCCCAAAATTATTTAATTACCCCCAAGAACATGACTTTGTTTGATTTGCTGTGCACTATGATTAAAGACAAGACTTGATAAAGATATAGATTAATGTGTAGATTTAAGTTCAGTTTGAAGTAAAACAGGTTATAGGTTTATTATCCTATAGACATTAACCAGTGTTGGATAGAATCTATTAATCACATCCCAGTATTCCTTTTTAGCCTATAGACAGCCAGTTGTTTAAAATGCCCTTTTAGCCAGATTTATCATATTAATATTTTCTTTATTAATGATTTGAATTTGATATGTATTTGTTTTATTTGTATAAAAGCCGTGTTTTTAACTTTTTTTAAATCATGATTTTTCAAGGTTAGGGACTGCCACCATTCTCCCAAAATAGGCCTATCCCTCTCCACGCTTCCATTCCAAACATCTGCACATTTAAAAAAAAGAGAAAAAATTAAAAAGGCTACATAAAATTAAAAGTAAATTCAATAGTCCAATCTCAGGTAGGAACCGCTTACTGTATCATGAACCCAGGTCAACTGTCAACCTAACAAGATTTCCAGGGATGCAAACATACCATAATAATAATCCTCACAGGGGAAACTTCAGGCATCAAAACAGGCAATTTAGAACAGACACTGGAGTAGACAGTGTGCTACAGCAGGAATGAATGGATTATAAAATGACCTTGACTGTACCTCATAAACCCTAAGTAGGAAAGTGTCCCCTTACCGTTCTATTTAATAGCATCTATTTTTTGGCATCCATTAAGGGGCCGTACATTTCCATTATAAAAACTCTCAATACCAATGAGGTTTGATGTGTTGTTTTCTCCTGAATGATTTGCCCCATTGCTTTAGAAACATTCTGAACAAGGAACATGTTCAGTCATGATCCCATACACACCTCTATTCGAGCTGAGAAAGATCCCACGCAGTTAACAATGGAGAGACCCTTGCACTTGAAAGACACGGTAAACAAGCAGCCAGCAGGGTAAGCAGAGGCTCAGAAGAGAGAGCCGCAGCACACCAACCACCATAATGAGATCTGACTGAAGTCTGAAGATAAGCATTGCAGCTCCACGCAGATTTATGTTACAGGGTCATGCAGGAAGATGATTCATGGGAAATGCTTAAACCAGAGAGGTTAAATTAAAAGTGCGGCAAAGACGCCTTCTCTGCTCCTCTCCAAAGCAGTCAGAAACTTCTGGCTCTTCTCCAGCTACCACTTGCCGGTGCCTTGTTTAAAGTCTGTAAGTCAAACACCAAGCACTGTGGACACCATGGGCCTCTTCTAAACTCTGAGTAGGTAGGACTCAAGGATCAGAGAGGTCTCCCACTGAACTGGGTCTTGTCTTCTCCATGTGGCTCAAAATTGGATTCCAGAAAAAGAATGAAATGCAACAGATGATAAGCAGACATTGCTAATCCTTTGGAATTGGCCATCAGGAAAAGTGAGACATCAAAGGGCCCTGAGGTCATTTACAGGAAGAGAGTCATTCCCAGCTAAAACTTGGGGTGGGGGGGGGGGTTGGCGGGGGGAATACCATCAAAAGGGAAGAGCCAAGTAGGAGGAACCACTCTGTCCAATTTTCAGACCTGGCCGGGCTCAGTGGTGCAGGCCTGTAATCCTAGCAACCTGGGAGGCTGAGGCAGAAGGATCGGGAGTTCAAAGCCAGCCTCAGGAAACTTAGAGAGACCCTAAGCACCTCAGCGAGACCCTGTCTTTAAATAAAATAAAAAGGGCTGGGGATATGGCTTAGTGGTTAGGTACCCCTGTTCAATCTCAGGTACCAAAAAACAAAGATTTTTGAAAGAGGTGCAAAAACTTTAACAAACCGTTCTGGAACAATTGGCTGATCCATAGGCAAAACAAAATCCAAAACAAAAACAAACAGGGATAGTGGGATGGATCTCCACCTAATCCTTAAACTTTATACAAAAGTGAATTCAAAATGGATCATAAATACAGATGCAAAATATAAAACTTCTAGGAAATAAAATAGGAAAATAAATCTGGACCTGGGGCTTAGGAAAGAGTTTGGGGATTTGATCCCCTGTGCTGGCCCCCATCATCCCCCCAACCGCTCCCCCCTCTCCCCCGACAAATAAAGCATGAGCAGAAGAGGCAAAATTAATAAAGAGGACTTCATCAAAAGTTAGAGCTTTTGCTCTGTGAAGGGCCTTGGTGGAGGAGAAACAGAAAAAAAAATGTATCTGACAGGTGACTGCCATCTAGAGTGTACAGAGAGCTCTCAAAACTCAACAGTAAAAAAATAAATTAATAAACAATCCAATAAGAAAGTGAGCAATGGGGATAAGCAAGAATATTAACCTCAGGGAAATACAAACTGGGACCACCCTGAATTATCTATAAAAGTGACCAGAATGGCTAAAATCTGCAAGGCTCAGTGACACACACCTGTAATCTCAGCAGCTCTGGAGGCAGAGGCAGGAAGGAGATCAAAGCCAGCCTCAGCAACTTATCGAGACCCTGCCTCTAAATATTATATTTTCAAAAAGGGCTGGGGATGTGGCTCAGTGGTTAAGTGCACCGGGGTTCAATTCTGGGAACCAAGAAAAAAAAAGAATAGCTAAAGTAAGAAAATTCTGATATATTGGGAATTTAGAACAGTAAAAAACATTGAAAGAGAGTCTGAAAGTTTCTTAAAACAAACAAACAAAAAAAAAAAAACTAAATATACACTCACCGTATGGCCCAGCAATTATATTCCTGGGCATTTATCCCAGAGAAGTGAAATCTCTTATGTCCACTCAAAAACCTATATAACGCTGTTAAAAACTGACTTCGGAGCAGGAAGGAAGTAGAAACAACCAAAGTTTCGCTCAAAAGTTGAAAGGTTGAAAAATGGTACTATATCCACACCATGAAGACCTATTCCGCAAAGAAGCTTGCAGATTACTGGTACACTCAACAGAGATAGAGAGGAGGAGGAGTGTTGTGACAATCAAAAAGTGCTGACTAGCAACTTGGAAGGCTGAGGCAGGAGGAGGATCTCAAGTTCAAAGCCAGCCTCTGCAACTTATCGAGGCCCTAATCAACTCGGTGAGACCCTGTCTCTAAATTAAATATAAAAATTGAGCTCAGGATGTGCCTCCGTGGTTAAGTATCCCTGGGTTCAATCCGAGGTACAAAAAAAAAAAAAAAAAACTTTTCTGTCTCTCCAGATGCAGTGGCCCACACCTGTAATACCAGCTACTCAGGAGGCTGAGGCAGGAAGATCTCGAATTCAACGTTGGCCTGGACAATGTAGCAAGCCCTTATCTCAAAATGAAATAAAAAGGAGTGGGGATGTAGCTCAGTGATAGAATGCTTCAGGTTTCAATCCCCTGTACTACATACATGCACACAAAAAGTCAATCTCAGAAGTCATTCACTATATGATCCCACGCATGCACTATCCTCAAAATAGCAAAATTATAGACAGGTAGAACAGATTAGTGGATGCCAGGACGGGGAGGGAGTAGAAAGAGGGGAGGTGTGACTGCAACAGAGTAGAAAGAGGGATGGTGGTGATGGAATCACTCAGAACCTTGATTTCAGTAGTGGTTACACAGTGGGTGAGATAAAATATGCAGCAAAGAACTATACACGTAAATAAGCCAAGCACAGTGAAGCATGACTATATTCCCTGGGACTCGGAAGACTGGGCAGGAGGATCACAATAAAAAGATAGTTCAGTAGTAAAACCAAGCACCAAATATAATTAATTAATTAAGGAAAACAATGAGAGCATGGTTATTTTTTTCTTTCCCCCCCCCATTTCTTGTTCTACTAAAAACTTACACACATATTCTATTCATAAATTGATCCTAAAAATTAAAAAAAAAAAAAAAAAGGGAAGAGGAGATGAGGACTTCTGACACTTAGCAACCTCTTAGGAACATACCCCCACAGATAATCAGATCACAAACATCAATAATGCTGTGACTGGGGTGGGGGGGTAGGGCTAGAAAAGCCACCTTACTTTAAATGTGTATTTACTATTGATTATCTTCAAAAATACAGGGATATAAAACAAAGTGGGTTACCACACATGACCAGACCTTTGAACCACATGCCAGTTAAAGGATGAATTATGGGATTTTTACAAAACAGCCTTTTCATGAAAAGAACACATAAGCAGTCCTAAATAATCCCACCTAGACAGAGGCAGAATCCTGAGGAGTTATAAAGACAAGACAAGCTACACCTGTAATCCCAGTGACTCGGGAGGCTGAGGAAGGAGGATCGCAAGTTGGAGACCCAGCCTCAGTAATATAACAAGACCCGGTCTGAAAATAAAATAAAGAAATAAACAGGGAATGGGGATGTGGCTCAGTGTGTAGTTCGGTAAGAAAGCATGTGCCTGGTTTAAGCAAAACTCTAGGTTTCATACTCAGTACTCCCCCCCACACCCCATGAGCAAAAATCAACTGAAATCAAACAGAAATTGATTTTTAAAATTCACCATTATTAAATTACCTAAGCAAAATAGCAATTTAACTTTAAAATATGAAATCAAAGAAAAATGGAACTAGAAATCAGATATTAACTTTGATATCTCATTTAGTAGCTTAAAATATAATCCTGGAGAGATTTATGCATAAGCCCTATGTGAATACCAGTAGTTGGGCCAGATGCCAGTCTTGTATCTTCTCCCCACCATAAACTGACCTTGCCTCCTCCTCCAGATTAGAGTGAATTCAGTCCCTGGATTCTCTGGCCCCCTACCCCCAGTTGAGAGCTCTAGGAAGTTCTGAATGGATCTATCAAAGTGCACTTGTTGAAAGATTTGGGAGGTGGGGGGAATCTCTGGGGGGTTTTAATGCATTTCCCCACTTAAGAAAATATGTGACGTACGGTGTTGATGTACAAAAATTTGCCCTAAAATATAATGCTTCTTCTTTATTTTTATAGACTGTATAATATTCCATCCACAGTCACTTGATATGGAACTTCTTGTGAGTTAGAAAAGGTTTTTCTTCCTTTGGACACTTTTCTACGATCTTCCAGGACAAAGGCCCAATAACTTTATTCATCATTTACAAAGTGACTCTAGTGAATGGCACATCCTTGAAACTGCAGACAACTTTACAGCCGGAGAAGCCACTGCAGCCTTGAACCCATCATCAAATCTCAAATGGTGAGCAATATAATCAGATCTGATGACACTCTGTTACTTAAAGTACTAAAACAACTCAGGTTGCAATTCTAATGCAGGCAGCCATGTGGAACAGTAACCAACTCTCAAATAGCCCCAGAGACTGGCGAGTGACCAGAAGCTGAAATGCACAATCATTTCAGCTAGAACAGAATCAAGACCGAAGGGGAAATTTTGGTGCAAATTTATCATGCTTTGTTAAATTTACAATGAAGTCAAAAGGTAAGAAGTTAAATAATCCTGTAAGACGACAATCACCAGAGAGATGTCTGATTAAGTGCCCAGCAAATACAATAGACCATAAATTAAAATTACGAGCCAGAAGAGTGGACCTAAAGAGATCACAGGTAAAATACTTAAATAATCAAGGCCAATGCAGCAGAAACAAGTGACAAATCAAATTGCCCTGAGTTAGAGTGGCCGGTGTCTTGCCATGGGATAAAACTTCAAAAACCTCTAACTGCATTTTCCAAAGACATAGATTTATCCATAAATAGAGATCAGCTTCCAAAGTCCAGCTACCTCAGATATGCAGGTTTCTCTGCCAGTATATATATATATTTTTAATTCTAGGGGCTGGTGACACTCGTGTGCTCCGGCCCTGCATCAAACTGTCCACTATAAAGTCTGCACTTTTCTTATAGGCGTATTATGATTCAATAAAAATTAACAAAAAGTTCTCTCTGCCATTGGGCACCTAGAGTTTCAAGAGGAAGAAAGTCAGAGACAAGGAGCAAGATTAAAAAATAAAAGTAAAATATATAGAATGACAAATGGCACTTGGCAGGGGAAAAAATAATAATAAATCGGAGAGAGGAGACAGGACAAGAAAAAAGGGAGCTGTAATTGGTGACAGAGTAGCCACATTGGGCTTTATGGAAATGTGCCTTTGAGCAAAGAGCCACAAGGCAATTCAAAGCAAGCCATGCAGGTCTCTCAGCAAAAGAACATTCCAAGCAAAGAAAAAGCAATTACAGTAGTCCTTCTTGACTCCCCGGCTTTGCTTCCTGATTTCAGTGCCTGTGGTCAACTGAAAATATTAAATGGAATATTCTAGAAATAAGTAATTCTCAAGAATTAAATAAGTTTCAACACACAATTGTTCATCTCTTAGTCTGTCAATGCATAAATTAAAGGTTATCGTGGTTAAATATGTACAGAGAGAAAAAAATTCATAAACTGCAGAGAGTTTGATACTGAGTTTTTCAGCAGCCACTGGGGTGGGGAGGGGTCTTGCAACATGAATTCCCTGCAGATTAGGAGGATGACTGCATAAAGAGCGGAGGCATGAAGGTGCTTGAAAAATGTGAGTCCCAGGGACAGGGACAGGGTGCTTCAGAGCCAAGTTTGTAAGGGATCCAGCAGAAGTCAGACTCTGATGGGGACCAGATGTCCCCAGTGCATGGTGCTCTAAGGAAGAACTCTTGCTTGAGCCAGACACAGTGGCACACACCTGTCATCCCAGTAGCTGGAGAGGCTGAGGTAGGAGGATCATGAGTGCTAAGCCAGCCTCAGGAATTTAGCAAGGCCCTAAGCACCTCAATGAGACCCTGTTGCTAAATAAAATAGAAAATAGGGCTGGGGATGGGGCTCCATGGTTAAGTGGCCCCTGGGATCAATAAAAAGAAGTCTTCCAGTGGTAATACCTGAATTCATCTTGTAATGGTCACACAGGGATTTCCAAGACAGAGAATCCTTTTGTCTTTGAACCAGCTTTCATGTTGACAGTACTGTCCCCGTGAGGGTGCCTACAGGAGACACAAAGACTCCCCTTTTAGAACTTTTTCATTTATCCCACTTACTTGGTAAAGCAAGAAGATTCATGAATCGACTCATACATTTTTTGACACCAAGTTTCTATTTTTTCCTACCTTCATTCCTTTTGCAATTAAGCAGCACATTTTCAATGATCTGCAGGTATCTACAGAGGCTCCACTATGTGTCCAGCAGAAGGGAAATAAGACAGGCAGAAGGCTCTGGCCCTTGAAGTCACAAATAAGCCACTGGGATTCAAGGACTTTGAGTGACAATGAACATCCTGAAGCTGAACTTGAGGCATTGAGGTGGCATCCAGGGAAAAGTGACAGATAAGATGAACCCCAAAATGGCACAGTGCAGAGGAGATTGGAAAGATAACACAGCAAAAAATGATTTGGCACAAATGATGAATCTGAGCTATTGTTCATACCATGGGAACACCAGTAACTCCAAATCCCTACTCTCAGTCCCGAGTCAACCACACTATGGATCATTCAGACTTTCTGTCAATGACCCATAACTGGCATGACTCCCAGGGTATAAAGCCTCCAGTTCCACTAATTTGGAACTGGTGGTCCTTTGGGGAAGCAATTAAATTGGCCTTGTCTAAAAAGAGAGTTTGCAATACAAATTAAAAGGACAATGATTACCAGTTTAGGAAATCAGATTTACACACTTCAGAAAGCTAAAGCAGCAATTAATGCATGTGCCAGGCAAGATGGGCTCCTGCTGGGCCCAGTGAGATGTCTCAGGGGAAGGGGGTTTGCAGTCTCAGAACCCCCAATGCTTGGAGCAGGATAAGACTCTGTAGGGGGTCATTCTACTAGCAACACAAGCCTCTATCCACTAGATGCCATTAGCAAAACCCTCCTCAGAAAGACAAGCCAAAATGTTTCCAGGCATTGCCAAATGTCCCCTGGGTGACAAGATCTCCCCAGAGAAACGCTGCAAGATACAGAAAACAATGGACCTTTCAGAGTTTGGAAAAATAAGAACAAGAATATGCAAAAAAGTGGGGACTCCGCTGATCCTCCCAACCCATGACACATTGTGTAATTCCTCAAAGAACCATGAAAGTGAGGATCAGGATACTGTTTTGGTCATCTTTCAAATACCCAACCAGAACAATTGTAGACGTGAAAGAATTTATTTGGGGGCTCAGGGTTTCAGAGGTCTCAGTCCATAGACAGCATGCTCCATTCCTCAAGGCTGGAGAGGAGGCAGGACATCATGGAGGAAGAGTGTGGTGGAGGGAATCAGCTCACATGGTGATCAGGAAGCAGAGAGAGACTCCACTCTCCAGAGACAAATAGAGACCCCAAAGCCATGACCCCAATGCCCCCTCCTCCAGCCACACCCACCTGTCTCTAGCCACCACCCAGTTAATCCCATCAGGGGTTCATTCACTGGTTGGGTTAAGGCTCTCACAACCCAGTCATGTCTCCTCTGGACCTTCCTGCACCATCTCACACATAAGCTTTTGGGGAACACCTCTCTTCCACACCATCACAGAACCCAACCAATCATTAACTCCACTTTTCCACCCTCTACACACACACAGGCTCAGGAGTGGGAAGGAGAAGATCAAGGTCAAAACAATGGAAGCAGTCCACCGCTGGCTCATTCTTCCTTCTCCTGTCTCTAACACTACCATGCCAGCTGCCAAAGACCCCCACTGTCATGGAGGAGGTCAAGAAGCAGGGAGACTTGGAAGAGCCCAGAAGCCAACCACAGCTGGGTAAACAGAAGGTGGCTGCAGGCCTGGAGACTCTGAAGACCTCGTAAAGGACACAGAGGAGGCCTGTCCCCAGTACTCTAGTAGGAAAAGACCTGCACATCACAGTCACAAGAGGCCCCTGGAGTAAAGGCCCAAGGCTGCAGGTGCTTGATAAATGCCTGTACTGGGCATTGAACCTAGAGATGCTCTACCACTGAGCTACATCCCCAGGCCTTTTTTACTTTTTCCGAGACTGGCCTCAAACTTGAAACTCTCCTGCCTCAATCACCCTCCCAAGGAGATGGGATTACAGGTGTGCATCACCAACCATGCCTGGCTCAGAGTCTTTTACTGAAGAAAGTAACCCCAGAAACATTCTTCATTTGCATCATTATAACACAAGTTGAAAAGAAGAATGGAGGGAGGGAGGGAGGGAGGGAAAAACCTCTCCTAAACTTCTACAATTCACAATCAAATGAAAATTTCTCTCCCTCTGATAGTTTGCTTTGTTTCAGGCTTTTGTTTGTTTGTTTGTCTGACTGTTGGCAATCCTGTGGATTGAACCCACGGCCTGGTACAGGATAAGCAAGTGCAACATCACTGAGCCATACTCCCAGGCCTCTGTGATAGCTATTTTTCAATTTTATCTATTTGTTTGTTAATTTTTGGTTGTAGATGGGCACAATACCTAATTTTTACATGGTGCTGATGATCAAACCCAGTGCCTCACACATGCTAGGCCAGCACTCTACCAATGGGCCATAAACCCAGCCCTGTGGTAAGCTTTTTTATGGTTCAGCAGCAGGAGAGGCAACACAGTATTTCAAATATGGAATCCTTGATGCTCATGAAAACTTTTGCAGGAGCCGAGTGGACTGCAATTTCTATGACTTTTGAGAAGCCAGGTGGTGAGGGGAGTGTCTACCATTCATGATGGATCACTGGGGGCATTTTACGAAGCCACCAAAGCTCTAACAGGTAACAATTCAAAGCTGATGGTGTATCCTCTTTCAAGGTAAGAACCAAACTCCAAATTCACTGTGTGCCTCACAATTCAAGGACTATTCAAAGTCAACAGCATTGAATTTCAAGCTTGCATTACCTTGTTTTCCACTGACTCCAGGAAGCAGAGCCCCAGGCCAAGAGGTTATCAAAACCTGGGCACAGAGGCTCCACTTGGCAAGCTTACCCACCTGTCCTCAGTCTCTGGGCCCCTTCAAATTCCTCTGCTTTCCAGAGGCCCCAGTTTCTAAACCCCTAAGAAGAGCTACTGAACCTCAATAGCAAGCAAGCTAGGTATACAGGCTGCTCATGGAGACCCACTGGATTCCTGAGTTTGTTTCAAAGCCATGGAAATAGAAGCAAAAATTCTTCTCTCCACGCTTTGTGTTCACCTCCAGTAACCATTATAAAACAGTCCCCTAGCAGGTGAAGTGGTGCTCCTCTGGAATCCCAGCAACTGGGGAGGCTGAGGCAGAGGGTGACATTGTAGCAGAGACTGGCTTCAAGATTTCAACTTTACCATGGTGTTAACGTGATATGCATTCAGTAGAAACCACACTTTGCATCTGAATTTTGATCTTTTTCCAGGGCAGGGATATGTCTCAAAATCAAAAAGGACTGGGAGGTAGCTCTGGGGTACAGACAGCATCCCTGGGTTCAATTCCCAGGACTCCTGCACCGCCCCCCCCCAAAAAAAAATTCTCGGATTTTAAAGTTCAATATCAAAACACCATTATACCATTCTTACTTTTTTAACCTACTAAAGTAAAAATACATTCACAACATGCAGATCCATGCCTTCCTACTCCAGACTACAGTCATCTTTGGCACTTTCCAACTAATTTCTGTGACCCATTATAGCTGGCCAAGGCAAATAGCAAGAAAGACTATGGAAAGAATTTTTCTAACACGTTTTTCCCTGACATGAACAGGCCAATCGAAAGAGAAGGAAGTTGGAGATCCTCTGGGTCAAACAGGAGTTTAACACATTCTGTTGCAAGTTGAGTATCCCTTCACTGCAAGGCTTGAGGCCCAGAGTATTTCAGGTTCTGGGGTGTTTCCAGATTGGGGGCGGGGATATTTTCAGACTTGAGCAGTTGAGCATACACCTAATCCAAAAGTCTAGAATCAGAAAAGCTCTGAAACCTGCAACTGTTTGAGCACATGGATCAGCCTGTATTGTAAGGATGCTCAACTTGTCCCTACAATAAATGTAATTTTGCCAGGTAACCTGTAATTCCAGCAATGTGGGAGGCTGAGGGAGGAGGATTTTGAGTTCAAAGCCAGCCTCAGCAATGGTGAGGCTCTAGGCAACTCAGTGAGACCCTGTCTCAAAATAAAATACAAAATAGGGCTGGGGGTGGGGCTCAGTGGTTAAGTGCCCCCAAATTCAATCCGTCATATGCCACATCCCCCTCCTCCCCCAAAAAAAACATAATTTGGTTTTTGCTGTTACATCTGCAATTTCTCCTTCAAGTAAAAATGTGCAGTGGACATCAATCTACTAGGAATAGAGAAACAGAGGAGTGATATGGGTTTCCAAGAGACAGAGATCTCTCAAGTTCCAAATCTGTCGTTGCCTTTGGCCCTGAGAACTTACATGGGCTCTGGTTTCGTCATCTGTAGAACCGGAATAATAACCATATGGCCCTTGCAGGGTAGTGGTCAGGATTAGATACTGTCTAAAGGAAGAACTCAAAAATTTATAACCATTACCATTATGATTACTAGCCTCCTTTCCTTTGGGCATTCAGAGATTAATTGCAAAAGACACAGAAAAACAGACATTATGGGCTTCTGGGCTTAAGAGGCACATATTTTGCAGCATGTGATTCCAAGAAATCTATATGGATGGTCCCCAAGTTAAGATGGTTTGACAGGATTTTTCAACCTTACAATGGTGTGAAAGTGACATGCATTCAGTGGAAACCACACTTTTGCATTTGAATTGTGATCTTTTCCTCAGAGTGGTAAATCTCTCCCAAGACGCTGTGCAGCTGCAGGAAGCCACAGCTCCCCTTCAGCCAGGCAGATCAGGAGCTGAAAAATCTATCTTCTACAGTATGCTGACTGGCCCAGTGAGGATGGGAGCCAGGTTAGGGAAGATTGTCAATGGGCAAGATATTCAACCTACGATGTGCTTACTGGGCTGTAGCCCCATCATAAGTCAAGGGACAATCTGATTATAAAAATTGGACAAGAAGCTGAGCACGGTGGTACACACCTGTGATAACAGCAGCTTGGGAAGCTGAGGGAGGAGGATTGTGAGTTCAAAACCAGCCTCATAACTTCGTGAGGCCCTGAGCAACTCAGCAAGACCCTGTCTCTAAATGAAAATTAAAAAGGGCTGAGGATGTGGCTCAGGGGTTAAGCACCCCTGGTTTCAATCCCTGGTATTAAAAAAAGAAAAAAAAAAAAAACATTGGACAGGAATATCAATGTACCTTTTCCAGAAAGAGCTAGAAAATCTTAAGGCAAAATAGACAAGTCATCAGTTTATGAAGTCAATGTTTCTGGAAATTTTTATTTTAAAAATTCAGGTGATTATTAAAAGGGAGGCACTGCAGAATGAGATCGCCCAAATTACGCCACAGGCATATTGGAATATATCACAGTAAATTACACTTTTATGGATAACTACAATGCACCAATTTTAAAAACTAAATTAACAGAAGAAAGATCCATAGACTAGAGGAAGGGGGCTGGGAGAAGGAGGAGGGGAAGTGAAGCCAGATTTAAAGTTAGGTAGTCAGTGTAGTTAGGTAAATCGGGTCTAATATCGAATAAAATCTAAAATGGAGGCCATGCTGGGAATGACTCAGGAAAAACAGGACAACTCATGGAATGTTAATGAAAAGGCCCTAGGCCAAAGTCCACCTGGAAAAGTGTTAATGAACAGCCCCCAACAGATTTGGAGATAGCCATCCCAAAGAAATGTTAATGAAGCCCAGGATGCAGCCTCCAACAGATTTGGAGATAGCCATCCCAAAGAAATGTTAATGAACAGCAAACTTGACTCGGAAATGCCCAGATTACTTCTTTGGCCCACCTGTGTCCCAACCCTTCCCACTTACATTGCATCACCAAACCTATAAAAGGGGAACACATTGCCCGCCAACTGGATTCCACCTTTTGGGTCCCCTTCTTCCTCCGGGAGAAGTCCTTTCTTCTGTCCTTTAATAAATTTCTAATCTCTACTCTGGCCTTGCCTCCACGTGCTTCTTTGGTGTTATTCTTCAACATCGGGGAGCAAGAACTCGTCACCGGTCAACAGCGGTAACAGAAGGACATGGGTAGTACGGGCCACTGAAATGGAGCCAGTGATGTTATGTGCTTTTATGAGTATGTCAAAACGAACCCTGTAATTATGTGTAACTGTAATGCACGGATAGAAAGATCCAAAAAAATAATTTAAAAAAAATGAATGGAGAGGAGCTGGAGTTGTAGCTCAGAGGTAGAGCACTTGAGGCACATATAAATAAGTAAATAAAATAAAGGTCTGGGGCTGGAGTTGTGGCTCAGTGGTAGAGCGTTTGCCTCTCATGTGTGAGATCCTGGGTTCGATCCTCAGCACCACATAAAAATAAATTAACAAAATAAAGATATTGTGTCCATGTATAACTAAAAAAAAATTCAAAAAGAAATAAAGATCTATCAACAAATAAATATATATAATATAAATATATTAAATATATATTATATATGCATATTATGTATATTTTTCTTTTTTTAAATGAATGGAGAGATACACTGTTTTCATGGGGGTGGGGGGGAAGGCAAGTATTTTTACAACATGTGGAGTACAGATCTGTCACTGGGCCGATAGTGGACAGACCCACCCCACTCTGAGTTTCACTACTCAAGTATCAAGCACCCTTCCTGGCTCCGGGGGATGTGCCATTTCTTTGTCTCCTCCCTGTGACCAACAGGGACTCTCCAGTCTGTCTCTCTAATCCGTGAGCTCCTGAGGACAAGAACTTACACTGCCTTCAACAACCCATATTTGCTTCCTATTATTTACAAACAAATCAACCCAAAGCGACCCTTGCAAACATAAAGACAGTGATATATTGGTCAGGATTGGGCTCCAGGTATGGATAACAGAAAATGACAAAAAAGAATCGATATAAGACAAAACAAGATCCTTCTTGCTGTTTTTCTTTACCAATACATAGTGTAGAAGTAGGAAGTTTGGGATGGTGGGTCATTCCACAGCATCAAGATTCTTTAAAAAGTTAGGAAAAGGTCTCCAGAGCCCTGCAGGTACATGGTTTACCAAACACATGATTCATTTATCAAATAAATAAATAGGTAGGTAGATAGATATTTACTTATCTATCTGTCTATCTAAGTAAATAAATAAATGAAAAAACTCCCACCGAATTACACAACTTGGAAAACAGAGCCTGGGTCAAAGTTCAACCCCTCGTATATAACCCCCCAAGTCTTTCTTTATAACAGAATATTACAGTCCTCTCCAAACTGTTTCCATTTTATGACTGTGCACCCAGTACCAAGCTCATGATCCCAAATGGCTGCCTAAGATCCAGTCACCAAGTCCACATTCTAATGGAGCAAGATAAGAAGCAGCAAAAAAAAGGATACGCTCCTATCCCATTTTAGGAAAATTCCTGGAAAGTTCCATGTCAATTCCACTTATATCCCACCAACCAGAGCTTAAATCATAGCTAACTCCAAGAAAGGCTGAAGTCTGGTCTTTATTCCAGGTAACTCTGTGCTCACCTCAAAAACAAAGACATTTTTATTATTGAAAAATAAAAATAAAGACAATAAGCAGCCCCTAGACCAGGGCCCGAGGTTCAGTTAATGCAGCGGTATGATGAAAAAAAGGTCAGACGTGGGTTCTCCTTGAGGTGTGCAGAAGTGGGGCACAGTTGACTTCTCTCACAGCTGTAGAGCTCGTACTTTGAAAAGCCAGAGTGGATGTACTAGAGAGGATTTTAGAGATCATTCAGTTCAAACCTTTCATTTGGATATTAATGTTTCATAACTATCCTACTTTATGCCGAAATGTAACGCTATATTTTAAAAATATGGCATTATCATTCATTTGTGACCTACCGATCCCTTTGTTAATTATTACAACAAATGCTTTAATGCCTTTTTAACATTTAAATCACCCGTGCAATTAGCACCATGTCTAATAACAAATGGGCACCGAGTTTTTGCAGGCCATTTCATAAGAGCGTGGATGCCTCATTGCTGGGTAATAGATAAGGTGACCACCTTTTATGAACCAAAAAATCAGGACACCTGGGCCGGCCACACACAAGGATGGCATTAACCATGGCCAAACCCCAAGGCCCACACAGAAAACCTGGGCCTCCTTCGGACTGCATGCATTAGTCATTTCTGGAAAAATCCTATGATAGTAAATGGAAGGCAAAGAATGAAAACTGGAATGACCTTAATACCACTTCTTTGGGAGAAAGGGGGATGTCCATCTCACTCTCATTCTCTACTGTATGCCTCTCAGGATTTAAAAATTTTTATTGCTTCCAAGATTCTGGTCAAACTCTCTGACAAGAACTCAAAGCTCTGACCCCTAAAGACATGCACTGTAGGAATCAGACAGACACTGGAAAATCAAAACAAAACAACCAAACAACCACAAAATCCTGCCGGGCACAGTGGCACAGGCCTATAATCCCAGTGGCTCTATAGGCTGAGGTAGGAGGATCGTGAGTTCAAAGCCAGCCTCAGCTAAAAAGTGAAGCCTTAAGCAAGTTAGTGAGACCCTGTCTCTAAATAAAATACAAAATGGGCTGGGGATGGGGCTCAGTGGTTAAGCAGCCCTGGGTTCAATCCCTGGGACCAAAAACAAACAAACCAAAAAATCCCATCTGATGTAAATCAGCAGGGCAGGGGTGCCTGAGAGTGTTCTAGGTATTGGCATGAGGTTAATGTGCTGCCTAAAAATTCCATTGCAATGCAGAGAGAGCCAGGGGTCTATTCCCATCACTTCTCACAAAGGACTCTCTCCATCATCTGTGAACACATATAACAATGACATCACACACCAAAGCCACCACTCAGGATCTTCCACACATGCTCCTGTAGTCTGGCCACAATAAATAAAACGAGAGATCACGCTGGGCTAGAGAAGGAAGGGGTGTGTGGATATTTAGGAACTTAGTAAATCTCTAGTGCTTTCTATTTCTTAAAACAAAAACCTCTTAAGCAACTGTGACAAAATATTTGCATGCCTGGTACATTTTCTCCATGTAAAAACTGAACAAAACTCGAATTTAAGAAAAACAAAGACAGTGAAACTCAAGAGTAGAGGCTTTGTCTAGGAAAATAATGGCATTGATAATATTGTACCTGTAGGAGCAGGAGCCATGTTTTCCCCCTCAGAATGAATCTTTTGTAATTTTAAAGAGACAAACAGGATGCACTTAACATAAATCCACGTGGTAGCTGGGGAGGAATATTGAGGCAGAATGTTAAGGGAGGGAAGGAAAAGTGTTAAGGTCTGTAGACAAGTCAAAATAACACGGGGTATTTTGCCAGGGAAATGTTAGAGTTCGTAAACAAGTCTGGATGGTGCCTGGCAAAATGCCAGAGGGAGTGGTTTGAGAAGTAACAAAAGCAAGCCATTAAGTGTGGAGATTCCTGATTGGTTGACTGATGTATCTAGTTTATGCTAATTAAGATAAGCTGTGCAAAATGTATAAATAGCTCTGTTGCCCTACAATAAATGGCTTCCATTCCTGCTGTATCAATCTACAGAAGTCATTCGTCACCCCCCCCCCCCCCCCCCCGTTATTCTGCTGCAGCCGGACTGCGGCAGATGGTGGCCCGTACGGGGAGCCCCGGGACACTCGGGGGTAAGTGACGAAAAAAAGCTGCCCGTCCATAGATAGGACGGGAGCAATCTGCTCGTCCCTAGACAGATAGGATGAGAGGAAAAATGGCAATTTCGAGAAAATGGAGAAGATTGATGCAGTATGTTTGTGTCTTGTTTTGTCTCAGTGTATTGTATTGTCTTTATGATGAAAATATGGAAGGGGTGAGAAGTAAATTGATAAGGGAAAGAGGCACCCCAATGGAACGAAGAATAATTAGGGCATGTGTTGATAAGAGCCCAGAAACTCTAGTCAGAAAGAAAAAGCAAGTTCAGAAGAAGAAAGATTATCAGAAAAAAAGTTGCAGCAAAAGGCTATTACTAAATACTTTTCGTTACCGGAGGGTGCGTGAATTGGTGCAGCGGCTGCCATGTGCAGGAGCGAATCATGGTGTAGTAAGGAGTTTCCAAGCAGTGGCAGCCGGCTCTTCCCCGGGGAGCGGGACGCCATTGCAAGAGCCCAAATCTAGACCTGACCTGGAGGTACAGTCTCGCAGGCTCTTGCTCCCTGTGCCCAGTAGCAGTTTGAGTCCGGACACTCCCCGGACTCTCCCCGGGGCCATCTGGGGCTCCCAAAATGCTACAACCGGCAGAAGACGCTACCAGTGTCCCTGATGTTTCATCATTTTCAATGCCAATAACTAAACTACAGTGGTTCTCCCACACCTGGAAGCTAATGAGTAATGAGCACTATTAAGGCTTATTTCAAATGTAAAAAACCTTGAGATAATATACTAAATTGTTCAGAAGGTTGTTTTCCTAGTAGAATGCTACAAGATTTTCTTTAGCCAGCGTTGCAGAGTTCCTGCCTTCATCCCAGTGCCAGTGAAAATGAAAGTGGAAGAATTTCCAGTGTTGCTGAAAACCGGAGGAGACTTTGGCTGAAAAGCGGACAAGACTTCAGATCAAGCTAGCTGCCTGCAGAACTTACCTGGACTGTGATTTAAGCTAGCTGCCTGCAGACCTGGACTGTGATTTACCTGGACTGTGAGTTAATCTATTGAGACACTGCTTTACCTGGCCTGAAACAACAAACTGTAATCTGCAACAAATTGTAACTCGGTATCTTTGCTAACAGTGTCATTGCTGGTATAATTTTTCCAAGGGCTTCTTGCATGGAGCCATAAATTGGCTTAATATTGTGGCATTTTGTATCCTCCCTTTCTGTTTGTAGCAGGTTATTTATGGTGTTTATGTAAAAACCACTATGGTCGTTATTTAAATTAAACAAAAGGGGGAATTGTTAAGGTCTGTAGACAAGTCAAAATAACACGGGGTATTTTGCCAGGGAAATGTTAGAGTTCGTAAACAAGTCTGGATGGTGCCTGGCAAAATGCCAGAGGGAGTGGTTTGAGAAGTAACAAAAGCAAGCCATTAAGTGTGGAGATTCCTGATTGGTTGACTGATGTATCTAGTTTATGCTGATTAAGATAAGCTGTGCAAAATGTATAAATAGCTCTGTTGCCCTACAATAAACGGCTTCCTTTCCTGCTGTATCAATCTACAGAAGTCATTCGTCACCCCCCCGGTTATTCTGCTGCAGCCGGACTGCGGCAGAAAAGTTCTAGCATAAACAAGGTCCATAAACAAGTGACTCTGACAGACACTCCTTTCTCCATCTCACTAAGCTCTAGTTTACTTTTTAAAATGGAGGTAGTGCCAGGTGTGGTGGCGCACACCTATCATCCTAGTGTAGTTTAGGAGGCTGAAGCAGGAGGAGTGCAAGTTCAAAGCCAGCCTCAGCAACTTACTGAGAGGCCCTACGCAACTCAGTGAAACCCTATCTCAAAATAAAATACAAAAAAAGAGCTGGGGATGTGACTCAGTGGTTAAGTGTCTCTGGGTTCAGTCCCTAGCACTGCCCCTGGCCCCACCAAAAAAACAAAACAAAACAACAACAACAAAAATGGAGGTGCTAAAATCTAGTTTATTAGGATTGTTGTATTCAGTGCAAAAGATTCAACAGAGAGTCTAGCTTGGCACCTAAGTGTTACCTACAGCTGGTAAAGTATCATCATGGACACCAATGAGCATCATTTAAATACAAAAAGGCTTAAATATGTATTAAACCACTCCAGTGACTAAAAATATTTAAGAAGGAAAAGCTGAAGTAGTTAAGTCCTCCATTTTCATATTGTAGAATTTGTTGATGTCAAAAAAAAAGCCTTCTATGATTAATGCATGAACCCTACTCTACAGCTCAAATTTGAAGAGGCCACTCCCAGTCCCCCAAAACTGGAGGGAGAGCTGGCAGCTCCTTGGTAAATACGGGTAACTCCCAGGTCCTCCTCCAAGGTCAGTCCTGGAGCCTGTGGCCCCTACCTCCACTGAGAAATGACAATTCTCAGGCCCCACCCAGACCTCAGGGCTGGACCTGCTCCTCTGTACTTGAACAAAGCCTCCTGGGTGTTCTTACCTGTGCTGAAGGTGGACAGGGCAACAGCTTCAATGACTTTTCATCTGACCCAAAAGATTTCAGTCCTGGGTAGTGGAGAAGGGACACCAGTCAACAGGAGAGACTGCAGGAATTTTTTTTTGGCAAAGGGTTAGATGGTACACATCTCTCACTTTGTGGGCCAAATTTGCAGGTGTTTATGGAACCATTTAAAACACAATCACCCTGGGCTGGGGATCTAGCTCAGTTGGTAGAGTGCTTGCCTCCAATGCACAGGGCCCTGGGTTTAATCCCCAGTGCCACAACAAGAAAAAAAACATAATCACCCAAAGAAGCCAAAGCCATTCCCAGCTAAGGGCTCTACCAGGCAGGAGGTGGCCGCCTGATTGACACCTAGCCAAGAGTTGTTCTAGGTCAGGCCCACTCAGATCATGGGCTTCATCTGCTTTCCCTTCTACATGCTATGCATGAGCAGCAACTACCTCAGGGACCTCAGCTGTAAAATATGAAAGAAATAGCTCTGGCTCAGCAAGTCCATGGGAAGGACTGAGCACCGGGTGGATCTGGTGAATGGAAAGTGCCAGACCTAGAAAGGCATGGTGCCTGAATAACTGACCTAGGCCGGCTTCCCCGGAACAGAATCCAAACCTGCCACGCCACGTGACTTGGAAATTTTTTTTTTTTTAAATTCAATTGGCTTTCTGTTCTTAGGGAAAGTCCCTTTTAAGACAGTTTGAAGTGGAAACATGAAGAATAAGAAGTTTCCAGAACATTCTTCAAAAATCCAGTGGGGGGGGTAGAGGTTATAGCTCACTGGTAGAGTGCTTGACTTAACACGTATGAAGCACTGGGTTCGACCCTCAGCACCACATAAAAATAAACAAATAAGAGCCAGGCATGGTGGCCCAAGCTTGTCATTCCATTGGCTCCAGAGGCTGAGGCAGGTAGGGTTGAGAGCCAGCTTCAGCAAAACCTAGGCCCTAAGCAACTCAGTGAAACCCTCTCTCTAAATTAAATAGGCTGAAGGGCTGGGGCTGTGGCTCAGTTGGTAAAGTGCTTGCCTTACATAAAAGGCACTGGGTTTGATCCCCGGTACCACAAAAAAAAAAAAAAAAAAGAAAAGAAAAAAAAAAAGAAAAGAAAGAAAGAAAAAGAAAAAAAAATCAAGGCTGGAGATGTGGCTCAGGGGTTGAGTGTCCCCGAGTTCCATCCCTGGTACAATCAATCAATCAATCAATCAATCAATGTAATGTGTCTATCTACAAATAAAAAAAAATAAAAGAAACCCAAATGGTATTCTCCACTGAGGATTACAGTTTTTTGCACAGCTCAATTTAACATTTGCAGAGCGCAGACTCGATAAGATAGATTTCAGGAGCAAGGTCTTGGTGAAGACTTTAATGATGTACCTGCCAGGGTATGAAAGGCGCCCAGTGTCCCTGGGTATTTGGTAAAACCCTCTGCTGGGTGTGTTTGTGAAGGTGTTTTTGAAAGAGGCTAATATTTGAATCTGTGGGCTGAATAAAGGAGAACACTTCTGTAGTGTAGGTGGGCCTCATCTAACCAGTTAAAGGATTGTATAGAACAGAAAGGCTAATCCTCTCCTAACAGGTAATTCCTCTTACCTGACCACCTTCATGTTGTGAGCCTTCCTGGCCCCTGCCTTCAGACTGATATTGAAAACTCAGCTCTACTTGAGTCTTAAGGCTATTGAACTTGAACTGGAATGATGCCACTCCAATCATGAATAGCTATGTGCTCTATAAACTACGGAATACTATGCAGCACTGAACTATGATGCAACTACTATCTACTATCTACACAATAACAATATGAACATACTATTTTTGTAACATAAAAAATTATTTCCCCATAGGTAAATGGCCACAATTCAAAACAATTTTCTCTGAGAGGGTTCTGGAATCAGAAAGAGTAGGTCTAGTGTATTTTTCTATTTTTTTTTTCAAATTTTCAAACATCATTGTATTCATACATCACTTTATTTAATTTAAAAAATCCAACATATAAGATAAAATGCAAAGAAACCGAGGGGATGTAATGTTCATACTCATTCTCCAAGCACCAAATTACGATGCAACACAGCTAGAGATGCTCTATCACTATATGTTTTCCAATGATTAGTAAGAAAAATAGGTCAGAGCCTTGGTTTAAACTGCAGACACAGCTCATATTGGGCACTTAATCATCGGGACCTCTCCCAGATAAAGCATTCTCCCAAGATATTTTTTAAAATAGGATATTTTAACAATAGGTATCCTCCAATTCCAAAAGCTCTCCTTAAGTCTGAAAGGCAAGGCATTTCAAAGTGTCGACAGATTGCAAGCAATTAGTCTTGTCTGCATTGGCAGGGATCACATGCCCCACATTTCAAT
The DNA here is from genome assembly GCF_052094955.1 of Ictidomys tridecemlineatus. Classification (NCBI taxonomy): domain Eukaryota; kingdom Metazoa; phylum Chordata; class Mammalia; order Rodentia; family Sciuridae; genus Ictidomys; species Ictidomys tridecemlineatus. Next base: position 84,444,875 of record NC_135489.1, on the reverse strand, counting down.
CCTTAGCCCCTCTCTGGCCTGGGGATAGCGATGATGAGGTTGGGATGGGGAAAACATAATTGTCCCTTGAGACACATGCCAGCAATAGGAAACAAGATGCAGACTGAGAGGTTTAGATAGGTGGCTGCAGTCATGCTAGCTACTTAGGGAAAGGATAAAAGCAAAGGATGCAGTGGCCACACCTGGGATCCCAGCCGCTCGGGTGGCTGAGGCAGGAGGATTGAGGGTTCAAAGCCAGCCTCAGTCACTTAGTCAGTCCCTAAGCAACTCAGTGAGACCCTGTCTCTAAATAAAATACAAAGGAGGTGGGAATGTGGCTCAGTGGTTAAGCACCTCTGGATTCAATCCCTGGTACCCAAAAGAAAAAAAAAAAACACCCTCGCCCAGGGGCCACCCAGGGCCAGGCCCCTGTGCCCACACCTCCAACAGCGGTAGTGCTCTCCGGGCAGAGCTGCCAGGCTTGAACATGACATCATGGGTCTGCTTGGAGAAAGGACCACAAAAGCAGAGCCTGTTCACAGGAAGCCAGGAAAACAGAACTGCAAATGGGCAGGGGGCAGCACTATCACAGAGGTCAGGGGCAAGGGCCATGCAGAAGCGACAGGAAGGAGGTGGGTACCTACCTTACCTAAATGACCACTGCGAAAGCACATCCATAATTCAATAAGAGGCCCAATGGGAACAAACAGACTGTGCTACCTGGGGTTTTCCCCCCCATCAATGGGACAACCAGGCAAGGAATTCGAGCTTATTCAAAGAACTGGTGGTGGTGGGGGGTAATTAACCAGACATGCTTTACACGGAGCCATGTACCCAGCCCTTTTTTATTTTTATTTATTTATTTTTAAACAGGGACTTGCTGAGGTGCTGAGGGTGCTACCCTCAACTTCGAAACCCTCCTGCCTCAGCCTCCAGAGTCACTGGGATACTCGACCAGCTCGAAGGACATTTTCTTGAAGATAACAGTCAATTTGGGCCATAGCATTTAGAAGCTAATTGAACCTAAGACCAATGGTTTTCAAAAGGGAGGGGGAAGTGGGGTACAATTCTGTCCCCTGCTTGGGACACTTGGCCATGCCTAGAGACATTTTGCATGGCCACACTGGAGGAATTGAGTGTACCGAGAGAGGTCAAGGATGCTGCTAAATGCCCTACAAGCACAGGACAGCCCTCCACCACAATTATGTGACACAAAGTGTCAAATAGTAGAAAGAAATGGCACTCCCTCAGTCAAAGCACCAACAATCCTATATGATGGGTGGGGCAGGGACAAGTAGCTAAGAAATACCTCAGATCTATGCATCCTTTCACACACTACCCAAAACATCTCTGGCTTAAGATAAATTCAGATTTTTAAATAACAGGCGGCAACTGAGGGTATAGTGATAAAGTACCAAACCTTTGGGGACGCAGAATCAAGGCTCAAGTGAAGTTCTGTTTCTACCTAGCAATTCCCTACAGGACACACCCAAGGGAACCACACACAAACATACACAGACCCGATTGACAAGAACACTCTTTGGCTTTATTCCTAAAAGCCTAAAACTAGCTGGATACAGTGGCGCATGCCTGTAATCCCAGTGGCTCCGGAGGCTGAGGCAGGAGGATGAAGAGTTCAAAGTCAGCCTCAGCAACTTAGCAAGACTCTGTCTCTATATAAAATATAAAAAAGGGCTGGGGATGTGGCTCCATGGTTAAACACCGCTGGGTTCAATCCCCAGTATCAAAATAAAAATAAAGTCTAAAACTAGAAAGACCTCAGAGGCTTAACAACAGGAAATGGGTGAATGGCTATGTATTCACATAATCCGACAACTCAAGAGTAAATATCCCACACCACATTATGAGTAACTCTTGTAAAACAAAATATTTTTTAGTTGTAGCTGGACACAATACCTTTATTTTATTTATTTATTTTCATGAGGTGCCGAGGATGGAACCCAGTGCCTCATACATGCTAGGCCAGCGCTCCACCATTGAGCCAAAGCCCCAGTGAGTGATTCGCATCAATGTTACATTGGAGACATAAGGACAGGAGAGAAAATGCTGCAGGCTGCCCTTACTTGAGGTTCTATGGGCAGTATTATCTATGATGAGTGAGATCACAATAGTGGTTCCCGGGTGTGCGAAGGGGAAGGGGGTGATAAGGAGCATTGACCCAGGTGGCTAGGATGATAGCAATGTTAATGGTCACCTACATAAATGTCTCCAGTCACAAGCTTCAGATGTGTGCACTTTACTATAGATAGATAAAGATATGGACATTTTTACTCAATTACCAGAGAAGTTTAATTGTTTAAAAAAAAAAAAAAAAACCATGTGACGGCTACTTTTTTTGGCAGGGGACAGCTACCATGGATTGACCGCAGGGACATTGAACCACTGAGTCTCATCCACAGCCCTATATTCTATTTTACTTAGAGACAGGGTCTCACTGAGTTGGTTAGCACCTCACTTTTGCCTAGGCTGGCTTTGAACTTGAGATCCTCCTGCCTCAACCTCCCGAGCTGCTGGGATTATAGGCCTGCACCACCAAGGCCAGCAAAGTCTACCACTTAACAGTTGAAAGACTCAAGGCCAGGTACTTCACTTCTTAAGCCTCAACATTTCTAAAATGAAGACAGTAACTAGTTTTTAATCCTATTGTTACCGCTGTTGACCAGTGACGAGTTCTTGCAAGAACTAGAGTAGAGATTAGAAATTTATTAAAGGACAGAAGAAAAGACTTCTCTGGAAGGAAGAAGGGGACCCAAAAGGTGGAATCCAGTTAGCGGGCAATGTGTTCCCCTTTTATAGGTTTGGTGATAGAATGTAGGTGGGAAGGGTTGGGACACAGGTGAGCCAAAGAAGTAATCTGGGCATTTCTGAGTCAAGTTTGCTGTTCATTAACATTTCTTTGGGATGGGCTATCTCCAAATCTGTTGGGGGCTGTATCCTGGGCTTCATTAACATTTCTTTGGGATGGGCTGTCTTCAAATCTGTTGGGGGCTGTTTTCTGGGCTTCATTAACATTCGGAGAGTTGCTCAGCTTTTCCGGAAATTCATTCTCAACATGGCCTCCGTTTTTTTATTTCACTGGATATTAGACCCGATTTACCTAACTACACTGACTACCTAACTTTAAATCTGGCTTCACTATCAACCTGTGGTTAAATTTTTTTTAATACATCGGCGACTGAACTCAGGCGCACTTAGTCACTGAGTGCCCAGCCTTTATTGTATTTGCTTTACAGACAGGGTCTCACTAAGTTGCTGAGGCTGCCTTTGAACTTGTGATCTTCCTGCCTCAGACTCCCCGGCAACTGGGATTACAGGCATGTGCCACCACATCCACCTGTGGACAAATATAAAACAAGGTTTGGGAGTAGATTATGGGAAGTCTGAGTTTCTGCATTATACCCAAACAGACCAGAACAAACCAAGATAGAGTCATTCAGGCTAAGCACCACCTCATCAAACTGAACCCCCAAACAGGCCAATTCTTCCTGAAAACAAGAAATTCCAGTATACCCCAGTCCCTGTGATAAGAAAGTCCCTTCTGCTGGAACACTCCCAAAAGTGTAACCTGATGTTAAACAAGTAGCTTTTTCCTCCCTATTCTTCTGTTTTCTTGTTTCTACTTGCAAAACTCACTGTTCTGCCACTGCCCAGTGGGAGCTGGAATTCTATTCCAAAGAAAGGAGGCGGCCTCCATTCAGGCATGAACAAAAGTCAATTCAATTCATAACTAAATTTGTTGTAATTTCATCTCTTGACAGCATGCAGGCTGCTATTTTTTTCTATCATGATTATCATTATAATAATTCTTGTTTGTTTGGGGTACTGAGAATTCAAGCCAGAAGTACACTACCCCTGAACAAGATCCCCTGCCCTTTCAACACCCTTTTTTTTTTTTTAAATTTAATTTTGAGACAAAAGTCTCACTAAGTTGCTGAGTATCTTGTTAAGCAGCCAAGGCTGGCCTCGAACTTGCAGTCCTCTTTCCTCAGCCTCCTGAGTCCCTGGGATTACGTGCATGCACCACCATGCCCAACTACAACAATAATAATGCTTCTATATTTCTTTACTTGTCTTCGTTCATATATTGCCAGGGTGGGAATTAGCCCCTGCATGTAGGCTTTGCTCACCACACCACTTTGTGCAAAATAAAAATATTAATAATAAGTAACATAACAACATAAAATTAAAGATGCAACAGAAATCAGAAAATGTGACCTGGGCCTCCTCCAACTCAGACCTTTTAGAGATCTGAAAATGAAACAGGCCCCGCAGCCCAGGAGCCTCCCGGGGTCTTCTATCCCCCTCGGAGGAGTCGTGGGGACCTCAGTGGGGACCCAGGCGAGAAATGTGGCAGGGATGTTCTGCATGTTCTGACAAGTCCAGGAGGAAACACGGTCCCTGGGGAATTGAGAGCCCAGCATGCCACCTGATTAATCACCAGAGGAAAGAGCCCAGATGGTGCGATGGGGAGGGCACAGGGAACACACAGGGAGAAATGTGCAGCCAACAGGCACCCAAACAAAGGGGCCAGCGAGCAGGGCTGGGGACTGTGGAATCTCCCTGTGCACGTGGGCCCAGGACAGCAGGAGCGCGCCCCACCGGCCTGTCTTCACTTGGGGGTTAACGGCTGGGGTTCCTTCTATGTCAGGGCCTTCTGACCTGGACGGAGGCAGAGCTTACAGCTGTGGCTCGAATGATAGAAGCGCACATCTGTTTCTCAGCAGTTCGAGGGGTGCTGCTGTTCCACGCCGATTTCCTGTGGAGTGTAAAAGTCACAGGTGTCACAGATGGGGCAGGGGTGTACAGCACAGGGTGAAAATGATAGAGCTGAACACGAGGGACAGAAAAATGGGGGGCATTTCTCCTACATTCAGGAGGAAAAAGAAAAACACCAAAATGAGAGCATTCTGGAACGAGGTGAGGTTGCTTTGTGGCTGTTTGGTTTTGTTTTGTTTGTACCAGGGATTGAACCCAGAGGTGCCCTAACCACTGAGACACATCCCCAGCCTTTTATTGGTTCATTTTGAGACAGAGTCTCCTTAAGTTGCTGAGGCTGGGTTTAAAGGAGTGATACTCCTGTCTCAGCCTCCTGAGACACTGGAACTATAAACTTGCATCTGTTACTAAAAGCTCAGTCCTTGTCCCCCATACCAATCCAACAAAGAGGACTCAGATTGAGAAAAAGGAAAAAGAAGTTTTATTGCTTTGCTAGCCCAGGAGAAGCCCTGGGGGCTCGGGTCCCTCTAGAGGCTGTGATTCTGCCCGTCAGCAGGAACAGGGGGACTTTTAAGTGGTGATTCAAAGGTGAGGATCCCCATGTTCTGGGTCAGGAGTTGTAATTTGCTTGTTAATTTGGGAAATAGCCATTGTTGAGATCTTCTGGTGTCCTCCCCAAAGTCTGAATTACTTCCTTCCAGTGGTGGGTGTGAGATTAGGGTTGGGGAAAGAGTAGGAAGGAGGAGGGAGAGAGGAATAGAAGTATGTCCTTTTAAAAGTAAGTCACAGTGGCAGAGCAGCAGGGGCTAAATTCAAAGCATAAAATGGGCCACTGTTGCAGGTCCAAATTTCCTTCCTCCCTTCCTTCCTTCCTTCCAGAGGCCCTAGAATTCAACCTCCAAATACATCAAGTACACTTCACCATCTTCCAAATACATCCCCACATCCTCACTGAAGGAACAGGGCTCTATGAGGTAGATTAAACAGAAATATAGAAATAAGTTATAGTGGGTAATAAAAGTAGTCAACCAGGGAATTCATTGAGCCCAATTTAGTTATAAATTTCTTTTAAAGTTAAGCTAAATACAAAGAAAAGGCAATTAGGTAGAATCTTTTAGCGCTGTGCTGCGTGACTTTGAACAATCATTCCCATCTAGCCAGGACTTCTAGGAGAAATCTCAGGGTTCAACCACCTCAACTGATCTGCCACTTTATCCCCCAATCTGTTTACTCACAAATATCTAAGAAAATAGGATGAAATAATTTTTGCCTTTCTGTAGGGAAAACAAAAATCTCACATATGTAGATTTTCATGAGGATCTCACAGCAGGATCTCAGCCAGGCCCAGTCCAACTTATTTCTTGGTTGAAAAGTCAAGTTTACAACAGCCTGGGGAAATGCCTGGGGTCTAGACAGAGGCACTATGAGAACACCCCAGGTCTCAGAGCCACCTGCTTGTGACATAAGGATGCCTTCTGAGAGGCCCACAGAGATAGAAGCCAGATTTTAGACATCTTTGCCCTGGATGGTTCAAGGGCCCTCAACACTACTATGTGAAACATTTATTCTTGAAAATCCTGAAAAGTTATTTCAAAAGCTGCCACTTGGAGGTTGAGCATCTTTTGGTCTTTTGTACTTAACCTGATTTTTTCTGGGAGCTCTTCCAGTGTTTCCGTTTTATGCAAATCGCTCTTTGGAGGTTTCTCTGTCATCACAGGCCTCTGAATTCAGACTATCTTCTGGCTTTTGTTTCTGGGCCCCAGTGAAACTCTATTGTGATGCAGAGACAGACAAGGGAAGTGAAGGTGACAATCATTTCAGAAAATAAAGCATTCCTGCTCTCATCAACTCCTACCACAGGACTACAGATGCCCTCTGCAGGAAAGGAGGGGGAGACCAAACAAGGGAACATACTGCAGGGTTCCCTCCCAGCTCAGAAAAAAAGATGACAAAGGAACTTTGAAATGGCAGGTAGAAGCAGCTGGTATTTACCAAGTAAGGGCTCACTTCATTTCCATTAATCATGTCTACAGAACAGAGATGCTCGGATTGTGGTCCGGAAACCCAAGACATGTGGGGGAGGTAGGTACGGGGTCTTTTCCAGAGATGACATGACTCGGAACATCACAAGAGACTGGATGCAAAAGCAGTTATGAAAATCGAGCCATCTCCTGCTGAGCCGGATGTTGAGATGTGCAAAAACTGTAAAGTCAAGGCACTCTTTCCCCTCACGTGTTTTCTTTTGGCAAATAAATCCTTTTCACAAAAATGTGACATTTAGGGCCAATAAACTGAACAGGCCCTTCACAGAAGAAATATGATTGGTTAGCAAATGTATGAAAAAATGTGTTCAACATTTCTAGCAATTAGGGAAATGCAAGTTAAAACTACACTGAGTTTTGTATTTATTTATTTTTTTAGTTGGACACAATACCTTTATTTTATTTATTTATCTTTATTCGATGCTGAGGACTGAACCCAGGGCCTCACACATGCTGGGCAAGTGCTCTAGCACTGACCTACAACCCCAGCTCTACACTCAGATTTCATCTCACTCCAGTCAGAACGGCAATTATCAAGATACAAGCTACATAAGTGTTGGCATGGGGAACAAGGCACACTCATACTTTGCTGATAGGACTGCAAATTGGGGCAACCACTCTTGGAAAGCAGTATGGAGATTCCTCAGAAAAACTTGAAATGGAACCACCATTTGACTCAGTTTTCTCACTCCTCAGTCTATACCCAAAGGACTTAAAATCAGCATACTAGTGACACAGCCACAATAATGTTTATAGGAGCTCAATTTAAAATAGCTAAACTATGGAACCAACCTAGATTCCCTTCAACAGATAAATGGATAAAAAAAATGCTATATAAACACAATGAAATATTACTCAACCATAAAGAAGAAAGAAATTATGGAATTTTCTGGAAAATGGAAGGAGTTGGAAAATATCATGCTAAGTTCAATAAGCCAATCCCCCAAACCAAAGGCCTTGTGTTTTTTCTGATATGTAGATGTTAACATAAGGTAGAAGGGAAGAATAGGAATTCACTGGTTTAGACAAAGGGGAATGAAGGAAAGGGAGGGGCAGTGGGAATAGGAAAGACAGTGGAATAAATGGGACAGAACTTTCCAATGTTCATATATGAACACACGACCATATCATGTCCAACCACAAGAATGGGAAATTAGACTTCATGAATGCATGTTATATGTCAAAATACATTTTACTGTCATGTATAACTAAAAAGAATAAAAATTTTTTAAAAAGGATCTTTTATGTTAACATGCTATGGTGTTCATACTGTTAATTTAAATGAGTTAATAAATTTTAAGTCTCTGCAAGATAATACAAGTGGAAGAAATGATTTACAGTAGAGGGGATAGAGAGAGAAAAGGGGAGGGGAGGGGAGGGGGGATAGTAGAGAATAGGATAGACAGCAGAATACATCAGTCACTAGAACGGCAATATGTAAATCAATGGAAGGGTAACTGATGTGATACAACAATCTGTATACGGGGTAAAATTGGGAGTTCATAACCCACTTGAATCAAACTGTGAAATATGATATATTAAGAACTATGTAATGTCTTGAATGACCAACAATAAAAAAAATAAAAAATATCAAAAAAAAAATTTGAAGTCTCTGGTTATGATTTTTAAAATGATAAAGATCAATGGATAGAATACATGTAAACAAAAGCTCTTGGGGGTAGGGGTACATATTGATATATTTAGGGGGGTCCTGGAGGTCAAACCCAAAGCCTTCGTGCATGCTAGGCAGGCCGTCTAATTCAGAACTACATCCAAGCCCATATTTTATTTATTCTTTTTTTTTTTTTTTGAGACAGGGTCTTCCTAAGTTGTCCAGGCTAGCCTCAACCTGGTGTTGGGGTGCAGCGGAGCGTCGGAGGGGAGAAACCACACAAGAGACTCACTTCATGCAATCGCAGGGGGGAAGTTTATTGAGGATCCTGTTCCAGCGTGCTGGGACTCTGTGCTCACTCAAGAAGGGAGAGCAGCCCAGAGCCCAGAGCGGAGGTCAGGTGGAGCTTAAGTACACTTTTTGGAGAGGGTGGGGGGCTTTGCATACATCAGAACAAATCATCATGAGGCGCGGGAAAATTGAACAACAACCCTGAGTCAGGATTAGTGCATACATTGGCGGGAACAATTAGGGCAGAGATGATTGGTCATTTCTAAGTGGGGTACACATTTAAACTGATTGGTTCTGGGGCCTAGATGCGTACGTGCCATGCTACCTAGAGCCCTTAGCTATTAATCAACCAGGGAATCAATGGAGACATTTACTAGGCAGTTCCCTCATTGTTCTAACAACTTTACAGGGATTACAAGTTCCGGGGATAGCAGAGGAATTGTAACAATAGACTTGTATGATTGTAACAATTGTCTTTTACTTTTTAACCCAATCCCTGCACTTTGGAAACTTTAGGATGCCTGGTCTTTTACACTTTAACTCAGGCTCTGCGGCTTAGAATCAGCTTGGAAATTTTACCTTTACACTGGTGATACTCCTGCCTCAACTTCCCAACAAAGCCATCCATAATAATTTTTTAAAATATTATTGTGCTTCTTATACCCTCATTTATATATTTATGCGGTGCTGAGGATGGAACCCAGTGCCTCACACATGCTAGGCAAGCACTCTGCCACTGAGCTATTATAATAATTTGTAACAGTGTGGAATTAAAAGAGAAAATGTGGAATTAAAAGGTCTAAGAATCAGTCCCACAGGCCAAATCTAACCTGTCTGATTTGTGAAACAGGATGTACTGGCACACAACTACATTTGTTTCATATACAATTAATGGGTCAAATACAATGTGTATATTTAAATAAAGTTGTACTGGAACACAGTCACGCCTATGGGTTAACATGTTGTCCTTTTTTTTTTTTTTTTTTTTTTTTTGCTACACGGGCATAGTTATAGTTATTACTTGCAAAGCCTTAAATATTGACTATGTGGTTCTTTTTAGAATTTATAGTGGCCAGATGCAGGGATGCATACCTATAATTCCAGTAGCCTGGGAGACTGAGGCAGGAGGATCGTGAGTTCAAAGCCAGCCTCATTAAAAGTGAGGCACTAAGCAATTCAGTGAGACCCTGTCTCTAAATACAATTTAAAAAAGGGCTGGGGATGAGGCTCAGTGGTCAAGTGCCCCTGAGTTCAATTCCCAGTAAGCCCAGAAAAAAAGAAATGATAATGAAGGTGGTAGTGGTGGTGATAAGCCACCCTAATTAGCCATCTTCCATGAGCCAGGCACTGTGTGCCAGGGGCGGTTTACACAGACCTAATAGCAAGTGAAAGAAATATATATGTTTTTTTTTTTCGCATCCTAGGTCCATGGATGAAGCACCATAAAACATAAAAGACAAGGAGCCCTTCCTACGGAACTGATGACCCTAGGATGCAGGTCAACGCCTACACTGTATGCCTAGGTTTGACGGGGAGTGACAGTCACAGGAAACAGGCTCGAGTACCAATAGAGGTGATCCAACAGCCATGCAGAACGGGGAGAAAGCACAGCCTGTCTGCTCAGATCCTTCTCAGAGTCTCTGTGTCTTCAGTGGTAAGAATGTGCCTTCCCTGGGAGTAAAGGGAGGAGACCTCTCAGACAAGGGCCTTTGACCCAGTCCAGACAAGCACACGGCAAAAGCTGAGAGGGACCTTCCTGCTGCTATTCTCTCAAATGCCAAGGTACCAGATTTCTGAATAGTGTATTCTGAATCCCGACAAAATCAATCTTCCTAATAACTCCATGAGGGAGACCCTGTCTTCATCTTCACTACATACAGAAAAAAAGAAAAAGAAAAATTAAAGCTCACAAAGTAGAGGTGCTTTCAGGTCCCAAGGCTGTCCCGGTGAAGAAGGCCATACCATGCAAACGCAAGATGCACTCCAAGATCAACCAGGAGCCAATTCAAGTATGAAAAGGAAACATGGTTAACTTTTCATAAAGCCTTCTTGCACTCTGATTTATACTGCCCAAATCCAGGAAAGGAACCTCCCCACTGACGACAGCACAGGAGTCCAGTCATTTCCACTGGACGGGTGGTGGCTAGCATCATCAGCTACCTGCTCCCCAAGGTATCTGGCCAGTGTGGACACAGAGCAGAGGATGTTCCTGGAGCCCATCACTGAGGAAGCCTTATAAAGCTGAGCCCGGGCTCACCGTAGAAATGAGCATGAGGTTAGAATTTTCTTTTTAATGCATATGTACTTAAGATGTCAATTTGTGAAGGTTTACAAAAAAAAAAAAAAAAACAAACCAAAAATAAAAAGCAGGACCACATAAGCATTAGAGGGAATTTAGGGACACTTTGATACATAGAAGAACCCCATATTATATTCTCATGGCAACATCTTAAAAGTCTTCTTTTTTCTTAAAAAAAATGTAGCTAATCGGGCACGGTGGTGGCACATGCCTGTAATACCAGCAGCTAGGGAGGCTGAGGCAGGAGGATTTCAAGTTCAAAGCCAGCCTCAGCAAAAGCAAGGCACTAAGCAACTCAGTGAGACCCTGTCTCTGAATCAAATACAAAATAGGGGGGGAGGATATATGGTTCAGTGGTCAAGTGCTCCTGAGTTAAATCCCTCATACACCTGGCCCCGGCAGCTAAAAAAAAAAAAAAAAAATTCATGCAGCTATATTCCAATCAGCCCAACCCCATATTGACTGCACCATAAAATGTGCTTAAAACATTTCCTTAAATCCCTGTCTCATTCCATCCCCCTTGCTAACCCATGATCGTTCCTCTCATTCTCCCTAACATTTTGAACGTGGGGTGTATTTATTAAAATCAATATATATTTAATTTAGCAGTGTTTTTAAATCTCCAAAATGACTCTGCACATCATATAATCAATAGCATCCTTATTATAATCATTGCTTACATGACAAAAACAGGAAAATTAAGATTCAATCAACAAGAAAGTCTCTTCTGAGATACCCCACCATGAACTGGAACAAATCACACTAGCTATAAAATGCATCATTTCAATAGAAATGTTTGATTTTTAAAATACCTCTTGATAATTTGGGGTCAACATACCTTATATGGTAAATTATCATAAGTGGTGTACTAAGAATTGTAATGCAAAAATAAATAAATAAATAAATAGACAAATATTTTAAAAAATTAAAATAAAACATCTCTTGAATATTCAATAACTGAGAAATCAAATTGCCAAACATGTGTGAGGCCCTGGGTTCCATCCCCAGCACCACAAAAAGAAAAAAAAAATGTAAAAATCTCATATAAATCACTAAAATACAAGGGGGTATGAAGTGGGACCCTGCAAGGTAATGGATTTCCCAGGGGGCAAAGGAACAGAGACATCTTCCAGTTAAAGGGAATTGTTTTCAGAAAAAGAAAATTGAGATACAGAAACAATCCAATGTATCAGGGTCTTTCAGGATAACCTGTTGGCACATTTCAATTCTTTTACAACATCAGAGAATCTCGAGTCAATGTAGTAATTTCTAAATTTTGAAGAGATGAGAATTTCTGTTAACAAAAACAACAACAAAAAACAGAGTTCAAAAGAGTATAAATAAAAAGTGTAGTAATAAAAAAAAATGTAGATACCCTCCCCAGAAGCCACCTTTAGTAACAGTTCTTCCAAATCCTTCCAATGAGGATGAGGCATAGAGAGAAAGAGAATGCACACACAAATATGTTCCTGTCTCCCATAAACTGAAACAAACCGAATACCACACCAAGTCGACCTCTGGCTTTTTTTTTTTTTAACTCATTATGCAGATTGAAAACCATTCTAGATCAATACATGGAAATGCCTCTTTTTCCTATAAATGCCTGCCTCATGCCCCATTACACAAGTATGGTCAATTTAAAAAAAAAAATCACAGATATTTAGGTTGTTTCCAGTCTCATGCTTTTCCAATAGCTGCCTCAATGGCCTTCTCTGAACCTCAGCCTTGGTACCGACCTATAGGTTTGTCCACAGGATAAATTTCCAGAAAGAGCATCGCTGAATCAAAATGCGTACATAATTTTACTGTGGAAATGGACAAATTTCCTCTCAAAAATCACTGATATATATTCCCACTGGCATGGTTGCAGCCTGGTAGTAATTCAGCAAGAAAGTACTTTGATCCACATCCTTATCAACCTAGTGTTTTGTCAAACGTGTTCGTCTTTCCCAATCAACATGAGATAAATAATGTTGTGGTTTTGAATGTAAGGGACTTTAAAACAACAACTGTTACTACTATTGCTATTCTTATGAGGGCTCATTAGTAGCCATAGTCTTTTTTTGGGGGGGGGCAGTGCTGAGAATTGAACTCAGGAGCACTCCATCACTAAGCCACATCCCCAGCCCTGTTTTGTTTAGAGACAGGGCCTTGCTGAGTTGCTGAAGCTGGCTTTGAACTCACAATCCACTTGCCTCAGTATCCCCAGCCACTGGGATTACAGGTGTGCACCACCTCACGGGCACAGCCAGGTCCTTCATGAACTGGCCTCTGGCCTACCTTAACCTACAGTCATCTTCATTACAGCTTCAGCCACTCCTTAACCACCATGTCCTAGTGTACCATATATAGGACACCTAGGCCAATGTACACAACAAATATATACGTTAACCTGTACTCCGTTTTTCTATAGGGATTCTATGGATGCTGGGATATAATGGATTAAAGAATTAAGTGGCATTTTTTGTGCACACGTCTTAGCACATGCTCGTCTTCTATGTAAAATGCTATCCCCTCTGAAATGTCATGGCTGGTTCTCATTTGCCTGGGAATAATCCCCCACTCAACCCAAATACCCATTATATTTCAGTCTTAACCTCTCGTAATCTCTCTCCACACACAAGCCTAGAGTCAGGTTTCATTAGTTCTTCCTTTCACACCCAGATGCACACATCTTTTTTTTTCTTTTTTTTGGGGGGGCAGGGTGGGACGTGGGGTGGGTGGCCGGGGGATGGTACCATGGATAGAACTCAGGGGCACTTGAATACTGAGCCCCATGCCCAGCCCTATTTTGCATGTGATTTAGAGACAGGGTCTCACTAGGTTGCTTAGCACCTCACTCTTGCTGAGGCTGGCTTTGAACTCGAAATTCTCCTGCCTCAGTCTTCCTAGCCACTGGGATTCCTAGCTTGCACCGCGGGTCCGGTATGCACACATCTTTCAAGACCTTTGTTTTGTGGCAGCCTGTAACTTCATCCCTCCCCCTGGAGTATTGGAAGACACCTTTGTAGGGCAAAAGTCTCAGCCTCTTAGGGCACTCATGAGCACAGAGTCCAAACACCTTAATGGACAGAACATATCTGCTGAGTCCTTTGGATACAGGCTCACAGACACCACCCATATGAACGCATACTCAATTACAACACATTACCTAGGCATTGAATCATAAGAGCTCAGAATATATTAAGGAAAAAGACAGTGCCAACTCTACAGACATATCGTGGGTAATAAGTAGAAGAATTTGAATTTTCTCTTACAGAAAATATATTATTTTCCATCACAAAACTTGATGGAAACATAAAAATCATTTATTCTAACAAGTTTTGGACAGGTATTAAATTCACAATTTCTTGTATATTAATCATTTATACATCTTGCTAAATAGTTAGACCTTAATAAGATGCCTACGTCTCTATAAAACTGCAACAGCTGATGTAATGAATGGCCAAATCACGCTTTTAATATTCTTCCATTGTTAATGTTTTTTTCATTTTTATTCCAAAGAATTTTTAAACCAATTAATAAAAATTCTTAGTCTCACATCAAATCCAATTGCTATAAAAACAACTTATTACCAAAAAGAGCTGGGAAGGAAATGAACAATATATAAGAAAAATTTTATTACACACTTGGCATAAAAGCAACTACCTTTCGCTATGAGATTTTCAGTTCTGTGCTTTTCTACGGTATCATACACAGTAAAGGCGGTTCATATCCATTCACCACCACGCCACCACGCCACCACGCCACCACGCCACCAACTGTACTTTCGTCACTCTCATGAACTATTTCATATTTTTAAAAATATTTTAAAGTTGTTGATGGACTTTTATTTTATTTATTTGAATGTGGTGCTGAGAATAGAACCCAGTGTCTCATGCATGCCAGGCAAGTGCACTACCACTGAGCCACAACCCCAGCTCCCCCAGAACTCTTTCATTTAATACATCCCAACTCTGAGGGGCTACGTCATTTTGTCATTTACTTTTTAGAGCTGAAAAGTCTAGCTGCAAGCTTAACACAAGGAGGTACTGTTTGGTCCCCAGCTGTCTGATGGAGACTTGAACAATGATCTGTCCTGTTCCATGGAGCATGCAAATAAAACAAATGTTATTTGAAACTTAAGTGTAACATGAAACTCTCCATCAAGCCAGTAACCTGACCGTACCTACTGATGGGCAGTTGCATCCTTAAGGGGATACAGCATGGTAGGAAAAGAAATTTCAATATTTGTCATTGATACATTATGTTTAGCATTGGAATGTACTCCAAAAATAATAATATATGTGAATACAGAGTGGAATACTCATTCTATTTACTTTATCTACTCTCTAAAACCCAAGATGTGCTCATCTGTGTGACCTGTGTATGCTAAAAATATCCCTTTCTGTCTTCCCATAAGTAAGTTCATTATGAATCAGGGATTCAAATGTAAGCCCTTTTAGTTAATGTTTAGTTAATGTGACTCTACTGTACCTGCCAGATCTTGAGGAAGGCCACGTGCTTTCCAAAGTATTCACATTTTACTGAAATACTGAATGCTAACTTCTGCTCTTGATAAGAACCAGAATGGTAGCCTCAGGTAAGGTTCTTACTGTCTGCATTACTGATCTTGCTGGGAGATTTTCCAGAATTTGTGTATCTATGGCATATAAATATATGCCTGTTGTGAGAGATTAAGACAACACATAGGTGTAAGCGAACACAGTGATCACCCTCTGTCCTCTTCTAGCCATTATTGCCCCGTAACCCTGAGGAAACACAGTTTTGTTCCTCTTTTTGTCAAATTTTTAAAATAAATATACAAACATATGCAGAGATATGCATATATATTTAGGCAGGTCCTGAAATTCATTTATAAGGCACAAATAAGATCAATCTCCACATAGCTCTGCCACTTTCTTCTATCTCCCAACAACACATAAGACATTATTCCATGTCATTATACACATTTATGACACTTGAGGGTACATAATATTCCACATTTTGGGCATGCCATAATTTTAATTCAACCTTTCCTCCATCGACAGATGATGTGATTCTACTTTGTGTATGTAAAAACACAGCAGTGCCTTCCACCAATCAATCATCCCCTAAGCAGTTCCATCGGAGAGATGTAAAGACACAATAATGTGCCTTTTGAGGAAGAAGGCTCCGAGATCTAAAACTGTCTGGCATTGAATTATCATCTCTTAATTTCCTTAGAAAAAAAAAATCACTCTCTAGCAAAAAGCCTGACCCATGCTCAAAAGCCAACAGAGGGTTGCTGTTATTCAAAGAGCTTTGTATCTGGCCAAATACTTAGAAGGACTTTTCAAAGAGAACAGGAGTCAACTATCAGAAAGGATGTGAGCAAATGGTTTTCTCTTAGGATGTACAACCTGTGAATGCACATCGCTGGTGGCCATGGTGCATGATGATAGGGAAGGGGGATGAATTTATCCCTTGGTGCACCTCCAGGGTTTTAGGGACCTAAACCTTACTTAAATTTGTGCATGTTGATTCAACCTGTCTTCTACCCTTTCTTACATTCCCTCCACTTTGAGAGGGTCCTCAAATAGCTGCTATATAAACACGTGCCCATCGAGCACAGGGACAGCTAGGCACTTACCTTTTGTCCTGGAGAGAAGCAGCAACAGTCAGAAAGAAATGTGGCACTTCCCCTTTGGGAAGTCTCTGCCATCCCCCTCCACTCCCTTCTTGGGTTCAGTAGCCTTGAAGAACCTAGAGGTCTCAGAACTTCCAAGAAGTGAAAACCACAGGAATCGCTGCTTTGCATTCCAAGCCATCTGCTCGCCTACAGTGAGAGCCGGTGACACTGTCACAACAAGTAAGGCCCACCACCTGGTTAGAGCTAATGCCAGAATGAGGTCTGGTGAATCTGTGGCTCATCACCTAACCCAGGGGAGGGCTTGGAGGGCACCCAAAGGAGGCAAAGACATGGAAGCAGGCAGCAAATGGAAAGTACAGTGGGATTTGCAAGAAGATGTGCCCCTTCCTTGCCTGATGGTATGTCCAAAGCTATTGAGAGGAACATTACTCCGAGCCCTATAAAGAGCTTCCTACTTAGAAAATTATCAGAATACAAGCTGAGACTCCCGAAATGCCTCCAGTAGAAAATAAACAGAAGTCAACAGAGACTTGAGTCTCTGGGATCCATGCATTTAGGTGATGGGGATAATCACAGAGACAGACTGCTAGTGCTTGTCTTCATTGTGATGATCCTGTTAGTCTGTCCTCTTCCTAATGGCACTGCACCTGGGCTACACAGAAATGCACCGGAGAGAAACGAACCAACGTCCAGAATTCACATTTTCCCTTGACGCTTCCAACTGTGTTGCCTCAGTTTCCAGAGACACCAGGGTTCTCAACATCCTAGAGCAGAGATTAGATCTTCCCAGCCACATGGGCCTCTTACTCTCAATTTTAGCTGCCCTACGAGAGAATCCCTCCTTCCCTCCCTCCCTCCCTCCCTTTCTCCCACTCTCCCGGGGCTCTTGGTATGGTTTAGATGTGAGCTGTCTCCAGAAAAAAATGATGAGGAGAAGTGAGGATGAGAGTTGTAACTTCATCAGTGAATTAATCCATTTGATAGATTAATAATGAGAATAGACAACTGAGTGGTAATAGTAGGCAGGTGGGGGTGACTGGAGGAGGGATGTCACTGAGGAGGGGCATGTTCCAAGGGATTATCTCTTCTCCCTGGCTCTGCTTCCCTGCTGACATGAGCTGCTTTCCACCACCACACCCTTCCACCATGATGTTCTGCTTCATCTTGGGCCCAGAGAATGTAGGAAAATAGAAGGACTGATCCTCTGAGACAGTGGGCCCAAGTTAATTTTTTTATTCTCAGTTATTCTTTTTTTTTAATACTTATATTTTAGTTTTAGGTGAACATAATATCTTTGTTTTAATATTTATTTTTTGGTTGGACACAATATCTTTATTTATTTATTTTTATGTGGTGCTGAGGATCGAACCCAGTGCCTCATGTATGGCAGGTGAGAGCTCTACCACTGAGCCACAACCCCAGCCCCCTCTTCTCAGTTATTCCTGTTAGGTATTTTGGTCAGAGCAACAAAAAGCTGACCAACAAATGAACTTCATACATGCCACGCAGTCTACATTTTAACTCAGACGATCATAACTATGTATCCACATTTCACTGAAAATTCTTCTAGAATTTTTTGTAAGACCTACTAAAAAAAAAATGGTAGGTTTCTACACATGGGTGTCTGCACACATGAATCACTGCCCCCAAAATTGGTAATTCCAATCACCAAATGGCTTCGGAATGGTGTTAGGGATGTTTGTGATTAGCAGCTCCAAATATGAATTGCCAAAAATGTTTTCCTTCAGCTAATAGTAAGTATAATTTTCATTCCTAGAACATAAAGTCTGGAGTGATAAAATATTACAGTAAGAACAGTCCTTCAAGAGAAGTAAGGTGTGATTCATAGATAGCAGCTCCTTGGCCCAGGGCAAAATCATTGCCAAACTTCCTCAACCTCTGCCTCTCCGTCCGGTTCAGGATCACACTGGACATGTTCAGCTATTTCTCCTGATGTCCTGAGAAGAGAGACAGGACAAATATGAATGTGGCAGACAGGTCAAGGTCAAGGCACAATATCTAAGCTCCTGCTAGGGACAAGGCTCACACACTAGGTAACCCAGAAAAAGAAAGCTGGGATATGGAAATGTTTACCATGGACTAGGCAGTGACCCAGAAACAGGGAAAGGACACAGAATTTAAAGCAGCAGCTGACAAGGGCACTGACAATTGAATTTTGCAAACATTAAAGCTAAGTCCTTTGGTATGGAAAACACAAGGGGGTAGTGGGCTATTGGATCCTTTCTCTTCCTTGAGTTGCCTGCATCCTGCCCAGTGAGGGGCCAGATTAGAGGGCTCCAATCCACCAAAGAGCTTCCCAAAACACAGAGAAACACTGAGAGCCTTCCCTGCAGTGCAGCTAATCACTGACAAAGCTGAGACCCTGCTGCCACAGCTGGTAGCCTCTGAGTCTCCGGAAAGATGGAGGAGAAGAGGAAAAAAAGAGAGCCTTGATGAGCTCTGGCTTTATCAGCTGTAAGTCCTCAAAGATCCCTGGCAGGAGGACAAATGCCTGGACACAGCCCTAGTCCAGCACAAAGCCCTTTCTGGCTTGAGGACCGAAAACCATTTTCCAGGGTAACACCTGCCTAAATCCTGGTCCCTGCCTAACCTCTGTAAAGAGAAGACCTGTGGCTGGAAACATGGGGAAGGTCAGTGTGTGTGCGCGCGCGCGCGTGCGTGCGTGCGTGCGTGTGTGTGTGTGTGTGTGTGTGTGTGTGTGTCTGTCTGTCTCTCTCTCTCTCTCAAAATAAAGTCCTTGTTTGGTAGCCCATCTTCCCTAACAGCCCACCTTAACAGACTTGTTTGTGGTGGTCAAAGTGATGTCACCTACAGTTTAGCAAACACCTTTAGAAGAAGGGGGGCTGGGTGGGCACATACCTAAACCATGGAATTAATTACAGGCCTCTGCCAAGAAGCAAAAACTGGGCATCCAATTCCTCTCTCTCCGAGGCACGTCTGAGCTTCCCACAACCCTATCAACATAATGGCATGTGATTAAACTGTCTTATTCTGTTAGGCCTGTAACAGACATGGGAACAAAAAAAGTCATAATCCTACCAAAAAGCTGTCATATTCTGAGGGCTATTTAACAAATTGATTTCCCAAAAAGAAGCAGGTATTGCTGCACATTTATATACCACCCCCACGCGTTTCTCTTAAGTGAATGCAAATTGGCCTCTACAGAATTTGTCTAATGTGTTAATAAAAAGATTTCTAAGACCAGCCAAGCTACAAAGTCCTGCTTAAAAAATAAGGCAAACTTTCCTTACTCCTCATTATTTCCCTTACTTTTTGTATAAATATAAAAGATAACAGTTTCCTTTTCTTTTCAAGCCAATCATTTGCTTTTGAAGGAGGAAAGAATATCAATCACTTAACCTCCAAGAGGGTCCCAAAGCCACATTAAGTCAGATAAGGGCCAGGAGCCCTGATGTCTGGACCCAGGGTATTCTAAAACAGTTGCTTTTGCATATAAATTTTATAAAAATCTTATCTGTATCTATAATACTATTTACCACCTTGACAAATCCATATGGAAAGTGGGCTTCCCCCTCAGCACTTTCCAGAAGAATCACCAATCACAGTTACATGAATATATGATGTTCTTACCCTGAATAGGGCTACCATTGCACATCTGGGTTCCAGGGCAAATGGTCAAGGACTTATATAGGGTGTCACTGAAAGCCCTAAAGGAAATTCCAAATACGACTTTCAAGTCAAATCATTCCCAACATCTCTTCCAAACTTGGAGGCAAATCTCCCAGGTGTTCTGCTCTGGATGGGAAAGAAACAAATGCTGGTTTATGGTATATGTTATCTAACTGGTAAACTATGAATCATCTTTTTCTGGGTCCTAATGACCAATGACTGGTTCATTTGGGGTTAGTGGGTTTTGGAGACCTGTTTTGACTTGACGATGCGTGCATACACAATTAAAAAAAAATCAACATCACAGGTAGAAAAGGATGGACAATACAAATTAGACCCTCTTCCCTCATCTTTCCCAATACTATTCAGCAAAATGCATATGTAAATCCCATAGAAATTTACCCTCATCTAGATCCTGTTGTACGCTTTGTTCACCACCCCCATTAACAAGATATCTCGAGAAAATAGATATGGATAGATATATGGGTAAACATATGTATCTATTCATAGGGAGATGCTTTGCTAATTGTAACAGCTGCACATATGCTGCTATTTAACAGAGCATAATTTATTAAAACTGCCCCAATTAATGGGCTGTCAGGTTGCTTCCAATTTCTTTTTTTTCCAAATCCAAACACTGCTGCTACGACTAACCTTGACATGAGTCATTTTGAACTTGTGGACAAGCACCTCAGTACGGTAAGCACCTGGAGGGCAGAGTTGCCAGATCAAAGGGTATATCGCTCAACTGCAATGGACACAGCCTAGTCCCTTCACAGACACTATAACAGTTGGAAGTCCCCACTAGTGACATCTAAGATGACTCATTTCCCCATAGTCTCACCAGCTATTAATGGCACCGGCCAGTTTTAAAAGGCCATTAACTCTGGCACAGAGAACAATGAGAAGTATCGGAGGGCAGGTGTGGGTCAAATTTTCCTTCTGTTTGCTCACTAACTCCCACTTCTACCTGCCACCCGATAGCAGAGCAATTTAGATGGCAGGCATGGTGGGATCCTGCCAGAGAGCTGAGGTCTCTGCCACTCCTGAAGCGTCTTAAATGTCTTAAGCTCTCTCAGGGTTGGTTTCCTCATTCATCAGGTGGAAATGTATGCATGCATCCTTCCAATAAAAGCCAGTCCCTTCCCAGAATGGACTGCTGGAATGAGAAATCATACACTAGCCACTCACTAAAATGCACGGCACTGGCCAAAGCTTAGCAAATGCTTACAACGATTGCATTGCCGCTTGCAGCCCAACACGTGGTATCTAATCTTTCCAAGCCCAAATGAGAGGCGGTGGCGGTAAGAGACCTGACACATTGTCGGGCAGGCTGCCAAGAAAGGCCCACATCTAAGCCCCATCCATGTGCCTCCATGAGCAAGTATCCGAGACTGACAGACTCCACACTCTGGGGACCGAAATGAATTATGCAAATTTTTATTAATATTGATAAAATGCTAAAAAAGCAATAAACATGACGCTGTGCTAGAAATGATAAGCTAGAAGCCCCAACTGACATGCAGCCCTAGAGGGACAGCAATTGCTGCTCCCTTTCAAGAAAAAACTTGTTGCTCCACGGTAAGGAGCCTCCAAGATCCAAGCAACATTTGGGGTCACATCAAAGTTCATCTGCAGCCCCAAGGCTGCCCAAGTGGACTCAGAGGAGTCATCTATCAGGGAACCGTGGCTCCTGAGCTTCCCCTTGTGTGGGCTGAGACTGTTACATCTGCATCCTGTTCTGAGACTCTCCTGGCCAATCCTGACCCCCCCCCAACAACCCTTCTTCTGTATCAGACATTAACCTCCAATAAATACACTGCAACACTAACTTAGTGCCTGCATCCTTGAATTGGTTCAAAGACACAGATGGGGTAGTCGGATCCCTGAGGGGACCATAAGCACCCCTAATTTTAATGAAACCTTCTCACTGCTCAGAACTCCCGAGGCCTTGCTTTCTTTTTTGTGTGTGTTTATATGTGCATGTGTGCATGCACATGTTTGGGAAATGAACTCAGGACCTTAGCATGCTAAAAGCACACACTGCTATGAATTGCATCCCTGGACCCAGACCTTCCTTTCTGGTACTCTATCCTGTCCATCACAGGGCCCTGCGTGGAATCCTTCCCTGTCCACGTGTCTGCCTGCGTATGCTCGTCTCCCTGCCTGGCATTCCTCCTGCCCCCACTGATCACTTCAAATTCTCAATTTAGTAAACGCAGACATTTTTGTCCAATTCTTCACATGCCCTTCTATTTTGCTGAATTTTGACAATGTGATAATGTGGGTAGATGCTCTCGTGTTTAAAAAAAAAAAAAAAAGAGTGAGAGGGCGTCCGGGGAAATGAATCCATCTCCAGAAACCAGATAGGTCCCCAGAGGCAGGGAAACTCACACCCAAGTGCTTCTGATGACAAAGATCATGGTCATATTCACCACCCTCTGTTGCTTCTTCTAAAACCTGGTTCCCCAACCTGACTACTTCAGAACTCCAAGCTGCTTGGAATCTTACAAGCAAGTTTCGCTCTATTCTAGTCACCATTGCTCATTCTTGGCTTTGAAACTGCTCTGGGCTATTACACATGGCAATGCAATCATTGTAAGCATTTGCTAAGCTTTGGCCAGCAGGGGTGGCTCCTGAATGAAGTTGTATAAAACCTAAGGATCAGAGGTCACAGTGTATGTTTTCCCAGCACCTGGTGATACAGACTTCCCACAATACCAAACTATACTCAGTTTGAGAGCTCATATTA
Organism: Ictidomys tridecemlineatus; assembly: GCF_052094955.1. NCBI lineage: Eukaryota > Metazoa > Chordata > Mammalia > Rodentia > Sciuridae > Ictidomys > Ictidomys tridecemlineatus. Next base: position 84,421,901 of record NC_135489.1, on the reverse strand, counting down.
TGTCTTGAGACAGAGCCCCTCTGTTTGTGACATCACAATTAGCCACTTGTGGTGATGATTATAATGTCATGAACAAAGGATTATGGCTGGGAGTTGGAAACGAAAACAGCAGGGGCACTAACTGTGGTGAGGAAGTTCCTCTTGTCAAATAACAATCTCCAGGAATGGAGAACTGCAGGTTTGGGAAAAGAGCAGGATGGGGAGACTAATTGAGAGAAATTCATCTTTTTATTTTTTTATTTTATTTTTTTGTTGTTGGTGATACCAGGGATTGAACTCAGGGTCACTTAACCATGGAGCCATGTCCCCAGCCCCATTAGAGACTGAGTACTTTATTTAGAGACAGAGTCTCACTGAATTGCTTAGGGCCTCACTTTTGCTGAGGATGCTTTGAACTCATTCATGATCCTTCTGCCTCAGCCTCCAGAGAGGCTGGGATTGCAGGTGTGCACCACCATGCCTGGCCAAACCCATCTTTTGAGAGAAAGTTCTATGAGAACTGAACTGATAATTTTACCTGGTGAATAAACAAGGAACAATTACCAGGTACACTTTCCCTGGCCCGCCTGCTTTATCCAAATCTTTTTTTTAAGGTTGAATATTCCAACAAACTCCACGCCATTATTGTCAACACTTAGCAGCATCTGCTTTAAAATTTCTAGGCACACACTTTTTCTTGAACCCTCTGAGAGTAGGCTGCAGATATCATGTCCCTTCCATGCCAAATGCTTGAGTGAATGTCTTAAAACAAGGATGTGCTCTGATGTAATGATCGTAATGATATTCAGGAAATTGAACCTTGCTACGATGTGATCTAATTTATAGTCCATATCTGCATTTTACCAATTATTCGCCAAATTTATTTTATGCCATTTGTTTTCCTGACCTGATCACTTCCCAATAATTACAAAAAAAGAAACCATCATTCTTTGTCAACTTTCCTTCATTGTTAATAACATTGCTAATCCAAAATTTAGAACTTTAAAAAATTAAAATCCGGGGGAAATAAATAAATAAATAAACAAACAAATAAACATAACAAAACTCAAAACAGCTCCTGTTTCTTTACAGCTTACTGTGTGCCCATAGCAAGCACATCACAGGAGTTACCTCAATCCCTTGAAGACTCCATGGGTCATGAGTCCTTCCCGACCCACATTCTTCAGGAGAGGAGTGAAGCTTATATTGGAAGTCAAATCATATTCAGATCATTGCAGTAAGTCTGTATCAAGAACCTCAAACATCTTCATATGTTTTTGCCCAATAATTATACTTTTCATATATCTCTCTTAAGATAGTGATAATAACAAGAATGTGAAGAGATCACCTACAGAATAAGAGAAAATCTTTTCCAGCTGCACCTCATCCTGGATATACAAATAACTCAAAACACTGAACATCAAAAAATAAATAAATAAATAAAATATCCTGATCAATAAACGGGCAAAGGAACTGAACAGGCACTTCACAGAAGAAGAAAAACAATTGATCATTGATCAATAAATATATGAAAAATATTCAACATCTCTAGCAATTAGAGAAATGCAAATTAAAACTACACTGAGATTCTATCTCACTCCAGTCAGAATGGCAATTATCAAGAACGCAAGTAACAATAAATGTTGGTGAGGATGCGAGGAAAAGTACACTCATACATTACTGGTAGAGCTTCAAGTTGGTGCAACCATTATGAGAAGCAGTATGGAGATTCCTCAGAAAACTTGGAATAGAACCACCATTTGACCCAGCTATCCCACCCCTTGGTGTATACCCAAAGAACTTAAAATCAATATACTATAGTGATTCGGCCACCTCAATATTCATAGCAGCTCAATTCACAATAGCTAAGCTATGGAACCAAACTAGATGCCCTTCAACAAATGAATAGATAAAGAAAATATGGTGTATATACACAATGAAATATTACTCAGCCATAAAAAAGAATGAAATTATGGCATTTGCCAGTAAATGGATGGAACTGGAGACCTTCATGCTAAGCGAAATAAGCCAGTCCCCAAAAAACAAAGGCCGAATGTTTTCTCTGATATGCAGATGCTAACACACAACAAGTGGGGGCACAGAACAGAAGTTCATTGAATTAGACAAAGAGGAATGAAGGGAAGGGAGGGGATGGGAATAGGAAAGACAGTGGAGTGAATAGGACAGAACCTTCCATGTTCCTATATGAACACATGACCAGGGAAACTCCACATCATGTCCAACCTCAAGAATGGGAAGTTATACTCCATGTATGTGTAATATGTCAAAAAAACATTCTACTATCATGTATATTCAAAAAGAACAAATTAAAAAATTTGTGGGCTGGGAATGTGGCTCAAGCGGTAGCGCGGTCGCCTGGCATGCGTGTGGCCCGGGTTCGATCCTCAGCACCACATACCAACAAAGATGTTGTGTCTGCCGAGAACTAAGAAATAAATATTTAAGAAAAAAAAATTTGTTAAAAAATAGTGTTAATTGCAAATGGATCCAGGCATGGTGATGCATGCCTCTAATCCTAGCTACTTGGAAGGCTGAGGCAGGAGGATCACAAGTTACTGGCCAATCTTGAAAACTTAGTGAGACCCTGTATCAAAATGAAAACCAAAAGGTCTGGAAGTGTAGCTCAGTGGTAGGAAGGCTGCCTCACATGCACAAAGCCCTGGGTTCAATTCCCTTTACTAAGGGGGAGGGAAGGGGGGAGGGAAAGGAAGTCCCTCAAAAATACTTAGGAAGATGTTCCTTTCAACAATATTTATAATAGCAAATTACAAATGCACAACAATATGTTGAAAAACCTACTAAAACCTACTATCCATATAATAGGCTATTGCACAGATATTACAATTAGGTTTACAAAGACAGAGAAAATAGCTTAACTTGCTCTGTCAGGTAAGAATCACAGCATAAATTTAAACACATGGTTGTAGTTCAATTTTATAAAAAAGCTACACGCATATTTAAATTATTAGAAAGAAAAACACTAAAATATTTACAATGATCATCTCAGGGTGGTGAAATTCCCAGTGATTTTATTTTCTTTAAATTTCTTACTTTTTTTAACTTTTCTACAATGAAAATTTTAACACAGAAACATTTACTTTGAAAAAATTTAAGAGACTGTTGCCTTAAAATTGGTTTGAACAGAGAAAATTAGAAAGTCAAATAACAGCTCTTCAACTGTACAATAAACCCACTTAATTCTTATTTTTATGTAAAAATATGAGGTTCGCTGCTCAGCCAGCCCTCATTAGAAGATTCTCAAAGACCCTAGAAACATATTCCTTTCAGCATATCAAACAGAAGGAAAGTGAGAAACTAAGGGATCATTTGAGGAAATCAAATTGTTTTAAGAAAAATTATCTGTAACTGCCATTTTGTACTGTACTTAATAAGCCACCAAATATAGGCGGACTTGTATGAGACATAATAAAGAATACTATGACAAGTTATCATTAACCTTAATTATTCTCTTCTTTTTAACACCTAATGGCCATCTACATGTGTCACTTGTCATGCTTTATAAACAATACTTACCATTGCACAATCCTGTATTTATTTTTAGTTTTTGCAGAGCTGGGGTAATACTGGATTTTTATGTTATGGCAAATGTTCACGGCCCAAACAACATCTCTTGCCCTTTCTTTCTTCTAAGAGAACCCTGATTCAGTTTATAGGACTAATGGGTCCCCTCTAGATCTTGCTCACTTTTTTTTTTTGGTACCAAGGATTAACCCAGGGATGCTTAACCACTGAGCCACATCCCAACACCTTTTATTTTTTTTTATTTGTTTATTGTGTGTGTGTGTGGGGGGGAGAGGGGGTATTTCTGGGGATTGAACTCAGGGCACTCAACCCTGAGCCACATCCCGAGCCCTATTTTGTATTTCATTTAGAGACAGAGTCTCACTGAGTTGCTTAGGGCCTCACTTTTCCTGAAGCTGGCTTTGAACTTGAGATCCTCCTGCCTCAGCCTCCCAAGCTGCTAGAATTACAGGCATGCGCCACCAAGCCTGGCATTAGTTTTTATTTTGAGACAGGATCTCGCTAAGTTGCTTAGGGCCTCATTTTTGCTGAGGCTGGCTTTAAACTTGCAATCCTCCAGCTTCTGTATCCCAAGCCACTAGGATGACAGGCTGTGCCACCCCACCCAACTTTTTTTTTTCTAATGGTAGTGGGAATTGAATCCAGGGGTACTCTACCACTCAGCCACCTCCCCAGCCCTTTTAATTTTTTTTTTTTTTTTTGGAAAGGGTCTTGCTAAATTGCCAGGCGGGGCTCCAACATGCCATCCTCCTGCCTTCCCCTCTTGAGTAGCTGGGATTACTGGTGTGCACTACTGTGAGCACCTCACTTTATATATTTGACTTCCCAGTGTCCTTTGCAACTAGGCATAGTCATATGATCTAGTTCTGATCAATAAGATTGAAGCAGAGGTTGATGGGCAGGAGAGGCAGAGACAGAGTGTTCGGTGGAGCTTAAGTTTAACCTGCCTCCTGAGAAAAGACTACACCCCCACTTATAAAATAATTTTCTAAAAAATTGGCCCAGCGCAGAAACACATGCTTGTAATAATCACACAGCAACTTCAGAGGCTGAGGCAAAAGGATCTCAAGTTCAAGGTTATTCTCAGCAACTTAGGGAGAATCTGTCTCAAAAGAAGAATTAAAAAGGGCCAGGAATGTCGCTCAGTAGTAGAATGCCCCTGGGTTAAATCCCCAGTCCAAAAAGTGAAGCAAATAAATTTTAAAAATTAAATGTGAATCTGTGAATCAGATGGAGCCTGTAGATTCAACTATCATTTTATAGCAAATACAGAATGAAGAAAAATTGGTTTCATGACCTCACATCAATAACATCAGAACCCTGACCAAGGAAAACCAGGGGAAAGCCTTATTTTATCAGCAAACTCATTGCGAAGGAAGAAAAACAATATAATCTGTAGATTTAAAAGTGACTTGAGAGTCATATCAACCATTAGCAGAGGCCCTGAATTAAAAAAAAAAAAGGATGAAAATTGTAAGAGTAACAATGATATTTAGCATTTTGTTCATGCCTCACCTTTGGTTTTGGAGATGAATACTAAAATGTTTGAAAATGAAATAACAGTGAAGGCTCAGACTTGCTTCAGAATATCTTTGGAGTGGGAGAAGTAGATAGGGAGATAGATTAGACCATTTTGCCTATTAGTTGATCTTCCTTGAAACTACATGATGGATACATGGAGTTTGTTACATTTATTTGTATCCTTTGGCATGAGTTTGAAATTTCCCAGAATGTCTTAAAAGTGCACGTGGAGGGTGGATTTAGCTGATATTTTCCTTTCTCTCCTTTCGCTTCAGTTGGAAATGGATGTGATGTTGAAGCTATAGCAGCATTCCTATAGCAGACACATTTGTATTTGCTTAAGCTACTATTGCAACAGTTTTCAGTTAGTTATTGTCCAAAGCAACTCTGATATAATTGCTATGTAATAAATCTTTCTCAAAACTGAGGTTTCCATGTTCTTCCCCATCATTATCTGGAATGTAAAACTTCTTTATAAAAATATCTATTTTAAAATATATATATTTGTGGATTGGGGACAGAGCTCAGTGGTAGAGTACTTGTGTAACATTTGCAAGTCCCTGGGTTCAGTTCCTAGTACTGCAAGAAAGGAAGGAAGACAGGTGGTAATGAGTAAGTGAGTGAATTTGGTATGGAGAGTTGGTTGTTAGGCAGAACAGTTTAGACAGAGAAATTTAATACACAAAATATATCAATTTTTGCTTAATTTTAAAAATTAAGGTGTAGAGGTATAAATTCTGATGTGGGAAGATATCCAAAATTGTGCTATCTAATGTGGAAGCCCAAAGTCACCCATGGTGACTAAATACATATTTTTAAAAATTCCATTTCCTAGCTACTTTCCAATGGCTCAGTAGCCATCAGGGGCTAGTGACAGCCAAAATGGAGAGTGCAGATTAGAGTGTTTCCATCACTGCAGGAAAGTCCTCTTGAATAGTATCAGTCCCAGAACTATTTCACAAAGATGTAATAATGTTGTCCCTGGAAGGGCCATGTGGGTGGCATTCGGAGGAGTTCGGAAATAAAGTTTGTTCCTGCTTGAATGGCTCGTGATTTTTGCCCAGCCAGACTTCAGCAACTGGTGGCCTGTACGGGGACACCACACACCGACCGGAACCCCCTCCACAGGAACTTCACCAACCAATGCAAACTCCCCAGGAATCCCCAACCAATGCAAACTCCCCAGGAATCCCTGCAAGAACTCCAAAGTAGCGGGCACCCTAGGCAGACAGCAGGTGTCTATATACAATTGAATAAACAGCCTGTTTCAGTCCAGGATCATCCAGTCACAGCAATTATAGACAGCTTAACTTAATTATCATCATCTTAATGGTTTACCTCTCAACTATTACTTTTGGCAAAATGCCAGGGGCTATTCTGACTCAGCTGTGCCTCTCAGCAAATACCCTCTTCAATAAATGGAGCTGGAGCAATTGGGCATCTGCAGTCAAATATATAAACATATAGCCAGGCACAGTGGTGCACACCCATAATTCCAGTGACTTGGGAGGCTCAGGCAGAAGAATAACAGCAATTTAGCAAGTCCCTAAGCAACTTGGTGAAACCCTGTCTCTAAATAAAATATAAAAAAGTGCTAGGGATGTGGCTCAGTGGATAAATGTCCCTGGGTTCAATCCCTGATACAAATATATATTTCCCAATATGTTAAAAAATTAGCTAAGTATATCATATACTTAAATGTCAAAGTTAAAGTTACAAAAATTTGGAGGAAAAAAAAGAGAACATCTTTAGGATCTAGAGCTGGGCAAAGAGTACTTAGAATCCACATCAAAAGCATAAGAGCCTGATTAAAATTTACCTCATTAAAATCAACAGTGTTTGCTGTGCAAAAGTTCATATGGAAAGGTCAAAAAGACAAGGGTAGGAGAAAATATTTGCAAACCAATTATCCAACAAAGGACTAGTATCTAGAGTATTTAAAGACTGCTCAAAGCTCAACAGAAAAAAAATTAATCAATAAACTAATTAGAAAGTGGGCAAAAGACATGAAAAGACCCCACAGACGGCCAATGGGCTTTCCCGGTCAATATCCTGGTTGTGATATCATGATATATTTTTGAGAGACGTTACCATTTGGACACCTGGAATCTCTCTGTATTCTTTTTTTTTTCTAATAACAATTTTATTGAGATATTATGTTAGGGTCTGTAAACAAGTCAAGATGGAACCTGGAATTTTGCCAGAGGGAGTGGTTCGAGAAGTGACGCCATCGAGCCATTAAGTGTGGAGATTCCTTATTGTTTGACTGCTGTATCTAGTTTATGTTAATTAATATAAGCTGTGTGGAATGTATATACACCCCTCCTGTCCTATACTAAATGGCTCCCACTCCTGCTGCATCAATGTACACAAATTGCTCGTCACCCCCCGGTTATTTTTCCCAGCCAAACTGCGGCAATACTATTCACAGATTATAAAACTTATGAAATTTAAAATTCAGAAATGCACAATTTGTTGGCATTTCACACAGTTACAAGGTTGTTAGAAGATTTTCATCACTCCCAGAACAAACCCTATGCCCAATAAGTATTCACGCCCCATTTCTCAACTCTCCAGCTCCTGAAAACCCCCAATCTTCTTTCTGTCCTACAGAAATGTCTCCCTATTCTGAACATTTTGTGCTGTCTGTACATATGACCTGTACAATCTCAAAAAGTAAAGCTACTTCAATTATAAAAACAACTTACTTTTGTGATGTAAGTCCAAGAATATGAATTAAAACAACTATAGGAAACTCTACAATAATTTAATTCCATCACTTTTTTTTGTTTATTACTTCTTTTTTCTCAGTACTATAGATTGAACCCACCACTCTACCACGAACTACATCTTAATTTTTATATTGAGACAGGGTCTTACTAGGTTGCTGAAGCTGACCTCAAATTTGTGATCCTCCTGCCAAGTAGCTGGGATTAAAGGCATGTGCCACTGTACCCAACTACTATTTGTGACAGGTATTACATACCTCTTCTGAGTAATCGTCCCTGAATATAACATTCAGAAATTATTCTACTTTCTTCTTAGTCCTCACACTAGTTTCTTGAACCTATAGTTGTAAGTGACAGAAATATAACTTTAACTGGCTTAAACAAAAATAAATAAATAAATACATACATACATACATACATACGGACTGGAGATCTAGCTTAGTTGGTAGGTTGCTTGCCTTGCATGCACAAGACCCTGGGTTCAATCCCTAGCACCACACAATAAACAAACAAACAAATAAATAAATAACGAGACTTTAAAATTCTCAACAACATAATGGCAAATTGAGTTTCACGATATATAACAAAAAATGAATTAACTAATAACTAATTGTGATTAATTAACAATAACTAATTGTGATTCACGCTAGGAATCTAGCCTGGTTCAATATTTGAAAGTAAGTCAATATATTACATCATTCATATATATGCAAATGCTCTACCCCTGAGCAGCATCCCCAGCCCTTTTTTTTTTTTTAAGGAGAGAGAGAGAGAGAGAGAGAGAGAGAGAGAGAGAGAGAGAGAGAGACAGAGAAAGAGAATCATTTTTTGAGATGGACACAACAAAATGCCTTTATTTTTTTTTATGTGGTGCTGAGAATCGAACCTGGGTCCAGCCCGTGCTAAGGGCGTGCTCTACCCCTGAGCCACAATCCCATAGCCCTCCCCTGCCCTTTTTAGTTTATTTTGCAATAGGGTCTCACTAAGTTGCACAGGCTGGCTTTGAACTTGGTGATCATCATGTCTCCACCTCCTGAGCAGCTGGTATCATGAACCACTGTGCCTAGCTTATTCTATCTTATTGACAGATTAAAGAAAACTATATGATCATATCCATTAGAACAGAAAAGGATGTGACAAAATTCAAAGTTCATTCATGACAAAAACTCTCAGCGAACTAGGAACATAAGGGAAGTTCCTTAATGTGGTAAAGGGCATCTGTTTTTTTTTTTTTAATAGTTAATCTCATATTTATTTGTCAAAGACTGAATTCTTTGCTTCTAAAACTGGCAACAAGGCAAGGATATCCATTGTCACTACTTAGTCATCATTACACTAGAAATGCTGACCAGTACAATAACACAAGTTACAAAGTCATATATGGCTGGGTGATTGGTGCATACCTATAATCCCAGAGGCTGGGGAGGCTGAGGCAGGAGGATCGAAATTTCAAAGCCAGCCACAGCAACTTAGTGAGGCCCTAAGCAACTTAGCAAGATCCTGTCTCAAAATAAAATAAAATAAAAGGGCTGGGGACATTGCTTAGCAGTTAATCAACTCTAGGTTCGATCCCTGATATCAAAATTAAATAAATAAATAAACAAACAAATAAATAAATTAATAGACATATATGTTAAAAAGGAAGAAATAAACCTGCCCCTGTTTGCAGATGGCGTGATTATCTACATGGAGAAACCCAAGGAATCTATAAAAAATATCCTAGTGAGTTTAGCAAGGGTCTAGGATACAAGGTTAATCTGTACACACCAGTTGTATGTTCACTTATGAACAGAAAATAATTTGACACTAAAATTTTTTAAAGCACATTTACAATACCACCCACCCCTCCCCTCAATTAAATACTTTGGTATAAATCTAGCAACCCATCCACAGGATCAGTATACTGAAAACTACAAAATGCTGATGAAACACAGAATACAAGTTAAACAAATGATAACTATACCATGCTCATGGATTGGAAGACTCCTTACAGTTTCGAAGTCCCTTTTCAATCAATCTACAGATGTAAGCATTTCCTAACAATATTCCAGAAGGACTTTCCATAGATATAGGCAAGCTGATTCACAATATCACTAGACAACTGTGAAAAGGGCTTTAAGAAAGACTGACAAAGCCCAGGGTTGCCTGGGATTCATAGTAAATTGGACTCTTATTCATTGCTAGTGGGAATGTAGTATGCACAGCTATTCCAGAAAACATTTTGGCAGTTTTCTAAGGTTAAATATACTTTTATCATACAATCCAACAATCTCATTTTAGGCACCTACCCAAGTGAAATGAAAAACCTATGTTTGCACAAAACCTGGTATGTGAATGTGATCACAAGCTCAACTCATAACCACTCAAAAATTGGAAACAACCAAAATTCCTTTCAAAGGGAGACAGATAAACAGTGATATGTCTTACCCATGTAATACTTCTCAGCAATACAAAGATATGAATATTAATATTGTAAGATCTTGGGTGAATTTCAAAGGTGTTATCCTTGGGGGAAGACACCAGTCTCAAAAAGTATTTCCATGGTTTTATTTATGTAATATTCTGGAAAAGATAAAACTATAAGGAAAGAAACAGAACAGTAGACGAGAAGGGTTAGGGCTATGGAAAGTGTCTGATTATAAAATCACGAGGGAGGGAGTTTTAGAGGGTGATGGAATTGTTCTGAATCTTAATTGTGGTGGTAGCTACATGAATATATGATGTGTTAAAACTCATTAGAACTATGGATGCTTTCCTGCATGTAATTAAAAAAATACTTTAAAAAAAATGGGATACTGACTTCAGGCATGGCTGAATCCAGGAGCTTAAACAATGCCAATAAGACTTAACCTCCTCCAACTCTTGTCTCTTTTGCTCTAAGTTGGATATAGTCTAAGACAGACTTTCTTTTTTTAATATTCATATTTTCAATATAAATTTATTGAAGGGCTATTTGTAAGCGCTACACTGTAGCAAATATAAACCAATGCACACACAATTAAAATAAGTACACATTAAATCAATCGCCTTTGCAAAAAGATCCTGTTTGTTCAGACCAATATCTCTATCAAAAAAATTCTGGCAAATCAAATGCAAAATGATAGTACACCACAATCGAGTGGGATTCATCCCAGGGATGCAAGGTTGGTTCAACATATGGAAATCACCAACTGTAATTCATCACATCAATAGACTTAAAGAGAATCACAGGATCATCTCAAGAGAATAAAATCATGGCATTTGGAGGTAAATGGATGGAGTTAGAGAAAATAATGATCAGTGAAGTTAGCCAATCCAAAAAAAAAAAATGCCAAATGTTTTCTCTGATATAAGGAGGCTGATTCATCGGATAGGGAGGGGGAGCATGGGAGGAATAGACAAACTCTAGATAGGGCAGAGGGGTGGGAGGGGCAGGGAGGGGCATGGGAGGTAGAGACTTTCTTTTTAATGGGGTTGATTGTCTTTGGACCAATGTAAGTCATGTGTACATCCTGGGATCATGGACCATGCTCACCTGTGGCCAAAGGAACGGAATATGCTCTTGGCTGGGCTCGGGTCCTGTGCCCACACCCAGTGGTATAAGGGTGAGAATCAAACTGATCCAACCTATATGGACTGAGAGTGAGGGCGAGGTGGTTCCAAATAGGAAAGAAACAAGCTGTTATTTACTAGAATAAATATGTGCTAGACAGATCAGAAACTAGAGATATCTCTGGCTTCCACCTGGCATTTCTTACATTCTGCATTACACGAGGCTCTGTCAGCTCTGTAATGCCCTCCATGTAAACCACAAATTCTTTGAAACCAAGGACTCTGCCTTAGTTTTCCTTTCAGTTTTGAATACTGTACACATTCTCCTCCGCAGAGTAGTAGTTCCATAGTATTAGCAGCATGCATGACAGAGAATCAAGCATTATGAATATCTTTATAAAGCTATATCTTTATGTGAACACGAAAAAAACCTCTGAAGGCACATTATTTCATGTTTCTCTGCAACCACATTAATAGCTACGTTCCCAATCAATTTTGCTTCTCTCGATGAGGTTTTAACATGTACAGCTCCGTTTTCCAACAAGGGCCAATCAATCATTATATCATCATCCATCATGTCTGAGCTCTCGGTAATGAAGGTGTCTTTCTTTCCACATTAGCAATTTAGGTGGGCGAAAGAGCCATAAAGATGTATGACAGAAGACTGGAGAATTGGATTAAACAAGGTTAAACAAGATTCCATTTTCTGGGTCCCTCTTTGCTGCAGGAATTTTGTTGATCCACAGAATGAAGGGGCCAATTGTTTGCAAGTTCTTTTTTTTCCCCAAACTCAGAAGAAAATTGTACTGAAATCATTTTTTTTTCTCCCTCTGTTATTGGAATAGCAGAGAGCTGGGAATAGCAACCGGCATAAAATGACATGTTTATTTTAAAGTTATTAAAGGAAGTACCCTGGGGCAGGGGGTGCAGCTCAGTGGTAGAGCGCTTGCCTAGCACCAGTGAGGCCCTGGGTCTCATCCCCAGCACCACAAAATAGAAAAAGAAAGAAAGAAAGAGAAAAAGGAAATAACTTATCCATCTAAAATCCTAAATTGTAACTATTATGGGATCCAGGTTAATTGTCCCAAACTACCACAATGGAGGTGTACTCATTGTCACTCACGCCCAACAATGTCCCATATGATTTGCTCCCCAGGCCTTCCGCCTCTCCACCCCTCTTTCACATTCCAATCCTCCCAGACCTTCCTCCTTTTCCATCCATATTAGCCTTGTGCCCATTTGTCAGATGTAGTTCATTCTGGCCAGGTGCGGTGGCGCACGCAGAGGCTGAGGCAGGAGGTTCGAGAGTTCAAAGCCAGCCTCAGCAAAAAGCGAGGCCCTAAGCAACTCAGTGAGACCCTGTCTCTAAATCAAATACAAAATAGGGCTGGGGATGTGGCTCAGTGGTCTAGTGCCCCTGAGTTCAATCCCCAGCACTCCCGTCAGGGTCTTAGTGGTTACCCCGTTTCTCACGCCAGGCACCACTGACATTTGAGGCCAGATAACTCAGGGCTGTGGCTCTGCCGCGAGCTCTGCCGAATGTCTAGCAGCGTCCCTGGCTGCTTCCCACTGGATGTTAGCAGCCACCCTCCTTCCTCTCAAGATGTGACAACTAAAAATGTCTCCATATACTGCCTAATGTTCCGTGGGGACAAAATGCCCACCGTGGAGATGGCTGTTTTCGCCGGAGTCGACGCTGGGTGGTTCCACCTGCACTATTCCAAGCTCAGCTTCACAGAGGCGTCCCTGAGCACCCTACCAACGGGTCACTTTCAATCCCAGCGCACAGACCCCTCCACAGGAACTCACTCCATTATGTATGTGCCTGACCCTGTTGCTCTCTCCCATCAGTGTCCCTTCTTCTCCATCCACCCTGAACCTCATCTGCACTATTCTGGTCCCCAGAACCTGGAGCAGAGCCTGCACAGGATTAGGTTCAATGCATTCAATGTTGGGTTAATGAACCAAAGAGAGTGGGGTGTCAGCCTCGTGGGACCGACGGGGGGGGGGTGAGGTGAGGTGGGGTGTCAGCCTCGTGGGACCGACGGGGGGTGGGTTATGCCACCAGGACTTTCACCAGTTCATTCTTTTATCATTTTCACTGCGGAGAGTTTCAGCTTTTCGGAGATTTTAAAAATTTTCATTTATTTGGTACCAAGGATTGAACCCAGGGGTGCTTAATCACTGAGCCACACCCCCAGCCTTTTTTGTATTTTATTTAGAGACAGGTCTCACTGAGCTGCTTAGGGCCTTGCACAATTGCTGAGGCTGGCTTCGAACTCCTGATCCTCCTGCCTCAGCCTCCCCAGCCGCTGGGATTACAGGCATGTACCATCACATTTAACTTATTTATTTATTTTATTTTTGGTGCTGGGTATTGAACCCTGGACTCTCAATTAGTGAGTTACATCCCCCATCCTGCTGTCCCCCTTTTTAAGACAGGGTCACACTAAGTTGTGCAGGCTGGCCTGGAACTTGCAATCCTCCTGCCTTCGCCTTCCATCTCTGGGATTACAGGTGTGTGCTGCTGTACTCAGCTCTCCTGGCATTTATTCCTTCCTTCATTTCTTCCTCCCTTTTTAGTTGTAGATGGACACAATACCTTTATTTTACTTATTTATTTTTATGTGGTGCTGAGGATGGAACCCAGGGCCTCACATGTGCCAGGCAAGTGCTCTCCCACTGAGCCACAACCCCAGACCTCTCCTAGCATTTCTTGAGCCTGAATTTTCCTCCCTATTTATTTTTTCTTCCCACATTTTTATTGGTGCATTATGTTTGTACCTAGTGATGGAATTTGTTACATATCCCTACACACACCACATAGCAATATAAGCTGGCCAGTAACACTTCCCAAGGCTCTCCCTCCCTCCCCTATTCCCTTCCTTGGGTCTCTTTCTTCTATTGATCTCCTCTTGATTTTAATGAGATCCCTGCCCCCAGCCCCTTTTCTTTTCCTGTTTCCTCTCTCGTTTCCAGATATGAGAGAAAACACTACCCCTGACCTTCTGAGTTTGGCTTACAGAGCCTGAATATGTTTTACATGTTTGCTCAGTATAATTCTTTTTTGGGAGGTGTGTACTGGAGATCAAACTCAGGGGCACTCAACCACTGAGGCCCAGCCCCAGCCCTTTTTTTGTATTTGATTTAGAGACAGGGTCTCACTGAGTTGCTTGGCCCCTCGCTTTTGCAGAGGCTGGCTTTGAACTCGCGATCCTCCTGCCTCAGCCTCGGTAGCCACGGGGATTATAGGTGTACGCTCTGTGCCTGGCCTACTCAATGTAATTCTTAATCTTCCAACCTGACTTAATTTCACCTCCCTCAACAGGCTTTAAGTGCCAGAAGTACAGGTACCACTTCTCACCCTTAATGTCCACTCACTCCAACTTGGCCTCTTCCCCCCCCACACACACACACTTCTCTCCCTTCCTCTCATCCATTCCTCAAGTGCCCATTGTGTTACAGACACACAATTAGGCCATAGAGATACTGAGATAAGGTTTCTGACCTCCCAGTCTTTTTAGCCCTTCCAAGGGCCCTGGCAGTGGACAACTAATTATAACAAGACAGATAGTATTTGCGTTGTGAACAGAGAATACAAGCAAACTCCCAGTGGACCTGAACGCTTTCAGAAACATCTTTCCAATTCTGCCCATATTATAGATGCTCATATATGTAGATTATTCTCCGTTCTAGGAGTCCTTTGGGACAGACACTTTATATTCTCCTCACTTTAAGTTCCTTCTACAGTACTCAGCACAGTATCTTTAACACAGCAAACACTCAATAATGACTCATTGAATCAGTTAATATAGTTAATAAAATACTGATCATAAAATACTGCTTTTAAAATACTGATGTAGAGGGCTGGGATCGAAGCTCAGTGGTGGAGGGCTTGCCTAGCATGTGTGAGACACTGGGCTCAATCTTTAGCATCATATAAAAATAAGTAAATAAAATAAAGGTATTGTGTCCATCTACAACTTAAAAAAATAAAAAAAAAATACTGATGTAGAGAGGTCGCATCTCTTCTTCTCTAATTTTAATAGAAAACACATTTTTTTCCCAATCACTTTGTTTAGCATAAGGACATCTTCACAGGGAAACAAATACAAAGCCTTTTTATTTGATCCCTCAAAAGACAATAGAAACTTGAAATTGAAACTCAGGTACCAGAATGGGAAGCATGGGAGGAAAATGGACAAATGTTAAGAGTAATTCAGATGCGAGAGGGCTATCGAACTAAAAAACTCTTCATGGTGTTAGTTTCCCGTGTGAATGGTTAACGATGACAAAGAACAATGGGGCACTGTTTTTTTTATTTTTTATTTTTTTGGCACCAAGGATTGAACCCAGGGGCACTTAACCACTGAGCCCCATCCCTAGTCCTTTTTATATTTTATTTAGAGACTGAGTCATACTAAGTTACTTAGGGCTTCACTAAGTTTCTGAGGCTGACTGAACTCATGATCCTCCTGTCCCCAGCCTCCCAAACTGCTGGAATTCCAGGTGTGCACAACCTCACCTAACTTTGGGACAGTGAATTTGTCAAGTCAAGAAGCTATGGCAACTTTTTTTTTTTTCAACTTAAAATATATATATATATATATATATATATATATATATAAAACTTTTATTTTAATTTTACTACAAAAAGGTTGTTTTGGTTTAGTTCATACAGTCGTGTGATTTATAAACTTCCAGTTTGTCCCATATGGGTAAATGCAGAGGATCTGACCTTGTAGTTCCTAAATCCTGTTATCAGAGGTAATCAGGGGTATCTTTTCTCAATCTATGGTTGGTAGTCCTCTGGCCGAGTGTTCTGAGCACTGAAAGTCAGGACCTGGAAAACTGGCTGAGATTCAGATGTGGAGCAAGCGAGGCGGGTGGTGAGAAGAGAGGCATTTTATTTCAAGGTAGACATAGAAATATGTGGTGTCGGCTGTGATTTATGACGACATGAGGACGATTAATCCAGAGCACCGGAGAGAAGCAAAGTGGGTGGGATGCCCATCAGAGGTAATGAGGATAAGGAAGGCATTGGCGGTGCAGGTCATGGATGGTCTCAAATTCTGCTTTGCTAAGCAGAGAGCCTGACACCAAGCAGAGGAATAGGGTTGCTGGTCTCAGAATACTTATTTTTAAGTGCCCTGATCTGACAATATGAGCAAGGGATCTGCTAAAAGCCAAACAGATTCCTGGAAATGACTGAGCATCATTGGGAAAAGACTTCAAGGGACCCCACATCCAACTGGGCTCCCTGGACTGTTCACACCCCTCAGTAATGGGACGCCATTTACTGAACACCTGGCATGGGATGGGCTAACGGTAGGTGTTATTACTATCCCTATTTTGCTGGTGAGGAAAAAAGGACCAGAGAGGTTTTGAAATGATTTGCTGAAAGTCACACAAGATAGAAAGATGCAAAAGCAGAAATCAAATGCCATTTTTTCTTACAGGATAGTGTTGATTAGCCATAGAGGAATAGTGGGCATTATCCATTTGTACTCTTGCCACTTAAAGGGTGGCACCAACAGCATCAGCGTTACCCAAAAGTTTCAAGGGAATGAAGAACCTGGGACTTAACCCAGACCTGCAGAATCAGAATCTTCTTTTTAACAAGATCCTCAGATGATTCGTATGCTCATTCAAACTGAAAAGCACGTTCTAGACGTCAATCTTTGCTATACCTTGGAATCACCAAGGGAGACATTAAAACCTCAGAACTCAGGGACCACCCCAAATAATTCTATCAAATTCTCTGAGGGTGGAGTATGGACTTGGTTTTTTTTTTTTTTTTTGGTAAGCTCCCCAGCAAGGCCCTGTGACTGAAGCTCCTTTGCAAGGCAAATCCTAAAATGGAAAATGAAAGTTTATTTTGCAAGTAAACGTTGCCAACTTGTTCTAGGCTGTGCCCTAGGAGTGTTTCAGGGATTTCTCCTTATGTGGGAATAGAAGGTATGTACCTTCAGGATAGGATGAAGGATGATATAAGGAGGAGGGAAGGCCTGTATTTGAGGCTCATATGAAGCCCTGGCCTTATTTCAAGCCAGCATGTGGAATTCAGTGGTTCTCCACCCTTGCTACACACCAGAACCACCCAAAGCTTTTAAAAAGTCCTGATGCACAGAGTATGCCCCGTACCAATGAAACCTGGAGTTCTGCAGGACCCAGGCATCAGCAATTTGTAATGTTCCCAAGTATTTCCCATATGGAGCCAGGGTTGAAGACCCCCTTTCTAATTAGAATCTCAGGGACTCTGAATCTTACCAGTTTTCCAGCAATAAGTGCCAGTTTGCAGGAAATATGGGGAACCTAAGAATGAGTGAAAACAACACTATGGGGAAGCAATCACGCCAAGTTGAGAAAGAGGGACAAAGAGCCCCGATAATCCAAATGACCTAATTTTTCTAACAAACACATCAGTGGCATTAAAGAAAGGGAAGAGGTCCGATGTTTTTCTTCCTCTATTTTTGGGTATAGATGCTCACACTTTAATGACAAAATTTTTATTTATTTATTTTTCTTTTTAATCTCTAGGGTTTAAGCCCAGGAATCTGTAATTTAACCCTGTTTCTGGGGGATCCTGGTGAATCACTCCATTTTGAAGGCTTCTGCTGTATCCTAGAGAATTCATTATGCACCTGGACTGACTTGGAGCTCACCCAAAAGGGTTCCAGTGCTAAAATCACAGTTATCCTCAGGTGGCCAATAACATTTGTATTTTTCTTAAATTTTTGCTGGGGTTGTATAGACTTGTGCACCCAGTACACGGGATGAGATGCTATGTAAGTATATGATACACACCAGATCTCAAACATTCTGCATGGGAAAAAAAGGAAAATATTTCATCAATAATCTTAGGTTGATTACAGAGTAAGTAGGAGTTATTTTAGATATGTTGTATTAAATAAAATATTATCTTTACTTTCATCTATTTTTTTTTGGAAGATGGCTATGAGAAAATTGAAAGCTACTTTTGTGGCTCGCCTCACATGTCTATTTAACAGCATAACTCTAGAGCCTCGATACTCAAACTGGGTTCCAGGGACCAGCAGCAGCTTCTGGGAGCTGGTTAGAAATGTAAACTGAAAACTGGGCCTGGTGGCACACACCTGTAATCCCAGTGCCTTAGGAGGTTGAGACAAGAGAATCACCATTTGGAGGCCAGCCTCAGCCAATTTGTGAGGTCCTCAGTGATTTAGTGAGACTCTTGTTTCAAAATAAAAATAAATAAAAAGGCCTGGGGATGTGGCTCAGTGGTAGAGTGGCCCTGGGTTCAACCCCCAGTACCAAAAAAGAAAAAGAGATGTAAATTGAAAGCCAGGTGCAGTGTCACATGCATGTGATTTCCAGGAATTGGGGATTGCAAGTTCTAGGCTAGCACCAACAACTTAGTGAGACCTTGTATCAAAAAAAAATTTTTTTTAAAGGGGGTGGGGGAGGCTGGGGATGTAGTTAATAGTAAAGAGCCCCTGGGTTCAATCCCTGGAACTAGAAAAAGAAAAAGGAAATGTGTGCCAGGTACGGTAATGTATGCCTGTAATCCCAGTGGCTTCAGAGGAGGAGGCAAGAGGATCGTGAGTTCAAAGCCATCCTCAGCAAAAGCAAGATGCTAAGCAACTCAGTGAGACCCTATCTCTAAATCAAATACAAAAGAGGGCTGGGATGTGGCTCAGTGGTTGAGTGCCCCTGAGTTCAATTCCTGGAAACTCCCCCTCAAAAAAAATAGGGGTAGGGGTGTGGCTCAGTAATCAAGTGCCCTGTACCCAAAAAAGAAAAAAAAAAAAAGAAATGTAAACTTGAACCACATCTAGGCACAGGGAACTAGAATATGCACTTGACTGAGCAAGTGCCTTGCCTCTGCCTGCCTCAGACTCTCAGTCTGAAACACTGGGAGAGAAAGAAGTCTAACAGACTCATTTATTCCATTCCCTTTCCCAGGCAGCATTGCATCCAAACTCCCTGAGTACATCAACATCATCAAATTACCCACCTTTCTAATCAGAGCCAGGAAGCAAAAACTTCCTCTTCTTTCAACCTCTTTCCTGCACTTTGAGACTTGCTGCTCTCAATCACTGTAGAGCACCAGTTACTATTTTTCTTTTTCTTAATACTTCCTATTCAAGGTCCTCTTTAGATTTTGTTTTCTTTTTTTCTCAGCTAATTTTGTCCTCGTCACATGGGACTCATTTTCCCCTTCTCTTTCTCCTCCTCCTCCTCCTCCTCCTCCTCCTCCTCCTCCTCCTCCTCCTCCTCCTCCTCCTTCTTCTTCTTCTTCTTCTTCTTCTTCTTCTTCTTCTTCTTCTTCTTCTTCTTCTTCTTCTTCTTGTGCCAGGGATTTGATCCAGGGCACTCAACCACTGAGCCACATCCCCAGTATTTTATTTAGAGACAGGGTCTCACTGAGTTGCTTAGAGCCTTGCTAAATTGCTGAGGCTGGCTTTGAACTAGCGATCCTCCTTCCTCAGCCTCCCTAGCCACTGTTTTTAAGCCCCTTTAATCATCCTCTGTCCCTTGACAGAGGCACACCACTGTACCCCTCAAAACAATTCAACAAATGCTGGGTATCCCCAGCTTGTTTTTTAAGTAAAATTTAAAAAATGGCTGGTGTTGGGTAGAACTGTTGGAAAGAGGACTTTGATAAATATTCCTGTCTGGAAGGCCAGACAAAAGGAAAAAAAAATAAGAATAGGGAGGGGTGGAGTTCCTTGGAGACCAAACAGGAAATGTAAAGTTGAGTGCACTTTTGCCTGGAATGAAATGGGCTTAGAGGAGCAAGCACAGTGGGCAGGAACTCAGTGATCTAATTTTGGTTCTTTCATTAGCTTCAATCCCAAACTCAGGAAAAGTTTAGTCACCAAGCTCAACTAACTGCCTCCATTTCCTCCCATCTATGGAGATAATGTTCTTCTTCTGCCTCATGGGGGAATCTTCAAAGGTTGGCATAAAAATAAATAAATATATAAAAATTAGTAGTCTTTAAATAAATAAAAGTGAGCCAGCATCCTTGGTCATTATCAACACTGATTTCTATGTGGTTCATGAACAATTTTTTTTTTCATTAGGAATGTCTATGTCAATTTTATTAGTCAAAGGGATCATACTTGCATTTAGCAAAACCAAACAGTTCTCTAAGCAAATCATTATTCTACACCACCTTACGGATAGGAACCAGCTCATAAAATCTGTGACACTTCTTTGGTGACTCAGGCCTGGGCCGTCACTTCCACAAGTGGAAAGAACAGTTTCAGACTGAACCGAGCGAGATTCCCTTAGTGACACAGAGAAAAGTTGCATTCTTTTATGTCCATTTTAAAACTAGAGATATTTAATAGTGGAAATTTTTGGAAACTGGAAACATTCATTTTAACTAAAGAGATCTCATAGAGAAAGTAGCCCTATAAAATTTCTGGTTTCTTTTTATTCCAATTTTTAAGAACTTGGTTCAGCTCCTAAAACTCTTTTTAGCTGTGCTCCATATGAACCCAGGTCTCTGAAAGCTCAGAATTACCACCACCATGTAATGTTTTCCTGCAAAAAAAAAAAAAAGAAAAAAAAAACATTAAAGCAGTTATATTCCCTCTACAGTGTGATTAAAATTTCCAGTGAACTTAACACTTATCTTTTACCCTTTAAAAATCAACTGTATTTTGCATTTCCAAAACACTTTACTTGTTCTAATTAATATCACAGCTGGGAAAGTGACTTTATTCTTCTGTCCAGGCAAATAAGCTGAGAGTTTAAGTGAGGAGGTCAGGGAAAGAAGACCAGGATTTGAACCTCTGGGAAGATGGTTGGGGCAGTTTGTCAGGGACTTAAAAAACACATACCTTGTGATGTTAAAGAAGAAGTGAAGAAAACAGCTATTGAGCTGGGGTTGTAGATCAATGGTAAGGGCGCTTGCCTGGCATGCATGAGGCACTGGGTTCAATTCTAAGCACCACATACAATTTTTTTTAAAAATGAAGGTACAGTGTCCATTAAAAAAAAAAAAAGAAAAGAAAAGAAAAAGAAAGAAAGCAGCTGTTGGACCAAATTGTAGCCTACAAGGAACAGGTGGTTTTAAGGGAAAGAAAAATCAAGAGGTGGGTGAGTTGACTCCTTTCCACAGACAGCCATATGGAAGGCGCGTGACCTGGTAATGACAACGGCTGACACAAAGCACTAAGGATCATATATCTTCAATACCATCTTCATTTTGTAGATTAAAAGATGAAAAGTTTAGAAAGATGGAATAACTTCTCTAAGGTCAAAGGCTAATTTTGGTTTTATCCATTCCTTTTAGCTCTCCATAACAATAGAATATTCGATGACATAATTATAAAAGCATGGAATATAATTTATTCTAATTCAGTTTTCAGTATTTTCATTTCGCCACCCTTTTTCCCTACCCCTGTCTCCTTCCCCCAATTCTGCTGATCTTTCTGCTATTTACTTAGAATTTTTTTAACTTAGTGTATTGTGGATGTACATGATGGTGAGATTAATGTTCATATATATACATGAGAATGTTTGGTCAGATTCATTCCACTGAATTTCCCTATCCCATCCCTCTTCCCTTCCTTTCAGTACCCTTTGTCAACTCCTCTGATCTTATTTCTATTCTTTTTTTCCACCCCCCTCTTATTTTGAATTAGTTTTCACGTATCAGAGAAGACAACTGATCTTAAATTTTTGGGACTACCTTAGTCTACTTAGCATGATGGTCTCTAGTTCCATCCATTTACCAGCAAATATCATAAAGTCATTCTTCTTGATAGCTGAATTATAATCCATTGTGTATATATGCCACATTTTCTTTATTCATTCATCTGTTGAAGGGGTATGTAGTTGCTCCATAGCTTAGCTATTGTGAAACTTGCTACTGTAAACATGGCTGTGATCGCCTCACAGTATGTTGATTTTAATTCCTTTGGATATACACCAAAGGGTGGGATAGCTGGGTTCTACAGTCATTTCGAGGAATCTCCATATCACTTTCCAGAGTGGTTGCACCAATTTGCAGTCCCACAACAATATATGAGTGTACTATTTAGGCATATACTCAAAAATATTTATTATTATTTGAATTCTTGATGATTAACATTCTGATTAGAGTGAGATGAAATCTCAGTGTAGTTCTAATTTGCATTTCTCTAAATGAGAGGGATGCTCAACATTTTTTCATATATTTGTTGACCGTTTGTAGTTCTTCTTTTGAGAAGTGTCTTTTTAGCTCCTCTATCCATTTCTTGTTTGGGTTATTAGTGTTTTTGGTGTTGAGTTTTTGGGCTCTTTGTATATCCTGGATATTCATGCTCTACCTGAGGAGCAGGTGGCAAAGATTTCCTCCTGTCCTGTAGCCTCTCTCTTCATGCTCTTCATTGTCTCCTTTGCTGTGAGAAAACTTTTTGATGTCATTCTATTTATTGATTTTTAATTTTACATCTTGCACTTTAGGGGTCTTGTTAAGGAAGTCAGTCTTTGAGCTGACATGTTGGAGTGCTAGGTCTACATTTTCTTCTAGAAGATGCAGGGTTTCTGGTCTAATTCCTAAGTCTTTTGTCCACTTTGAGTTGAGTTTTTTGCAGGATGAGAGATAGGGGTTAAAGTTCATTCGACTACATATGGATTTCCAGTTTTCCCAGCACCATTTGTTGAAGAGGTCATCATTCTTCCAACATATATTTGGCACCTTTGTCTAGTATGAGATAACTATATGTATGTGGGCTTGTTTCTGTGTCTTCTTTGGATTCCATTGGTCTTCATGACTGTTTTGGTGTCACTACCATGCTGTTTTGTCACTATAGCTCTGTAGTATAATTTGAGATGTGGTATTGTGACGCCTCCTGCTTCACTTTTCTCACCAAGAACTGCTTTGTGTGTACTGACCTCTTATTTTTCCAAATGAATTTCATGACTGCTCTTTCTATTTCTGTGAAGAACATTATTGGAAATGTGATGGGAATTATATTGAATATGTGTAGTGATTTTGGTAGCTTGGCCATTTTGACAATACTGATTCTGCCTGTCCAAGAACATGAGAGGTCTTTCCATCTTCTAAGTTCATCTTCAGTTTCTTTCTTTAGTGTTCTATTTTTTTTTTCAATGTAGACATCCTTTTGCCTATTTTGTTAGATTGAGACTCCAGTATTTTTTTTAAGGATATTGTGAATGGGGATAATTTTCTGATTTCTTTTTCAGCAGATTCATCATTGGAATATAGGAACATGATTGATTTATGGGTGTTTATTTCATAGTCTGTTACTTTGCAAAATTCATTTGTGAGTTCTAGAAGTCTTCTGATGGAGTTTTTCTGGGTCTCCTACCTAGAGGATAATGTCACAGGCAAACAGAGAGAATGTGAGCTCATCTTTTCCTATGTGTATCCCTTTAATTTCCTTCTCTTGCCTAGTTGCTTTGGCTAGTTTCAAGGACTATGTTGTATAGGAGTGGTAATAGTAATAGCATCTTTATCTTGTTCCTGTTTTTAGAGAAAATGCTTTCAGTTTTTCTTCATTTGGAAAATGTTGGCCTTGGGTTTGTCATATATACCCTTTACAAGGATGAGGTAGCTTCCTTCTATCCCTAATTTTTCCAATGTTTTAAACATGAATGAGAGCTGACTTCATCAAATGCTTTTTCTGTATCTATTTAGATAATCATTTGATTCTACCTTTAAGTCTCTTTATGTGATGAATTACATTTGTTGATTTGGGTATACTGAACCAAACTTACATCCCTGGGATGGATCCCACCTGGTCCTGGTACACTATCTTGATGAGTTTTGCCATTATTTTATTAAGAATTTTTGCATCTATGATCCACAAGGATGTCGGTCTGAAGTCTTCTTTCCTTGATATTTCTTTGTCTGGTTTTGGTATCAGGGTAATGCTGGCTTCATATAATGAGTTTGATAGAGTTCCTTCCTTTTCTATTTCATGGGATAATTTGAAGAGGATGGGAATTATTCTTCTTTTAAGTCTGGGTAGAGAATCCATCTGGTCCTGGGTTTTCCTTTGTTGGAAGGCTTTTGTTAACTGCTTAAATTTCATTACTAGAAATAGATCTGGTCAAGTTTTCTATGTCCTCCTGATTCAATTTGGGTAGGTCATATGTCTCAAGAAATTTGTTCATATCTTCAAGCTTTTTTATTAGAGTATAAATCTTCAAACTAGTTTCTGATGATCCTTCAAATTTCAGTAGTGTCTATCATGGTATTTCCTTTTTCATGTTGGATTTGGACAATTTGAGGTTTTCTCCCCTCTTTCTTTTAGTTTGGCTAAAGGTTTATCAATTTTGTTTATCCTTTCAAAAAACCAACTCATTGTCACTTGTATGGGGTTTTTTTTAATCTCAATTTATTTGATTTTGGCTCTGATTTTAATTATTTCCTGTCTTCTACTGATTTTGGTATTTGATATTTTTCTTCTTTTCTAGGGCCTTAAATATTTACAATCTTTCCATTCTTTGAATGTATGAGTTCTATGCTATGAACTTTCCACTTAAAACTGTCTTCATAATCTACCAGAGATTTTGATATATTGCATCACAGTTCTCAGTTACTTTAGTATAAAAAATAAATATATTTTTAAATTTTGCCCTAATTTCTTCTGCTATCCATTCATCATTCAATTGTGTATTGTTTGGGGCTAGGTGGCTCAGTGGTAGAGCGCTTGCCTAGAACATGTGAGGCACTGGGCTTGATCCTTAGCACCACATAAAAATAAATAAAATAAATATATTATGTCCATCTATAACTAAGCAAAAAGAGTTTATTGTTTAATCGCCAGGTATTTCTACTTTTTATCTTATTGTTTATTTCTAATTTCATTCCATTATGATCTGATAGAGTCAGATTCGGACTCACTGCCTAGCTCTCCTCCCAGTTCTCGTGATAGTACTTCTAATTCAACAAGCATGAGATGGGGTCTCGGGTATCTCTTGTCTGTTGGGTACATTGTTCAAACCATATTTCTGGTCCTCATAAATACACCATCTCAGGGAAGACTGATATAGGAGAGAGAGAGAGAAAGAAAGAGAGAGAGAGACAGAGAGAGGGGATTGGGAAAATATATAAACATCCCCAGAGTTCAGATAGTGTGTCCTTTCACCCCATCAGTACCCTATATTAAATGTGTTAACATACCCTATCTTTTCCCTTTTGCTTGACACTGTGTGTGTGGTTGCTTTTGTTTTGTTTGGTTTGTTGGGGGGCAAGGTACTTGTTTTGGTACTGAGAATTGAACCTAAAGGCCCTTTACCACCAAGTTATATCCCAGTCTTATATTTATATACATATAAGCAAGACCCTCTCTCAAAATAATATATGTATATACATATATATGTATATATATATTTTATTTTACTTTTATATTTTTTTTGTATTTTTACATTACGTATTTTATTTTACAGCAAGACCCTGTCTCAAAATAATATATATATACATATTATATATATATATATATATATATATATATATATATATGTGTGTGTGTGTCTGTGTGTGTGTATACACATATATTACATATATAATATATACATATATATTATTTTGAGACAGGGTCTTGCTAAGTTACTGAGGCTGGCCTCAAATTTCAATCCTTCTGCCTTAGCTTCCTGATTCTATGAAATTATAAGTGTGCACCACCATGCCCAAGTGAGACTATGTTTTTAATTACTATAATGAACCTTATGATCTGAACATATTTTTTTTTGCTGGGCGGGGGGGGGCGGTACTGGGGATTGAATTCAGGGGTGCTTGACCACTGAGCCACATCCCCAGCCCTATTTTGTATTTGATTTAGAGACAGGGGCTCACTAAGTTGCTTAGGGCCTCACTTTTTGCTGAGGCTGGCTTTGAACTCGCCGTCCTCTTGCCTCAACATCCCAAGCAGCTGGGATTACAGGCATGCACCACCGTGCCTGACTCTGAACTTCTTCTTTTGGTTGGAAGACTCTCAGTGAGTGACCTCCTAGTTACCTAACTTGGTAGCATACTTGAAACTACAGTATATGGTAGTAATTTTTCTCACATCTCTTAATTTTACTTTGTCTAAAGTTTGTTGGCAGTGCTACGGATGGAACCCAGTGCCTGACACATGCTAGACAAGAGCTCTACCACTGAAGTATGACCCCAGTTCTAAAGCCTAACTTAAAGTACATCAGGAGTCAGGCATGATAGCATATGACTGTAATTCCAGTGACCCAGTGATAAAGGAGGCTGAAGCAGGAGGATCACAAGTTGAAGGCCAGCCTTGGCAAGTTAGTGAGACCCTGCAACAGAATAAAAAATTATAAGAGTTTGAAGTATAGATCCGTGGTAAAGTGCCCCTAGGTTTGATCCCAAGTAAAAAAAAAAGAAAAATATAGAATAAAATATGTCAGAAGAGGGCTGGGAATGTGCCTCAGTTGTAGTGTTTGCCAAGTATGTGAGAGACACTCGGTCATTCCCCAGCACTGCAATAAATAAATAAATAAATAACGAAAGCCGACATGTAATATACATTCACATTACTCCATCACCCTATTAAATGTTAATAGAGTGCCCTGATCAAGAATCTACACGTGTTGGCATCTGAGACTTCTCATCAGGAATCAGCACACCAAGAGCTTCAAATATCCCTATCTGAATCAGCACCAGAAGTTTTATTAATTAACACAAGAAGTGTTAAAAATAAGTTTTCTTTTGTGGAATGATGTGAAGTTGGCAGGAAACTTCCCCAGCATCTTCACTTTGGCACGGCTGAGGTATCATTACCTGGTGAGCCCAGAAGCCTAACACCTCCTGGGTGTATCACCCTGAGGTTAGGACTCAGTTCAGTTCCATGTCATGTCTGCTTACTGACTGGAAGACTCTTTCATCTGATCCAACTTTCACCTGGTCACAATAGGGTCCAGTTTGTCTCCGAACAAACCTTTCATGCAAAATGCTGTCAGGGTGCCTGAAATGACAGAAAATAGGGCTACAGCTGAGTTCAAACACTTGAATGTGTGACAGTTTTGTATCTGCTTTTTTGCTTGGAAAAATCAAACTGCAGCCTTGCCTTTTGTTGTTTCCATTCAGTAATTATGTCAGGAAGAACTGCTAGTCCTCCCCCTACCCAGACTATTAGGACATGAGTCCATCAAATACAACCCATGAATTGTGAACAATCAAATTTACTTATATTATCTTGAGAGATAGCAGTGATTTATTGCTTTTTGCAAAGTATCCTCAAACTTAAGTTTGGACAATAAGCATTGATTCTCTCACAGTCTCTTTGGATCCGGGACTCAGAGGTGGCTGGGGCATGGGAAGGTCCTGGTTCAGAGTCAGGAGGCTGCAGCCATGTCCACAGTCACCTGAAGGTTTGAGGTGGGTGCAGAGATGCTTCCAAGGCAGATCACTCTCAGGCCTGGCAGGATGGTGCTGTTGGAGGCAGGAGGCCTAAACAATCCTCAGGATACTGAGCCTGCCTTTCGTTCAGCCAAGGCAGCAAGCGTTATTAATATCTGTTTTGGTATAGACGCAAGAATCACAGACACTGTATCGATCACAATCAACTCATTAGCAGTGAGTGATGCACACTCTGTCTCACACTCAAGGGGATGAGGATTGATCTCCACCTTTTATAGGAAGAAGTGCCCATGGAATTTGGGGTGTTATTTAAAAGCATCCATAAGAATTTGGGTGCAGTGGTACATGCTTGTAATCCCAACAACTCGGGAGCTGAGGCAGGAGGTTCACAAGTTCAAAGCTAGCCTCAGCAACTTAGTGAGGCTTGAAGAAACTTAGTGAGAACCTGTCTCTAAATAAAATATAAGAAGGGCTGGGGATGTGGCTCAGTGGTTAAGAACCGTGGGGTTCCATCCCTGGTACCAAAACAACAACAACAAACAAACAAAAAAACAAAAAAACAAAAACCATCTATAACACACTTACTTGATTTTTTTATAAGTTAAAAGGAATTGTTCCCATTCCATCCATATTCTTGCTGTAAATACTCTTACAAGTATTTCGTATGTGCCAGGCCTCGTGATGGGTATTAGGAATGCAGCTCTCAGCAAAGCAGATGACCCTGGGGAAGGACAGGATGGAGGAGACAGGCCTGGCACATTTCCAGGCCTTCTGATTTTTTACAAGAAGGTACAAATATATGCAAATATGCAAAATTTCCCTAGTTTTAATTAAGCAATTAATTCAAATTTTTACAAAAACACTATGAGGGGGGGAAAAAAACTTCAGGCTCAATTTAACCAAAGTTTTTCATTTTACTTTGTCTAATCTTAAAAGCAAACAAAAATAGAAAACTCAGATTTCAGGATGATGTGAGCAAAAATAACAGAGCTGTTAGCAAGTCTAAGTGGTAAGGTAACACTTAGCTAAGGACTGAAAGATGAGCCCTTGCACACAAACATCAAATAAAGTGTTCATATAAATTAATAAAAGCTCAGGTAAAAGTTCACTTAAGAGCTG